>NC_142069.1:24667320-25867320 GCF_059756535.1 Pantherophis guttatus | reverse complement strand
AATCTTTTGGTTCTAAAGAGTAGGGTTTACACTGGGGATTAGATCCTAAAAATAGTAACAAAGTTGGTATTGATACCAACAGCAGTCTCATTCTTGTAGCATCTAATGGAGAATTTTTTGTTAGACATTGTATGTATATATTGTATATTTGTTTGTGTGTTATCTATGCATCCTTGTGTTGGGAGAGCACCTGACCCTACTTCTCCACTGTGAGTATTTTTTAGCTATAGTGGAACACAGCCACATTTAATTAATTGTGCATTTCTTCTATATTTTAACAGCAAGTTTTCAGAAATAATGATTTCTTGATATTCAAAATATAAGCACTGGAGAGAAACAAGATTATCAGAATATGGCAGCAATCAAGCTTGCACCATTTGTAATGGGTTTTTTTTATCTGTTTCCTTCCTTCCTTTTATGCAAATCTCTAGAATGACTGTGGAAAAATAGGATATTTCTGTGTTTGTTTTTGCAAATCTATGTGACAACAGAGTATTGTATCTGATTATGGATGGGGAAATATCAGGGGGGAAAATGCAAACCAAAATACAACCAAATCTATGCAAACTTCAAACAAAAATGAAAGGTAGAAAAAGAAATTTGACTAGGCAGAAGAGAAAATGTATATTTCATATTTAATATTTGGCTGGTAGGCTTAGATATAATAAATCATTGCTAGATTTGCAAAGGCAGATGTCAAGAAAAATTATATTTATTTCTAACTGATATCATCACAGGTGGACAAATGAAAAAATATGCTTTCTTTTGACTTGGTTCTTTTCTCTCTAATATTTATCTCAGTATAACTAGAGGAATGAAGAAATATACCTAATTTTAGCTTGGTGAATTTCAGCAATGCCCTCCTATCTGAATTTATCCCTGATCCATGCTCAGCATCTTATCAATGAGACCTGCAGTGTGAAATAACTATATGGCATGAAACTGAAACAAATATTTAAAATAACTTATAGATACCACTTATGGCAAGATATGAATTGCTCATCTGTAGATGTAAAACACAATCGAGCCAGGTTGCATTTCTAGGTATTGCCATTTTCCAATTTATTTTTATCCCGCTTTTACTATTTTTAGAATTACCTAATATTCCTTCTTCCTCTTATTTGCCCCACAATTTGCCCCACAAAAAACCCCTATGAAGTGGGTTGGTCTGAGAGACAGTCCCTGGCTCAATGTCACTCAGCTGGCTTTCATGGCTAAGTTAGGATTAGAACTCACAGTCTCCTGTTTTCTAGTCTGATGCCTTAACCCAGGGGTGTCAAACTGGCGGCCCGTGGGCTGGATGTGTCACATGCAGGCCACACCCACCCCAGCTCTGTGAAGGGAAAAATGTTGCGATACATCATGTGACGGCAACATGATGTTTTAATCACCAGACCTTAACCACTGGACTATATTGGCTCTAATGTTATTTCTGTTTTCAATGATACTAACCACCAGAAATGATCAGATTATTCTTGTATTAGAGAAGTTAAGAAAAAAAGCCCTGGTTAATTGACTGTGGTTTGGGGATTTATTGTAAGGCGGAACACAAAAAGCTATTTGTGAATAATGCTTGAGCGTCTTGTGAGACACGCTAAGATGGAACTGCTCAGATATCAAGAGCATGTGCTAGGCTTCACTGTCCTAATGGAAGATACAATATTTTACATTACATTACAATTTCCCCAAAATTAATAATGCAATGAAATTGATTTCCTAACAAAAGCAGTGTTTGCTGAAGCAATATTACAATGGAGGGTTCGATAGCCATGCATTTGGACAAGGAAACAGAAGCGTTAGTGACCGAGTAATAGGATGATAATAAGAAATGGAAGGAAAGGGAGCCCTTTTTAAGCAAGCAATAAACTTGAAGTGGATTACAACCACAACTGAGCCCAGAATTTATGTTACTAAGTGAGCAATTGGTTAAGCGAGGTTTTTTCCCCCATGTTATGACTTTTCCTGACACATTCGTTAATTGAATCACTGCAGTTGTTAAATTAGTAACCTGTTTTGTTAAGTGAATCTGGCTTCCCCATTAACTTTTCTTGTCAGAAGGTCGCAAAAGATGATCACATGACCCTGGGACACTGCAACCGTCATAAATATGAATCAGTTGTCAAGTATCCGGAGGTAAATCACGTGACCACCGGGATGCTGCAACGGTCAGAAGTGTGAAAAATTGTCATAACTTACTTTTTTCCAATGCTGTTATAACTTTGAATGGTCACTAAATGAATTGTTGTAAGTTGAGGACTACTTGTATTTATCTTTAAAAATTGTTTCAGTCATACTGGTATAATTACTGTACTACTTTCTATAGCAGTGTTTCTCAACCTTGGAAGCTTGAAGATGGGTGGACTTCAACTTCCAGAATCCCCCAGCCAGCTGGCTGGGGGATTCTGGGAGTTGAAGTCCACCCATCTTCAAGCTACCAAGGTTGAGAAACACTGCTCTATAGTGTCTCCTAGCCCTTGGGAGAAAACAGCATAATAGCCCTTCTTTTTATTTGCTGCCAGAAAATTTATCCTAGTCATCAGTGTTTATTTCAGTTCTGGCATACCTTTTGCACTTTTTGCAATTAAATGAAAACTCATGTAGTCCTCCTAATGGCAACTTAAAATAAAATATACAGAACAAAAAGATGGCTATAATTCACTACACAAAGCATAGGGAAATAATGATAATCTGAATTAAATGTTTCTTGAAGTATTATAAAAAATAATGAAATGGATGCAGTCAAGGGGAACAAACCCAAAGTATTATCTGCCACAAAACAAACAGGGTTCATGAGAAATAATCTAGTTTCTTCCTGGCTCACTTTATTATTCCCCCCCCCCCCCATCCTCTAAGAATGAAAATATGGGATGGAATGCATAGAGGTAGGCACAGAACCTAACCGTAATTTCCTGGACCCACTATCTATATTGATCAATTTCTCAAATGAGTGTCTCCAAATGTTTAGGTTCTACATTTCCCTACCACCTTGGGAAAATACAGTCTGTTACAGTCCTGGCACATGAATTAACTGCACCGCTGGAATTGGAATGGCTGACCCAGATACAACTTGCATATAAGACCATTCTGTGGAAGCTTCTATTCTGGGTCCATGTCATCTCCCTCCAGAGGAAATAGAATATTAAAAAAAAACACAATCCCAACCCAACATCAATGCAGCTTCAAAAGGCAGAGGAATTCTTTTATTAACTTCAACATGGAATATTCAAAAGGTAAGCAGCACATGCTGTTTTCTGTCTAAGCCAAGATCCATATTTGAGAAAAAGCAAACAGGAGCCCCCATGTTGTTTTAATGCTTTCCAAGACTTATGTAAGCGGTAGATCAATATGATGGTTTTTGTCTGGAAATAATCACTTCGTTAGCTTCAGCCCTGCGGTACTGTAAGCTCTGGAAGTCTGGCTCATCCAAACAGGTGTTAACAAAAGATGCAAGTCATTCTTCACCCGTAAGGGTAGGCATAAACATACAACTTCACATTCTTTTACATACCGCTTTATATACAACTTCAGCTCTCACCAAGTTGACCTGGCTGCAAACTTTTTGAATGGGTGTACCTACGGTACTACGTCTACTCTTTCCTGCTGTAGTTCTATGACTCATAGAAATTGATCTATGCTCTATGAAATTGATCTATTTCTATGGCTCATGAGAAATTGATCGATATAGACAGCATGTTTAGGCAGAAAATTATGCTTATGTTTTGTGCCTACCTCCATGCATTCCATTCCATATTTTTATTGTTAGGCAAAAAAGGAACGTAGTGAGCCAGAAAGAAATTAGATTATTTCTCATGAATCCTGTTTGTTTTGAGGCAGATAATACTTTGGATTTGTTACCCTTGACTGCATCCATTTCATTATTTTTGTAATGCTTTCCTGCTTTATTTCTATGACTCATTTCTATGACCCTAGACATCTGTGGAGCTTTGGTTCAAAAGGGCAATCTGTTGACTAAAAATAATGTATATTTCTACAGTGCCACACTGAGTAATTTTTTAGAGTTTGGAAAGAAGAAGTGTAAATAGGAGGAGGATGAATTTAGTTCCCTCTTCCTATCACTGTGGCCCTTGATTTTTTTTTAAAGTAGCCTTTAAAATTCCAGGGAATTCCAAGCTGTCCCTCCATCTCTATGTAGAATATTGTTATAAGATTCTTCATGATTTCAGGAAAATACAAAAAAACTTGTCAAAGTATAATATAGTAGCTATGGAATTCCTACTGTTTTCTGCTCCATGGCCAGAAATATTCAGAACATTGAATAATATTTTAAGACTTTCATTTCCTCAACTTTCATACATGTTTACAGAGTTTTCCCATATCCATTAGTGTGTGTGTGCGTGCATGTGAAGATTGAATTGTTTTTTTATTATTGTATATTTATCCATGTTCTTCATAATTCTTTTGTAGTAACAGAATTTTTTTCAAGCCCTTGACAGTTTGCTTTGAATTTTATCCTTCTGGACAACTGGACATAATCCATAAATTCATTACATTAGTTGACATCCTAGTTGATATGAACAATTTAAATAATACAATTTTATTTCTTTGGTGAAAAACAATGCAGTACTTACATAACCATGTAGTCGTTTTTGTCCAACCTTCCAACTTAATTAGCTACCAATCCATAAAGGTAATGTTTGACAATCGTTCTGCCAAAGTTTGGCAACATATACAATGAAAGCTACTTAAAAAAGGACAAGAGGCACAGACAGTCTATGGCTACAAATTGCCCATCCATAAGCTTTCATGACTGACAAGTTTGCTTACAGGACAATTTTATTCATGTCAAAATTTTATTGCATTCAATGGTTCTCAATGCTGTTATGTACATATAACAGCAACTTTTAGAAATCTTGTCAAAAAAAATTTGTAAAATTTTGTATATCTCTATATACAAAGAGAGTTACATCTCTATACACAAAGAAATCTGAAAGGTTGGTAAAGTACAACTTCTCAATGTACAGTATATATAAACCTAATTCTTCACTTAGCCTTCCGTTCATATACTCGTCTGGCTCTGAACTGGCAAAATCTCAACATATTTCCCAGATGTTCAGTTCAGCACAACATGACTATTATCTAAGCTCACACTTGGCTGAAGGTCTTCAGAGAAGATAAGAATCTTTATCTTTAATCTTTATTTACTGATTCCCACACATCCCTATCTCTTCTTCTGTTCATAACACAAAAAATATGGCTGCAATCTAATTCATATTTAAGGCTTGGTGTTATCCCTACAGTGCTACTTTCCCTAATTTATTGTACTTCAAAAGCTTCCGTATATAGGAGAAGAGAAATACAAGATATTCTGAACTAAAGAAAATACTGCAGTATAGCTTCGTCTTTTAACAAATATATCCCTATTCAGGGTTTCAGTCAATCAGCCATGTCCTTTTCTCTAGAATACCAATTACACCACTGCCTTGTTTCTTTCTTTCTTTCTTTTTTTTTTTGGTTAACCATTTGCTACCTGATTTTACTCTCACACCCCACACATTTTTTTTTTCATCTGGTTGAACTTTTGCACCACTGTAATGTACTGGAGGAATCTCTTGAGAATAAGAGATCCCACTTCTTTTCAGTAGCTCCATTTTTGGTCCTATGTTTTGAACATTCATGCCTGGACCAGAAGGAGTGATTACTAAAAACAAAAGACGGTCAAGAGACCTGGGAATGGTTTCAATATTTTGTACACTCTGATCAGTGGTGAAATCCAATTTTTTTTTACTACTGGTTCTGTAGGCGTGGCTTGGTGGGCATGATGTGGTTTGGTGGGCGTGGTGTGGCTTGGTGGGCATGGCAGGGGAAGGGTACTGCAAAATCTCCATTCCCACCCCACTCCAGGGGAAGGATACTGCAAAATTGCCATTCCCACCCCACTCCAGGGGAAGGATATTACAAAATCCCCATTCCCACCCCACTCTGGGGCCAGCCAGAGGTGGTATTTGCTGGTTCTCCGAACTACTCAAAATTTCCGCTACCGGTTCTCCAAACTGTTTCCAAATTTCCACTACCAGTTCTCCAGAACCTGTCTGGATTTCACCCCTGACTCTGATGTTTTAAGACCTCTAGGCACTGGTCATGGGATCTTCAGGGACAGAGAAAGCTGCCATGATATTCCTACAATTAACAGCTCTTATTTTCTTTTGAAGAGATTTCTGGGGGTCTGCTTTTGTTTATTTCTATTTTATTTTTGAGTATGAACAAATGAGCAAAATTGGGAAACATCGGCAATAAGCTGACTCTGTAAATCCCTTAAGAGAGAAATGTAAAGCACTGTGAAGCAGTATATATATCAAAGTGTTATTGCTATTGCTATTTTCAACTCTCAGGAAACGAGGTCTATATTGCAAGGTGTAGGAAATGTAAAATATTCGCACAGAGTAGAGTAGGGGTTTCTGTGGGCTACGGTACTGAGTAAATCAAGACAACATCTTCCTCTGCCTTAAGTAGGACAATTGACTAGCTTCTAAAAACTGAAAAGTATTCTGAAACAGCAATCTTTCTCTCTCTTCTAGGAGTTTAAAATGAATTCTTCTAAAGATGCTTAAAATTAAATAAAATTATTGAAATGACAAAGCCACCTCGTTATATCACATGCATTCAGGTCAATTTGAGGTTCATTACTATAATAAGAAGCAGCAAGATTCTATGAATGCTACATATTAATGTCCAGAATTATGCATAGAGATTTGTCTGAAATTTATGAGGATGCTGACTGTCTGACATTTATAAACCATCATTAATTTTCAAAATAGGAAAGCTCTGCCTTTCATTATCATTTCTCTTTCTCTCTCTCTCTTCTCAATCTCTCTTTTAGAAAGAATTTCTCTAAATCATTTTTCAACATTTTTATCAGCTACTGATATTCTTGGAATGTTATTTTAATCTCTTTTTAAAGCCAAGCAATGCATCTTGGAATTAAATTCTGTAAAGATTTAATGGAGGTGGGGGGACTTATCCACAGGATAGCTGTTGAAATTCTACTGAGCTTAAGTCTGATTAGACTTGATAGTAAATAAACAGCTGCATTAAATGTACACTTAAAAAGTATTTTGATTGGAGAAAGATAATTAACACGATTGGAAAATGTGTGGAACAGGAATTCAACAGTTTTATTTTTCCCACAATAGGGAAGAAAGCATCTTTCCTTGAAACATTGGAATAAATTCTCAGTTGTTGGCAGAGGAACATCATTTTAAATGATGTTAAATGACAAGATTTGCAATGGAACTGTAGACAGAATCCCACGTGATGGCCTCCTGCAGCCCTCTGCCAATGAAAACGGAGCTCATGGCCTCTCACTTTCAAAGCTGGTGCTTTAACCACTAGATCAGTGGCCTCCCCAGGCTCCATTTTCACTGGTAAAAGGCTGCAGGAGGCCGTCATGGCTGAAAACGGAGCCCGAGCGGCCCGGGCGCGGCTGCCACGAGTTCCGTTTTCACTGGCAGAGGGCTGCAGGAAGCCGTCGTGGCCAAAAATGGAGCCCGGGTGGTCCATATGCGGCCCTCCTAAGCTCCATTTTCGCTGGCAGAGGCAACGCAGGCCAGTCCTTCATTGTTTCCAGGGCGGACCTGAGGGTCAGATCTAAACACCCCGTGGGTTGGATGCCGGCTACGGGCCTTGAGTTTGACACCCCTGCACTAAATGAATAGGACTCATATTTATATTGTGGCCTATGATTTGGGACTCAGGTTTTGTCTTAGTTTTATAAGTCTGGAACATGTGTTTTGCAAAGCTCTTATGTTTTACAGCAGAAATAACCAACAATTGAAGCCACACCAGCCATCAGGGTTGATTATTTTCCTATCAAAGAATCTTCAAGCTTTGTTTAGCAAACACTGTAGAAAAAAAAAAAGGAGAGGCTGAATGACACATAGAATGAAAAGCACTCTGCAAATACACTGTTTCAAGCAATGGGAGGACTTGGGTTGGGTTGGGTTGGCTTTTCCATACAGTTTTTCTCGGTTTTCTTTTGATTACCGATTGCACATAAGAAGATGTATGATTGTATGATTGGTTACCGATTGTACATAGGATGATGTACATCTTTTTATAGTAAAAGTATATATCAATTACTGTACAAAGGAAATCATATTTCATGCTTTTAAAAATTCACTTATGTTTCTCATTTGTTTAGTCTAAAATACTTTCTTCATTAATTTTAGAGTTAATACCTTTAAGAAGCCTTAAGGGACATCTGGATTCCATAAGGTTTGCAGAGCTATTGTTCATTACTAGATAAATTTCACATGTCACTGGTAATCTCCTTCAGTTCTATACAGTAAGATGATCTTATTTTAATCAGTCTTATTTGTCTACTTTTTATATATTTGTACGGTGGTTTAATATTGTATATTTGCTGGAAATAAATGAGATAAATAGCATATTAAATATAACAGATAACCATTGCTTGATTTTTTTCCCCTTTAAAAGGAAGTTTCTAAATAACCAAGAAAATTATATAAACTACATTTACCACTGCATCAAATAACTTCATATAAAATATCAGTTCTGAACTACTCACTTGGTCCACATTCTCCCTAAAGAGTTTCTGAACTTTGTGCAAATTGTTCAAATAGGTAGAAAAAGTGATTTGGTAAACACAGCTTTAAAAACTATCCATGATTTTTGTGATGTTTACAGAAAAAAAAGCCTTTGTGTAACCAACAATGCAAAAAAAATACATGTTTTTGAAAATCCCTTACATTTTTCCTTATCCATCAGATAAGCCTTTGAGAGAAAAATAAATGAATATGAATAAATGAATACCTTCTTCTAGTCTCAAGATGTACAATTAGAGAAACCTAAGGATTGTTCTAATATCAAAGAGAAAATGTTGCTGCTATAAGCAAATGAACTGAAGTGAACTTTGCAATACTAAAGTCTATGTGTTTTCAAAAGGCATGCAACAAGATTAAACCATATTACATCTAAGATTTTATTTTCTCTCAACTTCATAAGAAAGTCAAATAAGGCTTTATTTCTATATGCTTTCCAAGAAGTATACTACTATGTGTTGGAGCCACATAGATTATATATTATCTACATAAAGTCTCAAAATCACTTAAAGAAATGGTTCCAGTATATTAATTTCTACATCTGTCTCAAATGGTTTAAGATAAATTATATTTTCTTTCTTTGTGCCATGTATAATGCATTCAGCACCAAGGAATAAATCCTAGGCACAATTCTGAAATCAAATGTTTAAGGCCCATTGCAATGCTACCACTTAAATGCTCAAAGTATTTTTTGTGTGTGTGTTTTAAAAATATATGCAGGTATAAAAAGATGTCTTGAGTGTACATCTTTTGAACATATAAATAAGTTATATTTAGTGTGTCATGATCTGAACAGAAATTTGCAATAGTGACATTATTAATTATGTCTGTGTAATTGAGTGAAACAACTGCAAAATGTAAAGTTGAATAGAAATATGCATGGTTGAATAAAACTTACAAACCGGTGCTATAGATTCTTATGCCAAACTTCAATTAAATTAGTCTGAACTATAATCTGCTGATATAATATTTCTTTTATACTTATATGCTAAACTTGTCTAGCCAAAAAAAAAAAAAAATCCAGATTGTGCAGTTATATCACTGCATTGTAGTCAGTTGCCAGAATTACCTCATCAATCTGATTTTTTCCCAGTTGGAAAAATAATTGTATATTTAAAAATCCAGTCCAAACCATACTGAAAACTAGTATTTTCCATTTTTTTATAGAAGGAAAGCATCAGAAACAATGAATTTTTTAAAAAAAACACAGAGAAAATTTAATGCTTCACTCCTTGAAGCACTGTTCTAGAAATATCCTATAATGGTATCAACCCTTCAAGGTACTCTGGGCTAGAAACCCAAAACTAACAGATACTGATATTATCTTTATTGTAAATTTATGCTAACAGAATCTTACAACTCTGAAAGAATCCACCCCCACCCCCTTAGATTCCAGGAAACTAGGGAAGATCTCTTGTGAGATGCTTTTTCCAACCCTATTCCTCCTTTGGGCTCAGATTTCTTTTATCAGACTGTTTTCTGGGCTGTGGCTCTTCTTGCTGTCTCCCAAGGGTTATTACACATTTTATTACAAGTGGGATGCAGAGATCACCTTGAAACATACAACTTTCAAATGCTACTAGTTAAAATGGCTATAGAGGACAATTGACGTTCCCCAGTTGCTGGAAAACAAACTGAGTAATGCTAATGTGCTCCTGTCCTATTTTTGAGCTTTCAATAGATGCTAGTTCCTTGATGGCAAACCTATGGCACACAAGCCATCACCCGAGTTCAGCTCTGCCACGCATGCATGCATGCCTCCCACCGGCCAGCTGGTCTTCGGGTCTCTGCTGCGCATGCATGGGGGGCATGTGGGGGAGGGCTGTGTGCATGCACAGGGTTCATGTGGGGTTGTGTGTGCATGCATGGGGTTGGGGGCACATGCATGGGGAGAGCACACATTGCATTTTGGGGGTTCAGGCATACATGCATGCATTAGCGCGCATGTGCACTTTGGGCACTCAGTCTGGAAAAGGTTAGCCATCACTGCACTAGTTGATCACTAAAGGAAGAAAAAAAATTGGTGCAGCCTTCTGTGACTCTTTCTGTATTCTTATTTTCAAGAATTTAACATCCTTAATTTTTTATTTAAATTTATTTATTTACATTTTTATTTATTTTGGTCAGTGACCAATGGTTTAAATCTGTGTTCTTAATTTCTCTTTTGACATTGATAAATTCCTATATATGTTTTTATGTGATTTCCATGTTCTGCCTTTACCTAAGAATAATACAAAATGCCATTGATCAGAATATACTTGAGGGTTCACAAATCCATTTATTAGTTGCCCTTTTGACCAGGTAGTTAACAGAATTCACAGAAACACAACTTTTTAAAAATGCTTTGATTGTCAGCTTAAAAACACAATATTATTATTTTTAAAAATATTCATAGATGAATAATAGAAACATTTCATTGTGTCTCATAGAGATGCCACAATTATAAATGATGCTTTTAAAGTAGTAACGTTGCTTCTTCATTTTGCTTAAGCAGAAATTCCATATGTAAAGCATTTTCAGAAGAGTAAGCAACTATAAATTTAAAAAATGAGCATATCTTATTTTCCTGGGCAAGCAAGGGAACTTCTGAATTTATATTTTTTGTGTGTGAGGGAGAAGCCTTGATTTAATTCTCCATTCCCATTTCCCTCCAGGAAAATTTAGAGCATTGTAATTAATTTGCTTTCACATCTTCCCTCTTGTTTAAATTTTATTAAAAGTTTTAAAGAGAACATAAAAACCAACACATAAAGAAAACTAAGAAAGGAAGAAGGAAGGAAGGAAGAAATGACAAAAGTGTTGGAAAAAAAGAATAGAAAGAAAAAGAAAGAAGCTTCCAATTTCCTTTGCAGAAAATACAAGTTTGGTCACAAAGTTATCTCTTACTCTATAATTGCAATAAAATGCTTATATTTATTACTCATTTTTTTCTAATCATCAAAACCACAAGTTATAAGTGCATTTTTCCTATTTCATGCAAAAAGTCTTTAAAAGATTTCCAGTCAGTCACAAATGTAAATATTATCATTCTTCTAGTCAAAGAAGTTATTTAATCATCTCTACATGTTCCCTCATCTTGACCAAGCATTTGTCCGTGGGAAGGGAGTGGGAGTGAGTGCTGAACCTTTCCACTTTTGAGCATATAATAATCTCACTGTAATTGTTACATTGAAACAAAGTTACATGAATTTTTTTTTCTACTTCCCTATCCATCAGTCCCAAAAGAAAAGCTCTGCTTTCAATTGTACTTCATTTTTTAAAATCCTCTGGATTAATACATGTGTTTGTATCCAAAATGTTTTAGCTTTTCTACATGTCAGATTTTGGGCCCTGGGCTAAAATCAAACGTAGTATCTTCATTCAATGATGCTGCAACTGAAGTGACTTGAGTGTAAAACAAGTCTACAGGACGAATCCCACTGGCTTGAAAGAGAACTGGACTGGACCACAGTGATATCAGCCCTTTTTTTTTCCCCCACAGTCCTATGGACTAAATAAATAGTGTTTCCACACAAACTTGCTCTTTTGTTATCATCTATATCCGTGATGGCGAACCTATGGCACGCGTGCCACAGGTAGCACGCAGAGCCACATCAGTGGGCATGCGAGCTCAGCTCCGGCATGCATATAAGCGCCAGCCAGCTGATTTTCGGGTCTTTTAGGCCCACCGGAAGTCAGGAAAAAGGCTGTTTCCGCCTCCGGAGGGCCTCTAGGGGAGTAGGAAAGGCCATTTTTGCCCTCTCCAGCCTCCTAGAAAGGCTCTGGAGCCTGGGGAGAGTGAAAAACGGGCCTACCTTGCCATCGCAATAATACACGGGCAAACAATCAATACAAACTCAAGGTAAACTGCTCCAAACTCAATTGCAGAAAATACGACTTCAGCAACAGAGTGGTCAATGCCTGGAATGCTCTTCCCGATCCCGTTGTTACAGCCTCAAACCCTCCAACCTCAAACTGTCTACCGTGGACCTCACGCAGATTTAATAGTTTTAAATTTTTAACTGTTTTTCTACTTTTCTTTTTATGATCTGTAAGCCATCCAGAGTCACCTTATTGGAGAGATGAACAACATATAAATTTAATAAACAAAAACCAAAACTCTAACCAGGTGCTGACCATTAGATGAAAAGATTCTTGTGCAAAAGCTATAGCAATAAATCTGTTTAATCGAACCTTCACAAGTGGACCTAGCATGTTGTGCCTGACAGTATCCCTCCCCCAGGCGTGGGCTTCAAAAATTTTAGCAAGGTGTTCTCTGCCCAGTTGCTGGATGGGCATGGCCATGGTGGGCGTGGCCTAATTGGCCTCTTGCACCACGACCGGTGGGGGCATTTTTACCTTCCCCGGGCTCTGGAGGCTTTCGTCAAGCCTCCGGGAGGGCAAAAACGGCCTCCCCAGGCTCCAGAGGTCTGTAGATAGACTTCTCAGCAACATTTAATACAACTTAGCTTCTTTACCAATTAATATTTTGCAATAAGCCAAGAATTGTTATATCACTGTTGTGCCATTTCATTAAGCTTGCCTTTTAATTAAAGGAAAATTAAAAGTATTTTAAATTATTGCTCCTCCTTCTGCTACACTTCCCTGGGTTTGGTCGATAATATTGAAAGAACATGTTATCAAGGGACTCTTTTTAAAGTTCTTATCGATATTGAGAAATATTTACTGAGATGCCTCGTCTGTGCTTTAACACCATCACATAACAAAACAAATGCTTCTGATCAAACTTTAAGCCTGAAGTTTGGTGATGTTGGTAATAATAATAAAAATACAAAGATCTGCAAACAGAAGTAAGAACTATTGAGGCAAAAGAAAGCAAAAATAATACCAATACTAATAGACATCTTGGATGCAATCCCAAAACATCTGGAGCATCATTGGAATACGATTGGCCTTCACAAAATTGCTATCAGTCAATTGCAAAAAGCAGCTTTACTTGGAATATCTTATATCCTACAACGATACTTGAAGCACCATCATCAAGCAACAACATTTGCCTATCCCAGGTTCTTGGAAATGACTTGATAGGCAGATTAAAATATGAAATCCAGTCTAAACATCTGGCTGACTGTGAAATCAACAACAATAATCAATAACTGTAGTGTTCTAGAGGAAAACTCTAGAATACTTTATTATTAGGCCATGTGTGATTAGATACACACGGGACTTGTCTCCAATGCAGAAGCTCTCAATGTTATTATCCTCTATCTTTATTTTATTCTTCATCTTCAATTCTTTCACTGATGAATATTGCAGACCAGCTAAGCTATTCTCAATAGAGGCACTGCATATTTCCTGCAGAAGAAATGTGTACTGCAAACCAACTCCTTCCAATAATATTTTAATTCCTGCACTGCATTGCCCACTAAATTTTGCACGATGACTTTTCCAATATGAGAACAAGAATTGGACAAAATGACAGTGTAGATGCCAATTGCTCAACATTTACCAGAAGGAATTATAGGGCAATATTTTAGAGAAACAAATCTTGCCCCAACTCATGTTTATATCTGACTCCTAAGCAGAACACCAAAGTAAAAAGAATATCTCTATATGTCTATCTGTCAATACCTTAAGAATTTCTGACACATATAAAGAAGTTGTCCTTTCTATAGTATGTATTGTGCCCTCAAGTCAGTTTTTGACTCCTGACAGCTGCTTAGACTAGTCCTGGGGTCAGCAACCTACGGCTTTGGAGCCACATGTGGCTTTGGAGCCACATGTGGCTCTTTCACCCTTCTGTTGTGTCACTCAAAATAGGTGTCACAACTGCCAATAAGCGACACCCGCCAGCATACGATTTATTGAGCTTTTCAACCCCCGGTAGGCCAACCATGGATAAATCCAAAAAAAGAAAAGTTTCAGAAGATAACAGAATGTTTAATTCAACTACATATGCTAGTTTTGTGGCCGCTCAAGAAATAGTCAGGCACCGGAAGGGTTTTGTGGCTCCCGGTGTTTTCTTTTCTGTGGGAAACAGGTCCACATGGCTCTTTGAGTGTTTAAGGTTGCAGACCCCTGGATTAGACCCTACAGTTTTCTTGCCAATATTTTTCAGAAGTGGTTTGTCATTGGCTGTTTCCTAGGGCTGAGAGAAAGTGACTGGACTAAAACTGACTTCATGCCGAAGTCAGAATGAATACAGGTAGTCCAAAACTTACAACAGTTTGTTTAGTGACTGTTTAAAGTTACAACAGCACTGAAAAAGGTGACTTATGACCATTGCAGCATCTCCACCATCACATGATAAAAATTCAGATGCTTGGCAACTGTCTCGGCTTTTTGACGATTGCAGTGTCCTGAGGTCATGTGATCACCTTTTGTGACGTTCTGACAAGCAAAGTCAATTGGGAAGCTGGATTCACTTAACAACCATGTTATTAACTTAACATTGGCAGTGATTTGTTTTACAACTGTGGGAAGCAAGGTTGCAAAATGGAGCAAATCTCATTTAACAAGTGTCCCACCTAGCAACAGAAATTTTGGGCTCAATTGTGGTCATAAATCAAAGACCCGTACTCTCTGTCTCCCAGTTTCCAGCCTAATGCCTTAACTACTATACCAGCTGGCTCCCTCTTTTCTATAGCATTGTCCCAATAGCAATAGCAGTTAGACTTATATACTGTGTCACAGTGCTTTACAGTCCTCTCTAAGTGGTTTACAGAGTCAGCATATTGCCCTCAACAATCTGGGTCCCAATTTTACTGATCTGGGAAGGATGGAAGGCTGAGTCAACCGTAAGCCGGTGAGAATCAAATTGCTGGCAATCGGCAGAATTAGCCTGCAATACTGCATTCTAAAAACTGCACCGCTCCAGCTCCAATTATTGAATGCCCTTCCTATGTGGCTAAGGTGGACAACATATATCTCTCTTCGTGTTATTGGAGTATTGGCTACCGATTATACTTATTGAAGCTGATAAAAGATAAGAACCCAACACCAACTGTGACTACTACTGATGTAGTCTTTCTCTTGCTGCCAAATTTAAACTTCTTCTTGATGTATGTTATTAATCTTTCCCCCTGTTTCAGCTATGCAGCTGTTTATTATGTTGAATTGACTGCATATACTTTTCTTTCCTTATTAGCTGTCAGCTTGTCTTGTGACATGTCTTTCATCCTTACACATAAGGATAAAAACTAATCTAACCACATTTTAACAAGGGATGCATTTTAACTTAGACTCGGTGATCTTTTTTCAGAATCTGCTACATCAATTCTTCTGGCCAGGACAGAAGTTTTCAATTTACTTAGATTTTGAAATGAATACTTCTTATTTCTTTCATCTCTTCCGACCTTTCGTCACTCAGTGCTCGATAATACGTACCACATTGCTTTGCTCAATTAATCTAGCATTGGTTGGGTTTCTCCTTTTTCTTTGCTATATAACACTGCCAAAAAATAGAGGGCAAAGTTGCTGGATTTAGATTCTATAAATCTTTTCTGTCAGGATTTACTGTAGTTCAGCTCCAATATGACACTGCTTTTTATCTGTTAGATGATTTGCTTCTTTTTGGTCATCAAACTGAAAGAACTGGAAAGGATTTGGAAGAAAGTAAAGAAAAAGACTAGGAAGCTTCTTAGTTAAAGCCTAATTAATTTTAAACAGATGCTGTTTTTGACCAGGTGGTCCAAATAACAACATACATCAATGTAAATAGAGCAGCTGGAGAGATGGGTGTGTATTAACTGGGTTATTATAATAAGCTTATTCATACAAAACGCAAAAAGCAGTTTGGCTAGCATTCCAAATTAAAGGACAGTTTACAGCCTTTAGAAATATTTTTTTCCCCTTAGGGAGCATAGCAATTTTGTGATATGCTCAGGGCTTCTGGGAGCACCAAGAGGCATGAAACTACAAATATCCCTGAGTATTTATCTTTCTTGACATCCAGTCTAATATTTCAGCACATCACAAAATTTAACTCACAATGCATTGGAGCCAAAACATACAGAATAGATTTAAGGAAGATGTCTGTAAATGAACCAGGGTAAGTTAACCCTGAATATTTGAATGCAGCAAGGTTCTCTGACATCTCTGGGTGGGTTCACACATTACGGAACCTAGTAGATTGGTAACTAGTTGTAATGATTAGATGCAAATTCATTATCCAGATTTTAATTCTACATCTTATTTTCACAATGAAGAATTGGGGGGATGAAGCCGCATATTGCCACATGGAATGATCCAGCAAGAGAAAATATAATGGAAAGGGTGGTTGTTGTTAGTCACAATGTCGTGTCTAACCCATCACGACCCCATGGACTATGTTCCTCCAGGCCTTCCTGTCCTCTACCATCCCCCGGAGTCCACTGAAACTCATGCCGACTGCTTCAATGACTCCATCTTTTATATAAATATTTTTAAAGGGTATCCTTATATAAATATTTTTATATGCTGATAAGGTAATAGAAACAACCGAGTCAACTGTCAGCAACTGGCACTACCACCAGTTAAACTAAACCTGCTGTAATCAACTTGCAGCTTTAAGGCTAAGTGAGGAGTTTGCCTCCTCACTTAGATTTTACCTCACCTCAATTTTAAGAAAGCCCTTCTCAAGCAAGTAGTTCAGACTTCTAGAAAAGCTACCTGCCCTTTTCTGAGAAGAGGGAGAGGTTTGGAAAATCAAAGTAAAATAGGGATATCAAGGAAATTATTCTGTCTCTTTTAAACTCTGATCCCACACCAAGCTTTAGTTCCTTTTCTCGTGGACATGTGATGCTAAACAGATTATCCCTCCAAAAATATGACCCTCCCAAGGAAGATTTATATTCCTTTCTATAAAGAAAAGAATATTTATATTCTATACAGAACATAGAAACAGTGGTCAGATGAAACATAGTTTCTTATGCTATGCAAGTGTACGTGTCTAGCTCAGCCTTCCAAAAACTGATGACTTGCATATGTATTGATCTAAAATATCAGACTCCTCAAACTTTATGGCCATTGATCGTGCCATCTGGGAATTCTAGCACCTGTAGTCCAACACATCTGGAAGACACTAACCTGTGAAAAGGTTAGTCCAGCCAATAGGAACTTTCTCCCACCAAATTAAGAATAATCAATTGTGAAGCAAAATTGCTTGACAGGGTTAGCACATATAATTGCAACAGTAAGAACAATACTGAGAAAAGAATCATGAATCAGAATAGAGCATTATAGAGAATCATATTTTCAACTACTTATGCTCTTCTCCTTTCTTGCTTTTTGTAACCAAATCATGCAGAATTCTATTTTACGGTATTGCAACAAGAACGAATGAGAATAAAGTGACACAGTTAACAGTGAGCAGAAAGAAATGCTGCCTGCAATCATAATATCCAAAAGGTTGGTTTGTATCAATTAAAGTGTATTCTTCCTGAGACACGCATTTCTCCACTTAAATATAAAATATACAAGGCAAGCATTTTTTAAAAAATAAACTGAGCAAAAACCACTCTGACATCTGGAAAAATGCTCAAGTGAGATATTGACATTAAAGAAAAAAAAAAGGGGGGGGAATCTGAAGTCAGTGAAGAAAGCATTGATAGTAGAGCCAAAACCACCTTATATCTTAACACAATTTCTGCTTATATGTTGAAACTTTTTAAATTTGGCAGGCACATTAAATATGAATCTTCTTATGATTCATGGAACTGTGGGCACAAGCCCAGGTGGCAATTCTTCAAATTCTCATTCAGTGCTTTTGGAGAAAACCAAAATAGGAAGGACAATAAAGAGGATACATTAAGGAAGCAATTTTTTTTTCCCATGTGTACGTCAACAATGTCTTCCACTCTCAAAATTTGTAGCACTTCCACCACCAATTGCAGACTATATAAGGAGAAGATCAGTTAAGCCTGAAGATTGCAGAAGCATCTGAAAATGAAAGTGAAGTTTTCACTTGCCTTCATCTGATCATCTCCACGTGAGGTGAAGCAGAAAGTCCATCACTGGCAAATATCATTCTAACTCGTGATTCTTTGTGATTAGTTGTTTTCTTTCTATCTCAGCCAATTACTTATGTTCAGGACAATGTGACACCCCTACCTCTCAGCTATCTAGATTATTGCTGTGCTTCAGCCACCAATTGATTCTGAGGTATTACCACTTAAATCTATTTTTCTAACTTCTCTTTTTTTAGAGGAACAAGCACTATAGCAAGGATAACAACTACTACTACTACTACAAAGTAATAAGAAAAGGAGAAAACATACAAATAAAAACTGTATTGTTTGGAATCTTTAAATTGTTACAATAGATAATGTCTGCATATCCCATCTTTACAAATAGAAATAGCAATAGTAGTTATACTTATATACCGCTTAACAGTACTTTTACAGCCCTATCTAAGCGGTTTATAGAGTCAGCCCCCAACAATCTGGGTCCTCATTTTACCGACCTCGGAAGGATGGAAGGATGAGTCAACCTTGAGCCTGGTGAGATTCAAACTGCCAAATTGCAGCCAGCCAGCAGTCAACAGAAGTAGCCTGCAGTATTGCATTCTAACCATTGTGCCACTATGACTCCTCGACAAAGATAGACGAAATGGCTACAGAATCAAAGTAATAAAATAAGAGAGTTGGAAGAAGTCTTGGAGATCTTCTAGTTCAACCCCTCTGCTCAGGCAGGAAACCCTATACCATTTTACACAAATGATTGTCCAACCCTTTGTAAAAATCTCCTTCTGGAGGCAAGTTGTTCCACTGATTAATTGTTCTGTCAGGAAACTTCTCTTTAGTTCTAGGTTGTTTTTCTCCTTTGATTAGTTTCCATCCATTGCTTCTTGACCTGCCTTCAGGTGCTTTGATGAATAGCTTGACCCCTTCTTCTTTGTGGCAATCCCTGAGAGGTTGGAAGACTGCTATCATGTCACCCACAGTCAAGGTTGGAGGAAGGAAATCTAATAGTGTGGAGGTTCCAAAATCCAGCCCAATGACATCAATTCCCATGGAATAGTTATTGAAAGCATCTGCAAGTAACTCTGCATGTGTATCAAGAAGGCCATGACCATGAAATCTAAGCTTTCCTCCCATATGCAACCACAACCATCATCTTTCACCTTTTTAGCTCCCTTTCATCCACCCTTGATAATGATAATTAATTGGAAATAATGTAATTAAGATTAATGTCATGGCTAGTTGGAAATATGTATTCAAGTATTCTGTACCAAAACATTTTATTACAATTTCCATTTGGTTCTGTTCTGTTTTGTATTTCCATCCTGCTTTTCTCCCAACATGAGGAGGCTTACAAGAGCATCAGATGCCTGAAGCAACACTTTGTAAGAGTGGGCACTTAAGCTTCAAAAGCAGCAACAGATGAAAGGGATATTCTCTTACCCAGAATCACCCTGATCCACATACTTCTGTCATTTTGAGACTTTATGGAATGAAAAAAAAACAGAAAACCTGATACTGCAGGAAGACAGAGAAGCTCCAAGCAACAGATAAAGGGGCTTGCTGGAAGTCAGAAGGTGCAGACAAAGAATGTAGCAGACTTATTAGAACCAAGAGGAGGTCTGGGAAGGCACTGTAGGAGAGAAAAATATTGGTATGGCAGAATTTACTGAAGAATGCAGGGAAAGTGGTCTAGCAGAGTGGAGCAATGAATCAGTTCAAGAAAAATGAAGTACTATCATATTAAGGCCACATTTTAAACTTCAAAACGTGTGTGTTTTTTCAAGAGAGGGATGGATGGGAGTGAGAGAATATGAGAGAAATTCCTAGTTCAAATAGTCACTCATGTCCTAGTCACTTCAAAATTGGATTATTGCAATGCACTCTATATGGAGCTGCCTTTGAAGACCACCTGGAACTACAGCTGGTTTGATATGTGCTCATGTGTCACCACTGCTGTGTGATACTGGTTGCCCATTGGCCTCCAAGTATAATGTAAGATGCTGGTTATTGTCTATACAACCCTATATGGCATAGGCCATAATGCCTGGATGCCTGAGGGACTGCTTATCTCAATCATTTCTCTCCCCACGGAGCGTTCCAGTAGTCCTTTCCATTAAATATTGCCCTCTTGTGAGATCTAGTCCTCTCTCTTGCAGCCCCCACCCTCTGGAACAACATCTTTCCAAAGATAAGGATGGTGTCCTCTCTCCTGGGGTTCTGGAAATCCTTGAAAACTTGGCTTTAGTCCCAGGCCTGGGGTTGAAATTTTGTCATTGTTTAATGGCTTCTGTTTTGTTAGCTGAGCATTTTAGTCTGGGCTGCCTGTTGCTTTATTATTTCTAGCTCTTTTTATGTTTGTTTGTTTTAGTTTTGTATGCCACCCCAAAATCTACTGAAGTTGGCAGCCAATACATTTAAATAAATTAATATTACTTATATCATATATTTACTACGTAACTTCTGGTGAATGAAATCCCCACTGTAGCACAAAGCTCAAATACAGTCCTTGGGACAGTCACTTTTCCCCAATCAGCTCTACCTCAAAGATGTGCTGTGAAGATAACATGATGTGGAACATAGGTAAAGGTAAAGGTTCCCCTTGCACATATGTGCTTGTCGTTCCTGACTCTAGGGGGCAGTGCTCATCTCCATTTCAAAGACAAAGAGACAGCGCCAAAGGCACACAGAACGCTGTTACCTTCCCACCAAAGGTGGTTCCTATTTTTCTACTTGCATTTTTTACGTGCTTTTGAAATGCTAGGTTGGCAGAAACTGGGACAAGTATTGGGACCTCATCCCATTACGCAGCATTAGGGATTTGAACAGCTGAACTGCCAACCTTTCGATCAACAATCTCAGTGTCTTAGCCACTAAGCAAATATTTGAGAGAAGGTGGGGAGAAGGCATTGTAATAAATACCAGCACTACAAAAATGAGACTATGTTGGGTCTAGAATCAGTTGTTCTTAGTCTTTTTCCCCAATTGCTTTAAAGTCTATCTAACATACTCAGTCACAATCGACATCTGTTGGTACTACCCCGTAAATTGAGAAACTGATATCACTGGGTAATCTCAGGAGTTGAGCTACAATCTTTATTTTCGCCAAGAAGATGCAAGGGCATTTGAATCCAGAAAAAAGTCAATGAATATTTAATTCAATTAAATACTGAATTAAGTAAACTTAAATAAATGGGACTGATATTAACAAAAACCATGTTGACACAAATAACATCTAACCGAACTGCTAATTAACATGAAACAGAGATATTTCTAAGATTCTTAGGACAGCACTGATTGAATAGGGCCTGGTGGCTCAGCAGACTGTGATTAACACCAGCTGTCTGCAATTACTGTAAGTTCGAATCTCACCAGGCTCAAGGTAGACTCAGCCTTCCAGCCTTTCTAAGGTAGGTAAATTGAGGACCCAGTTTGTGGGAGCAATAAGCTGACTTTGTATAAATATACAAAAGTATGAAGGCTATTGCTTAACGCATTGTAAGCCGCTCTGAGTCTCCGGAGAAGGGCGGCATATAAATCAAAATTAAAAAAAAAAAAAAGAATACAAAAATGTTCATGGCAGGGATTTCTGCAATATCTTCCATATTTTCAACAAAGCTCAAGCATTATTCTGTCAAAATGCACTAGTGAATAGGATAAGATGTGAAACAAAATTATCCACACTGCTGCCAGCCAAGCGTAAAGTGAAATGTAGACTAATTAACTTTCATTTAAATACCACTTCTATTCCATTTTTAAGTTCTTTTTAAAAAATGAGATGAAATGCTAGGTAAGATAGCATCGAGATAAGCTAGCCAGGCAGTTGGCTTGAACATTTCTCCCTGTAGGCATTGCCTGGTAAATTCTTGTCCTCTTCCCCTTCTATACAGTGCCTCAATCCACCCTTTTCCTGAGAGAGAGGCTGTTGAACACATTGCATTGTAAACAGCAAGCTGAAATGACTTTGTGCAGTTAAGCAATGAGGAGTAGCAAGAAACTATCGAATACATATCACTCCTTCCCCATCTCTGATTTCAGAGATGAAAGTATGAATTTTCTGCTTGATTAATGGCACTCTGCTCTTTTAGCATCTCAGGAAAAGCTTTCTCATAATAGCTTCCAAGTTTAAAATATCCTAAAGTGACCCATGTCTTCACACACTGGAAGTGGGTTTTCTCCAGGGGTGAAATGCTACCGGTTCGGACCGGTAATAATAAAAGCTACAGGAGAACCGGTAGTAAAAAAATGCTACTGGTTCGGACAAACCGGTATTTCCGACGATCAGCTGTGCCGCACGATTTACATTCGCTAGAAAGCAGGAAATCCTGCTTTCTAGCAAATCTAAATCACGCAGCATAGCTGTTTTCCCCCCCTTGCTGTTCTACTTACCTGCGCATGCACACATGCAGTGAATCAGTAGCAAAGCGAACGGGTAGCAGACTTCGGAGCATTTCACCCCTGGTTTTCTCCTAATATAAGTCCAGCCACTATGGTCTATAAATCTCGGATTATGCATGCTGTACAAACCCAGTTATTATAATTTATTCAATAAACCACAAGTCAGCAGTCCTTTTCAGGATCTAGGCACTATAAACTGATTTACAAATGGAAGCGTTCCTTGTTTAGCTACTACAGTTGGGGCCAGCAGCCATCACTAAACAAAGCAGTCACTAAGTTAAACCATTACTGTGCTTATGATTTTACTTCAGATTTTCTTTGCTTTACAGATTTGCGAAGGTGGTAAATGTGAGGATAGGTCATAAAGTTACTTTTTCATCACTGTTAAACAAGGCAGCTGCTAAGTAAGGCTTAGCTCTATCTTATTTATAAGAATGGACAATATCTTATAAGATTTCTTATAAGTCTCACTTATAGGTATGCTATTATCTTTTCACATAAGAATACTAAAATAATGTCAAGATCTTGCAACATTTGAAGCCTCACAAGGTGTCAAGCAAATATATAAAGAATGACTTGTGGGGTTTCTTTGTGGTCCAGGTTCACTGTGGACCTAGACTACAAATTATGATTAAACAATTTTGTGGCTTTTAGTGTAATATGCAAATCAACCCTTTAAGAAATTATTTGACATTAGCTGCTATGTCATTCCAAAGCCTCAACATTTCTTTGTAGCTTTAGTCTAAAATCAATCTAATTTTCTTCCAAGTTAAGCAAATCTTTACTCTTCTAACAATACTAAATGCACCAACGTTTATAGACAAAATCAAACCATTAGCTGATTAAAAGCTATAGATCATACCGTCTTTGACACACTCAGAACATTATGAGTACACTGTGTCAAGAAAAATTCCAACATAACCAGTGTCTCTGAAATTGCTACAGCTACAGTTAATAAAACTTCATGTTAAATAGTTTTTCAAGTTTGAAATGCCAACAGGCAAAAAATTTATGGCAGCCTTTAAAACTGTCTTTTTTGCAAATGAGTTATTGGCACCGACATTCACAAAAGAAAATCAAAGCATTGTTCTAAGCGAGAAAAGTATATGGAGGACACACAGACTACAATATATTTACATAATTAGAACATTTTAGCATACACTTTCTTAAGGGTAATGTCTCCTTCACATCAAGTTCAACTCCTAGTGACAACTATAAGTAATGATAACCTACTTTTATTGCAGATGTTATAAAAATCCTAAGTAATTTAAGAAAACCTGTTACTGCAAAACTCTGGGCTGGATCTATATCTGTATCTCCCCTCATATGTCATAATGGACTGAAAGCCATTTGTCTCTCAGCTGAGAAGTAATTGGTACCCATACATTATTATTGTAACAGGCAAATCTGCTTGCTTGATAAATATCTCTTAAACTGATTGATGATTATGTTCGGTCAAATCATTATTATCTCTTACTGATCACGTAGATTGATTTTCTCCAGGAGGATCTGTCTCCAACCTAGTCCTTCAGATCTTCCAGATCTAGTCATTTGTGTCTCAAGTGAAAACTCAGAACTGATTACTTTGATGATCCATATGTTTGTTTTCTTGACTGTCCAAGGTATTCTCAGGTCTCCTCTAAGATCAAAGGTCAAAAGGTCTTCCTATCTAGCTACTTCAAAGTCCAACTTTCACTTCCACGGAGTATCGTAGGAGAAACCACTGTCTGCACCATTCTATCCTTTGTATATCCTGGCATCTGAATATTTTTTCCAACTAGTTCATGGCTACTCTACCAAACATTAGTCTGTGGTGTACCATTCAGACTTTTATCTATCTGGACAACTACTGTATTATCTACTATAGTTTTTTCCTACCAATAGTTTTCCAAATCTTTAGATTCAGCCCTTCCTAATTCCCAAGCTTTCATGGATAAGAGTTAGAGGATATTCTCTTTGCACAAAATACCAGATGAGATGTTTTTTGATGCAGTCCTTACTACCTGATGCCTTTATTAGAAAATGTCAGGTTTCTCTGTCTTATGTGCCCCTGTTTTATAGCAGTCTTCCTTAACTTAGTGTCCTATATAGATGTACTGATATGACTAGCCCTGGGAATTTGAGATGTTTTCATTCCAAGTTGGAAAAGACAATCTTATTGAAATCTCTTCTTCTAGTGTTCCAGTTCCTACCCAAAATGTTTCCTGCAAGTATTTAACATGCAGGCTTCAGAATTTATAATGAATATTCTTGTGTTGTCAATGTATTTATCTAGTTATTTCCTGTTTTATTGTTCTTTATTTAACTTATTTTGTAATGGATTTTAATGGCTTGAGCATTGTGGTCACAATGAAGGGATGAGGTATATATTTTCAGTAATTAATGAATAATTTCTTTTTTCCCTTTCCTTGCCTAGGATAGATAAACTGCAGTCTTAAATCCATGTGTTTTCTTCGGCATAAATGGGAGAAAGGTATCGATATTTTAAAAATATTTTATCATAGCTATCCAGCCTGTTTCTAGGGACATGCTGTCTTCTGCAGGAGATCAGACAAGGAGATGGGAGGCAGAGCAATTCAGAAAGAAATGTAATAGGATATGTGAATGTAATCCATCCCGTTGGTTGAGAGATTAGGGCCAATTCTACCTTGAATTTTCTCTTATTATTGAGAAAGTCAAACACAGAAATGCACAGTTGATTAAGGATTCATTGTGCTTGATCAATTAAGAGTTTCACGTCTTTTAGTATTCTGAAATCCTGTTATAAAATATGCTGCCTCTTTTTTTAAATGAAAAATTGATGCAGCAAAAATTATAAAAGCGATATCAAAATTTTATTTATAAGCTTTTAACAATAAGCTAGAGCAATCGAATCTGGGTTATAAAACTCTGGATAGCCACTAAATGCAGCCCAGAGTCTTTCTGTATTACTGCGAGATAATGTGGCTGGTTACAGTTTTACAACTTCAATGTGTTGTCTTTCAAAGCAGAATTTTCAAGATGTTAATTCAGGATTCCTATTATTTATTGGAATGTTTATGATTCAACATAGGCTCTTTGTACCAACCAGGAGATGAATAGCATGTCTTCAGCATGCACAGCTACAAATAGATTATTTTGGGCTTCTTACTTGGATTTTTGTTGTTTATTTTCATCAGCTTCCCACAAGATAGAGGAGAAGAAGTTAACATTTCTTAGGAAGTGTGGCTGACTGTAACTTTGCCAAGATTAATGCTACATCTCTGTATCAAAAGATCACAAATTACTTAATGTCTAAGCTTGCCTTCCTAAAGTCCTCTGGTAAATGATAATGGCACAGTTCAGTTTTCACAAATTGTGCCATTGTACAAATGGAATTACATGGATGACATTTTGGGGTAATTAAAAACTGAATTCTATTTATTTAGGGTTCCCTGCATGGAAACAATTTATGATTCTGTAACAACACCTCCCTGCAAGGATTTGTCATATCTTTTGGTCACATATATACATTTTTCTGTGCCCAATAATTTAATCTTATTCTTATATATTTTTAAAGCAAGGGATTACAAATCAATTTATAAATTAACTCTGTAAATCAGCCAAATCCTCTCTACTGAAATCCTTTTGAGCATAATCTGAACCCCTTATAAATTTAAAGCTGAGGGGAAATCAAAGCAATTCACCTTGCTGCAGAAATCTGCTCATACATATTTACTTGGACAATTCTCTGAAATAATTCATACAAGTTTTCAAGTTAATCGAAGGATCAATACAAATTTGATGGGGTCAACCTGCCAGAAAACATAACACTCTAATTAAGTATATAAATTGCATGCAATTGTAACTGTTATCAAAATCAACCAACAAAAGAACAAAATCTGTAACAATGATCTAGTTAGGTAATTTTGGACATCAGATTTACATCTAATACACAGTTCTATTGCTGGATCACTCTTCATATACATTTTAAAGAACTATTCATTGTCCTAGGACACGGGTGTCAAACTTGATCGTGTCACGTGATGTCACAGGATGTATCATGATGTTTTTTGCCTTTGCGGAGCTGGGGTGGGCATGGCCTGTGTGTGATGCATCTGGCCCGCAGGCCGCCAGTTTGACACCCCT
This sequence comes from Pantherophis guttatus, assembly GCF_059756535.1. Taxonomy (NCBI): domain Eukaryota; kingdom Metazoa; phylum Chordata; class Lepidosauria; order Squamata; family Colubridae; genus Pantherophis; species Pantherophis guttatus. The sequence continues at coordinate 25,840,358 of NC_142069.1, read as the reverse complement.
GTCCTAGGAGCAGCAACAACAAAAACCCCATAGTAATATGTGGTAATCTTAAAGGCAATATCTACTTGACTATAACCTCTCAAAATTTAATAGTTACTTAAGGTGAATATGTGCATGAATTTCCATTAAAGTTTAGATATGCTGACTATCAGGCATTTCAGGGTGCTGCCCAATTGGTATCTATTATTCTCACCCAAAAACCTTAATTGTAGCCACATTGCCATTCTGCTTTAAAGTCTTCTAATTCTTTAGCACAGATTGAGACACTGGATAGACCACGTAGACCATAAAAATGAAAATATTCCATCAATTCCTGAACTTTGTCCAAGTAAGAAGCTCTGTTGACCTTATCATATTCTTCTCATACTCTTCTTCTCATATTCTTCTTTGACTGGGATGGTTCCCAGTCTTGAGCAGGGGATTGGACTAGAAGACCTCTGAAGTCCCTTTCAGCCAAGGGTGAAATGCTCCCGGTTCGGACTGGATCACCCGTTCCAGTAGCAATGGCGGCGGGTGGTTTGGAGAACCGGTAACAAAAATCCCTGCCCCGCCCCCCCCATGCCCAGCTGACCCTCGCGATCATCAGAGGCTTTTTTTTTTTAAAAGCATTTTTTCTACAACCTCTTCGGCCGAAAAAAATGCTTTTAAAAGAAAACAAAAGCCTCTGACGATCAGGCAACTCAGCTGGGATCATCAGAGCCTTTTAAAAGCATTTTTTCTACAACCTCTTCGAAAAGGTTGTAGAAAAAATGCTTTTAAAAGTTTTTTTAAAAAGTTGGCCACGCCCACCCAGTCACATTAGCACCAAGCCCCACCAAGCCACGCCCACAGAACCGGTAGTAACAAATTTTACATTTCACCACTGCTTTCAGCCCTATGATTCTGTGTTCTTTGTCCTCTTGCTTCATTATACCTATGTCCTAGACAAAATCAGCAGCTGTCATGACCCACCTTACCAATGGGAACCGAAGACTGTTCTTTCTGTACTAAAAATGAGTTAGTGTTGCCTTAATAAAAACTATCCTAAGACCAAGTTCCTAAAAATGAACTCTTAAATTCTGAACATCCTGTACACCAATTAAAAGCCAGAATTTGGATAACGTATGGCAACACCAACAATAGTGCTTTGGTAGATTACATGCACCTCCTATTTGGAGGTATTTGGGCAACAGAATGTTGACTTACAAACTAGTTTCCACAGTTAAGGTTTGAACTTGTTTAGACTAGCCTATTATATTGAGGCAAAGTTAGACCACGCAGAAGCTTCAACTGATCCAGAATTCAGTGGCATGAGCAATAATAGATATGCTTCAGTTTGCCTGTGTAATACATCTGCTTTGCAAGGTGTTTCAATTGCAAATTTGCTTTCAGATGTGATTCAAAGTGCTGGTTTTTATCTATAAAGCCCTAAATGGCACCGGGCCTGATTATTTGAGGGACCATCTATCTCCCATAACATCTGCCTGGCCAAATTGATCCTGCAGAGAAGTGGAATTTCTTTGTAGCAGATTCTCGCTGAGATCCAGACAGCCCCCATTCTACTGTTTCATCGATTTTATTGTAATTTCTTTGTTTGATAGTTGTGAGCTAGAAGACTTAGAGACTTAGAACTTAAGATTTAGAATAACTTTATTAGCACTTTGAATGTACACTAATCGGCATACATTAAAATGAAATTTCATTGCATACAGCTCTCAAAGGGTCACCACCTCCAATATACACTACATAAATAAATAAGTACAAAATAAATAAATAAGTACAAAATTATGCATTTACCCACATATATTATATGACATGGAGAAACAACACAGTCTAGTTCTGTTGCAGAATCTGGTAGTCCTGCTAGAAATACTTCGAAACCTCCTCCCAGAGGGGAGCAACAGAAACAGACCATGAAGTGGGTGTGTGGGGTCTCTAACAATGCTTTGAGCTCTAAGCACATAGTGCTTATAAGCAGTATCCTGAACAACAGGAAGTGAGCTTTCTATAATCTTCTCGGCTGTCCTTACCACTCTCTGAAGCTACTCAGAGCAATAGCAATAGCTATTAATAATAAGTTATTATTAATAACTTAATAAGTTTAATAATATTAATAAATATGTTGGTCACACAATCAGCCACATGTTTAGACTGGATTTGGAAATTTTGTCCACTTATTGAGTCCTTCCCAAAAACCTGGGATAGGCAGATGCTGTTTCATGATGTTAATGGTATCGTCACAGGATAGCTGTTGTTATTATTATTATTCATAATTATTTATTTACTTATATTCTTTTATTATTTTTACAAATAACTCAAGTGGCAAGCATATGTAACACACGTTCCTCCTTTATTTTCCCCACAACAACTTTGTGAGGTGGGTTGTGCTGACAGACAACAACTGGCTCAAAGTCACTCAACTGACTTTCATAGCTAAGGTGGGATTTGAATTCACCACCTCCCACTTTCTACACTGGTGCTTAATCGCTAAAGCAAACTGTTTGTTCCAAGTATAGCTGCTTTTGCGCTTGACTTTAAGTGATTTTGTCAATCACAATGGTATTCAAGTGGTTGTTGTGACTAAGTTGGCAAATCATTTCTTTATATATTTCTTTCCCCTTTCTTTGCTATATTATTTTTGTTCTTTTCTATTACTTTTAAAAGCATTTTTTCGGCCGAAGAGGTGTAGAAAAAATGCTTTTAAATTTATTTTTTTTTAAAGCCTCTGATGATTGCATGGCTCAGCTGGGCATGGTGGGGGGGCAGGGGTTTTTGCTACCAGTTCTCCGAACCACCCGCCTCCATCGCTACCGGATCGGGCGATCCAGTCCAAACCGGGAACATTTCACCCCTGAAATATAATATATAAGAAAATAAAAGAGGACACTACAAAATGAGATGGAGGAAACATATTGTTTAAAGCGTACAAAAAGAAAAAAGATAGTTGCAGAGAATGTCGACAAAGACTAAGTGTGACAGTTGCAATCCAAAAAAGCAGAATAAATGTGGAGCATTTTTGATGGAAATAACACATAGTTTTGGAATTGGGTAAAGAGGACTAAACAAGGAGCCTCTAGCAGAATGAATGGCATTCAAAGTAAAAGTGATAAAACTAATTTGGGATGAAACTGAAGGGAGGAAATGCTGGAAGCAGTAGTTTAGTGATTTCCGGGTGAATGATATCAAAGTCTGGAATTGAAATAAGTGCTATAAATATTAGTGCCCAAACTGATGAAAAAGAAATAATTATGTGAAATTGTTGAAAAATTGTAATGTTGAAAGTGTGGATGATGTAATTAAAGCAATGTTAAAATACAGATATGCTTTGCTTATGGAAGGGCTATGTGTCAACCAAGTAGACCAGACAGAAAATACAACCGGATTTAGGCTACATTAGTAGAATCTTGCAAGTCTGAAAGAATCTACTGCTCTCTCTTTCTAGAGCCTGATAAGATAGGAAGATTCCTTTCTAAGTTTCTTTCTCTACCTGTTATGCAGCTGCAGGCTTTCCCACTTACACCATGCGAGTTTTTTACACAGGTATGAAAATTGTATCCATGCTTGACAATTAAAAGAGGGTCAATGATTGTTCCCAGGGATGAAATTCAGCAGGTTCTGGAGAAATTTTGAGTAGTTTGGAAAACCAGCAAATGCCACCTCTGACTGGCCCCAGGAGTGGGGAGGGAATGGGGATTTTGCAATATCTTTTCCCCAGGAGTGGGGAGGGAATGGGGATTTTGCAGTATCCTTCCCCTAGAGTGGGGTGGGAATGGAGATTTTGCAATATCCTTTCCCCAGGAGTGGGGAGGGAATGGAGATTTTGCAATATCATTTCCCTGGAGTAGGGTGGGAATGGAGATTTTGCAGTATCCTTCCCCTGGAGTGGGGTGGGAATGGAGATTGTGCAATATCCTTCCCCCAGAAGTGGGAGGGAATGGGGATTTTGCAGTATCCTTCCCCTGGAATGGGGTGGGAATGGAGATTTTGCAGTATCCTTCCCCTGGAGTGGGGTGGGAATGGAGATTTTGCCGTATCCTTCCCCTGCCACGTCCACCAAGCCACACCCACCAAGCCACACCATGCCCACCAAGCCATGCCCACAGAACCGGTAGTAAAAAAAATTGAATTCCACCAATTTGTTCCCCTATAGAAAAGAAAAAGTAATAAAAGCGAATGCAAAAACTATAGGAGGCTGAGGTTAATTAAAGTGCCTGGAAAGATGTTTGGCAGAATTTTGATTGAAAGAATGCAAGAGAAGAGAATGAGCAAAATTTGGACAGCATGGTATAACTTTATGGCAGCCAGGGATTGTATAAACTAGATTGTTACCCTTTAGCAAATTTACTGAGTAATATGTGAATGTGATGAAGAAAATTTATTATAATTTTGCTAATTTAGTATAATATATTTAAGTAGAAGCTTAAAATATGGACCGTTTTATGGTCCATGGTATGGACCATGGTATGGTATGGAGTTGAATGTTATGTGCCGAATGAGATCATAATTAGTGTCTCCAAGAGTTGAAAATTAAATAAAATCTAAAATCTTGGGAGTACCAAACTTTCAAAAGATTGTGTGGTCTTGCAAGGTTTTATTTCAGAAACGTTCCAGGAGCCTTTGTGTAAGACCGCATCATGATAACCTTGGTGAAAAAGTGCTGCTGATTTCTGTGATGATATTTCAGTCTGAATGACAGCACCACTTAGCATAATACAGAAGACTGAAGCGAGGTCTTCTGAGGTTAGAGCAGAGGTTGTACTATAAAACGTGTGCCTGACAAATGACAGTATAACATACTGCAAGCATAGCTTTAGTAGAGAAGAAAGATGGCTTCTATTGAGCTATGTTACCAGGAATCCAACTTGCTCCCTTAAATCTAATACTGCAATAATGTGTCATCAAATTTTTCAGCAATGAATGACTCACTGAAATACTCCCTCAATATACTCTTCCCTAAACTGCTAGGTTTCTCATAATTCTTTCTCTACAGTTAACTTTAGCACTGTGTTTGAAAAGCAATCTGCAAAGCAGTTGCTGGTTAAAAGAAATACAAGCAGAAGTCAAATGCCTCCTTATTATGTCTTCAAGAAAACTGATTTTTTTAGTATCCGTCCTGTTTCAGTGTAAAACTGCATATCCATTTCCTTCCCTAAACTGAATTATCATTACTATTGATCATTAAGGAGGACATTTATACATGGCTAAAATATTGGTATTATTTAAAATATTCCTTTTTAACTGAATCATATCAGAACATTATTCTGAGCCATGGTGGCACAGTGGTTAGAGTATAGTACTGCAGGCTATTTCTGCTGGCTGCAGGGCAGTTTGGCAATTCAAGTCCCACCCGCTCAAGGTTCATTCAGCCTTCCATCCAGTGGTGAGATTCAAATAATTTAACAACTGGTTCTCTGCCCTAATGACCGGCTGGGTGGGTGTGGCCATGGTGGGTGTGGCCATGGGATGTGACAGGCAGCGCTTGGCCTCCTGCACCCCCCCGGGAGCAAAAATAGGCCACGGGGAGCACACACACACCCCGTGCCCCATTTTGGGTCTAGTAGGCCTCTCTGCAGCCTCCTGGGAGCAAAAACGGGCTGCGGGGGGGGGGACTTCTGGTGGGGAGAGGAGGGGCCAGCCAGCAATTTAACAACTGGTTCAGCTGAAGTGATTCGAACCGGTTGAATCCCACCACACTTCTATCCTTCCGAGGTTGGTAAAATGAGGACCCAGATTGTTGGGGGCAATATACTGACTCTGTAACCGCTTAGAGAGGGCTGTAAAAGCACTGTGAAGCGGTATATAAGTCTAAATGCTATTGCTATTGCTATTGCTATTCTGGGTAGCAGTGTCATGCATTCCCTTTTTTTACCACACAGGATTGAATAGCAGGATCAACCCAGCACAAGTACTGGATCAGGTGTGTGCCCCAAAATGGCAGCCCAAACCATGGGATTGAAAACCTCCTCCTTTTTATTTTTTTTATTTTTTTTATTTTTTTATTTTTTTATTTTTATATGCCGCCCTTCTCCGGAGACTCAGGGCGGCTTACAATGCGTTAAGCAATAGCCTTCATACTTTTGTATATTTTATACAAAGTCAACTTATTGCCCCCACAAACCGGGTCCTCATTTTACCCACCTTAGAAAGGATGGAAGGCTGAGTCGACCTTGAGCCTGGTAAGAATTGAACTCGCAGTAATTGCAGGCAGCTGGATGTTAAATGCTGCCTTAGTAGGAGGCATTAGCCTCTTACGCCACTCAGGCTCCTCCTTTTTATGTGTGTTGATGCCATCTTGCCTTTTTTTTTTTAACCCCTCTACTAGACACTCTAGATGTTATGAATAATGAGGAGAAAGAGTTGATATGTAACAATGCAAAATCTAAAACAAACATCTTGAAGAACCTTGTTTGTTGAAGACAAATGAGAATTATAGTCTTACATAGTATGACAAGCTTAGGGAACCTGATCTAAAGTATTTATATTTTCACACTGAATTCTTCTGTAAGTCAAATTTTAACTTCCAAGAATTTATGATATTATTTTCTTTGAACTCTTAAGCACTTTCCTTCTTCAGGAATAAAGTATTAAATTCAGCGGATCCACTGATTTCTCACAACTTCCTAAGACCTGAATAAAGCATAAAACCTTATTTGAAACCTTATTGAATGACTGATCTTTTTGGTTCCCAGTGAAGAGAAAGTTTTTGCAAGGTTTTCAGTATCGTCTGTTATAATTATATAAAAAACATGTTTGCTAACAATTGTTTATTTATGCAAAAACAAATCAAAATTAAGATTTTTATCCTTCTATCAATAAAGAAATGGTAGTATCTACATACCAAAAAGCCAGTTTGGCATAGTGGTTAAGGCATCAGGTTAGAAATTTGAAGACTGAGTTCTCATCCCACCTTAGATATGAAAGCCAGCTGGATGACACTGGGCCAGTCATTCACTCTCAGCCCTAGGAAGGAGGCAATGGTAAACTTTGCCAGTCATCTGAATTCAACACTGACTTAAAAGCATATGTATACTGTATGTACTTACGTAGATACATACATACATACATACATTACATACATACATACTTACATACATTGTCCTGTGAAACCTACATGGGGTCATTACTTAATGTCACATCTATATCTCTATGCTGTGAGAGCTTACAAGAAGGTAGACTGCATTCACTATTGAAAGAGCTTCTGGATCCCTTATTGCAACTATTGAGCACCAAAGCTTGAATAGCTCCTGCACTGTATATATCAATTTAAAATGCAAAGATCTGTGAGTTTAATTCCTGATAGACATTTTTAACCCCATAGAATACCATCAGGGTATCTATGTCTAAGAAGTCCCAACAAAGGCCAACTTGATAATGAGGTGCCTTCTGGTGAGCAATATCTGGTGCCTCGAGCTGTGAGATAGGCAACAAGTAAATGTAATGTTCCCTGGTGTTGTTATCAAAAGCACCTTTATGCCATTCATTAAATTGTCCTTTTTAAAGGCTTCTGTGCATTCTTTAAAAATTATATTAACATTTATAAATGAATTCCTTTAAGCAATGGCATTTCCCTTTCATGCTCATATGGGAACTTGAAAAGTGTCAAGCTACTTTTAACTTGTTTATTTCTGCATCTAAGCACTTGAGTTGAAGACGATTCTAATGTATTTAAAGATATCCATTTTATTTATTTTAACAATTACTACCAACCTGCCTTCCATGGAGGATCTGTATACTGCATGAATCAAAAAGAGGGCTGTGAAAATATTTACAGACCCCTCGCATCCTGGACATAAATTGTTTCAATTCCTACCCTCAAAACAACGCTATAGAGTACTGCACACCAAGACAACTAGACACAAAATGTATGAGGGCAAGATGTTCTTTCTCAAATGCCATCACTCTGTTAAACAAATAATTTCCTCAACACTGTCAAACTATTCACTAAGGCTGCATTACTATTATTATTAAGTCTTCTCATTGTTCCTCTCACCCATCTCCTCCCACTTATGACTGCATGATTGTAACTTTGTTGCTTGTATCCTTACGATTTATATTGATATTGATTGTTTCCTGACTGCTTGTTTGTACCCCATGACTATCATTAAGTGTTGTACCTTATGATTCTTGATGAATGTATTGTGTCTTTTTATGTACACTGAGAGCATATGCACCAAAGACAAATTCCTTGTGTATCCAATCACAACTTGGCCAATAAAAAATTCTATTCTATTCCTCCCTTACAAGCCTTTCTGTATCTCTACCTCCCAATGGTAGAAAACGAAGACACAATTATGAATCTATTCCATCTAAAAAAAATCCTCTAAAAAAGATCTGCAAACTCTGTATTTATTTTACATATATATCCATTTCGAATGCCGTTTCCCCCCAAGGAATTTAATCTTCCAGCTTTTCAGATTGCTGAAAATCAGATTTTCAGGTGGTTTTTTTTCTGAGGAGAAGAAGACAGAAGTAGCTCACTTTCCCTCTTATAGCTCATCACCTCTTCTCATTTTCAGATGTCTCATACATGGATGTAGAATTGCAGTTTGAAGGCATTAAGGACAGTTGAAAAACTGTCTAAGCTGAACTGCAGTGTGTAATCAATTAGATAATAACCTTCAAAAGGTTCACAAGTTACTAAAACAGGTTTTAAAATAGGTATTACTAAAAGTAAGGAGAAGGCAGAATATACAACCATGCTGGCTACAATATTTGCATATAATAATCTAAAACTAGTGTTGCTTCCAAAAGGTATTATTTTATGCATGCAAATACAAGCAACGGTTTATGCATGATCAATTAGTTTAGCTCAACTGGCAAAATGCTGAACAATGATCAACCAGGAATTATAGGAATAACCACAAAAGTACTAGAGCATCCTAAAAGTTGAAATAGTTATTATCACATATTTTGTGATAATTTAATGAGATAATTTCTCTGCATCTCATTAGATTTAAATTCTATTTAAAGTGACTCCTGCAAGCCCTTGAAATCAGATTATTTAATAAATCTATAACTGAAACACAAGTAAAGGCAAAGGTTGTTGTCATTTAGAGCCATCACTCTGTTAGAGCCGTGGTGGCGCAGTGGGTAAAATGCAGTACTTCAGGCTACTTCTGCTGACTACCGGCTCCCGGCAGTTCGATTCTCAGTGGCTCAAGGTTGACTTCAGCCTTTAACCCTTCTGAGATCGATAAAATGAGGGCAAGTTGCTGACTCTGTAAACTGCTTAGAGAGGGCTGTAAAGCACTATGAAGCAGTATATAAGTCTAAGTGCTATTGCTATTAAGTATTGCCAGACTTCCTGCTATTGGGCATTGCCAATTTTCCTACTTCACCCAATATATGGCATTGAAGAATCAAAATATCTGCAGAAGAAATTGCCAAGACCTGCTGCTATGTACTATGGTACGCCTTATTGGGAATATTTGAAATAGAGACCTCCACAAGGACAGTTTTTAATGAGATCAATCAAAAGACATTGTATTTTTTTCTTTTCTTTTTATTATGAAAAAAGTCAATGGGACTTTTTATTATGAAAAAAGTCAATGGGAATATTCAAAAGGATCATGACTAAAACAGGTCATAATTTCAACTCCCTATAACTTCCTGTTTCAGGCAGGTTGATTGCACAACCAGCATGATGAAAGGAGCTAATCAACTGCACAAGTTCCTTCTTTCAATAGAATAAGTTAACTGCCCAGGAAAAGCTTATTTCAAGTACCAGAAAAACCTCTGCTGATAAATAAAGTGTTTGAAGGATGAGACATGCAGAGTATTTTTCTTCAAACACTGATAATATAGCGCAGCAGTCAATTTTGCCAAAGATGTTGACTGTATATATGTTTAACAGATTAACAGAGTTGGAAGGGACCTTATAGGTCATCTAGTCCAACCCCCCGCTCAAGCAGGAGACCCTATATATATATATATATATATCCCCATCTATTTACGATCACATAATCCCCATTTTCTTCCATATCACTTTCCTAGTATTAAATAAACTAGAATGAGGCATCAAATTTTACGCTAGATAATTTGTTTCCACAAAATGACTCAGGAGCATTGTTCATGATGAAGCTTAATATCAATTAAAATTTTGTTAAGAGTGACAAGCTAAATATTCTGCCAGGAAAAAGGACTTTGAATTTGTATTGTAGACTCCACAATAATTCTCCCTTTCCAAGAATGTCACCAAACACTTCCTAGCCATTCTGTAAATTTCCCCAAGAAAAAATGTAGCTACTATCCTTGGCTTCTGACTCTGTATTCTGACAGATACTCTTGAACAACTGCAGTTATAGGTAAGTAAACCCTTGTTTGATTCATATATACTATTCACACATGGGTGAAGCGCAAACTGTTTTCCTGGAGGTGGATCTATTTACAAAGGGCTGCATTTCTGTTGGACTGGAGATCCAGTCAATAATGCTGAATGAAGTTGGACGTGAAACCACAAGGGAGCACAGCAGAAAGAGATACCATGAAGAAAAGCTGCTGAAGCTGCCATTACACTTATGGGGTGAATGAGAATCAGTGCAGTAGTTATTTGAGCAGCATGCGACAAGGCTTAATGCTGACATTCATTTGGAAAAATCTGGGGTCTTTGAAGCCTGAAATAAATGCTAGTCATAGTGCTTTAGGGTTTAGGTAAAAAGCAACAGCACAAGAAATGAAAGAGTATTTCCAATAATGTTGAGGGATGGGGGGGGAAGGAAGGAAGGAAGGAAGGAAGGAAGGAAGGAAGGAAGGAAGGAAGGAAGGAAGGAAGGAAGGAAGGAAGCCCCCCGGTAAAATAATAGAAGAGGAGATGATCTAAAGACCTATCTTTAAAGAAGGAGAACCCAAGTCTCACTATTTCAAATGCAAGAGAAAGGCTACAGTGTGATGGGTCTGATATTGCAAGGGCTTAAAATGCATGTGGATGCAGAGTTCTGAGGGAAGAAGTCATGAAGGGAACACCTCTGGTGGTATTATCTGAATCCAGCCACCAGTAATAGAGATTCCTTGACTCTTATATCTGCACCTGGAAATAAAGTGACTACTCCTACAACATTGGCTGCCTATAGAGGAGACATCCAAAAATGGCTGAACAGCTGAACTTGCAGCCATGATATGACTCAATAGTTAAATGGACTCTGCCCTTCTTATCAAGGAGCACTTTTGTACCAGTACGGAATAACAGCAATGACAGGAAAACAGCTCCTCTAATAGCATCTATCATTATCTCTATGCATTGGACAACCTGGAACTTAACATTGCTGACCAAAAGGCAGCATTCTTGGGAGGACTTGATCAGATGGACTTGAGCTATGTGGAGAGAAAGCTGAGCATAGCAGTGTGCAACAGGTAATCTAAAAAAGGGAACAGATTGATAACTAGGATGTGGGAGAATGCAGTTATAGGTCCCATTCATTCACAGATAAAGGATAAAATACAAAATTAGTAAATGAATTCACTTACTATAATGTGAAGGAAAAGGTGATTCTAGAGTATTAGGGATATGTAAAAGTAAATTTGTATGCCTGAGCCATACCTCCTTCTATAAGACAGAAAGAATGGAATTCACAGGATATTCTGAAATCAGGGTACCTCAACAATAATTGATACAGGGTGAAGGCTGAATATAACTCCAAGCTTGCCATCCTTCTCAAGAACAATACACTGCTTAGAAAAGAGGCAGGAACATCGTTTCAAAAATAACTAATGACTTTTTTGTCTGTGGAAGGAAGGAAACCCCCTGGAGATGTAGAAAATTAACAGAATGATCTGGTGCCATGTTAGCTTAAAACTCAGCGTGTTATCCCTATCCTATGAAATTATGAATGGAGTTTGAAGCTCATTAATGACAGAAGACATATATAGCTGGTTCCTATTACTTTGTTGAAGTTGGATGTGTAGGTAGCATTGAAACTGTTGAGAGCCCATGATGAGGATAGCATTACATAAATTGGCAGATTTGGATATTGTTCATGAACCGTGTTCAAGGTTACCTTTATACACCCCCAACTGAAGGGAAGGTCTTCAGTTCTAAATTTAAGCTTTTAAGGACAGTCCAACACAATGGAGTCAGGCATGGTGATACAGGGCAATGGAAAACGCTATAACCTTAGTTGCCAAATCACTTGCATTGAATTGATTAATTGTATTTAATTCCTGCTTGGCAAAATAGTCATGGACTATTTCTTCTTGTTCTCTGGCAAATGAAATGGGAATAGGGATATTTTCCCCCAACAAAAATTGTTGTGCTATACATGCCAGATAATAGGTAATAGGAAGGAAGAGCATTCCAGAGAATACAACTTATACCTGAAAATATTAAATTTCTTGCCCTCCTTGTCTATTATTGACAATGGGAACCTGACTGTCAATCAGGGTGGATAAAAATCAATGATTTTTTTAAAAAAAATTTTAAAAAATCGGATTTTTTTGATTTAAATCGGATTTTTTTATTTAAATTGGATTTTTTTGATTTTTATCGAATTTATTTTAATAAAAAACTTTCGGGGTAAAAATCTATTGTAAGATAGTTTTCTATTTAAGATACATAAATAATTTAGTTTATTCAGCATGAAATGGAGCTTAGTTATGTAGCATATTCTGCAACACTGGGACTATCGGTGAGTCAACAGTGGGTCAAAGGAGTAGCAGAGATGACAGTTGCTCTTTAAAAATTATGATTTAAATTGAGTTGATTTAAATCAAGCCTTTTTACTAGTGATTTAAATCAACTCAATTTAAATCAAATCCACCCTGCTGTCAATACCATCTCCAATAGTTTCCAAACATGACTCCGTGCAATAGTATATAACCCATGGGTATAAATCAAAATGAAGAATAAATAATTTAATAAGCCACATTTGATGCCTTACATTTTCTACCTGTCTCAGCCAAGAATGCCAGATTTATTTGCTTGGAATGTGAGAGCTCTAAAGCATCTATCAGTATCTTTCATCCATCAATCTATTTAATATTTATGTAAAGCCAACAGAACAGAACAGAAGATGAACTTCTGGCACAGGGGAAACTATCGTCACTATACTGATAATACACAGTTACACATCTCCAATCGCAGCTTGAAATGTTCTCTCTGTGCTTGGAGGCTGTTAGGCTCCGGATAGCAAAATTGGAGTCTCTGACTTAATCCATTCTCACACCTGGGATTATTGCACCTTGCCCTACATGAGACTACTCTTGAAGACATGGAAAGTTACAGCTGCTCCACAGTGCAGTGGCCTAAATGATAAGGGGCTTGAGTAGGCCCAAGTTACAGACTTATTTCAGACAATCTACTGCACTGATTACAGCAGACTTACAGGTGTGATCAAAGAGTACGTTTTTATCTTTAGGACTCAGGACCTTTTAAGATTTCCTTCTCCAAGTGAAATCTGCCCATTGAGTTAGATCTAGTAGTGGAGCTCAGTTCCTAGCAAACATCATCACTGGAGACACCAAGGGCAAGTTTTCTCTGAAATGTCCTTTCACTTCTAGAACAGTGTATGCCCAGAGATATGGGCATCCCTTCTCTGATAATTCATCTAGGAGCCAATTAAGACTTGCGTCTTTCAGAGGGCCTTTGAGAATGATTTGGAGAAATAAATGGCATCGAAAGGCCACACTTGGAATACTGCATCAGTTTTGGTCGCCACAATGTAAAAAAGATGTTGAGATTATAGAAAGAATGTAGAGAAGAGCAACAAAGATGATTAGAGGACTGCAGGCTAAAACATATAAAGAACAATTGCTGGAACTGGATATGTTTAGTTTAATGAAAAGAAAGACTCGGGGAGACATGAGAGCAGTCTTCCAATATCTCAGGGGCTGCCACAAAGAAGAGGGAGTCAAGCTATTCTCCAAAGCACCTGAGGGCAGGACAAGAAGCAATGGGTGGAAACTAATCAAGGAGAGAAGCAACTTAGAACTAAGGAGAAATTTCCTGACAGTTAAGAACAATTTATCAGTGGAACAACTTGCCTCCAGAAGTTACGAATGCTCCAACACTGGAAGTTTTTAAGAAGATGCTGGATAATCATTTGTCTGAAGTGGTGTAGGGTTTCCTGCCTAAGCAGGGGGTTGGACTAGAAGACCTCCAAGGTCCCTTCCAACTCTGTTATTCTATTCTATTCTATTCTATTCTATTCTATTCTATTCTATTCTATTCTATTCTATTCTATAACCTGATGGATATGGAGGAATTTGAAGCTTGTCAAATCAGTGATTATGACACAGTATTGCTTTTTTCTGGTTTTATTTCCTGACAATGTATTTTAATCTGATTATTATAATAGGGTTTGTAAGCTGCTTAGAGTTATCTTTTGATTGGAGCAGCAAATAAGCTGTGATAACTAAGTAAGCAGGCATAAATAAATAAATAAATATTTTAGAAACAGTCGTAGCAGCTCTGTTTCACTGTGATCATTCCTGGAGATCTCTTAGCCATGGGCTTTCTGCATTATAGACAGTTACAGCATCTTTCCTTCGACTGTATCTTGCAGCTAAAGCAGCTAAAACTTTCTCCCATAATTTTACAGGAACAAATTAAGATTATGTCAGTGCCTCCCCAGAGAGGAATTTGGACATGTATCTCCCAGCAGATATCCTTCTAGGCGATTCTGTCAAAATTGCCTTCCGCTAATGTCTCTGAGCCAGCTTATATATCTCTCAGCCATCCAGCTAGAAAGTTAGAAATTCAGATATCTGGCTTTTCAATGCAAGCAAAATGGAGAACTGCTCCATTTTCATCAGCAAAACGAAAAGAATCTAGCAGCTCATTTTCCAGAGCCTTTTCCATTTATTCTGGAGACACCACAGCTCTGTACAGATATTCTACTGTCATTAATCCACAGATGTCTTTATACATAATACTTAATATAAGTTTTTAATAAAAACGCTGTTCAGGTTCATGGTATGTTAAATGAGCCACAGTGGCCTGATACTCATATTACCCTAAGACATTATGGAATATTTTATACATTGCTTTATGTTCATCTTAAGCCAAAAACAAAGCTTATTCTGGCTAAGCTTGATGGGCAGACGAGGTCAGTTCCTGAGCTTCACATATTTAATACGGCTGTCACACTATGTAGACAACTAATTTGATACAAGTCATTTGCACAAAATATATCACTAATGTGCTCATTTTTGTGCTAATTCACAAAAATATATTAAGGGTCTGTCACAAAGAAGGAGTCAACTTATTTTCCAAAGCACCAGAAGGCAAGACAAGAAGCAATGGTTGGAAACTAATAAAAGAGAGAAGCAACCTGGAATTAAGAAAAAACTTCCTAACAGTGAGAACAATTAACCAGTGGAACAATTTGCTTTCAGAAGTTGTAGGTTTTTAAGAAAAGACTGGGCAGTCTTTTCTGCCCAGTCCTGAAATGGCATAGGGTCTCCTGCTTGAGCAGGGGGTTGGACTAGAAGACCTCCAAAGTCCCTTCCAGCTCTATGCTCATTGACTGACTGACTGACTGATACTTTACAAAATGCACTAAAAGAACCTGTGTCATAATTGGGGGGGGGGATGCGTATCTCAGGAAACAATAAATATTTGTGCATTATAAAATTTCATTTGCAAATAGTTGTTATATCAGTTCTTTTTGGCATTTTTACTATATAATAAATATGGAAGTAACTGCAAATAATGTAATAAATTAGAAAATAATTAAACAATACCATAAAAAGTAGGGAAAGATGGTATGGCTGGTAAAAAATGGAAAAGACAGTAATATTGGCGGGGGAGGGGGCAAAGTACAGAAAACTCATGTTAGAAAAACTATGAAATGTTTGCAAATTCTCTCATCTATCCGCTGCATAAAATAAAGGTTCAGTAAACTTTGTTCATGTTCAGTGTAAAAAAACCTGTGACATCCAGATATTAATGAACTTCCATCACTTTTCATTGCTGGCTTATTCTTGGTATGCTAGGAATTGTAGTCCATCATGTGGAATGTGTCAGGTGTCCTTTCCTTAGAGAGTCATATAGGAAAGATGATAAAAGATATCTTGCATTACTAACAGAGCTATTAAAGACTGTAACACCTGATTGTGGTAAATATAAGCAACACAGGACTGGAGAGTAATAGTTGTAAATATCTTTAGGATCTCAGAAACCATAAACCAGTATTTTTTAAAGATAATATTCAAAGCAATACAGTAGTGTTTCTCAACCTTGGCAACTTGGAAACTCTGGAAAGGAAGATAAAATATTTTAATGCAAAATACGAAAGATACAAATCACTGACTTCCTTCCCCAAAGCTGCAAACAATTATTGAAACTTTTAATCTAACCGACACCTGGAAATATTTAAATTGTAAACATAAGAAAACATATTTTTTATGTCAGCTTTTTGTCCAATCTCACAACATTTCATATCGGGTACAAGAGACAGATTAGGAAAATTTGTTAGAGATCACACCTACATTATTTTATACTTGAAATGGAGTGATATCAACGATTTCCAGATCTTTCAGAAATTTAAGTATTTTTCTAAGACTGCGTATTTTAAAAAGGGTTCGGCAGAAGGGCTATGGAGAACACAAGATTGGCAGTTTTTTCTATTCATTAAAGTAATCCAAGTTTTTTTCAAGCTCTTGCATAAAACCAAAACTGATTGAAGGAATCCATTAATTTGAGTTAATGTAATTATTAAAGCTCATATGGAAGACTGAAATAATTGATTACTTTAATAAAACACCAAGAGATGCTGTGGTTTTACAAAACATGCCAACACTTCCAACCATCTTGAAGTGCATCACAATTATAATATTTTCTTCCAGATTCTCCAGTTCGTTTATAACTAAAACCAACCTTCTGCTTCAGGAAACACATTTGTGATTGTTGTATGAAATAAGCAAGCAAGAAGAACACATCATTAGGAATTCAGCCACAGACTTGCCCTACAATTAATTTTTGTTCCATGGATCATATTTGAACTAAGAGGCAGTTCATAATTACAAATATAGTCTTTGTGAGCTGATGCAAACTCTAGTCTCTGTATCCGATTCCTCTCAATATGAGCAAAAGGGGAAAGATTGCGGCAATGCATACATTCAACTTCAGCAATCCTGAAGCACAATCAAAGATCTTCTTCATACCATCCCTCTCTTCAGTGTTAACATCAGTATAGATCAATCAAAAGTTCCCCTTCACAGAACTCTCAATACTCCCCCTCAGCTGCTCAATACTATTTCAAGTGTTTTGGTTCACATGCAGGACTAAACAGCTGAACCACACCAAAGGAGTATTTCCAACAGAGCTTGTGTTACTACTTATATATACGGGAGGAGAGTAAACACGATGTTGCAAGTACCTGAAAGCATATAAGAAAGGGGAAGTTCTTTGGATAAGAAAGTACACCAAGGTGAACACATGCAGCTTCGCTTATTTTTCTAAAAAAAAAATGCCTTTGAACAGGCTACTGAAGAAAACAAACATTCTGTATTTCTTTGGTACTTTTCATTTAATTTCAAATTATGCAGAGTTAATTTTAGAAATCCACCTCCCCTCTGCACAAAACAGGAAAAGCAATAGCAGCACAAGCACATGTGAGTGGACAGATAACTTTTAAAGAAAAAGATCTGATGCTAATGAAGTATAGTTCGAGCAAAACATAAAGAGTTGAGTCAAGTTCAAGACATGCATCTTAATAACGTGTGATGTCAGGTTCTATTCCTTTCCAGATGTGGTCATTTGCTTAATTCTGGTTAAGTTTTTCCTGCAATATCTTAAATTCTTTGCAGTTCATTTGCACAGATAGTAGATTTCTGTTCTCCGTTGTTTCTTATAAGTTTTTATGCCCCCTCACTATCTTCCTTCTATGTGTTTTAAAAATCCCATTCTTAACATTTTTTGTATACCTTCTGTTTCCCAAGCATTACTTTTGCAGTTTATATTATTTAATAAAAAGACTGCTATGCCTAGGCAAATGTCTCAAAAACAGTACCAGAGCTGAAATTATAGCTACTGACAAGGAAATATTCTAAAGTGTCCATACTTGCCAGCTAAATTCGAATTGTTTTAAAATGAATCTTAGTTTTCAAAATAGCAAAGAACAAGGTGTAAAAAGTGCAGAGGTTTAAAAATCACAGCTTTAATGTCTTTCAATATCAGAATGAAATGCTGGTGTTTGATAGTTGATAAAGGGATACTTTAGATGATTTAATGAAAAGATTAAACATGACAGTATATCACCAATGAGAACATAAGCTCAGTTTCCTGGCACTGATTACTGACAAGGTAAGGTCAATAGTAACTTGTTATAAGTACTGCAATATTTTACTACCAACGCAAGCTCTTTGCTCGTAAGTATAAATTCTGCACAAAAGTCATTTGTGTCCTGTCAACATTGATTATAATCAGTGTGAAACTACTGGGGAAAAATATCAGCATGTATGGATTTCCAATAAAGCAAGGGAGTTGATTAATCAAACAGGCACCTCAAGATCATTATAGCTTTTGATGGGTTTGTATTTTTCATGTCATTCTTTATATATTATAAAAATGTCTAATTGCCACATAACACAGAAAATGAGGCTAATTTTTCTCTCTTAGGTGTACTAGTTTTGTACAAGCTTCTGCTTTGGTGTGGGAGAAGGAAGATTTTTAAACTGTGATGGTGCTACTGAATTCTGAAATCCATTCTGGCCAAAAAATATGGAAACCAAAGTCCAATGCATCTGAAGGGCACAAAATGTAAAAGGTTGTTAAAATATGGTCTCTTTTTTCACTGCTTTCATGCACAGAAATTGCTTGTGGTCATTTAGTCCTCTCAGTTTTCTGTTTGAATCCTAGTAGGGAAGAATTGCAGGGTCTGGCAGTTTAACAAGGACAATCCTGAATCTCAGGACAAAATGTTTGAACATCATTGTTCTTGGCAGATATTCAGAACTAAATATATTATTGTTTTCCATGATAAATGACTTGGAAGACATGGCAAAAAAAGATCCCATTTACTGGGTGCTTATTTAATGTTGGCATACCTACCCTATTAATTATAAAAACAAAACATAAAAGCATCCTCAGTAGGTTTCAGAAACTGGGTAGGCTAAACATATTTGTGTTCCCCCTGTTCTGCAAAGCCAAATCTATGTATTTGAAGATGCACTTAAACCCTCTTGAAACTAACTAATTAGTGAAGTGCAGCTTATGCCATGAAAAAAATCACAGAGGTGCCTCCCTGGGGGTTTGTGTGTGTGTGTGTGAGAGAGAGAGAGAGTCTTTCTTTGGGAAATGGCTGCAATTCATGCTTTGTGGTAGCTCCTTACAGAATAACTTTGGAAGGGCCTTTGGAGGTCTTCTAGTCCAACCCCCTACTCAGGCAGGAAATCCTATACCCGTGATGGCGAACCTATGGCACGCGTGCCACAGGTGACACATAAAGCCATATCTGTGAGCACGCAAGCGTTGCCCTAGCTCAGTTCCAGCACGCATGCACACGGTGGCCACCTGATTTTCGGCCCTTCCGGGCCCACCAGAAGTCAGGAAACAGGCTGTTTCTGGCCTCTGGAGTGCCTCCGGAGGGGGGTTGGGAAAGATAGTTTTCACCCTCCCCAGGTTCCTAGAAAGCCTCTGGAGCCTGGGGAGGGCAAAGAACGGGCTTCCTGGGTCTACTGGAAGTCAGGAAATGGGCCATTTCCGGCCTCCGGAGGGCCTGGGAGGGAGCCATTTTTGCCCTCTCCAGGCTCCAAGAAAGCCTCTGGAGCCTGGGGAGGGAGAAAAACGGGCCTACCGGGCCCACCATGTCATCACGTGCCAAAAGGGGGCAGAGCGCAGGGGAAGGGTCACATGCACATGTGTGGGACACATTGAATTATGGGTGTGGGCACGGACGTGCGCAAATCCCCCGTGCTCCCCCCACTTTTGGTACATGATGGCAAAAAGGTTAGCCATCCCTGTCCCATCCCTGTCCCCATCCATTTCAGACAAATGGATGAAGCCTTCTTGGATGGAAAAGTTTCAATTAACCTCCTCCTCCCCCTTCCCCCATGATTTTTTCAAGAATATATTCAACTCAATATAACATATAATGTGGTCACTTTCAGCCGGAAATTTGGGTGACGCAACCACCAATTATGAACACTTGGCTAGAAATCCTGTAGTGCTCTCCAGATGTTCTAATCCAACATATCTGGAGAGCAGCAGCAGCAGCTTGAAGATAATTTTTTTTTATTCTATTAATTTTATAATTTTGATTACTCTAATAAGGGTCATGTGGGAAATCAGCTTGATGTAAAATTCTTATAGAATTTCAATGCAGAAGTGGTCTTTGAAGGTTGTGTATTTCCTCTCAATGACAGGCAGCTATGATCACATCCCAAGATTTGATAACAGTTCAGACAGAATTTTAATGGGTATTCGGTATTACATTGGCTAAAGCCCAAGTTCTGCCTTTAGATGCCTCAGACTTGTATGCACGTAACATCCACATTATCTGTTTTTCCTAAGTTGCATTCTCAGAATCTTTCTGTAGGATCTCAGGATAAATGTATAATCAAAAACACCCTCCAGCTTTGGCAAAAATAGCAAAGTGCCATTGCTTTATAAACCTAAACACCCAAATCCAAGTCATGCACAATGACCTTGATTTTACCATAATACCCTTGCATAACTGAGTTACAAGTAATATTTGTTATACCGATACATACCCATACAGATTTTTAATACAAAGTTCAAAAAAATTAATGTGCCTATTACCAACTTATTTGAAAGTGTCTCCAGATTCCGTAACTTTCATAAAGATAAGGTTATTGATAGCTATTTTAAGAAAAAAAGCTATATAGCAATAGCACCTAGGCTTACCGCTTCATAGTGCTTTAGAACCCTCTCTAAGTGGTTTACAGAGTCAGCATATTGCCCCCAATAATTTGGGTCCTCATTTTACTGACCTTGGAAGGATGGAAGGCTGAGTCAACCTTGAGCCACTCAGTATCGAACTCCTGGAGTAAGCAGCAAATTAGCCTGCAGTACTGCATTCTAACCACTGTGCCACCATGGCTCTGTATAGTGTTTCTCTGTATCAGGGCTGTCAAACTTGCGGCCCACGGGCCAGATGCGTCATGCATTGGCCATGCTCACATCCGGTTTAACAAAGGGGGGGAAAGTTGTGATACATCATGTGGCAACGCCATGATGATGCAAGTTTGACACTCTTGCTCTATAATACTACTCTCTCTATAGTGTTTCTAGTAACAGAAGCTGTGCACTTTCAAATTTCAATTGTAGAAATTATGAGCTGAAAGATGCTAACTTCTCACAATCAATTGTGGACATCCTATGCCATCTGGCTAACAAGTGGTGAACAGAATGCTGGAATAGATGGGTCCCTGGTGCGATCCCACTTCTTACATTCATTTCCTCTTGGACCCTGGCTTTTATTTACTATTACTCCCTGAGAGGAAATGCACTTTCTCATTTTAAAAAATGGACTTTAGCTCCACATATTACCCAATTCTAAGTATTTGAACATTCCAGTGTTAAAACTTAAAGCAAGGACAAGATTTCCATATTCCATTTGCTGAAGAATGCTAGAAGAAAAGTGATGCAGAACCTGCTGTTCCTTTTAGCTCCCTTGAGTATCTAAGCACTCCAGAATGAATTGACTGCAAGATTATTTTATCTCTCGATCAAGGCATAATAAGGGTTGCAATCTGCACCACAGAAAAGTCTTGTCTTGAAAACAATAATCCATTTTCATTACAGAAATTTATGCAGTTTTTGACTGCCTTCCTAAAATGCTATTGCTGGTTCAAATTAATTACTTTATTTTAGTAAACAACTTGGAAACATGGTGACTATTTTATAAATTACTTATAAATACTATAACAATCATTGATTCTGCCATATGACCTCAACAATGCAGTTGTGCATTCAATAGTGCACAGATCTCACATTTCAGGCCTACTTTTTTCTTCTTCTGTCTTTAAAACCAGAATATAGCAACAGCCAACTATTTATGCCCTGTTGTCAAAAAAAACTGCATGATTGTGTTGGTGTAATTGAGCTCATCTAGAGGGTATGTTGAAACAAGAGACAAGACAATAACATAACATAACCTTTCTTAATCAGGTTGTGTCTGTATGGATTGAACTTCAACTCCCAGTAACCCCAGCCAACATGGCTGAAAATTATAATGATAGAAGTCCACCATATCAGGTGATCATCAGAAAGGGTAGGTAGGCAGATAGAATAGAATAGAATAGAATAGAATAGAATAGAATAGAATAGAATAGAATAGAATAGAATAGAATAGAATAGAATAGGAATTTAGTCCAATTATCTAAAGATGTAATTTAGTTTTTTGTTTCATATTTAACCAGGAAGGATTGTAAATAAAAAAAAATGTAAGATGTATCTTTCTTTAAAAAGGGAAAAGAATTTCCTCTCAAGAAATGGACAGATGCACACATGGACATATAGGCTTGCTTCCTTCTGTCTGGTATTTCCCATTATTCACTCACATCCATTTTTAGCAATATGGTTCCATTGATGCTGCCAATGTTGTATGAATGAATGACATATTTTGCAGATGAATATAATGGAACTAGGCAAGATATTCTGCTTGACATTTGCACTTTTCTAAACAATAGATAGCAGCACAAAGAAAAAATATGAACATTCGTCTTTATTTGAAACTTAACAAATACTTACAATTGGAAAATCAATACGAATCAGTTTTTAAAGCATTCTGTTTGTATATCTTTTCTTTTATGTACACTGAAAGCAAATGCACCAAGACAAATTCCTTGTGTGTCTAATCACACTTGGACAATAAACCTATTCTATTCTATTCTATTCTATTCTATTCTATTCTATTCTATTCTATTCTATTCTATTCTATTCTATAGATCATAGACATGTGGATCAAGGATACCAGGATATGTGATTCAGCACATCCATTTCCATTTCTTTCAAGTCTTCAATGTGTACCATAGTTTGTTTTTCCTTTTGAACAGGGCTGTCAAGTGCAAATAATCAGAAGCATTCACTGAGTTCAAAACTCAAAAGGGTTTATTAGTACTACCTCTAATACAAGCATCTAGTCAACTAATGATCAAAAGTAAATTGGCCCTAGATAAGTGTCAAGGGAATTCATGGGAGGGGGGGGCTGGACCTAAATCTTTTGTATCAATGCAATGACTCTAAACTTATGACACATTTAACCCTGCCTTCCAGTTCAGCTTCTTCTTCTCCTACCTGTGCAGATATAAAATTGCTTTTTGTTTAAATAAAGATAGAGCAATTCTGTACAGAATCCCCACTTACCCACTGCAGGGTTTTAAAGCTCCTTCATGAGTGTCCCCAAGGCTTGTAAGAACTGGATCCCAGACTGATAAGAATTCAAAAGACCATTATTAAACAGTCAGATGCAAGCCTTTCCATTAAAGGTGAGAGACCCACCTCCACCACAGATCATAGGCAGATGGACATAAAGTGAGGCAATCTCTGCCCTGATGTACACAGGAATGAACCGACTGAACAATGGAATATATTTTAGTCTGTTGTAGTCTCCATTCACTGATCTCAATCAATCTAGCTACAAAGAACTCAGTGAGTATTGTGACTGGCAAACAATCGCTTGCAGTTTCAGGCAGCTGTCAAAGAGTCTGACGCTGCTGCTGTTTGGGTGAGAAGTGAGAGAACAGGAAGGCTGCTTAGTTCATCAACCAAGGAGCAAAACAATGAGCACTCCAGACAATTTCTTACCTCCACCCACATCCTCATTTCTTCAGTGTTTTTGCTTTTGCCAAAAGGAGGGAATAAGAGTCGTGGTGGCACAGTGGTTAAAATGCAGTACTGCAGGCTACTTCTGCTGCCTGCCAGCTGTCTGCAATTTGGCAGATCGAATCTCACCAGGCTCAAAGTTGACTCATCCTTCCATCCTTCTGAGGTCGGTAAAATGAGGACCTGGATTGTTAGGGGTAATATGCTGACTCTGTAAACCGCATAGATAGGGCTGTAAAAGCACTGTGAAGCGGTATATAACTCTAAGTGTAATTGCAAGTGCAATTGCAATGTAGAAGCAACAATGTTGCTCCTTTGATTACTCCCTACCACTCATTCAACAACTGTTCAAAGTCATGATGGTACTGAACAAGGACTACTTGTGCTTGATGCGTAATCAATTTATTATCATGTCTGAACTTAGTCAACTGTGGCTTGCTCATTCATTCATTCATTCATTCATTTCAATTTATATGGCCACCTATCTCAAGCTGATAACTTTGGGAGACTAACAATAGTTTTAAACCCCATAAAATACAAAACAATAAATGTACACCTAATCCACAGCCAACCTAAGAAGCAAAACAACCTATATCAAATCAACATAGCCATTGCACAGGTTCTGCTACATATCTGGATCCCCAAGCTTGGTGACACAGGCATATCTTGAAGGCCTTACAAAAGGTCATCAGGACTGAGGCCAATCTAATCTCCAGGAGAGGAAATGATGGTCCAAAGGGGAGTGCCACAAGAAGAAAAGGCTCTCTTCCTGGGCCTGGCTTGATAGACCTCCCAAACAGATGGGACCTAGAGTACGCCCCTCCTAATGGCATGGCTAGTCATAATTGGGAAGATGCAATCCCTCAAATAACCTTGAAGGGTGTTACAGTATTGATAACTACCATAACCTTGATTTGAACCCAGAAGCATAAAGTAACCAATGCAGCTTATAGATTTTGTATTTTAATGTGTATAGATTGAGTGGCACACATAACTACCTGGGCTGCTACACTGCATACTATACCAGCTGCAGCTTCTGGATACTGTTTAGGGGTAACCCCACATAAAACACATTGCAGTAGTTCATTTGGGAGGTGAGCAAGGTGTCTTTATGAATCAATATTTAACAAATTATAAATTCTTAATATTAGTTTTAGTTCTGTAGTTAAAGTGTCAGGATGTTCTACTGTATACATAGATCACCAAGAGCCTTGGTGGTGCAGCGGACTAAAGTGCTGTTAGGTAGCTGCCAGCTGCCTGCAATTACTGCGAGTTCAAATCTCACCAGGCTCAAGGCTGACTCAGCCTTCCATCCTTCCGAGGTAGGTAAAATGAGGACCCGGATTGTGGGGGCAATAATCTGACTTTGTATAAAAAAAGAACACCACTTGGGGGGGGCGAAAGTCCTACTAAGCAGGTATATACAAAAGTATGAAGGCTATTGCTTAACGCATTGTAAACCGCCCTGAGTCTCCAGAGAAGGGCGGCATATAAATCAAACCAATAAATAAAATAAATAAATCTCTTTCACTCAGCTCAGTGTTTCTCAACCTTGGAAGCTTGAAGATGGGTGGACTTCAACTCCCAGAATCCCCCAGCCAGCGCTGCTGTGGGATTCTGGGAGTTGAAGTCCACCCACTTCAAGCTACCAAGGTTGAGAAACACTGACCTAGCTGAATTTTAGTACAGGTAGACTTCAATTTACAGCAGTCCATTTAGTGACCGTTCAAAATTACAACAGCACTGAAAAAAGTGACTTATGGCCGTTTTTCACACTTTTCACACTCGGCCATTGCAGCATCCCCATGAGTCATGTGATCAAAATTCAGACGCTTGGCAACTGACTCATATTTATGACGGTTGCTGTGTCCCAGAGTCATGTGATCCCCTTTTGCGATCTTCTGACATGGGGAAGCCAGATTCAATTAACAACTCTGTTACTAATTTAATAACTGCAGTGATTCTCTTAATAATTGTGGTAAGAAACGGTTGTAAAATGGGGCAAAAATTCACTCAACAAATGTCTCACTTAAGAACAGAAATGTTGAGCTCGGTTGTGGTTGTAAATTGAGGACTACCTGTAGTCCCATTGTAATTTTCCTCTTTTCTGTAAACATATCAAAACTGCACAGGTGAAATAATAGTGTTAACAAGTATATCTATAGAAACTCAAGGGGGGGGGCAGGGAGCAACAGCCAGGGTAATAGTATAAGTACTTAATATCTGTGTAGTGTTTTTCAAATGTTCAAAGCAGAAGTGGTATTCAGCAGGTTCTGACCAATTCTGGAGAATCAGTAGCGGAAATTTTGAGTACTTCAGAGAACTGGTAAATGCTACCTCTGACTGGCCCCACCCCCATCTATTCTCTGCCTCCCAAGTCCCAGCTGATCGGGGGAAATGGGGATTTGCAGTATCCTTCCCCTGGAGTGGGGTGGGAATGGAGATTTTACACTATCCTTCCCCTGCCACGCCCACCAAGCCACACCCACTAAGCCACACCATGCCCAGCAACCCACGCCCACAGAATCGGTAGTAAAAAATTTTGAATCCCACCACTGATCCAAAGCATTCCACAATCATTATAAAATTTCAATCCCCATAAGATCCTGGTTAAGATTATTATTCACTGTATTTCACTAGAGTATAATTGCAGGCAAAGGACCTGACAAGGGCTTGTTCCAGTGGTGGGATTCAAATAATTTAACAACCGGTTCTCTGCCCTAATGATTTCTTCCAAATTTGCCAAACTGCTCAGAAAGTTAACAACAGGTTCTCCCGAATTGGTGCGAACCGGCTGAATCCTACCACTGGCTTGTTCTGATTCAGTATTTGAACACTAAACCTAAAGAAAAGCAGAAATGTTGTGGCATGGTCCACATCAGTCTTGAGATGAAGCATCTTGCTATGGTAACCTGACCAAAAGCTTGCTTTCAGGTAGCTTAAATGGATCAGCTGATCTGCAAAAGTGTTGCTTTCCCAGAAAAAGGTAGAGCTGCCACTCTGCCACCTTTCATTTCAGCAAACCTTGAGGCAAGGTTTTCACCCAAATACTTCTGGAGATAATTACATTACATAGCAGACTTGGTGGAAAGCAATTCACTATGTCATTTAATTATTTATAGACATATGCTTAAAGTTTACAGAGCTGGGCCATCATAAATCCTAGTTTACAACAATGTGTCTTAGGAGCATGTACGAAACCTACTGTGAATGCATATGAATTCAGCCAACAGGGTGTTGCAATGTGCAGAGAGTTTTTCCATTAACAGAGGATATTTGCAAACATTAGCACAGCAAGTGACGAAAACAGCATTCAGAAAAAGGCATGGAGCCATTCTGTAAAACGGCATCAGCCTGAGCTGAATGTAAATAATATCAAAACAAAATACAGGCATACAGTATCTGAACCACAGAGAAAAGAATCTTGGATCGTCAGAGAAAAGGGGATCTTTGGGAACAATCCTCAACAACGGAACCTAGAAAAATTGTAACACAAGCTCCTAAACAATGAAAGACAGAGCCAGTAATAAGGATGAAATATTGGTCAAAATTTTCCCATTTGAATATATTCAGCTGCTATACTCATGCTGAATTCATTTCCATTCATATTAATTTATGACATCTTACGATGGTTGTCTCCCACTAGTCTTGACCATTAATTTAGACTTAGTGTATCCATTGTTTTATTGTTCTATTTGCAAGTGCATCATTGTATACAGAGTACTTTAATATTGTAGGTTACTAGATGCAGCAAATTGTTAAATACATAAAGTAAAACAGTAAAGAAATAATATCCAGCTTTCTAATATACAGTAACTGCTAATGCAAGGAAAGAATTTCCATGCGATAGTATTCATCATCCAATTCCAATGTTGGTTATTTCATAAACTCACACTCAGAAGTCATTTTTGTTTTTATTTTTAAAAACTACTTTAAATTGATGAGGTTATGGATGAAAATAACTGGATCAATTCTGTATCTTCTGGGTCTCTCTCTCTCTCTCTCTCTCTCTCTCTCTCTCTCTCTGTGTGTGTGTGGTGTGTGTGTGTGTGTGTGTGTGTGTGTGTGTGTGTGTGAGAGAGAGAGAGAGAGAGAGAGAGAGAGAGAGATCCTTGAAGAGGATCTGTTTAGATACAAGGAAAAAAGGCTAAAACCAACAGAGTGAATGAAAAGAAAAGAAACATAACAAGAATTATTTGTCTGCATCCATGTTTTATTCAAAAAGAAATTTTTCATGAACAATAAATTCCTAATATTTGCTTTACTTTCACAATTTCCACCTAAGGTTTCCAGTGTGATCTACATAGAACTAAACTAACAATACAAGTCAAAGGCTCCAAGAAGCATGTTTGGTTTTGACCTGAGGACGTGGCTTTCAAATTCTGACTAAATTATTTAGTACTTAACTTGGCTGTGGTAAACCTCTATCACCTCACTTACAACTCTTCACGCATAAAATGCAAATACAAATAGATGCATTGATTGGAAAATAGACAAGTAGCTCAGAAAACTCTGCTGATTTAGGTGCTGCACTACTTATCTTGTGGAGTTTTACGTGTTTGTGTTATACGTATTAAACTGAGATAAAGATGTTTTCAAGTTAAGTTGTGAAGTAGCAGAAACAAAAAAAAAACCTGATGGTACCTTATCACATCTATTTATCTGCACATACACTTATGTAGACTACCATGAATTTTTGTTTATAACCAGGAAAAATCAAAGTTCAAAAGTTCATAGAGTCATAATGGTCTTGATAGCGCTTTTCACAAAATAATTGTTCAGTGGTGGCACAGACATTCTTACACAAATAAGCTGATTGGCAATAGAGATAGATAAAACACTCTCTATAAATCATAAGAAACAGAGTTCATAAAACAATACCATTTATATATTAGTAACTTGTTATATTTATTTTTTGAAACTAGTATTAAAAATTACTCAAAGACTCAGATTTGACATAAGGATGAAGATTTGCAGCAGGTTGATGCTATGCAATGCTACAAGAGTTGGATGAAAAATAAGGTCTTCACCTTTATGACTTTAAATAGAGATGTTTCAATGAATGAAAAAAAAATCCATGAGATGAGCTGTTTTGTTACCTGATTTTGCTTCTTTGCACAATCACCGCCATTCACTGCACACTACTGACAATAATGGACAACTACTTGAAGACATCTCAAATGAACTCTATGCTTTGCCTGTCCCAATAGGCCCGGACGGTCCTTTCCACTTCTTGATTTGAGTCAAACCAATGCCTTCAATTTAGGGAAAAGGTAGGATCAACTCTGGACTGTATGGTGGATGAGGGAAACCTGTGAGATGCAACTTTGCAATTTTTTTTTTTTAATGAAAGAGTATTTTTAATGTAATTTTGAGAATGTTGACTTTTCCTCAAAATGATGGTATTTTCCTTGCAGTGGAAAACCATCAATGAAGGAACAAGTTGGTCCTCCCTCACAAAGGATTTCTGGAATCTAAGCAAAATTGCCAACAATTTTTTTATACCCCAAATGGCCAGTCTACAGCAAGGATGACCAACATATAGTCCTAGGATGACATGCACAATGTCTTTGGCTCCTCCTTCCTTGTGGTTCTTGGTTTAATTTCAAAGTTCCTATGAAAAGACAATTTTTATTTATAAGTATAAACTAAACAGGACAATGAAACATACAAAACTTTGCAATTATCTTTTGATTAGTTCATAAGAGGCGAGATTTGGTGTTATTGTTTCACAGCAAATTTTCTTCTTGTGCTTCTGGATTCTGCTTAATTGCAGTTTCAAAGTATTGAGTCAGGCAATGTAGTGTTCTAAGATGGTATCATTGCAAGGTTCAAAAGAATCCATGTAAATTACATCATCTTCATCCCAGGAAACATTAACCATGAGTGTCCTACAAATCCTTAGTTTGGATTCCTCACACACATACAGATGAAATTTTGTGATGATATTCTGTGGCCTAATATTTGGTTTCTGGGTTATAATTATGTGTCCATATTACATTGGTTGTCATGATGCTGTGAAGAAATTTTTCACCTTCATGCTTGTAGCATGGCAAATTCCAGCTTCTGAAGCTTTCATCTCTGCTTTCTGAATGCAAAGCATTCGACTTGCACAAACCTTTAGATATTGAAGAACATTAATAATGTGATCCACATGTTCCTGTGGAATGCCAGGCTTTACATTAACTTCCCTTTGAGTGATCCACCGATTGTCTTTAATCAGTTCATCAACCCTTCTAATTTAAAACAGATCAGTTGCTGTCACAACTTATTTACTTATTTACTTTGTTCTTAGACATTTGTTCTTCGATATTCTCTTCTGTTCGAACTTTGTTTTTAATCACATAAATAAGCACTTCCTATTTTACCATCTTGACATTTTTTGGCACAGTGATGCACAGTATTCACTGTTAACACTGTCATTACCATAAACAAGGGGCTCTTGATAGTGAAATTCAATTAAAGGGACTCCTTTGGCAGCTAAAGGCTCAATCATGGTGCATTACTTAAGCAGCATTGATGAGAATCACGAAAGGCTTCTTTTCCATGAATAGCAACACAACATTTTCTCACAGAAACTTCCTACCAACTGAACATAAAGAACTGATGCTAAAGAACATGTTAGAGCAGGGATGGCAAAACACAAGGCCCGCGAGCCAGATTCAGCCTGCGATGTGGTCGGATCCGGCCCGTGGGCCGTCCTACAAAATGTAAGGGGCTGGCCCGCGTCACCCGGTCTACCCAATACGAAGAGGCAATATCGGGCCAGTGTGGCTTTGGCTGGCCTACCCAATACAAAGAGCACACCCAGTTGGCCAGGTACACCCTGTCAGCCATGCCCAGTGAATGGCATCAAGCTGGCCACGCCCACCCAATCAGCTACGCCTTTATGATGCCTTTATGACCCCACCCGAGGTCAACCAAAGCCCTGATGCGGTCCTCAATGAAATTGAGTTTGACACCCCTGTGTTAGAGCTTCCAGCACTTCACTACTAATATTTGTTAATGACATTATATAACTTTGGAGGCATTACTCCATTATAACACTGGAGGTATTACTTGTATTCAATTGTCATGTATTCTGGGCTAGTTATTATGGGATACTTTATTTGTAAGGGATGCCATATACTGTAAGTAGGGGTTGCAAAAGTGCAAAAAAACAACCCAACCCAGAATAAAACTTAACTTGAAATTATAGCCCTAATATTGGTATTAATATAGGTGTTTTTTAAAAATAAGTTTAGTTCTTTGCAACTACACAAAAGAAAACTTCATCACACATTCCATATGCTTGCTTGAAATAAAATCTGAATGTGAAGAAACTGAGATATAATCTTGGTAAAACGGAATTTATCTGTCCATTTATTTGTTTATTAATCCAATTTTGCTGTTAAACAAACATAAAATCAGGTATAAAAGATAAAAGTCCATATTAATAAATATAATAAAATCAATTAAAGCCAACTACTGTTTCTTATGTATAAAGTCTTTAATAACTTGACTGTACCACAGTCAATAAGAAAGCTCTCACTCCAAAATAGAAGTTATGAAGCCAGAAGTACAGTGAATCCTATGATAATCCTGAATGACTATGGTGGTCATCATAAATGTATTAGCTTCTGTTTTGTTTTTGTTTTTTGTCCTGTATTTCCCATTATTTTCCATCTCTTTTCCCTTTTTCTTATTTTTCCACTGTTTATCCCATTTTGTAATCATTTTGTGTTTCAAAGTCATGGACTCTTCTATTTTGCCCTGTATTTCCTGTTGTTTTCCATCCCTTCTCCCTCTTTTCTGTCTTTCCACTGTTAATCTCAGTGTAATCATTTAAGTAATTATTGTATTTTTAAATCAGTTTCATGATTTAGGCGTTCCTGATTTTTTTTCAGAGTTTCTGGAATTCTCATCTTTTAGAAATCATTTTAAATGAATAGCACTGGCTTCCAAGTTAATCAAAACATTACTTCTTATGTGCAAAGTCTTAAACAACTTGTAGTCAGATGATTTGAAAGACAATTTATCCTTGTGCGAGTCTACTCAAAACTTGCATTAATCAATTTAGAGCAAGGGTATCAAACTCATGGCATCACGTTGCTATCACATGACGCATCACGACAGTTTTTCTCTTCGCGGAGCTGGGTTAGGCGTGGCCTGTGCGTGACGCATCTGGCCCGTGGGCCACCAGTTTGACACCCCTGATTTAGAGCATGCAGACTCCAGTTCCCCAAAGCCTGGTGGTATCCATCCTCCAAGGCTCTTTCCAAATGTAATCTTCAGTATTTTGAAAATTAATAAATACACAGGAAGTAAATTCTATTAGCGGTAATTAATTAATTTCATTTACATTCCATTTTAATTAAATTAAACCAGAATTAGGGTCTGTTCTTCCTTATCCCTAACATGTTGTTCAAAATTCAATTGCAGCCATCAGCACAACAGAGTTGTGCACTGCAGTCTTAAACCAGAGTTGGTTGTTTCATACTCAAAAGAGGTCTTTCACATTTAACTCCAAGGGGATTTGGCTAACATGCTGTGCGTCATTTTGCATAGCTTTGCACAATTAATAACACTTTATAATTTTATAATCACCTTTAAAGCGCTCCATGGCATAGGGCCTAGCTATCTTCGAGACCGCTTGCTGCCACCGACGATCTCCCATCGACCCGTGCGCTCCCACAGAGAGGGCCTCCTCGGGGTGCCATCAGCCAAACAGTGCAGGCTGGTGACCCCCAGGGGGAGGGCCTTCTCTGTGGGGGCACCTACCCTCTGGAATCAATTGCCTCCAGAGATAAGGAGAATCCAAGACCTCGGTGCCTTCCGCCGTGCCCTTAAAACCTTCCTTTTCCAGCAAGCCGGGCTGGCCTAATTTTTTTTAAGTGTTTTTAAGTGTTTTGTTTATTGTTTTTAATTAATGGGGCCAAATTTATATATGTATATTTTAACTGTATTTTAATATTTGTATTTGATGTTTTTACTTGGCTGTTCACCGCCCTGAGTCCTCAGGGAGAAGGGCGGTATACAAATTCAAAATAAAATAAAAAATAAAATAAAAATTCCTCCTTATTATGCAAGAAATTATTCAGCTTATTATACTTTATACATTTTCATTATTTGTACTTTGCCTACAGTAGTCATTGACTGGAAAGAGCAATGTCAAATTACTTTAAATAAATGAATACATTCCTTTGTGCTAAAAATGTGCAGATAATAAAAAGTTGTAAATGTAGGGAGAGAGAAGTTACTTTGAGATAATTAAAAATACACTTATTAATCCTCCAAATCTCCCTTGAGGCAAATATACATCCCTTCTACTGATTCTGTGCTCTGAATCTGAAAGTGAACATCAATTATTTTAGTTGGCTTTGTTTTGTATTGATTTTAGAAAGATGTTGAACATTTCAATTATTGATTGACGTATGAGTTGATTTAATAAAATTAAATTTTGGTCTTCGGCATAAAAGATTTTCAGGATGAATTATAAATCAGCAATAAAATTAAATTCATGGAATAATGAAAATAACATCAGAGTAACTCCAACATAATTAAAAGCATGTTCATAGTCTGCCACCATCACAGTGGGCTTGTAAAAGAATTTAGAACTGACTTTGGCGGAGGTAGGAAAGAGCCATTATGATGGGAAAGACAAAGTAAATTGTTAAGAGAGGACTTGCTGAAAACTAAGGCACCATGCCAGGGGTGGGTTCTACTTACCTTTACTACCGGTTTGCAACGGCACATGTGCGCATGTGCAGATCGTCAATTATGACATCTGGGCAGGTGGGCGGAGCCTCCCCCCGCTTTTACTACCAGTTTTAAAGAACCGGACAGAACCGGGAGCAACCCACCACTGCACCATGCTAGAAAGTGGGAGACTCTGAATGCAAGTTCTGCCTTCATCATGAAAGCCAGATGGGTGACTTTAAGCTAGTTACTCTCTCTCAATCGAGTCCACCTCACAGGATTATTCTTGTGGGCAAAATAGGAAGAGGAGGTATGCTGGATATATTCACCATAATAATAGCGATAGATAGATAGATAGATAGATAGATAGATAGATAGATAGATAGATAGATGAGAGGGAGGGAGGGAGGGAGGGAGGGAGGGAGGGAGGGAGAGATGTAGGCAGGCAGGCTGATTTTGTGTGTGTGTGTCAGAAGCACTGAAGTGGCAAAAGGATTTGCTGGTGATATCACCATTGCCGGGGGACACCATGAAGTTGCCCACCATTAATCAACTCGGAGCCATCTGGGTCAGCATTTGATGGGAACTCATTCCGCCCCACGGCAAGTCTCGAATGCGAGTCTGTCAAGTCACTACACTCCCAGATAGATAGACAGGCAGGCAGAGAAAAAAAATAGAGGGATGTGTAAGAATGCAACTCAGAGTAATCCACCTTGATTTTACCTATGGAGATTCTCAATCATCCAGATCATGACTGTCCCAAAGGTGCTTTTCCAAAAGGCAACTGGACTTCTCTTGGGATTTTTTTCCTTGAAAACATTTTGCTTCCCATCCAAGAAGTTTCTTTAATTCTAATTGAATGGTAGGGAATGGAAGGATTTATATTCTTTGCAGTCATCTGGTCATTAGCACACTAAAGGTCAGCTGAGGCTACTTGGGGGTTTAGCTGTATCCTCAGAGCCACCTGAATCAGTGCAAACGGGTGTGAAACCTTCTTAGGACTATTGAAAGGACCGCGTTGTAAACAGGAGATAGGTGGTGTCATATCCCTCCCCCTGTGTTGAGGGATGGCTGTTCAATTTTAACCTAGATGCCTCTTTGACCCCTCTTTCAAACCCATGATCCACTCTATCCAGGATTTGAACTTTGCTGTCTTTAAAAGAGTTTGAACTTCTATCTATGTGAACTCTCAGAGAGCTAACTATCCACCCACAGAGTGCTAATAATCAGATGACTGCAAAGAATAAAAAACCAAGATAGTCTAGTTACAAAAGTGATGTGGTGGCTCAGTGGCTAAGACGCTGAGCTTGTCGATCAAAAGGTCTGCAGTTCAGCGGTTCGAATCCCTAGTGCCGCGTAATGGGAGGAGCTCCCATTACTTGTCCCAGCTTCTGCCAACCTAGCAGTTCGAAAGCATGTAAAAAATGCAGGTAGAAAAATAGGGACCCCCTTTGGTGGGAAGGTAACAGCGTTCCGTGCACCTTTGGCATTTAGTCATGCCGGCCACGGAGACGTCTTTGAACAGTGCTGGCTCTTCGGCTTTGAAACAGAGATGAGCACCGCCCCCTAGAGTCAGGAACAACTAGTACATATGTGTGAGGGGAACCTTTACGTTTAGTCTAGTTACCTTTTGGAGAAGCACCTTTTGTACACAAATATGGACCTGCTATCTAGTGCCTGATGCTATTGGGTTGTAGCTTATTAATAATGTATTTGAGTGGCTGGAGCAGTGTGATTGAACATAGTAAACCGGTGGATGTCCAGGAGGGAAGGGGCACAATCCAGAGGAATAAAAGACAAGTCAGTCCAGATATGATGTGTGAGTAAGAAGGTCACAGATGCAGAATAGTACAGGTAGTTTCAACTTACAACCATTTGTTTAGCAACTGTTCAAAATTACAATGGAACTGAAAAAGGTGACTTATGACTGGTCCTTGCACTTACAATCATTGCGGCGTCCCATTGTCACATGATCAAAATTCAGGTGCTTAGCGACTGGCATGTATTTATAATGGTTACAGCATCCTGGGGTCATGTGATCACCATTTGCTACCTTCCCAACTGGCTTCTGACAACCAAAGTCACTGGGGGAAGCCGGATTTATTGACTAACTGCACGATTCATTTAACAACTGACTGACTTCTGCAATGATTCACTTCATAATCATAGCCAAAAAAAAAAAAAATCCTAAAATTGTGCACAACTCACTTAACTGCCTTGCTTTGTAACAGAAATTCTGGTCCCAATTGTGGACCAGAATTTCTGGTCCAGAACCAGAAATTGAGGATGACCTGTAAATTGCTCGGTCTGGCAAGGTTTTGGCTATAGGTGTGAAACAATAAAGAACTCAGCTTGGAAGTATCACCTCATGTCTTTCTTGATTTGGAACTTGACATGACAAGCTGTGAGCTGTAGGTAACAATCAGTAATTGTTCAGTGTCTGTACCTTTTAATAGATCCTTGCTGGGAACTTATCTGCCTCTACTGATTTGGCTTATTGATCTTTTGGGGTAAATAGTTCAGTATCCTGTATGCCTGGTTTAATTCCATCAGTTGAGCATTCCTGCCAAATGGGTCAGAACAAATATAGTTGTAATACACAGGCTAGCTATAGATTATAAATTTGATGGTACATTCTGGGTGGAAGTTGGATATATATAGGTGTACAAGATGATCCATACACTTCCTGTATAAATATGACGTTTATATGTCCATTGTGAAGTTTTATTGTGACATCAGAGAAGTGAACTTGTTCCATAGATTGGTCTAGGCCACGGGTGTCAAACTCGATTGCATCACGTGATGTATCATGACATTTTTTGCCTTTTGTGTGACGCATCCGGCCCACCGGCCGCCAGTTTGACAGGCCTGGTCTAGGCTAAGGCTAATGAGGAGGAGGAAGTTGTTTAAGACGCTCATGATGAAAATTGACAAGAGATGAATTTTCATAAAGTTGACGATTTTGGAACAGCAGCACATTAATACTGGAATAGCAAATTCAGGAACAGAGGAGTCAAGCTAAAATATATGGATGAGAAGTCTACTGTAGCAAAGTATGAGTAGCCTGGCTAATAAGACAGGCAAAAATGCCATTATATAACAAACTCAAGTGGCTTTATTGTTGTTGTTTGACATGCAAGATGTACTGCTAAATTGCATTTGCTGCTTTTATCATATTCCACTTGTAACTGCATGATTGACTCATTTATGGAGGTAAAAAAAAATCTCTATCTAAAAACAGCTTCTTCAGGTCACCTTGACTTTAAAAAGAAACTACTAAACTGTATAATAATTGAAACTGGAGAGACTGAAGAATCCCTGAGAAAAAAGAATACTTTTTATGACAACAGTCACAAATTTTCCAAATACATTGAAATTTCAGGAAATGCTGAAAATTATGGTCCCAGTATATTTGAAGGACTTCAAGTTGGGGAAAAGACTGATATAAAACATGAGCAAGCTCAGGTGAACCCTGCTATATTTCTCCATAATTCAGCTCATAGTATTCAGGAGTGATGAGCAGCAGAATCAAGAACCTTCTTCCCCTGCGCACCACCTATTCTCTGAATGACTGACATCAAAAATATTATCAAAATAGGGCATTGGTAGGATAGGGCTGTGATGGCAAACCTATGGCATATGTGCCAGAGGTGGCAGGCAGCGCCCTCTCTGATGGCACACGAACTGATGCCCCAGTTCAGTTCCGTTGTGCATGTGCGCGCGCCTCCCACCAGCGAGCTGGTCCTCAGGTTTCTGCCGTGCATGCACAGGGGTGGGGGGGTGTGCAGGGGGCCACACATGTACGCACAGGGGTCAGGGCACGTATGGGGGGTGAGCACGTATGTGTGGGGGCCGGAACATGTCCGGGGGCCGCTTGTACATGCTCAGGGAGCAAGACTCATGAAGAGTCTGCGCTCGCATGCATGGGGTGGGGCACATGTGCAAGGACCGCGCATGCATCGCCTTTTGGAGGTTCAGGCGTGTGCACTTTGGGCACTCAGTCTGGAAAAGTTTAGCCATCACTAAATGGCTAAAATAGGGGCTAGAAAATAGAAATATCTGGGATATATAGATGGCCTTTTTTTGATAGAAATAAAGTCACCAATAAATATAGGACTTCAGTATGTCAAATTTAGCCAAGAATAATTTAACGTAACTTTTATCCTGCTTTGTTTCCTATCATAGAACCCACAGTAGCGTCAATACAATTCCTACCTAGAAATCTACTCAGTCCCAGTTTCGCTTAGTTCAGCCAAGTGACTCTTTGATACGATTTGGAACCAAAAAAATCAAAGGTACCTCTGCAGATGCCATTGCACTGCTGTATTTAGTGCTGATTTATTCCAACAATTCTTGCATTGGGGTATGCAATTAGCATTTTTTTCTAAACCTGCTCCCTGTTGCATCAGATTAAAAGAACTTGGTTTGACAATCAGAATCATTTATAATAAAGCCTTATTTTTCCATAAAAGTGGGGACACACAAGTAAAGTTTATTTTTATGTTTAATGTTTAAGTCTCAATCAGTAAGGTGGCAGCATTTCTACTGTTTTTCATTATCAACCCCTCCCATCTCCTACCCCAATAAAAAGGCCCTTGATTAGCAAATTAGTTCTTTAGATAACGCAGTTATATTTGGATGTTTTCTGAAAAATAAAATCCTCTAATGAGAGAAATATGAGCTATGAGTTACGGTGTACAAATCTACATTTTGACAATCCTTCCCTCACACTAATTACTCTGAAACCTCTCCAACAGTTTGATACATTTTTAATAGTATCAGGAGCTTTCCTGTGTGTGACAATCATCACCTGAAACAGCAAATTATTAATTGTACCAAACAAATCTTCTGTGGAATATATTCACGAGGCTAAAGGTCATGATTTGTTTGAGGGATCTACCTCTTTCCCATTGAAGTCAGGTTCTGGGCTTTTCTCTATTGCTATTTTTTCTTTTTATGATCCTCTAATATTCTGCCTGAATTTCCTACAGTATTGTACTACCAGGAGATCACCGCTCTGTTTGAGATGAAGCCTCAAGAGAGGATATGGTTGCTTTATAACACCCTGCAAGAGCCTTAGATTAAACTGCATCTGGTGCTGTTTTCAGGGTTAGAATCAGGGGTGAAATCCAGCAGGTTCTGACAGGTTCTGGAGAACCAGTAGCGAAAATTTTGAGTAGTTCGGAGAACCGGCAAATACCACCTCTGGCTGGCCCCAGAGTGGGGTGGGAATGGAGATTTTGCAATATTCTTCCCCCAGGAGTGGGGAGGGAATGGGGATTTTGCAGTATCCTTCCCCTGGAGGGGGTCAGAATGGAGATTTTGCAGTATCCTTCCCCTGC
The DNA here is from genome assembly GCF_059756535.1 of Pantherophis guttatus. NCBI lineage: Eukaryota > Metazoa > Chordata > Lepidosauria > Squamata > Colubridae > Pantherophis > Pantherophis guttatus. The sequence goes on along the minus strand of NC_142069.1, from coordinate 25,801,637 downwards.
CACACCCACCAAGCCACGCCCACAGAACCGGTAGTTAAAAAAAATGGATTTCACCACTGGTTACAATGGTTTCTCAATGTCATGCTTAATTTCATAGTTAATCCATGTTGTCGTCTCCTCCTCCTCCTCCCCCTCCTCCTCCCCCTCCTCCGACAGAACAAATCTCTTAAGGTACTAAATGACTTTTCTTCTAAAAGTCCATATTAGTCCATATTACTAATACGGCTCAGATACAGAGTTTCTAATAACTATTCAACTAACTCTGCTTTGCTATGCTGGCTGAGGAATTCTGGGAGTTGAAGTCTGCAGATCTTAAAGTTGCCAAGGTTGGACACCCCGGTTTAGGTTCTTAATCCATATGTTCTGCTCTATAGAAGATTCATTCACTTCTTATTGCCCAGGTCACTAACAAGCAATGACAGGTAGAAGGATCGTTGGTCTTACCTGATACGTTCCTTCTCGTTGAGTGGAGACAGCAGCCAGTGTGGGTAGTGCCCATCCAATCAGCTTGAAGGACTGAGCCTGCCAATTTTCCTTAGTCCCGCCCTGTTGCCGGACATGCCCAGTTTTGGCGAAGACTGGAAGACAGACTCGGTGTGTGGGACAAGGAACAAGACAGAAATGCAGGAAAAAAGGTTTTCGAGTCCAGCGTGAAGAAAAATAGGGAAGGGCCTGGCTGCTGTCTCCACTCAACGAGAAGGAACGTATCAGGTAAGACCAACGATCCTTCTCCATTGAGAGTGGAGACAGCAGCCAGTGTGGGACATACCCAAGTTCACTGTCCCGATGAAAGGGGGGGATCACGCTGGACCGCATTGTCCTCTCCGGCAACAACTCTTTGCAGAACCCGGCGACCAAACGAAGCTTCGGCTGACGCAAACTGGTCGAGTTTGTAATGTCTGATGAAGGGGCTAGGAGAAGACCACGTGGCAGCCCTACAAATTTCCAGTAACGAAGCCTGTGTTGCCCAAGCTGCTGTCGTAGCTGCGCTGCGGGTGGAGTGAGCTGTCAATCCTGAAGGACGAGGAAGGGATCTAGCATCATAGGCAGTGGCAATAGTCTGGCGAATCCAACGCCCGATGGTTGAAGACGAGACCTTACTGCCTTGAGAAGTAGGTAAGAAGGATACAAAGAGAGACTCCGAACGACGGAAAGGAGCCGTCCTCTTCAAGTAAACCCGCAGAGCCCTCCGGACATCAAGGGAGTGCCAACGACGTTCCCGAGGGTGAGTAGGCCGGGGACAGAAATTAGGCAGGATAAGCTCCTGGGCCCGGTGGAACACGGAGTTGATCTTCGGCACGAATGTCGGGTCCAAACGGAGAACCACCCGGTCTGAGTGGAAAACACAAAGGTCCGGACGAGTGGATAATGCGGCGAGCTCAGATATGCGGCGAGCCGAAGTAATGGCCACCAGGAAGGCAACTTTACAGGTGAGAAGTCTGAGACTGGTTGTCCGAATTGGTTCGTACGGAGGACCCGTAAGGGACTGCAAAACGAGAGGGAGATCCCAGGTCGGGTAACGGTGTAGAACAGGAGGGCACAAGTTCTTTGCTCCCCGAAGAAAACGACGGATCAAAGGGTGGTGAGCTAGAGAAGATAAGGAGCCGCAGGTAAGTACCGAAGATAAAGCTGCAATATGTCGGCGGAGGGTGTTGGGGGAGAGCCCCTGGGAGAGGCCCTTCTGCAAAAACATCAGAATATGTATAATAGACGGTTGTAGAGGCAAGACCCCGACCTGATTACACCAGTTGTGGAAACTCCGCCAGGTGGCAGAGTAAATGCGTTCTGTAGAAGGCCGTCGGGAGGATAGCAAGGTATGTACAACATCTGCCGGGACTTGTACCTCCCTCAAAGTGCACCGCTCAATCTCCAAGCGGTCAGATTGAGCCAGGCCGGGTCTGGGTGCGTCAGGGTGCCTTGCGAGAGGATATTGTCCGAGAGAGGAATGCGCCACGATGGGGTCACCGATAGGGACACGAGGTCCGCAAACCAGGGTCTCCGAGGCCAATGAGGTGCCACAAGGATCACTTCCGCTCGCTCGGATAGAATTTTGCGTATGACCCTGGGAAGGAGGGCCGTCGGGGGGAATGCGTACAGAAGGCCCGACGGCCATGGAATTCGAAGAGTGTCGAAGCCGGCTGCTCGAGGATGGGGGTATCGTGAAAAGAACAGCGGAAGATGAGAGTTCTTGTGAGTTGCGAACAGGTCGATCACCGGACGGCCGAAGCGAAGAGACAGTTCCTGGAAGAGGCGCGGAAGGAGACGCCATTCCGCATTGTCTATCCGCCGGCGACTCAACCAGTCCGCTTGGACGTTCTGAACCCCGGAGATGTGTTCCGCCCGAAGGGAACACAGGTGCCGCTCTGACCAAGTACCCAACGCGATTGTCAGGGTCAGAAGAGACTTCGATCTGGTGCCCCCCAGTTTGTTCAAGTGAGCCTTTGCAGCGACGTTGTCCGTGAGGACGAGGACGTGGGCTCCGGAGACCAGATTGCGGAAAGACTTTAGAGCTAGGAAGACAGCCTTCAGTTCCAGCCAATTGATGGGATGCCGAGCTTCCGAGGAGCTCCAAGTCCCTTGAGCCAGCTGACCTTGGCAAAGGGCTCCCCAGCCCAGGAGACTGGCATCTGTCGTCACCACCACCCTCGTGGGCTCGAGGAAGAAGCAGCCCGCCGAAAGAGCGGGGGAACGCCACCACCGGAGGGATCTTCGTACCGTCGGGGGAAGAGGAATTGGCTTGGATGAGGTGCCCCTGCCAGCCTTCTGCAAAGGTAAGAGAAACCATTGGAGTTCCCTGGTGTGAAGTTGAGCCCAGGGGACGATGGCTATCGCAGATATCATCTTACCTAAGAGCTGAGACAAGACAAAGGGGGAAACCACCCGACTCCCTTCAACCCGGGAAACCAACTGTCGCAGACTAGCTTGCCTGTCGGGAGAAAGGAAAACTTTGCCCTGAACAGAGTCAATCAGAGCCCCCAAGTGCACTAATCTAGTGGAGGGAGAGAGATGGCTCTTCTCCAAATTAACAGAGAAACCATGAGCCGCTAGGGTCTCAACTGTCAAACGAATATCTAGGGCAGCCTGCTGCGCAGAAGGGGACAATAGCAGAATATCATCTAAATAACACAGGAGACGGACTGAACGGAGACGGAGCTGAGCCGCCAAGGCAGCCAGCACTTTCGTAAAAGTGCGAGGGGCAGAAGAAAGGCCAAAGGGGAGAGCCCTATATTGGTAGTGTGCTCCGTCATAACAAAACCTTAAAAACTGCCTATGGGATGGAAGGATAGGGACATGAAGGTAAGCCTCGGTAAGGTCAATGGAAGAGAGGAGGTCGCCCCTCCGAACGCCGTCCAGAATAGATTTCAATGATTGCATTTTGAATTTCCTGTACACAACGTATCTGTTCAAACGCTTGAGGTCCAGAATGGGGCGCCACCCCCCCGATGATTTAGGGACTAGAAACACCCTTGAATAGAATCCCGAACCCTCCTGGCCGGGAGGTACAGGTTGGATAGCCCTGATAGACAGGAGATGTTGGACCGAGGAATCCATAAGGGCCCTCCTGACGGGATTACGGGAGATCGGGCAGCAGACAAAGGTGTGAGGGGGGGGACAATAAATTCAATGGCCAACCCAGATTTTAAGGTGGCGTGGACCCACTTGTCAGAGGTGGATTCTTCCCAGACAGCGGCAAAAAGACCCAATCTACCGCCAATGGGAGGATCCGAAGGGCAATCAGCGATGGCGACGGGCGAAACAACCTCCTCCCCCTCGAAAGGGCCGCCTAACGTTAAAGGGACGCCCTCTGAATGACCTATCGGAAGAACCCCGTTGTCTGTTGGGAAACCCCTCTCTCCTAGATGTGGGGAAGGGAAAGGAAGAAGAGGACCCCCCATCCGCACCTCTGGAGTAAGAACGAGAAGGGTAAGGTGGGAAACGGGGCGGTCCTCTCCGGAAGACAGCAGCTAAGACCTTCTTTTTGTCCCTGGTTTCTGTGAGGAAAGGATCTAAAGCGTCCCCGAAAAGCTTCGTACCCTTAAAGGGAACCGAAGCCAATCGCCACTTATGTCTAGCATCTGCCTGCCAGTGACGGAGATATAACAAACGACGGGCCGTGACAGTCGAGGCCAAAGATTTTGCGGAGAACCTTGCAGCATTCAGAGTTGAGTCGGCTGAAAATTGAACGGCAGCTACGATTTTATTCAGGTCTTGTTTGATACGAGAATCTCCGGGAGCTAGTTTTTCTTGTAACTGACGTAACCAAAGCAACGTTGTTCGATTAAAGAAGGATGCTGTAGTGGTCGCTTTAATGGCCCAGGAGGAGCTTTGAAATGCCTTTAGAAGGACTTGATCAGACCTGCGTTCATCAGGGCGGAGACCTTCGTCCGGCTCGCCCGGAACATTGGAGTTAGGAAGAAGAGCAGCCACTGGGGCATCCACCGAAGGGATTTGAAGAAGAGCCTCCAGCTCCGAGGATACTTGAAAGTTTCTTTTGTCATTAGCCGAAGGAAGGGGAGCAGATGCCGGAGATTCCCACTGACGTTTCACAACATCCAGAAAGAGAGGAGGAGTAGGAACGGATGTTATAGGCCTAGCTGGTTCCGCAAACATCGGGTCCAACGATCCAGAGGAAGACGAAGGGGGTACCGGATCCACCTGTGGGGATGACAAACGGGCCGTATTAACCGCCTTGAAGAGCAAAGATTTGAACAAGGCTTGAGGAAAAAGACCCGTGAAGGCCGGCTGATCCGGGGGGAGGTTCTCATCCTCCGACAGGTCAGAATCAGGATCTCCTTCGTCAATCAAGGCGGAAGGGTGACTGTAGTGAGAAGAAGAAGGAGAAGCGGAGCGAACTGAATGTGAACAGCCTTCGTCACTGTGGTCCGCTGAAAGGGGAGAAGCCTCTCTAACCGATCCATGTCGACTGGAAAGACCCGAACGGGCGGCCAAGGACCTTTGAACCGCTGCCTCAATCATTTGCTGTAGCTGATCTGGAGGAACAAAAGGATCCAGAGGACGGGCAGGCACAGAGTCAGAGGAATGAGCCGTCTGAGTTGGTGCTGGGTCGGGAACCGGTTGCTGAGAAACTGATCCAGACCCCCACAAATTTTCTTCGGAAATAGTCACAGGGCAATCTTGCAGAGATAGTTGGTCAGGAGTAGGAGAATGGGGCACCGTGGCTGGAGGCGGATCCGAAGAAGCAGGATGTTGTGGAGAGGAAGGAGGCAACTGAGCGGATGCCTTGTCACATAGTCTGGTCAAAACTTTGTCTCTACGTTTTTCTACTTTAGAAGAAGAAGACAAATCAGCCGTGGAGGACTTGTGGTGAGAACGTGAGCGTTGAGAAGTCTTGGAATGAGACCTGGAATTTTCCATGGCAGATTGCTGGGTAACAGACGTGGAGTCTGATTGGCCATTGTTGCCTGCACTGGCCTTCCGGCCGTGCTTAGACTTAGAAAGGGCCTTAGGCATGGCAGACAATTAAAGATTAAATGTAAGACCCCACACACCAGACTGTGCCTCAGTAAATAGATTATGAGTAGATAGAAGGGAGCGAGAGGAACTCCACAGGAGGCAGCTTTGAATAAATTACCACTTAATTTGAACCAATCAAATGCCAGACAAATGAAATTGGGAGCGTAAGAACTCCACAATTGTAAGGCGTGGTGGGGAAGGCCCGAAGCAACTTGAAATAATGGAGAAGGAGGTCAATCAAGTTAATCAATTAGGTAAATAAGACCAGAGCCCTGTGGCCGTAGCAAGCAAGCCAGCAAGATGGGTGGGGGCGCGAAGCTCCACTAGCAATTAACGATTGAAGTGCACAGGCAAACGATTGCTGTAATAGAGTAAGGGGGGGCGCGAAGCTCCACAGGGCACAAGTGAAAACACCCATGGATCCGGACCACTGCCACACAGAAGGAGGGGGCGCGAAGCTCCTCAGCTACAGATATTCAGGAACAGCTTCACTGAATAATTAATTAATTGGAGGAGAGAGCCTACGGGCCAATTTAGGAGGCCGCAACAACCGGCAGCTGCGCAGAGGGGGGGCGCAAGGCTCCACAGGGTAGGCACTCCGCTCGCCACGCTTCTCCTCCAAATAGTATTAGCTTGTGGCGAGCGGTTGCAAGGGAAGCTCTCCGGAGCGAAAGGGTCTCAGCCGGCCAAAACTGTTAAGGAGGAGTCGCAGGCTGCCGAACCTCGCGTCCTCGCAAACGGCGGGAAAACTTGCAAGTCAAATTGGCCGGCGCCGCTATGGAGCGCCCGCCGTCCCTGCCGACAGAGAAGGAATCGAAAGAGGCCAAATGCAGAGGGCGAGGAGAGCGCAACGGAGAGAATGTCCCTCGAAGATCCACGATCATAAACCCTCCCTGCTAGGAACGAGGGCAGGGAATCCCCACGCCCCTGATCAAGTCAGGGGAGATGGAAGTAAGACGAAGGGTTGGATAACTCACAAACTCGACTCCAAGACGGTCCAAGTCAGCAGGAATAATCAGCCAATGTCCAAATCGAAAAACCAGATCACAGTCAAACAGTCCAGGTCAAATATCAGAAATAAACAGCACGAAGGGATAATAGGGATAAAAGGGAGAATTTTAGCCAGAGAGAAGTCCCACACACCAGCCAGCGCTGAAGGACTGAGCCAAAAACTGGGCATGTCCGGCAACAGGGCGGGACTAAGGAAAATTGGCAGGCTCAGTCCTTCAAGCTGATTGGATGGGCACTACCCACACTGGCTGCTGTCTCCACTCTCAATGGAGAATATTTATTCGTTGTTGAAGGGTGTTTTCCTGTAGCTTTCTTTACCACACCTAGACATTCTCAATCAGAATCTATCCTGTAATTCTTCAAGTGCCAAAACCAGTTCATGGGCTCAATGCTCCCTTCTGCGGATGACAGAAGAATGCAAAATTAAGTAGATACTCAAAACTCTAACTCTGCACTGCATTTCTTTCATAGTGACGAAAAGGATACCATAGCTCTTTAACCCCAACAGGAAGGAGTGAAAACTGAAGAACCAGAGGGTGGGGTGATGTAGAAGTACATTGCAGTAGAAAAATACCTTCCAGTATGTTCTAGCAGTTCAGTTGCATAACTGCATTTGCTGTCAGAACTTCATCCAGAGCAAAGCATTTCATTTTAAAAATGTATTCCACTCTCAGGAGCCAACAGCAGAAGATAGACATATTGCTTGTATTGCAGATACCCCAAACCCCAGAGGTAACAAAGATGAGCTACTACAAAATCAAGCAATCAAAACTTATATTTAAAACAGTCCCAGGGTTTAAACCTTAGCTCTTTTTCTTCCACCCTTATGAAATAATGGACTTCTTGCCACGAATTTCCCAACCTTTAATATAAATGGTACAAATTTACATGGACCTTTAATCCATTTATAACTTTCTTAGATTAAAAAATCACATTTAGTTTCTAGCTAATTATTTCAAATTCTTTAACCTTGTAATTAATTTTTCTGTTGTTCAGAGTTGAAGGGGAAGTCATCCAATAATGATTTTTCAAAAATTTTCAATAGCTTTAGAATAGTTAATAGGCAATTTCCAAAAGTGATTAGAAAGTGAGGTTTGCAAATTTAATATTCCTTATCCCTTCATCTCCTGGCATTCAAATCTGCAGAATACCATTGTCCTGCCATTGTCCTGCAATCTCTTTGTGAGAAACAACATTCAGAGGTTTCAAGGAAAGGGCTTACTCACCAGTTCCTTGGTCTTTGTCATGGATGTTGGCTCCACTTTCAAAGAAAGATACCGTGTTTCCCCGAAAATAAGATGGGGTCTTATTTTCTTTTAACCCTGAAATAAGGGCTTGGCCTTATTATCAGAGGGTCTTATTAGTTTGGGGGATGCTCATGGTTGCTGCTGTGTTGCGCTGGTGTGGCAGCTGTTCACCCAAGGCCGTGCTTGCGTCCTCACATTCCTGTGCCTAGCTCTTCTATGGTTCCAGGTCCATGTGGCTGCCCCGGCTCCCGAAGACTCGGCAGCAGGCGGCTGGCCGGCCCAATTGGCCTCTTCTCAACTTCCAGCGACTTCCAGCTGGGGTTTGGAAGTCGCAGAGGAAGCCATCGTCAGTGCTGGGAAGGCAGCAGCGCGGACTTCTCAAGGACCTGGTTCTCACCGGCTTTGTCCACATCATGATCCTGGGATACCGCTTGGTCAGTGAGTGGCGCTCTGCCAGGCTGGAGGGAGGGTGTCCACTGGGTGGGCACCAAGTGGCAAGAGGTGCCAGATGGCTGCTCTCTTGCAAGCGAGATGGGAGTTTTCAGGCGAGGGGGATGGATGGATGGGAGGCGTGTGAGCGCCAAGAACACTGGGGCAGCTCCTGATCAGATCAGCTGATCCACGGGTTGCCATTAAGGAGCCCAGCTCCCATTAGCTGACCGGGGAAGAGAAGGGCTGCCTTCTGTGCTGCCCATACCCAACCCTTCACTAGGGCTTATTTTCAGGAGAGGGTGTATATTTACACCCACCCCAAAAATCAGGGTTGGCCTTATTTTCAGGACATGTCATATTTTCAGAGAAACATGGTATGAAGCCTTACTTTTCCTGCAACTTTTGCTCTGCTACATATAAGCCAAAATTAACTGGCCCACTTGACAAATGGCAACAACCATATGTGATCATGTGAACACTGAGCCAATCTGGATATAGATAATCCCTATGTTTAACAGCACCTTGCTATTACCAACTTGTCACTACTGGTACTTTGCTGGGTGAAACATCTGGACAAATGAAATCCAGATGTTATCTGTAAAAGAAAGTTCCTGACTTCAGGGCAAAGTCTCTCAAAGATTTTATTTGACTTGGATCCATTCCACAATTTGATCTTCTCATTAACCTTGATCAAGGAATGATCTATATGATGGTGTAGATACACTATGATCTATTTCTTTCCACAATACTCCCATCAATTTACATAACTGGAAACGATAAGGCAAGGTCAAATATGAGATATTTCATCACATATTCTCCTTTCTTTGCAGTGGAAGACACTGGTAAGGTATAGCATGATCGGTTCCTAAATGTTGAAGAAGAAAATCTAGAGAAATTGCCCCACACTACTGTCTGCAACAAATGAAATACATTTCATCTTATTTAATTTCTTTGCCATTGTTTAAACAAGTTGCACCTCTGAAATGTTTTCAATAGTAAAATAATGCAATTAAAATATCAGGCAATAATAAAGCAGAGTATATAACAAATAAATTAAAATATTTATTCATACAGAAGGGCAAGAAAAACCTTTCAACTGGCTTTCTAGTACTGCACGTTTTACATTCCTACTTGAAGCAAATTCTATTATATTTTGTGTGATTTCTGAATAACCATATCTGTTACTCTGTTACAGCCTTCCTAGAAAGAAACAGACCAACAAGTCAGGTGCCTTGCTTGTTGAAAAACCACAGAAAATAACAGAGTATAAAATATATATAAATATCAGCAGTAGTCTACAGTATAACAGCACTGAAGGTCTAAATTTAAATATTTTCTCAATAATTACTGATACCCTGGAGCAAATTGTTCTCTTTTAGCATAACCTGCTTTACAGGATTTTGTAAACTAGGCATTATAAAATATTCTGAATTCTGAAATGTAATTGATACATGCATAACAGAGATACAAAAGTTTGCTAGTGCCCAAGTTAACTATCACACTAAAAACATGCCATGCACAGAATACCAGAAAAACAGCAATATGGTAATTCAGACTTTCAAAATTTCACAACATTCAAATGTATTGGATCTTAATCCATACCTAGCTAAGAGGACTCATAATTGCACTAGATGGCAGTTCTATGAATCACCAGACAGCATAGCTGGAAGATATAGTTTCTTTATTTGCAATGTTTATAACCTACTTTTCACTGGGAAAAAAAAGCCAACAAGTTCCATATTTTTTCAATTCATTTCTACTAAGTTCCAACCTCAGATATTGGGGTTATAACTCCAAGGGAGATGGGTGGTTAAGAAGTATGAAATATAAATAAATAAATATTATCCATTTGAAGAAGATGCAACATTTTGATATCTGCTGTTATGACTACACTCTCTTTTACTTTTATTTTTGTATTTATTATTTGATTTATAGGCTACCTGACTTGATGCTAATGGATTCCAGTTTACTCTCTCAAAGCCAATTCCCTCCTCATCTAAACAGATGATTAATTATGTAATATTGCAAATAAATCATTTTCAAAAATTAGGACACCTTATACTAATTTAAATCAAAGCCTTTGATTATTGCATGACACAAAAATAAAGAATTCCTGTTTGTTTGTTGCTCCATTTGTTTGTTGCTCCTGTTTGATGGAAATCTCCAATAATCTCTTAATACCAAAAGATAACAACCCTGTTCTTTACATGATCACTTTCTTCTGAGATGAAAGAAAGAGGAATTAGTAGCTCCTGGTTTTACCAGGTGCCTCTTTCAGTTTAGTTTCTGCTTTCCTACTGATATAAAAGCAAAAATGTTTAGGGAATGTTTGGGACAACAAATCTACCTAGAAAACCTTCCGGACTGCACCTCTCTGCTGGGGTTAGCCTGGCACTTTGATCATGCCAAGAGTAGCAGCTGGTTATGCCCCTTTTAGGAGGGAGAGGGAGGGGAAGCTGAAACCAAGAAACACTGTTTTTCTATAATCAACCCAGATCTCTGGAATGGCTTCCCATTAGAAGTCCAATTGATCCAATTTTAGTTGTCTTCTGGAAACAGCTTAAATGGTGCTTTTCTGGCAGGTATTTTGTATCAATCCCAGATTCTGTTTGGGCTGCAAATTTTAGTATTCCTGTTTTTCATTATTATATATTGTTCCACTGTATGCTGTGAGCCACAGTCTATTCATGTTTCTGGTGGGATACAAATGGGATAAAGGAGGAAATAAAAAAACATTTACAGAAAATGGTGCCAGCTTCAGACTAACTTCTCATTGTTTCACACCCCAAATTAACGTGGTATTATCTCATTTCAGATCAAATATATTTAATGCTCTTCAGTGACATTTTTTGAAAGATATAGGCATTCTTTACAAGTTCATTAGCATTTTGTAATGAGAGGGGGGGAGGGAGGGAGAATATGAATGAATTTTCTTGCTTATGTGCGTCTCTGACTGAGAAGATAACCAATTCAAGTAGATGGTACTGGGCTGCACAGAGCAATAAATTGACTCATTAAAAGCAAGTTCTTATGGTTTTATGAACAGAAGGCCAAATCTGCAGTACAATTAACCATTCAGCTCTTCAAAAGAGCACATGGCAGTCAAATCCATTCCATTATTTTATCACCAGCTCATTTTGTGTGGTATTTTTAAAAAATATATTCTAATACTCTTCCTCTAGGATTGCGACGTCTCTGAATATACAATTATAGGCCATTCAAATATTCTATATTATCTATGGTACATGAAGAAATATTTTAATAACTGATGATCTGCCTCTGATATTTAGTATTTTCTTTACACAAAGTTTTCATTATTTTCAAAACTATTCATTAAGCTTTGGGAAGATTTGCTTTCGGAGAATAACAAGCATTCCCTCCTTGCACTGACATTTAAAATGTTTATTTCTTCAAATGTTTTGAATTCTCTCAAGTACCACTTAGTACGACTGTCAAGCCACTGATTTAGATTTGTACATGAATGTAATTAACTTCTACATTTTTGCAGTCTGAATTTAGTTCTAAAACAGTCACCTCCAACTTGGCATCTTCCAGATATGTTCACTGGATGTGTTTACAACATCCAATGCATTCAAGTGTGCCAAATTGGAGAAGGTTAACAGGTATGTGTGTTGTGAGCATACACACATACATACGTTACATATGCAGTGACATATAGAAGTTATACAACTTTTAAAAGGAAACAGGGAATTGGATTCACTCTCATCATTAATTAGCCCTCCACTTCTGTGAAGAACTTGGGTGGCCACCGCATTTTCTTCCAATTCCCTGAATTGGAGTAGCAAGAATTTTAATGTTGGAGAAAGAAGTACTGCAGAATCCCCAGATTTGGCATTTTTATTCATTCAGCATAGTATCTAACCTGTGAAGCCCACTATCTGGAACCACTTAGGGACCCTCAAACTTGAGTTACATCTGAGGGATCCTGGGTGCTCTCTGAGCTGGGTTGTTTTCTTGCAGAAGTTTCATTACCTAAACTAGGTTATGTCATCAGCACTGGGAAATGGGAAAAATTTGCTTGCAGGCAAACTTTCACCAAGGAACAACTTTTCTCCTTGCATGAATGCCTAATGCCAACATGCCCTACCTATCAGTGTCAAATGCAAACCTCCAAAAAACTGCACAGCTGGATGAAAAATAACCCAATAAGGTAGGCAAAAAATGACATGGCTCATGATCACACCATGGATCAGATGCACACCTTAGATCAGTGATGGCTAACCTTTTTGTTGTTGCGTGCCGAAAATGGGCATACCAATCAGGCAATGTGTGTGTGATCCCCTCCCACATGCGCCCCACCTCCCCTCGCCTGTTTTTGGCTTCCAGGTTGGTGCAAAAAGGCCTTCCAGGCCCAAAACGGGGCGCAGGGGGGCGTGCATGCCTCCCTGCACCCTATTTTGGGCCTAGAAGGCCTCATGCACCAACCTGGAAGCCAAAACAGGGCGCAGGGGTGCTGTGCAAGGCCCCAAATGCAATGCAAGTGTCCCCGCAAATGCGCCCCACCCCACATACATGCGCAGCAGAGATCCGAAGACCAGCTGGCCAGCGGGAGGCACATGCGTATGGGCGGTAGAGCTGGGCTGGGGCGACAGCTGGCGTGCCTGCAGACAGAGCTCTGCATGCCACCTGTGGCACGCTTGCCATAGGTTCGCCATCACGGCCTTAGATGAAACAAATATCAGCAGGCCCTGGCAAACCTCCAGGAACAGCTGGAACAGACCATCACTAGCCCTGATGATATTACCTAGTTTGGGTAATGAAACATCTACAAGAAAACAACCAAGGTCAGAGAGCATCAAGGACCTCTCATTTCAACCCTGGGCTACAAATAGTCTCCATTATTGTTGAGTTACGTCTGGTTTACACCACTGGAACCAGACTGTCTTTGCAAGGAAGAGAGAAAGAAATTCTAAATCAAAAGTATCAGGCAAAAAAACCCACTATTTTTTTTTCTAGAAAATCCTGTTTCAAAGCAGAAGACAATTTTGAAGAAATTCTCATTGGCAGATGTGGCATTGTGGCATCTGTTTAATTACTAAGCAGCCAAGAGATGAATGTGAATATCCCTCATTAACCTAACCATCCTCTCTACATTCATCTGCAACCTCTCTGACTTCTCATGCTTTTATTAAATCCCAAAGGAAGATCTCAACAGGCAATTGATTTATTTGGGTTCTTTCCACAAGAAGTTACTATCTCTACTAAGAAGAAGAGCAGCTCTTGAGGAATTGCTGGTAAATTTCTCCTTTCCTGAGGAAATTCTAAGCTACCCATCCAATTTCTCTGGCTATAATTGGATGGATATGTTTGGAAAGCTATATGTGCTTTGCTCTTTAAAAAAGAAGAGCCTAAACACTTTTATAACTAAGCACAGCCAATCAGAGTGGAAGCTGTGCATTAGCTTATTATCTCTGCAGAACCACAACAGTAGTCACTGAAAATGGTTCTGCAATGACAACAGTTGAGCATGGATACAAGCAATTTCCACCAGCAGAATGTTCTTCCTTCCCCCTTCTCCTATCTTTCCTTCCATGCTGAAGTCCAGGCATCTTGTTGCAATTAAACTGCTTCTCCTCATGTTTCCAAATGAGCAGAAGAATGGTTTTCACACAGAAATTGGCCATTTCCCCCCTAAATATACCAACTGAGGATGACATAGCTCATGGCATTGGTTGGTTTCCAATTTCTGTATTATTTCATCAGTCAACTTAAGTAATGCATGTCAGCTCAGCCACCACTCTTTTCAGATCTAGAGCAGGGATGTTTGTTTGTTTTTTTATAATAAATATCAAATCAATGCTTGAACTATGTGGCACCTGAGTGTCATACATTCTAATACAAATAAAACTAATCAAGTTAATCATAATCCTTACATTCAATCTGCTTATATATTTCTAATAATAATACATACTTATATTAAGCTATAGTCTATCATTGTTCAATTATTCCATATTTTCTCTTCTTCTTACTTTCATTTTATGATATAAAAATGTATACATTAATATTAATGTTGTTATGTGTGGATTGGTTAAGATTTGGGGATGATCTGAAGTTCACTAAATTATCAATGTGTTAAATTGACAAAGGGAAAAATTGCTTTTCTAATATGGTCTAATTTCTAAAATGTTTATGGGGTTGTTGCTTCTCTTAGGAATGCATTGCCAAGAGTTAACTCCCTTGGTGAAAGAAAGGAAGAAAAATATCTTCCTAGAAGGGTGTGTGAGGAATGTTAGTCAGATGATGCTGATAAAAGATGACTAAATCACTTAATGAGGAACTGTGTTTTGATAGCGAGAAACTTTCTGCAAATTAAATCTGATATTGGCAACTTCATTTGAGGTAAAACTAAAATCCCATTTTTTATGTATCAATAAAGACCCATCATTGCAAAATCATAGAAGGAATCATAGAAGGAGCTAATATTTCACTATTTTTAAAAACTTAAATGATTTCTTATTGTACATTAATAGGGAACTAAGTACGTAGAATGGCTGGTTTGAATATTTGCCCATAGACAATGACACTTCATATTTAGTTTTGTAAGGAAAATAAGCAGGTTATTCATAGGCTACTGTAAAGATCAAAACATTTCAATTCTGCCAGTTAGGACTCGAAGAGTAAAAGACAACATCCAGAAAATTCTATGAATGTGGAAGCAAGGAAAAGACCCACCCTGCCTATGGTAAGACTTCATCCCAATATTTTAAAATCGGCTACCTTAGCTAAGGACTGTTTTCCCAACTCTTATTTTTCCAAGGAAATTTTGCTGTTGTTCTAGTGGCAATTTTGCACCTGGGTCACACAGCAGTTACAAAGGGGAGATTTTGACTAGAATCACAGCATGTTCAACCCTCTCTCTACCCTTGCAAGGCTCCAAATCTCCTCTCCCAGACAAGGATGGGTGGGGCAAGACAGCCAAAGTAGTTCAAAAACAATTTTTAAAATCACCCATGAGTCATCTGCTTAACATCATGTCTAAGTCTGGCCCCAAGGATCTTGAGCAATATGCTCAGACAATTTTTCTGTGACTACAATGTTGTGATGTCAAGACACAATATGTAGAGATATATTTCTTTACTAGAGATGCCTTATGGTCAAAATGCAAACAGCATATTATTACAGCCAAAATGTATTTTAATTTCGGGAACATAATTTTCTTTAAAATACCAAATTGTATCTGGGAAAATGCATATAATGAGAAAATTTTCAACAAACAATGGAGTTTGCCAATGCATTTGATTTTTTTCCTTTTTATGACCCTTTAATCCCTTTCTCCGGGGTGGAGTTGGGGCGACTGAATGTAAATGAGCATTTACTGGCCAAATACCCTTCCTGACGCCTACACAGAGTTCACAGCATGTATTTTCTCTTTACGCCCTGATAGAGAAACATCTGCCACTGCCTAGAATTGAACTCTCAACCTTCCAAGTGGGAGATGAGCATCTTCACCTCTAGGCCATCATGCTGCTCAGCCAATGGATTTAATACTGATTTGAAATCAGAATCATGACATTTATCTGTCAGCACAAAAAAAAAAAAGGAACAGGTTTCAGCTTTTCTAGAGTATCTTCTAGTACTTATGTTATAATATAAATTAATACAGACTGTATTCAGTTCTGCTTTGGTGAATGCAGGGACATCAATCACCAAGGGCAACATTTTGTCCATAATGACACCGCATAAATGCACAGACTCCATCGTTTGTAATTCAAAGATCAAAATTTGCTCCTTTCATTAGATAAACATAAACTGAAATGCCATTTAACTTCACCTTTAAGTACAGCACATTGGAGAAATGTGTCAGGACACAGACTGAACATACAGAGGCAGCCCTTAAACAGTGTATCAAGGCTTTGGAAGCCCAATCAGATCTGACTTTCATACTTAAAAATAGGTTCTTGGGGGGGGGGTCATTTACTTTTTTCAGGCCAATTAGATTCTATGCCAAACAATGATTCTGAAATTAAGAAAAATCCTAACCCTGACAAGATTTAATGCCCTCTGACAGCTGCTCCTCAGCAGAAATTATGGAGTATTCTATTCAAACAACTTTGGCCCTGGAACTAAGGAGTTCCTGAAACATTAACCCCACTTTCTAAACAGTGTTTCTCAACCTTGGCCACTTGAAGAGGGGAGGACTTCAACTCCCAGAATTCCCCAGCCAGCACAGTTGCATCTAATAATACATCTACTCAGATTTTCAAGTCATTTTATTTACAGCTGTTACTGGCCAATCAATGTAATTTTATTTCTCTTAGAGTGGCTATGTTTCAGCGGTGAAATGCTACCAGTTCGGACTGGTTCGGGTGAACTGGTAGTAAAAAAATGCTACCAGTTTGGATAAACCGGTGTTTCCGACAATCAGCTGTGCCGCGCGATTTATATTCGCTAGAAAGCAGGAAATCCTGCTTTCTAGCGAATCTAAATGACGTGGCACAGCTGTTCCTCCCCCTTCGCTGTTCTCCTTACCTTAGAAAAGGCCTGCGCACAAAGCGTGTGTTTGGCATGCACTGCACATGCGCACGTGCAGCGAACCGGTAGCAGACTTCGGAGCATTTCACCACTGCTAAGCTTTGTATAATACCTTGCCTACACTAGTTTTATCATTATTGCCCCACGTTCTGTTTTCTTTTCTGTTTTTTCTGAATTGATTTATAACTGTAATGAAAATATCTATCTGTCCATTCATCCATCTATTTGAAATACAGTATTATAGCATAATATCAAACTATTATGGCAGCCGTATTCATTCAGATTAATGAATTCTGATTCAGATGGGTGCTTTAAGGAAAGGGAGTCTTCCACATGAATGTGTACACATTCACAAACCAGAGGTGGGTTTTAGCAGGTTCTGACCAGTTCTGGAGAACTGGTAGCGGAAATTTTGAGTAGTTCGGAGAACCAGTAGTAAAAATTCTGACTGGCCTTGCCCCCATCTAATCTCTACCTCCCGAGTCCCAGCTGATTGGGAGGAAATGGAGAGTTTGCAGTATCCTTCCCCTGCCATGCCCACCAAGCCACACCCACAGAACTGGTAGTAAAAAATGTTGAAACCCACCACTAGCACAAACACAATTACTGAGCCCAGTTCCTATTCGTTCAATCAGCTTTCGACAACTAACATCAGCCTGCTACTAAAGTGAAGTTTCACAATTTAATTATGTAATAATGCAGAAATCTGATTGAAATTAGTTGTTCAAGACAGCCCATGAAAGCCATATTTTGAAACACTGAAAGGTGTATCTCTTATGTATACAGAAACCTTTTGCCTTGTACTCTTTTATATTGATGCCTTCCTGCTTATAGCTGACTACTTCGCTAGTTTTTGCTGGACTCTGGAGTCCCCGCCAAAATGTTGAGGGAATACATCTGGCCTAGAAGGCCCAAATTATAAACTTTATCAAAGATGTTTAATGATACAGAAATGTTATTTATAGAAAGCAGCTATGTCACTGGAGATTTTTCTCTTCCTGGAAAGTTTTTCAAAACTGAGACTAGAATTTCAATGACCACATAAATAAAATATATCCACCTCCAATCCATGGATAGATTACACGCATTCATTTATAAATCTGTTTCATCCCATTTAAATCTCAGTCTGTATATTTAAGACACAAGTTTATTTTGTTTATTTTTACAATAACCACTCTGCATACAATTCCCCCTAAAATAATGTATTTTCAGGCAAGGTAAACATTTTGTTTACATTTTTGAGTAAGAAATGTACTGCAAAATTTGGAAAAGCAACAACCCAAAAAGTACCTGCATTCCAACCAGCCTATTAGTGTGGAAAACACACATTAGATTTCGTTGCTGAAAACTGCAAACCAAATTAAATTTGCCATCCCATACACATTTAGCACGGTATGAATAATAGCGTATCAACACCAGTTTATAATTAACTTCTGAAAGCAGCTGGTAAATTAACCACAAACATTAACTTTACAGACAGGTTCTTTAAGAATGTGGTATTGGTAACAGAAAATAAGGTACTGCTCAACAGGAAAAAATAGACATGTCAGGAAATGTAAAGATTTCTGCTGATTTACATTTCTAAAGAAATGATATTTCTTTTCATACCTCTTTCACTTTCCCTGCTTCACAGTAATTACCATTAAACTGTGGTGTGCTTTTTTGTTCACATTGCAAAGGAACATTGCCCAACAAACAAGTAAATGGAAACTTCAGTTCCTTGCTATTCAGATAATGAAAGGGCTCCTGTTATAATAATTTTTTTCAGAAAATAATTAAGGAAAGCCATACACTTTTAGAGAACCAACACTTCAAAATTAATCTGCTTTTGACTTTCTACTGGGAACATACTGTGATAACTTACAGGCATGGCAGAATGATACAGCTTAATTGTTTATTTTCTATTTAGCTTTTTTTTTTCTCCCTTCAAAATGAATGTTGAAAATTAATAGTGGCAGCCTAGAAATGTCTCACAGTCCTACCCAGCAGCTACTTCTAGAGGAGAAGACTGAGGGCACTGACACATACTGTTCAGACTAAACTTCCCTCAGTGTATTTCAGGCAGGGGAGGATATATATGTTTTCTTAATTAAAATGATCATCCGTGCCTTCCAGAGTTCTGTAAAAACTTGACTTCTACATGGAATCCCCTTGTTTATTTGCCTACTTAATCTTAGCTGATAACAATGACTACTGTATAATGCTTTTAAAGTAGGATTATGTTCTGCTTTCTATCTGCGGCATCTGCAAATATTGAATTTAGATTTCAGGTTAATGCACTGTAGCCTGATTAACTTTAAAAATACAAAAACCTTCTTAAATAGCTTTGTTATTGATTATTATTACTATTATTATTGTTCAATAACAGAATACCTCAAAGGGATGCATTAAAAACATAACTATATTTCACTGTTTGGGGGCGGGGGGTTGGTTGATAGGATAACCTACAGTTTATCCTATCCTACTGAACCAGAATATCTAATAATGTCAAGCATTCAAAATGTTTGCCTTAACAGAATAACAAAGCTGGAAGAGACCTTGGAGGTCTTCTAGTCCAAATCCATGCTCAGGCATGAAACCCTATACTGGGTGTCAGCAACCTGTGGCTCCGGAGCCGCATGCGGCTCTTTGGGACCTCTGCTGTGACTCCCTGTCAGGTGATCCCACCACTGGCTGGTCCCGCCCCGCCCCACCCCTCACCCTCCCCTCCCAGTCACTCCTCACAGGCCTGAGAAGGTAAGGGGCAGAGACAGAGAGATACAGAGAGAAGGGGAGAGAGAGAGAGACAGAGAGAGAGACAGAGAGGGGAAAGGGAGGGAGAGAGGGATCAAAAGGGTTTTGTGGTTCCCGATATCTTTTAACAACCAGTTCTCTGCCCTAATGACTGGCTGGGTAGGCATGGCTTAGGGGGGTGTCATGTGACTGGTGGAAGTGAGTGACATCGAGTTGGCCATGCCCACCCAGGTTTTGTGGCTCCCGGTGTTTTCTTTTCTATGGGAAACGGGTCCAAATGGCTCTTTGAGTGTTTAAGGTTGCAGACCACTGCCCTACACCATTTCAGACAAATGGTTGTACAATCTCTTCTTAAAAACTTCCAATATTGGAACAAACATCCACAACTTCTGGAGGCAAGTTGTTCCACTGATTAATTGTTCTAACTCTCAGGAAATTTCTCATTAGTTCTAGATTGCTTCTCTCCTTGATTATTTTCCACCCATTGGTTCTTGTCCTGCCTTCAGGTTCATTACAAGGCAGAGTAGACTATTTTTACTAGGACAGAGAGATTCAGAAACCACAACCCATTATAAAATGAGGACGTAAACCTAGAAGGTTATTAACCTGTTTGAAGACATTTTTGATGTACAGATGAAGCTAAGTCCTCGAACTTACGACTGTCCTCACATTTTACATTTTTGCCCTATCTTGTCACCATGGTAAAGAGAAGCAGTTGTGAAATGAGTGACACGGTTGTTAAGAATGCTGCACGGGCATAAATGTGAGGATGGTCATAAGTGTGAGGACCAGTCAAAAGTGCGAGGACCTGTCAGAAATGACTTTTTCAGCTCTCTGAGTAGTCCCTATACAAATAGCCATGGCCACCTGGTCACATGACCAGCTAGCCACACCCACCCAGTCACATGACTTCCAAGCCACACCCACAAAATAAGCCACGCCCACAGAACCGGTAGTAAAAAAAATTAGAACCCACCCCTGGTTGGGGGGCACCACAACATGAGGAACTGTATTAAAGGATCGCAGCATTAGGAAGGTTGAGAACCACTGCCATAGGGGAAAATATAAAATTGAAAAGGAATACAGTAATAGAGAGGGATGAAGGAAGGAGAAGAGAAATGAAAGAGAGAAGGAAGGAGAGAGAGGGAAGGAAGAAAAGGGAGGAAGGGAGGGAAGGGGAATTACAGTAGGAGTGAGGGTAAAAGGAGTGAGCCGCCCTGAGTCTTCGGAGAGGGGCGGCATATAAATTTAATTAATAAAATAAAATTAAAATTAAATTAAAAGAGGAAGGAAGAGAGGAGGAGAAGGAGAAAGGAAGGGGAAATAGAGAGGAGAAGAAGAGGAAGAGAAGAGAAAGTAAGAAGGAAAGAAAAGACAGAGGTGGTAGGTTTGAGGAGAAAGATTGCTGTACAATAAAAAAGATGAAAGGGAAGAAAGGCAACCCTGAACAAATATAAAGATATTAAGATAAAGAACGAATTGTTTAAAGAATAAAAGAGAACAAATATGAATAAATAGCAATAATTAGAATTTAAGGGCAAATGAAGATGTTGTTTATGTAAGTAAACATAGAAATATTGAGACATGAAAAAAAAACTGTATTGAGTAAAATGTATTTGAATTTGATTAATTGCATAAAATAAGATATAGCCAATACTCTGTTCAAAAAAGATGTGGGTGAATGTGGGGGTTTGCGGGGGGGGGACCAATAAAACTTGTTTTTTAAAAAAATGTTCATTATCAGATATGGCATTTACGGGGGGAGATATTTTGGGAAATAATATGAATACTTCAATTATTTAATTTAATTTACTAGCTCCCCAAAAACGGTGTGACTAATTTTCAAAAATGTGTGGGCACAGCCTTGTTAATTGCCAGTGACCATAATAGAAGATGAAAGCAGCAAACACAGACAAGAACAATTAAAAACTCTTTTATTGCAAGTGTGGACATTGCAAAAGGAAGCTGTATCAGCAAGATCATTAATTCGTTTTACCATGAAGGTAATGTTATAGAGTTTTAAGCAGAATGTTTGGAAATAGATTCCTCCCTTAAGAGTGTTTAAAAATCACAATGACAGGATAATTTGTTAAATAGGACCAATCATAAAGGAAGGGAAGAAAAAAGGCTCTAAGAAAATGACACTGCTGCACAAATAACTATCTTATTCTCAACGGCAACATTCACTTCATACTCTGCACATTACCGAATGAAAGACATTAACAAATCTTTCCAACAGAGTGCTGCATGGCAGAAGCAGCAGCTGGAAATAGGTCATGTCACAGGGATAAACTGTTGCCCCTGACAATCAAGTTGCTTTTTTTTATTGGCGCTCCTGGCAACTTTGCTTTAGCAACAATAAAAATTGAGAGACTGTAAAACCCACTCTCCCAAATGGGCCCTTGATTGAGCTTAGAATAGCCAATATGTACAGGTAGTCCTTGATTTACAAACATTCATTTGGTGACCAAGAGCTGTAGTGGCACAGTGGTTAGAATCAGTGGTGGGTTTCAAAATTTTTTACTACCAGTAAAAAGGCGTGGCTTGGTGGGCGTGGCTTGGTGGGCATGGCAGGGGAAGGATACTGTAAAATCTCCATTCCCACCCCATTCCAGGGGAAGGTTACTGCAAAATCCCCATTTCCTTCTGATCAGCTGGGACTTGGGAGGCAGAGAATAGATGGAGGTGGGGCCAGTCAGAATTTTTACTACCGGTTCTCTGAGCTACTCAAAATTTCCCCTACCAGTTCTCCAGAACTGGTCAGAACCTGCTGAAATCCACTTCTGGTTAGAATACAATACTGCAGGCTACTTCTGCTGCCTGCCGGCTGCCTGCAATTTGGCAAATCGATTTTCACTGGCTCAAGGTTGACTCAGCCTTCCATCCTTCCGAGGTGGGTAAAATGAGGACTCAAATTGTTGGGGGCAATATGCTGATTCTGTAAACCTCTTAGAGAGGGCTGTAAAGCCCTGTGAAGTGGTATATAAGTCTAAGTGCTATTGCTATTTAAATGGCACTGAAAAAAGTTATAACTGTTTTTCACACTTACAACCACTGCAGCATTCCCGTGGTCACATGATCCAAATTCAGATGCTTGGCAACAGACATGTATTTATGACAGTTGCAGTGTCCCCTGGTCATGTGATCATCTTTTGCGACCTTGTGATAAGCAAAGTCAATGGGGAAGCCAGATTTACTTAACAGCCATGTTACTAACTTAACAATTCAGTGATTTGCTTAAGAACTGTGGCAAGAAAGGTTGTAAAATGGGGCAAAGCTCACTTAACAATTGTCTGGCTTAGCAATGGAAATGTTGGACTCAATTGTGGTTGTAAGTCAAGGACTACCTGAATCTGTTCATACATATTGAAAATTCATATAGAAGCAAGGAACAAAACTTTCACGGTTCTTCCTTCCTAAGTAAGGATCATTGATCAAACCCAGAGCTACTCAACCTTGGAAATGATGTTTCAGAAAGCTTCAGACCATGTCTAATAGGCTGAGATGCTTTCAACATTCTCTTTTCTCTATCACCAATCTAATAAGTTACTTAAATTGTTTACATTTACCAAAAATACTTTAAGCTCAGCAATGGTTGTTGTTTTTTGCTTTGCCAACATTAGCAATTCTAAAATCACCCTGAATTCTGAAAATAACGTGACATAAATTAGAAAAGTGTCAATTCTGTAAATATGTATAATTTCTTTGAAGGACCTCAAAGGAAACTGAAAGTTGAAAACCTTTGCAAAAAAATGTGGAAGGGGATTCTTAAACAAAACAAAATACCCACACACATACACACCACACTAGGTAATATTTTGAGGAAAGGGATTAGAGCAGGGGTGTCAAACACAAGGCCCAAGGCCCACATGCAGCCCACGATGTGGTCAGATCTGGCCAGCGGGGCCATCCTGGAAAATGTAAGGGGCCAGCCTGCATTGCTTCTGCCTGGTCTACCCAATGCAAAGAGGAAACATCAGGCCAGTGTGGCTTCGGCCCAGTCTACCCAATGCGAAGACGAAACATCGGCCCAGCGTGGCTTCAGTCCGGTCTCCCTAATGGAAAGAGGAAACATTGGGCCAGAGTGGCTTCGGCTCAGTCTACCCAGTGCAAAGAGGAAACATGCCAACAGTCTGGGGATTGGCGTCAAGATGGCCACGCCCACCCACTCGACCACGCCTACCAAGGCAGCCACACTCAGTGGGTGGTCTCAAGTTGGCCATGCCTGACCAGTTGAGCACACCCACCCAGTTGGCCACGCTCACTCAGCCCCCCCTTAGGTCAACCACAGCCCTGATGTGGCCCTCAATAAAATTGAGTTGGACACCCATGGATTAGAGTAAATAAAGCTGCAACAGAAATATACAACCCTATTGGTGATGTAACGAATTATTCTGATAAAGACATGAGGAAGGCATGTATTTCACAAGTCTAAACAAGAATTTGTGTAGCAAATATGTCTTCTCCTTTTGTACGTATTTGGTACTGCAAAGACCTCGGGTACATTGTTGCCCATAAATTATTTAATTACATAAATATGGCAACTATGCTAACTGTTCATGTAGAAATGTAATATAATAGGTAGATATAATTGATGGCTATTTTCAAAAACACCCAAAAGGCATTTGATAATCTGATTTGCACATTAAATTTAATGTGCAATCAGATTAAAACCTCCTAAAAAGGGTTGAAACATTGTTCTCATGTGACAGTTTTAAAATAACCTTTTATGAGCTGGAAACAATATGTTCAGGAGGAAGCCGCAATTTATTTGTTAATACATGTAACACAAACAAACTCCAAAGTTTTGGAGGGTGGTATTACTATCAAATCAAACTTTGGGTCAAATAATACGTATGTATAAGAGGATGTTTGTATGACAGAAAGAAAGAAAGAAAGAAAGAAAGAAAGAAAGAAAGAGAGAGAGAGAGAGAGAGAGAGAGAGAGAGAGAGAGAAGAGGGAGGGAGGGAAGGAAAGACAGACAGACTGACTGACTGACTGACTGACTGACTTTTTTTTGGCCTATTTATTTGACATTCAACATCCACCCATAATTTAGAACAAGCAGGGAGAAAAATCTTACATATAAATCTTCTACATAATACATGTATTTATAATTTGCCTTGCAATAAGTGAATGAAACCATCAATAACATTTTTCTAGGAGCATCTATGAAGATTCTCGGTCATCTAGGTTGTCCCAAAGCTGCTTTTTCAAGAGGCGAAACGTCTTCAAGGAAAAACAAAAAAAAAGTCCAGTTGCCTTTTGAGAAACCATCTTTGGGATTCTTTAGTGAGCATTCTGGAATTTAGTGAGCCATACCTGACTTTTTTTTTCTTTCCAGAGTATTCCTGCATTGATGTAAATAAAAAAATCACGGAAAACTATCACCCTTGGATAAATTCCACAATTACCTATTCCTGCACAAAGCAAACAAAACCCGAGGGGTAGTTCTTTAACACAAACTCTTCTTGCTTTTGAGAAACTCATTATGGACTGTGCCAGCCTTAAGACTGGCTTCAAAGGAAGAAGATCCCAACTGACCTACCCATGCAGTTACTAAAGCACTACCTTGAAGAAATTAAACGTAGACTTGTCCAGGGTTGGCAGAAGACATGTTGCTGTTTGTCAAAAGACTCGCTATTTTATATGCAAAAGGTAAACAGACCTGCAGTTAAAATTTTCTTTTGAGAATGTTTTTCACAACATCCAAGGATGGCAGTCAAGCTTAGCAGCACAGAGCAAGTTTTTGTATCACACCCATCATTCTAACCATTTCTTGTCTCCTAGCATCTGCTGCTGGAGATAACAGTCTCACTTTGCATAATAATAGGACTAACCTGACATGTTGTATTGCTAAATGTTGAAAAACATCAGTGGAAGTGAAAAGCCTTTATCCCTTCTTCTTAATTCTGTTCCCCTCCCAGTCATCAGTTTCTTACAGCTGCACTTACTACTAAATATGACCAAAAGGATTCTGCTAGTTCCTTGTAGTAGAGACTGTTATAAAGATATATTTAGCGGCACCTTAGAGGCCACAGGTCAAACTCTGTGTTTGCCTAGGAAAGCAACCTCAAGCACTCTGGATCTCCTCCTACAAGTCCTAGAAATATTTTTTCAGCTGCAATCAAATACTTCAGTTATAATACAAAGTGGCCTTAAATGACTTCGTCTCAGAGAGAATATCCTTCAAAATCTAAGCCCAGCTTTCCTGGTTTAAATGCAACATTTTTAAACTTTTGTCCTATTGGAGAGGTCTACTGACTGTAAAATGATACTATATAATTAATAACTAACTCTCATATACAAATTTTAGTCTAGATGTCAGTCTAATCTTATAATGGTTAAAATGCGATAGGTAATAGAGGCTAAAATATATATTATAACCACGCCACACACACCCCCACTCCTCATGTTGCACCCCTTCTTGGACCAATCTGCTCTAACTCACTAATACTCTTGCCCTCGTCACCTGCACCCAGAAGCTTCAACTGGCACAGAACATGAAAGTACAGTTATGTGTTCCTTTAGGATGGCATATGTAATGGATATGATCAGCAAGCTACGTTGGTTGCAAGTCTGGTTTTTTTTTTCTTTAAAGCCCTACATGAAATTGAATCAGGTCATTTGAGGGACTGTATTTTCTCACTTATATCTACCCATCCCATCATATCCAGTAGAAAAAGTATGCTCCAGGTCTTATCTGCTAAGGAGGGACTCAGGAGACACACCTTTTCTGCTGTAAACCCCATCCTCTTCATCAGCCATTATTACATTGAGGTAAAGTTAGCCCCATCTATTTTAGCCTTCAAGAAATCCTTGAAAACCGCTTCTATCAACTCTGGAGATCCCCTGCAAACAAGATGAGTGACACTGAATGATGGTTGTCCTCACACTATATTGGGGTTCTTTTATGTATTTTTAATGTTATTTTTGTTGTTGTTTATATCTCATGTTTTTTATGTTGTGATAATTATGGTTTTAATTGTTCTGTTTGTCAGTTTTTTGTATGAGACGGACAGCTATATAAAGCTAAATAGTACTAAATCTATAGACTTTTGTCCTTTTTAATGCACATTTTTAAATGTTTGGTCTGTCTGTCTGTCTGCCTGCCTGCCTGCCTGCCTGCCTGCCTATCTATCATCTATCTATCTATCTATCTATCTATCTATCTATCTATCTATCTATTATTTATTTGAATTTGTATTTTAACTTTCTGAATAAAATAAAACAAAATAGAAAAAGAAGAAAAGAAATTGAGCAACCTAACATTAATTAACTAATAGCATCAATGAGGCAGCTACCATCCTTCTTTTCCATAAACAATTGGAGAAAATTCAAAAATACCTTTGGGCAACTTGCGCTGGCCTAAGAAAAGTTCAGTCCCACACAAATGCAAATTATTATCTAATATTCCCTTGGGGAGAAGGGAATTGTTGTAACTAACAGCTGTACCTCTTTTGTATAAATATTGAACTTACTAGCAGAGTCAAAGAATACTTTAAAAACAGGAGTTAATTTAATAAACTTGATGGATACACTGATTTTTAGTATGATTTTGTTTAAATCTGCAAAGACCTAAGCCAATGTCTAAGGTATCAACAGTCTCTTTCTACTTGTTCATATTCAGACAGCAGAATTACAAAAAGATTGCTACTTTGCAATAATACCCAACTTCAACCTGCACTGGGATTTTGATATAATTTTAAAGAAAATATTGCAAGATAAAATAAGAAACCATGCTGTACTAATACTATCCTCTCAGGAATGATTCTAGTGATGCTCATATAAATATTGTTCATGCACACAGAACTTGGTAGACAGAGAAAAGGCTTTTCTAGTTTGGTATGGAACAGTCTAGCATACCCTCGTCTCTTTCCACTCAAATCTGATAATGCTGCCTTTGTTAAGTGTGGGACTGAAAAGGAAATGAATTCCTTAAGAAAAATAAATCCACTGATTGTAATATGTGTTCAAAAATAGCAGATCCCATGAATAAGAAGGTGGTAAACGGTATTAAGAGTTCCACAACAGTATGATTCATACAAAACTATTAAAATAACATGGTGTGTGCCATTCAGCAAAAACCTAATTAGTGTTATGGCAGGGAAGTGTGTTGAAAATGAATGACACATTTTAAATCTGCAATTTACAGCACACTAAGTCAAATGCTGCATAGCAGAGGTGCAACTTGGCTTTCCAGGGGCTTAAATGCAATCACTTCAGCAGTCCTGTTTATACAGCAAATAAAAGAAATAAAATAACATAGCAATATGCGTGATGAAGACAATTTTGAAAAAGAAAGCTTTGGAAGTTCTGATGGAAAAGCCACTTTCCCCAGCTGAAATTTCAACTGAATGTGTGTACACACACATTTTTCCAATCTTTCAATTATCCAGCAATGCTCTAGTCTCAGGAATGCAAGCTATTGCAGATAAAATTAGCCAGGAGGGGAGAGAAAAGATATAGATGTTTTTGGAAAGCAGAGCAGTAAATGGGAGTAAAAGGTGAGATAGATAATGTGTCAGACAAACATTTTCATGCTATGCTTGAGCTCTGATAAAGCATATATTTAATCCATAAAAGTATAGCTAGATGTATTAAACAGTCTGAAACAGTTTCTATAAACTGTTTTGACCCTCAGGACAGGAAGTCATCCAGAATAGTCCCCAAAATTATTACTTCACACCACACACACACACACGTGTGTGTGTGTGTGTGTGTGTGTGTGAAAAAGAGGGCTATGAAAATATTTACAGACCCCTTACATCCTGGACATAAATAGTTTCAACTCCTACCCTCAAAACGAGGCTATAGAGCACTGCACACCAAGACAACTAGATACAAGAACAGTTTTTTAACGAACACCATCACTCTGCTAAACAAATAATTCCCTCAACATTGTCAAACTAGTTACTAAATCTGCATTACTAGTATTAGTAACCTTTTCATCGTTCCTATCACCCATCTCCTCCCACTTATGACTGTATGACTGTAACCTTGCTGCTGGTACCCTTAAGATTTATATTGACTGTTTCCCTATGACTATCATTAAGTGTTGTACCTTATGATTCTTGACGAATGCATTTTTTCTTTTATGTACATCAAGAGCGTATGCACCAAAACAAATTCCTTGTGTGTCCAATCATACTTGGCCGATAAATAATTCTATTCTATTCTATAGCACATATATTGTCTAACTTTATACAATACATATGTACTGCTTTATGTTGACAGCAATGGTGAGTTGCGCCCGGTTCATAAAACCGGTAGTAAAACCAGCGGGAGGCCTCGCCCATCTACCCCGATGACACCAAAATGCTTCTGCAGATGCACAGAAGAACGTGCATGGGCACGAGCAAAGTGAGCAGCCCCATTGCGAACCAGTAGTAAAGGTAAATAGAACCCACCCCTAGTTAACATACTGCATTTTATTAATAATGCTTTTCTGAACACACTTCTGATGATTAAATGCTGACAAAATAAAAAGAAGAGCTTGATAAATGGCAAACTTTTTCAAAGCAATGCTTCTAATAGGCTTTCAGAGAGCATGATTATTTAAGAACTTTTGTTATGAATTGCTATCATTTGAATAACTCATTGGGGCACAATAATTTGCACTGGGAAATAGAAAGAAGCAGAGATGCTGAGCTCTGCAAGAAACTGATAAGCATGCCAACGTAAAAAAGTTCATCTGACAACCTACCACCTTTTCCTGAATTTTTTTGGATATTTGTTTATTTTTAAGGAGATGAGTCACATATGAAAGAGGTGAGGAGGGATATCTGATCTATCGTCGTCGTCATCGTCGTCGTCATCATCTTGTCTTCTCATTTGGAAACTTCAACCTTCATTCTGAAATGTCTTTCCATGTGGCTTTCAGAAGTCAGTTCACAGAATATGTAACTTTATACTCTCCTTAATCATAAATAGCTTCCTCTAGGACCGTGATGGCGAAACTGTGGCATGCGAGCCATCACCCCAGGTCAGCTCCATCGTGCATGCGTGCGTGCCTCCCACCAGCCAGTGGTCATCGGGTCTCTGCTGCACATGGTGGAGTGTGTGCGGGGGCAGTGCGTGCATTCGCAAGGGAGCACATGCAGGGGCCCACGCGCACATGCATGGGAGGCAGGGCACATGAAAGTGGGCTTTGGTCCAGAAAAAGTTAGCCATCACTGCTCTAGGATTATCCCAGTGTTCTGACAAAATTGCAATTGCAGACTGCAGAAACTGGAACATGGCACAATACAGCAAACTACAACCCTTCATGGTTCTGGCTCAAGGGAATTATCTAGCCCAGTATTTTTCAGCAACTTTAAGTGACTGGCTGAGGAATTCTGGGGGTTGAAGTCCATGAATCTTTAAGTTGACATGGTTGAGAAACACTGATCTATCCCATTCAGTTCATCAGAACCAGTTGTTAATTTTGATCAGATCTCTTCTTCTTAAAGAACATCTTGTGTTGTACATCTCAAGAGTAATTGAGCTTTTATTATCTTCCAAAAGTACTTTCAGCCATTAACTATGGGAAGGGATAGGGAAAGATAGAGTAAGCCCTGTAAGAAACCTTCGCTGCTTTGGAGTGGAGGGAAGAGCAATAGCACTTAGCGCTTAGACTTATATACCGCTTCACAGTGTTTTACAGCTCTCTCTAAGCGGTTTTACAGAATCAGCCTATTGCCCCCAACAATCTGGGTCCTCGTTTTACCCACCTCAGAAGGATGGAAGGCTGAGTCAACCTCAAGAGAGAATGAGAGCAGATTGATTTTGTTTAGGGAAGATTATGGTATATGTATTGACCAGTTGTGCGTTTCAAATCCCAACTCTACCGGTTTGCTATCAGTAGCGCATGGGTGCACGCCTCACTTTGTGAATGTGTGGTGCTTCTGCGCATGCGCAGAGCATTTTTGATGATGTCTGGGTGGGGGGCAGAGCCTCCCGCCACTGCCACTACTGGTTTGCCCAAACCGGGGCGAACCGGGAGCAACCTACCACTGGTACTGACTTAGCAATGGCAGTAGCATTTAGGCTTATATGTCGACACTCCATAGTGCTTCACAGCACTCTCTGGGTGGATTTACAATGAAGAAGCATTATTTGCATATTGCCTCCAACAATCTGGCTCCTCATTTTACCAACCTTGGAAGGATGGAAGGCCGAGTCAGCCTTGAACCCCATCAGGATCAAACTCCAGGCTGTAGGCAGAGTTTTCTTGCAGTGCTGCACTTAACCACTGAGGCACCAGGGCTCTTACTTAGGAGATTGCAATTCCACTGAGGAAGGGAAAGGGGGAAAAAATTGTAGCTGGTTCTTAGAACATGATGTTACCCACTTTCGAAAAGGCTGCTGTGCTGTCTGCTTTGTTCTATTCTTCTTCTTAAAGATGAAGGCCAGTACAGGATGCGTCCCTCTGATACTCTGCTAAAGAAAAATCTATAACTGCTGCACCAGTCAGTTCTTCTTTTCGAGGGAACAGGGCACTGTAGTCACATACAGCAGTCACATCCAAAGCTGCCACATTGCGAATCTTCTTAGCATTACCCAAAAGAATGTGAAAGGGACAAGACAGCATTTGCAAATATAAACAGGATCTCTTCATCTTTCTCCTAACCTTGAAGAGCCAGTAATCAGAAGATTGAGGGGTAAATATGCAATTCTCACAGACCAGATACAATTTATCACCTTCATAAGACTAAGGAAAATAATTGGCAACAGATAACTGAAAGAATGACTGTTAGAAGGTAACGAGCCAATTTTCTTCCCGCAGTGAATCTCAGATAAAATAAATGACATACCTACATGATACAATGGATGAACTGACCCAGATACAATTAGCTAGTTGCCATTCTGTCATTTCTTGTAGGTTTATGGCATCCACTTGATTCATATTAACATATTTAGTTTACCACTCTCCATCTCATACCTTCAAGACTGAAAACTTTATTTTCACTTATTGTATGATAGATAGATAGATAGATAGATAGATAGATAGATAGATAGAGACAGACAGACAGACAGACAGACAGACATACTGTACATGCATATACATACATCAATAGATAGATAGATAGATAGATAGATAGATAGATAGATAGATAGATAGATCGATCTACTGAAGCAGGTATAATTCCCAGATAGGACTGGGAAAACCTGAAATATAGCAGTCAGTCAGTGTAACACTGACTAAAGTAAAAATAATTGAATTCAATACTGGTAATTTCCTGGTTGCTGTGGGGGTTTGTTTGGGTGGGTGGGGGGTCAGGAAAGGATAGAATATTGTCTCAGACCATCAGCTATCATTCCAGAAAAGATTGCATTTGCACAAGAGCTTCCATAAAGACTAAATGTAATACACTGAATACATTAAATGTAATACACTGATTTTTTTTTAAAGTACACATTTAAAAAAATGATGTAACTTCGTGTTAGGAAAAAACATATAGTATTAGAAGAGCAATAGGAAGAATGTAATGAGCAACAAGTAATGCAAATCTCTCTCTCTATATATATATATATATAAGGAATTACTGTATCTGATCTGAAAAGAGCAAGGAAGGATGGCAGAATATTAAGATCCTGTTGAGATTCTAATAATGCTTTAGAAATTGCGTCTGGTGTGCTTTGTTCAATTCTTCTGTCCCTGAACTAAACTCCACTGAACTGAATGGGATTTACTATTCATATAAAGCATACAAAGAATTATCCTACTGTGCCGCAATCCTATACCCATTTATTAGGAAGTGAAGCAACTATATGCAGTGGGATTTATTTCTGAATAAACCTGTTCAGAATTTCACTATAAAATAGCTTCTTAGCTCGATGGTGCAATTCTATAGAGGTTTATTCAGAAACCTTGCTGAGATCAAGAGAATCTGTTCCCAGCAGCTCAAGGCATCTCTCTATATCACTGTTTCTCAACCATAACAACTTTAAAATGTGTGGACTTCAAATCCCAGAATTCCCCAGCTAGCTATGCTGGATCCCCATCACAACCAGCAGCAAGCAATAAAGACAAGATTCACAAACAATTATACCATAAACCAAGTTTAATAAAGAGAAGTAGTACATTCATATAGCATTCTTGCCCAAATATAAAAAATAGAGCAATGGGACAACATGGTTCCCACCACATGTCAAGACAATGGCTGATTTCCAACAAGTACTGGATCACAAACTACTCCAATCAATTTAAGCTTAGTTTAGAGCAGGGGTTTCCAACCTTAGCAACTTTAAGACTTGTGGACTTCAACACCCAGAATTCCTCAGCCACCTTTGCCAGCTTTGTTGTCTGAGGAATTCTGGGAGTTGAAGTCCATAAATCCTAAAGTTGCTAAGGTTGGAGACCCCTGCCATAGGAAATAGGTGAAAACCTTATAAGATATACATATCATACTTGCTGGGCTAAAAGAAAAACAACACTACTCTCCACTGCAGAATGACCAGTGCACTTTTTTGATTGTAAACCAATCATTTAACATGTGTGATTCTAGCTAGTTGTGGTTATTTAACTATTTAATAATATTTAAACCAAATTTACTATCTGTGAATCCAGTCGTTCTCGAAGAGTTAGAAGTTCAGCTCAGGAAACACCGGGCAATTACAGCAAGTTTTTACTCCAACTTCCAGCTGAGCATGAATTTAGAATTATGAAAATAAATTCCACACTATCCTAGGCATTGTCTGGTTAATATTCCTCCAGGATCTTACCTATATAGCTTCAGAGAACAAGAAGATAAAGAACCAGAGGGAGTTGCTTGCTTGGTAGAGCTTTTATTCAATGGCTTCGCTAACAGCCAAGAAGATAAAGTAGACTGTTCTTTGATCAGGTTTACGGATCAGGTTTGTGGATAAAGCTATGGGGATCTGCTGATGTAGTGGCACAGAAACTAAAAAGACAAACTGGCCTGAGAATCTAAGGGAATTGGGCAAATTCAAAGAGTGTCCAATTTCATTAGATAAATGTACAATACAAAGTAGATTGTAACACAAGGGTAAAATGTAAGGCATTTGCTTAGACAACTGAGCTGAAAGGGATGACTGGCGAGGGTAACAAATGAAGAACAAACTGGAATGGAACATGCTTCTGCTGCTACAGCAGTGAAGCAAAAGCTTGTCTGGAATGTATAAAATCCAGCACTTGCAGGAGGGATGAGCTTAGAGATGCACAGCTTCGGGTTAGAGTACAGTGTATTAGGTATGCATACAAGTGCAATCCTGCTGCTTAAAGTGCAGGGTGTGATGGTGCCCCTTTACTTCACTGCTGGATATGATAGCATCCTACGCTACTTGAAAGAAGATGGCTTGTTTAAGGGAGGCAAAACAAGCCAATGACATAAACAGGACTGTCTTCCAGCACACTCAGTACTGCTCACCCATTGCTTCATTTGTTTTGCTGCATTGCAGTCATAATGGCACCAGCATGCATCACATGAAACAAAGAAATGTCATGCCCATGCTATATGCCAAGTTGCTGGAATATTACACAGGCTGCCTGCCTCTCTGCCAACTTGCTCGGTATGGATGTTCTTTCAATGGTACATCTGTGGTATGTAAACCAGAGGTGACTCAACCAAAGGGATGGACCACTTATAACTGTAGCCAACAAACATTACTGAAAAGTGGAGTCTGACTGTAGAATATGGGAATAGTTAATAGACAGGTCAAAAATTAGAAATAATGTTTTTTCCGATCCTTTTACTGACCAGCTAAACTTCCCTTTTTTTCACAATTACACTATCTTCCTGTCTTTTCATTTGAAAAGAAGTCATCGCACTGCTAATGTAATAACTGTAAGATTAAATGGAGAAATTCCCAGATTCAACAGGTGGTGACTTAATGAACTGCAACTACTACAAAGGGACATCAAATTGAAGTGCATCAGAAATTGAAAAGTTTCTTCTAGACTCGTCTAACTTCTGATTTCCCTAGCCATAGTATGGGAGGCCAGCAAAGGATTCATAAAATGTTTGTTTGTTTCCCTAACATCAAAGAGAAAGCCATGCAAAAATAAAACACATATGACTGAATATTTGAAACAAGTAGAAATAACTCATTCCTTGTTTCTTTTTTTCCTTTTTAAAAAATTTCTATTAACACTAAAACCATTGGCAATTCAAATATGTAAACACAATACAATCTGAGGAACTAAATCAATTGCACAAGAACATTAATTGAAATTACTTGCTGATGATATTGTATTCCCAAATACTCAGTCCAGAGAACCTTTAACATTGTTGACAGAATGCAGACATTAGTAGGGTTTGGTTTCAGGCTACCAAGCTCAAAAAGGATAAAAAACACAATATGTCTATCAAGAAACAAGTTCAACATGACTGCTGAGAAGGCAAAATGAGAATTTTTTTAAACCAAAAATACAGATATAATTCTGACCAACCTGAGTAAAAAAACCATCAGCAGACCCTTCTAGATGGAGAGGGGAAATTATATCTAATTAGTTTAGGGAGAACTGCAACTTTTAGAATATCCTATCAAAGACTAAGGTTTCTTTTTTTTAACATGATTCCAGTATTCAGAATAAGTTATTAAACATTTGACACAGAAAAAAAATAATTATATTGGTTCCAACAAAAAGCCAAGAATTAAATTCAAAAATTTGCAGAACACAAGAGAATGTAGTGGTTTGACGACTTCAAATTGTAAACTGTTTTAAAAAGGACTTCTAGTTGTTTTATGGATTTCAGAACGGAATTTCCTGTGGAGCTGCTTTCTGATTTAGTCTGTCTTGTAGGGCTGACATCAGTACTCCTCCACATTTAATTGGTTTCATTATCTTCAGATACCCAGGAAAAGAATTACAGAAATTCAATCAGAAGCTTGACTAAATTTGATAATCTCATAAGATGTAGTACAGTACTAATAATTTGTTAGGCGTGATATATAAATTATTAATCAAGTATGACTAGAATTTGAACAAGCTGTACTGTATGATAAAATACATGCAGAATTGAAATATGTTGTGGCCCGCCAGCGGCCTGCACGGATTGTGACTGATCCCGACGAGGAGGAGGCTGGTGTGGTGTCGCGCCAGCAGCCTGTGCAGCCGGTGCTCGAGTCGGACAGCGAGAAGCCTGAAGAGGATGTGGTGCCAGAGGCAGAGACTCAGCCAGGGCCTTCAGAACCTCCAGAGGCTCCTTCAAGTGAAGAGAGTGAAGTGGAGGAGCCTCTTCTCAATGCTTATTTATTTATTTATTTATTTTATATTAAATTAATAAGTGTGCTTGAGCACACAGGGCTGCCAAAAGGCAGGAGTGGCTACTCAGGAGGAGGTCTCCTCGAGAGTAAGGCTTGCGGTTAATTGGCCACTCTCTTAGCCTATTTAAGTTCGCACACAGATAGCAAACGTTGCTGGAAACAATGTTTGGTCCTATGCAGAGCATTTTGAGAGTGAGTTTTTTGTTACAACTTGGTTTCTGGGCTGATTTCCAACCCTTGTCAGACTTTATTTAATCTCTGTAATTCATAGCAGGCTGATAAGGACATTTGTGGTTAAAGCCTGCATTTTGAAAGGGGTCTCTTTGTATTAAACTGAGTTTTTGGAGCTGTGTGTGTGTGCTACACTTTTTGGGACCTGTAGCTGGGGCAGAACAGAAATATAGTTCTGATGATGCAACAGTGGGAATTTCATGGAAGAATATTAAATTTATCTTGAACATTATACTCAAAGAGAATAGATATAGTATATGAGTGTTTATCATTGGTATATCATTCCAGTCACGATTACGAAATGTATAATCATTTTTCCCCAAACAAATTTCATTTCGTGGCAATGCTGTAAAGTCCAACAATATTGAAAATGATTCCCTTATGTAAAATGAAACAAATTTTGAAACATGCAATCCCAGATATATTTTTATAAAATTTTACCAACTATATATTCCTTCAAAATGTACTGATTGGAGTTGTATGTTAATAACTGCAAAGATTTCTAAGACTTTCATTGGAAAAAATCTTTGATTCCCTCTTTGGAAGGATAACTAACTAAATTGTGGGAGTATACCTCAATGTCCAAAACAACATTGGTGTTTTTCTTTTTAATAAATCTGTTGCAGGATTTAATTCTAATTGGGGGACATTTTTTGAATTACAATATCTTACATGGAATTGTGCCACATCCAAAATTTGGTTTTTAGAGATATTTTAATTTTTGTATAATTTATAGTATTAATGGAATGCATTTTTATATAATTTTCTTTTAATAATTTGAACAATGTTAACTATTTTCAATTTAAAGCTAAAGAGAGATATGTCGATTCTGAATAAAAATCAATATATTTCATCATATTGCCATAATATAACGCTGTATTGGAATATATTAGTTTTATGATATTTCAGACTTGTTTATTAGCCCATATTTTGATACCTGTAACCAATTTTCTTCTTTGAGCTACTTCTTTTCTTTCAATATATATAATAAGGGATTGGGGAGAAAAAGACATTGCACTGCTGTTTGTCAAAGGTATATATGAGCTGAAGCATCTTTTTAAAAAGAAAAGACATATAGACAGGTTTTCCTGAGAAATTAAAATATATGTAAATGTTTAGGCAGCCCCATCAAACTGTCTGCTTCAATGAAGCTGTAAGTAAACAGAAGCTGCTGGCATCTGAATGCATACCAGCTATTTATGAGTTGTTTATTGAATAGGGTGGAAAAGTTCATACATATATCTCTCAACATTTTATAAACCCCATTTTGCACAAATAAATATTTCCATTTTCTGTAGCCAAGTAAGTCTTTCTATTCTTTCTTTTTTTATTTTTTCCCCACTCTTCCTTCCAGAATGCTTCTGGCTCAGAAATATTCTTAGCCTACCTTGCAGGCACTGGTTATTTGAAATCTCCTCCAGAGTTTTTCATGTCTGAGAACTATGAAAACCATTCCAAAATATTTTTTAAAAAATCTGTAAGTACTTTTTACATGACTTGAAAATATGTTTCTGATCATTATCTTCCCGGAATCTCCAAAAACTTTGAAAGTTTCCAATGGCCCATTTCCTCCTCCTCCTCCTTGGCCACAGCTTGGATTGCAGCAAAAGTGGGAGTTTTTTTTTTCCAGGATTGTACTGCACGAATTACTATTTACTTGCTTCCAAAGTGATTGCTGCTAAGTTGCAGAGAAACCAGCACCCACAATTTTATATGTAGGGTTTGATATATATCAGAGGGCGGTTTTTCTTTGCCAATGGAAGTTTTCAATAACATCAACAAATTAAATGAGGAAAAAGCAGAAAAACACGTCATGGCAAAGTCCCTATATCCAGGGGTGGGCTTCAAAAATTTTGGCAAGGGGTTCTCTGCCTGGTTGCTGGGTGGGCATGGGCGTGGTGGGCGTGGCCTAGTTGGCCTCCTGCACCATGGTGGGGGAGTTACCTGCATCCAAAACGGGCCATGTGGAGACTCCTGGGCAATCAGGAGTGGGATTTGGGGGTTCTCTGAACTGCACAGAATCTTAGCTAGAGGTTCTCCCGAACCCCTGCAAACCCCCAACAGCCCACCCCTGCCTATATCTCTTAGAAAATATCTGAAAGGTATTTCAGATGGTATATCTTGTCTTCCAAACTTGGATTACTTTATTATTACTATTTTGGTGAAACCAGGTGAATTTATTTTGGTGAAACCAGGTCTGGGAAATAAGCCTTTCCTCTGTTACATCCTGGGCAGGTGAAATACCTGAACTACATGTGTTCTCCAGTGAGTTTTATGAGAGATTCTGTGTTGTAATTACTTTGTTTCCGATACTGATTATTAATCTATTGGTTTGATAATCACTGAATAGTAATCAGGCAGTAGTTTAAAAAAATCAAGATGACAGCTGCAATTGCATTCCACTTTCACATGCATGTCAATAGCATGATGTAAGTAAAAAGGAAGCGAGATTTCTATGTGAAATCTTGACTGCCATCTTGACTTTTTTGGCACCCCCTTTTAAAGATGTTTACTATTGCCACAACTGACTCCAAGTGTTGTTGTTGTTGTTTTTTTCATTTTTCAAATGGGATACGGCAATGTTACCTAAGAATATCTTTGCAAACCAATGCTTCAACTGCCAGGCCAGCACTCTGCCTCACCCAAGTTTTCCCCTGCAAGTATCTAAACACAAAATTTCTGCTACCGGTTCTCCAGAACTGGTGAGAACCTGCTGAATAACCACCTCTGCTCTGGACTCTTCACAAGCAAAGTAAGGACCCTGCCACTCCCAAGGTCTGCAAGCTGCCTCCTAATTCCACACCCCATTCAGATTCCTGTTGCCTTGTTAGGTCTGCCTCTTTAAACAAAAACAAAACCTTTTTGCCTGTTTTACTTCACTCCCACAAACTGGGCTGTTTCAATGTTGACATTGGGGAGAGGGCTTAAAGAGAAGGGAGGAAAGCAGCCCAGGTGCTGGCAAAGCCTGCTCTCCCACAATACGATGCAAATATTATTATGGCTTCTTTCTTAGATGGGTAAAAGATGGTAGATATGCCAACAGTGGAGTGGATTGAAATTTTTGTTTGCAATATCTGTGAGATGGTTTGTCTTGGATAAATTTTGTATAGTGAATTTTGCATTTTGAGTAGTTCGGACAACTGGTAAATACCACCTCTAACTGGCCCCACCCCCATCTATTCTCTGCCGCCCGGGTCCCAGCTGTATCCTTCCCCTGGAGTGGGGAGGGAATGGACATTTTACAGTATCTTTCCCCTACCGCACCCACCAAGCCACGTCCACAGAACCAGTAGTAAAAATTTTTGGATCCCACCACTGGTCCAGAGGCCACTTTACTCATAAGGAATAAGTAGTAAGTATGTGAATGCTTGTGAATGTTGTCTAGAGACTGGTGCTACTTTTGGCTCTTTTTTTGTCTTGAGCTCACCAAATTGGGTATAGTTTAAAAGAACCCATGACACTAGTTGGAATCTTTTATAAAAAAAAACAAATCCACATTCATTCCTGTATCTATCCATCTTCCTTCTCTCTTGCCTATGATCAAAGTTGTGAACTGACAGAATAAAAAATGTGTATTTTCACAGCACATTCAATAGCAAGACTATAGTATACAGTAGGGACAAATGTTACTGCCTGCTAAAGTCTGCAGGCTGAACTGATGAGAAATAGAGGAACAAGAACTGGTTTTAAAAAGAAAAAAAAAGCAACTCTTCCTGTGATAAGACAGCTTTTGTGTAGAAATGCCAGAACCTCCCTGGGATCAAGTTGATGAATCACAGGTTAGATGTTAGTAATTTTCCACACCCAAGTCTGCATATTGTTCAAAGGGACAAAAAGACTGAGCAGGGTTAGGTGGTAGATAAAGACAAAAGGTTTACATTTCAAGTTAATGCTTCCTCTAAGGAACTCATCCTGAAAGTAAATTTTATGAAATTTTCACAATCTGAATTTGGCATGGAGACTAATAACAACTTGAAAGACAGACATTGTACAACCATTATACAATGGTTGGGGGGGGGAGGTAGGTGTCCGTGAGTCACTGACCGTCAGTCTTGACTCCTTGTAACTATTTGGATAAATCCATCCAGTTTTACTGGCAAAATTTGGGAAGTAGTTTGCCTCCTTTCTAGGGCTGAGAGAGAATGATTGGCTCAATGTCATCCAGCTAGCTTCATGCCTAAGGCAGGGTTAGAATTTAGTCTCCTAATTTAGATTAGAATTCTAGCCTGTGCTTTAACCACTACATGAAACTGGCTCTTAGAATGGCATTACCTGTTGGCACATTCATGTTTTTGACAATGCTACAAATAAGCACCAAAATGATTCTGTGTTCTCCGTCTTTACAAAATCTCAGCAAAGATTAGTAATAATTGCAATAGTGGTTAATACAAAATGGTTTGATATGTAAATAAAGCAAAATTAGAGACATAAGCAGATAATGTTGAAATCATCTTTAAGAATGGATAAAATCCTCTTTTTATAGTAGAAAAAAAATGTTTAACTTGGAAGAGTCAGAGAAATTAATGAATTATGGTTGAAAGAAACCTAGGCCATTCACTTTCTTTGCCAAATTTCTGGAGAAATGCACTGTTATAAAGTTAAAGCTGGAAAGGTTATCTATGTAACATTTGCAAAACTTCCATTAAGCAGAAAAAATTGGATTAGAATGCTAGAAAATAATTTTCCACTCTGGCATCTGTATCAATCCTTCATTTTTACAGAAATTAGTTGTACAGTATATTGATTGAAGTTCTGTATTCCCATATTCAGGGATCCTTGAAGTTAGTAGCTTGGCAACCTCCTGGTATTATCTTGGAAAGAACTACAGATGAAGATTTTATTTATTCATTTTATTTAGTTTCAGAATATTAATTTATTTGCCACCCATCTCACAATTCAAGGTGGAGAATAACTGTAAGAAACAGCTACACAGAAAGAAAAGAAGGGGCTTTCAAAACATCTCAGCTCCAACTTCATTCAGGGAATCGTCCAGCAGCTTCCCAAGGCTAAAAGAGAATATTTCTTTCTCCTGCAGTTTTTTCTTGCATAAAACAACTGAAGCAAATAGTGTTTAATTTCCATTTGGTTTCCATTACCCGCTCTGCTCCAGCACTCGGGAATCTGGTTTTTCTCTTAGTGCAAAACAGTACAATAAATTGCCACAATAAAGTAAATTGATTCAAGGTTTCCCAGTATCAAGAGAGTAGTGGCATATTACCATGCTTTTCATTTATTGCTCAGATAGCCTAATTTTACTTTTAAGTAATTATTTAGCAGAGGCATCATTGCATAGATACTGCATACAACCATCTGAATCAGCTACATTCAGATTCAGCACTTGTCCATACACTGATAAGGTCAGAGACTGCATCAGACAAAGCGTCCAAAAACTTATTTAATGGATATGTGCAAAAACAAAGTTTTTGGCAAAGCCTGGGAGCTCAAATCAGAATGGTCATTCCAGTTTATGATTGACATTTTGCGAAAGGAACCAGGATTGAACGAGTTTAAAAAGCCACAATAGCATAAAATGTGTTTTGATTATTTTAATATATTTGATAGTCTCTCAGTCAACATCAGACTCTTGGCTGATAACAAAAAACACAGTAAACATAATACCCACCTAGCTTTGTATCCAAGGGAGGCCTACAACCAACAGTCTTCCAATTTGTAGCCTGGTGCCTTAACCACTACACCAAACTGGCTCTCATAATAATAATGATTAAGAACAACTAAAAACAAATGTGTGTGCATGGAGCAAAACACAACAATAACTGTCGTAGCAAAATGGACTTGACCAATACCCAGATCCAATACTCTTGGATTAGTGTTGTGACCCAGGCCCAAGTAGTTATGCA
The DNA here is from genome assembly GCF_059756535.1 of Pantherophis guttatus. Classification (NCBI taxonomy): domain Eukaryota; kingdom Metazoa; phylum Chordata; class Lepidosauria; order Squamata; family Colubridae; genus Pantherophis; species Pantherophis guttatus. The sequence continues at coordinate 25,759,944 of NC_142069.1, read as the reverse complement.
AACAGCTCAAAAACAAACAGACTTTATTAGAACAGCTGAGAATTAACTCATTCTCAGCGTAGTCCAAACTAAATTAAAGCAAATTCTTCAAAACACCATTCCTCAGTTTATCACCGACCTTGGTATAATTAGGCAAATTGCCAAAGGTTTTTCTTGGCAAAAGTTCAGAAGCAGAAGACGCCAACAAGAAATGAATACAGTGAAACAAGAAGCAATTCTCTCAACCTTGTTTTCCGGCAAAGAGGCCAAGAGCCGTTGCTGGTCTTTTAAGCCTTATGGCTTAAATCATCTTAAAATCATCTCTTGGCCCTACTCCCGAGTCATCCTCTCTGCTTTAGCTGCTCTTGCCTTCTGGCAGCTCTTCTATGTGCACTTGGAACAGGCTCCTCCTGTTCCTCTGCCTCTCTATTGTCAGCCTCTGGAAGCTCCAAAGTCCGCACATCACTCCCCGATGGCCCTGGCCCCATCTCTGCCTCCGACGCAGAGCCCTCATCCGGGCCTTCCCCAGCCTCCAGGACTGGCCCATGTTCTTCCTCAGCCTCATCACTGTCCAACTCCACTGCCAGCTCTGAAGTGGACCACAACAGATTAGTATCAGGACCACAACAGATTAGTATCAGGAACAAACATACACAGCTATTTATAAAACCCAAGCTCGGTCATACATTGTCAAGCTCTTCAGTGGCCTTCCTTTCCCTTATTCAGTTTGACACAATCTGACCATAATTAAACACTGATGCTTTCCTCATTTTAAATATAGATACCACCTAGCATAAACATGGTGGCTGGCCTACATTGTCTTATGACTATCTCCTGATTCATTTCTTCTATAAGTAAATTACTGCTTAGCAGTCAGTGAGTTCATACACTCCACAGATCATAGTTTAATTACTTAGACTTTGTCAAAGCAAAATGTGGGATTTTAGCACTGTTTTTTTTTCTAAACCAAGTTTTATGGCTTACAATCAGTGATGGGATTCAGCCAGTTCGCACCACTTCGGGAGAACCGGTTGTTAACTTTCTGAGCAATTTGGAAAACTGGCTGTTGGAAGAAATAATTAGGGCAGAGAACCGGTTGTTAAATTACTTGAATCCCACCACTGCTTACAATATTGTTACATGTAAACCACAATTCCCTAGTATGTTCAACAAATTAAGCCAAGCAAGTAGCCCACCAGCCTGGATTCTTCCCTTTTCTTTCTTTGCTCCTCTTTTCAACATCTACGTTTTTTCTTTCCTCGCTTCCCTCTTTTTTCAAGGTTTTGATAAAATTGACAGAAGTAGGGGAGCTGCTTTATATCTCAAATCAATGCAAGCATTTTCAAAAGTGTCAAGACTTTTGCTCCGGTGCCTTAAAAAATGCAGTATTAGCAACCCCGGTCATCTAAATGAGAAGTGGGAAACTACTGCCCCTTTCTGACTTGTGGACTTCAACTCTCAGAGTTCCTGAATCAGTCATGCTGGCTCAAGAATTTTGGGAGTTGAAGTCCACATGTCATAAAAGAATCATACTTCCCCACCCTTGGTCTAAGTGCTGAGCTTCATTTGTCAGTCCAGTAAGGTAGATTAGACTAAGAAATCAATGTGTTATAGCAGTGTTGGTGAACCTTTTTGGCACCGAGTGCCGAAACGGGAGCACACCGGGCGGCTGGTCTTTACACATGCATACACACCAAAACCAGAAAACCAGGTGGCCAGTGGGCATGCGCGTGCTGGAAACCGGAAGATCATCTTCCCAGCGCCCGCATGTGCACTATACGGCTTCTCTTCTGGTTTCCAGCGCTCCTGCATGCATGAAGACCAGCTGGCTGGCGCACCGGAACCCGGAAGAGCAACGGGCGATGGCTCGCATGCCCAGAGAGATGGCTCTGCGTGCCACTTCCAGTATGCGTGCCATAGATTCACCATCACGGTGTTATAGGTTTAGAACTATTTTTATTGGAAAAATAACCTAGTAACAGAATCTTGCAAGTTGAATGTGCTTTCCCCTTCCATATTTTATCTTCAAGGGAGAGGCTTGTCTGAAATGTTTTCTCAAATTAATGTCTTAAATGGTCTGAAGCCCTGCTTGTCTAATTGCAGCCTGCATAGCAGCACTTCCTCTTGCCCTTTGAGACCATTCTCTATCTTGTCTACATCTATTCTTGCAGGAGAAAGCACCTGAAGGGAGAGACTGGTGTGCTTGGAATGGCAACAGAAGCTCAGTGCCAGGAAAAAACCTTGAAAGAGCTACTCTTAGAAGTATGGGGAGATGAAACTAAGCAAGGGCACTTCGATTTGGGCCAGGTTACCTTAGGAAACATTCAGAAGTATATTAGGACTGGTACAAGAACAAGCACCATCCTGGCAATTGATACCATACATGGACCAGTCTTGTTTCGGAAGATTGGTGAAAGTCACCCCCTTCCAGTCAGAGTGGAAGTGAATGCAATAATTTTCTCATTACCTCCAAAGGGACTACTTAACAGTGGTGGAATACAAATTTTTAACTACCGGTTCTGTGGCTGTGGCTTGGTGGATATGGCTTGGTGGGAGTGGCAGGGGAAAGATACTGCAAAATCTCCATTCCCATCCCACTCCAGGGGAATGATATTGCAAAATCTCCATTCCCACCCCACTCTGGGGCCAGCCAGACGTGGTGTTTGCCGGTTCTCCGCACTACTCAAAATTTCCGCTACCGGTTCTCCAGAACCTGTCAGAACCTCCTGAATAGGACCCCTAGACTACTAGCCATCATTTGAGAATCCTTGTACTAAGGATAGCTACACCTTCTAATGCTGAAATATCAATGTGCTCCCTTTGACCATGATCATGAAACTGGGAAAGGAATCAGAAAAGATAGCTAGACCACACCTGTCATTAAATAATACGGTACTACTGTATGAAAACGGGTGAAAATGCCCTCCCCACAACTAATGTAAAATGTTGTGGCTCACTTTGCACAACACAGTTAACTGTTAATGAGGGTTAAAGAGGTCTGGAAATGCCAAAAATGGCTTAATTGACCTAAATTCTAGACAATTAAATTTAACTCAGCCATGCAGAATTAAATTAACTAATTTCTGTTGAAACAATACCTTATCCGGTCATTTTACTCTAATCCTCCAAGAGGAACTACATAAAAACAGCAACTGAAAAAGCAAGACTCTCCATTACAGAACTCACTGCCAAGGCTTGGCAGCACAGTAATATCTCCAAAATACTAATGAGTAGCATGATTTGCCAAGGCACGCCTAAGGCTGCCTGCCTAGACCAGTGAATCTTAACCTCAGCAACCCACCTATACCAGTCTTAGTCAGCCTCAACAAATTTGACTTCAACTTCCAGAATTCCCTAAATCTTAATTTTACTAATTGTAGTAAAGATTTAGTAAATCTTAAATTGGCTAAATTCCATTGATGTAGACAATGGGATGGTAAAAGCATTGACATGAAGCCTTGCCAATAGTTTTCGTGGAGCCAAGTCTCATTGGAAATGGGTGGGAAGGTAATGGAATTAAGAACTTGAAGACTGGAGCACTAGAATCTTGGACACAGCGTAAGAGGCTTCTCTAGTCAAAGGATACGTACTCCCCTCTAACTATATTACTATTGTGTTGTCTCTGGGATTGGCTATAAAAAAAAAATAAGGAATGGTGGAAATGTAAAGTAGAAGAGATGTTTGTATGCTCTATATTTTATTATACTTTGCTAACATAAAAGAAGACTATATACCCTCTTTGCTTTCTTAGGCAAAGAATATTGCTAAATTCACACTAATAGAATTCATTGATAATTTTGTTTTAAAACAATCCCAACTCTTCTAATAGCAAATAGGCTGAAAATACTGACCCTGTCTTCTGATGACACTATCTGTGCCCAGCCATGCTCTTCTGGCCCTCAGAAACTTAGGGACTTCTAGGTGAGGAAAATTGTGAACCAAAAAAGGGAAGAATGACAACAAAGGTCAGTCTAAAAGACCCTCTCAGGGCAATTTTTCCATTTGTGCTCTAGAAAGCTGCTTCTTGTGAGACCAGAGGACGATAGCCCCCCCCCCAGGTTTGAAAACCATGGGATGAAAAAAGCCATCAAGCACTCAACCACAGCTGAGCCTTTAAGTACACTGAATTGGTCCACGTCACTTTCTAATGACTTTTGGATTCACAATTATTTTACAGGTAAAAAGGATCTTCCAAATCAGGGGTTGCCAATCTCCAGGTCGCAGCCCGTTTAGAACCAGGCTGCGGAAGTGGTGGGCGAGGGTACAGGTGTACAAAGCTGCATTTGTAAAAGCAGCACATGCAAAATCATTCCCTCCTTCCCCTCACCCACCTCTGCCAGTCCGACAAGCCAGAAAAGGGGACTTCTGTTCCAAATAACAAGTTTGAACAACTACTTGCTGAGTAAAATTTCCTGCAATAGATGAAAGGCTGGCAGTTTAAAAAATATAAAACAAAAGGCAAAAAGCTAAATAAAAATTTAATAGAAAAAAAATTTCAAACAGATTAAGAGACTAGACAAATTTGGATTATTAGGACTTTTGCTAACTATTCTGAGAAATTTAGTAAATACAATAATATTTTTACGGGAACACTAATTGTTTTAATCTATTAAGAAAGAGATCATTGACTGAAAGTTAAAAGTGTGAAACAAGGACACCTGAGACTTTGTGAATATATAAATGGGACACTAGAGGGGATGAAAGTTCCAGGCAGGAAAAAGAAAAGTAAAATTTGCAAAATAACAAAGGTATGATGCTTGAGACATTTCAAAGGGGTTTTGAAGAAACCTACAACTAATAGCAATATTATTAGCATTATATTGCAATATTATTATAATTTCAGGACCTGTAAATATATTTTTGAAGAAGATTATAAAGAAGTGAAAGATGTAACAGACATCAATATGAAAGAATTTATGGATAGATGGCGAGAAGAGGGGATACAAATCCTAGCTGATGTAGAAATATTGGAACATAAAGTGTGGATTTATGAAACAGAGATGACAGCAAACCCTGTGAGAAATATGCTCTAGAACATGAATTTTGCCAGGTTCCTTTGATAGTAGTTAGGCACCAAGTGATCCAAGACCAAAAGGCTATTGTGAAGCCACAGATAAGTGTACATGCTTAAAACAGGGTTCAGATATGTGCTCATTATACCACTCCTGAGCTCTCTTCCTTTGATTGCTTTTTCTTTTGTTCAATTGTGTCCAGTTTTCAGAGGTTGCCTGGACAAATCCTACAGTTTTCTTGGCTAGGTTTTCCAGAAGTGGTTTTGCCTTTGTTTCCTTTCTAGGGCTGAAAGTCCAAGGTCATCCAGCTGGCTTTGTTCCTAAAGGGGAACTAGAACTCACAATCTCCCAGCTTCTAACCCAGTGGTAGAATTCAAATTTTTTTTACTACCGGTTCTGTGGGCGTGGCTTGGGGCATAGTGTGGCTTGGGAGGCGTGGCTTGGTTGGCATGGCAGGGGAAGGATATTGCAAAATCTCCATTCCCACCCCACTCCAGGGGAAGGATACTGCAAATCCCCACTCCCGGGGGAAGGATTTTGCAAAATCTCCATTCCCACCCTACTCTGGGGCCAGCCAGGGGTGGTATTTGCCAGTTCTCTGAACTACTCAACATTTCCGCTACCGGTTCTCCAGAACCTGTCAGAACCTGCTGAATAGCACTCCTGTTCTAACCTGATGCCTTAATCACTACATCAGATTGGTTTTTTCTTCCTTTGATAGTAAAATACAATAAAGAAAAAGTCACTGAAGATATTTTGGAAACGGAAATCCAAAATATCAAGCAAAAATTTTGGCCTTAAAAGTGTCACTCTTGTGGAGCACAGAAATGCAATAACATGACATCACTTCAATTATCAAAATTAAAACAATGTTTGTTTTTATTCTAAGACACAGCTGCATATGTGATTAGAGAATGTCCCCGAGTCAACAGGTTTTTTTAGGTGCCAATGCATACGTAAAATATTCCTATTAATTCCAATGGAGAAATGACATCTGGTTACACACACACAAAAAAAAAAACAACTTGTTTTTCAACTATCTCCCACAGACACAACTCTAGATAGTAGTTAAAATGCCAGACTAGAACTGGGGAGAGCACAGTTCAAAGCTCCACTTAATCAGGTCACTCACTTGGTGAAATTAAGTATTCTGCTTTTCTCTTAAGTAACTCAGTACTGAACTAAATAGAATAAATATAATAAAACTATATTGAGGGAACGCCATGCATTTCCTTTGTCTATCTGTTAGTTTGCTAAATGGCACAGCCCAAGAAGATAACAATATCAGTGGAAACTATGCCGGAATTGAGGAGAAGAAAGGCATGTAAACAGCTAAGTTTCATACCTGACATCCATATCAGAGACCAAATATGGTATGAGTCAGACCAGCAGACTAGTAGAGATTGGCACAACCTCAGAAAGACTACATCCTTTGAAATTAAAGCAGAAGTCATGAAGATACAACAACAGATAAACAAATATTAGGCCATTTCCTTATTCCAATATGGAAAATCCAGTTCCATTTATTTCACATACTGTAATTTCTTGCATATGTGTCCTGCATGTCAAGTGCAAAGAGGTATAGTTCATTCTTTTTTAGGCTGTGCTATTCTTCGCTTTTGGAAGCTTTCTCTGTCACAGGAGCAGTATAATTCTACTTAAGAGAGATAAGGAGATAATGTGATTCTCCTCCTGAAGACACTGGGCTTCCTGTCTAACAATTCCAAAAGCCCAAAAAAAGAGAGAGAGAAACACCTCTTCAGAGATTTCCACCAACCTTCATTCATTCCTATATTATTTTTATGACCAATCTTATTTTCTTTCCTTCTGTTTTTATGGTTAGAAGAAGAAACTTAAGTGAGGAAATAAGCATTTGATCCAAAAATAGCCCCTGAGTCTAACGCTAAGAGGTTATTGTGTACCAAACAGAGGAGGGGAGAAAAAACCCTATCCTACATAATATAGCTAAGTGTGTCACGCTTGCTTCCAAAATAAACTAAAAAAACTAAAAATCAGCTATTTCAGCATCCAAGAAAGAAGAACAAACTTTTTCCCTCCAAGAGATTTGTGACACTTGGATTCTCTTTGGAAGTGACTGATCTGTTTTCAAAGTGCAATTTTAAAAAGGGTCATCACAAGCTATTGTGTTACAAAAGTATTCAAAGTCATTTCTTTATTCAAGCTGGGAATGAAAAAGACATCTTAGGGCAATCAGCATGGGTTTTGCCCAGTTAAATTTAAAAATCTAATTCTTGATGCCACCCTGAGGTATCAATATCACATTAAGAGATTTCACAGTTAAGTCTGTGCGAGGCAGACGGAATGAATTAGTGAGATAGAAAACATGTGCCCATATCATTCCTGATCAAAGCTAAGAGGCGCATATAACTTAACTGTGCCTAACTGTTCAGTAAATGAGAACATGAGGCCCAAAGTAAAAAAATAAAATAAAAGCACTGATCTTCTACATACTGCAGTGGTTTCTGCTTCCAGCCATCCAATATCCAAGAGGGAGATAAAATTCTGATGCTTTGCCATAGCCAAACAACCTCAACGTCTTCTCTCTCCCAAACTGCTACACGTTTCTGCTACTTATCACAACTGTGATAGAAATGCTACAACTGCAAGCAAGACTGAAAGTTCTAACAGGTTTTCATCATTGTCTCCCTGGGAATGATACTTAGCCCTTGTTTTCTTTCCACATTGCTTGCTTTGTCTTTCTTTTCCTTTCCAACAGCTAGAAAAACGAAGCAAAAAGAAGTTGATTTCCTACAAACTTCTGATGCCCTTCAGATGCCTGCTGCAACAATGTTTCCTAATTAATTTGGGGAAAATCTTTCAACCTGGAAAAGCGACTCAAGACAATTCTTTCTCTACCCCATTAATGTAAATGGATTTTTGTACTATTAGGATATGGGAAATTGATATGAAATGAATTATATGATGGACACTGTACAGGCATATGTCCCTCAGTGATGTTCAGTCATACCAACCATAGATGTTATCCTTAACCCTAATAGGGTACACAGTAATATTGTGTCCACAAGTGCAAATGTAATTGTGATGAGTCTTATTTGGTAAAACAATTTTAACTTTATTAAATACCCATAGACACCTTCCTTAGCATCCAATAGACTTTGACCCATAAGAAGAAGAAACAGTAGTAGCAGTGGGATATAATGTAGTTCTGGATTGCATTAAATGAAGCATTTTATTTAAGTCCTTCCATCTGTGAGACTAGCACTAGAATACAATATACAGTTCTGGGCACTATATTTCTAGAAGAGTATTGACATGTTACAACAGGTTCATGAAGGCAACAAAGAAGATACAGAAACATGCCCTAGGAAAGCAGGATGAAGTAATTAGAAGCCTTGAATCCAGAAAACTGAGAGGAGACATGATATTAATGTTTGGGTACATAAAAGGGCCGTAAGGAAGGTGATCAGGAAATAAGAGATAGGTTGAGGTGCTTAGGTGGAAAGTTTCCCCAAAAATAACACCAGATCTTATATTAATTTTTGCTCCAAAAGATGCATTAGGACCGTGATGGCGAACCTACGGCATGCGTGCCACCTGTGGCACGCGGAGCCATATCTGTGGGCACGCGAGCATTGCCCTAGCTCAGTTCCAGCACGCATGTGTGCGCCATCGGGCCCACCAGAAGTCAGGAAACGGGCTGTTTCCGGCCTCCGGAGGGCCTCTGGGGAGTTGGGGAAGGCTGTTTTTGCCCTCCCCAGGCTCCTTGAAAGCCTCTGGAGCCTAGGGAGAGCGAAAACTGGGCTTACCTGGCCCACCATGCCATCGTGTGTCAAAAGCAGGGGGAGTGTGGGGGGTCGTGGGCACATGAGCTGGGGGGCAGGGCGCATTGAATTATGGGTGTGGGCACGCATGCGCGTGACCCCCACACGCGACCCCCGCTTTTGGCATGCGACGGCAAAAAGGTTAGCCATCACTGCATTAGGGTTTATTTTCCAGTTAGGGCTTCTTTTCGGGAAAATGTGGTACTAAATGCATCCATCTGGATCATGATCTTAACTGGGGCTTATTTTGGGGGTAGGACTTATATTATCAAAATTCTGGAAAAAGTCATGCTAGGGTTTATCTTCCTATTGGGTCTTATTTTCGGGGAAATGCAGTAGAACAGGGGAACATTCTACCTATGATGAACTTGTGGGTTCTTTAAGAAAAGCATGGTTATCCGTCTCTCAAGGATGAATTTCCTGCAGATAGCAGAGAGTTGGGAAATATTGTTGCATTCTCGTCTGACTCCAGAACTCTGTGATTCTATGCTGCAAAACAAAGCATCAACTTCTAAACTTGCAAGAATTTTTGTGATCTTATATAGGATTTTCAATTTGATTTCTAAAAGAAAATTAAGCTAGCATGGTAACAAATGTTTTAGGGACTTAAAACTCTATCTTCTGATTACTCTTTTATATCTTGTTTTTACTTCACAAACATCCATTTTATACCTTTTAGCTTTGTGATGCTACATAAAATTTTGGCAAGTTCTCAGCAAAAGAAGAGTTGCCCAATGCCACCCAGCTTATTTTCCAAACCCCTCTGGATTGCACTGCAAGTGGCTCAGCAGATTTTTATTTTAATTGCTAATTATCCACCTTTTTATTTTTTAGGTCTGTTAAAAGCAGAGAAGTAACATTATGCTACCTTTAAACAAAGCCAGATATGGTTGAATAGGGATTTAAACTTATTGTTATTGCTCACATTATTACTATTTACTTCTCCATCTGCTATCAGAATGGCTTAATATAAAAAAGGGTTTAGAAATAACGTTTTCATTTTCTTTCTTTCTTAAGTCACACAAAGAGTTATCCAAGAGTCTTTGTAAATCCTCTCACAGTAAATTTATCCAGGAGTCATTATCTAACATTTCTTTTGAACTATCAAATCAGGTTACAAAACAAAAAAAATAAATAAACAAATATAACAGTATCTTGAAAAAGCAGGACAGGAAGAGTATTGACACTTTTGAACTCTGGTGTGGTAGAAGACTCCTGAGAATACTATGTAGAGCCAAGAAAACAAACAAATGTATGATCAAACACATCAACCCAGAGTTCTCACTCAAGGCGCAAATGACCAAGCTCAAATTATTTGACTTCTGACACATTATGCCAGTATTTTTCAACCTCAGCAATTTTAAGATGTGTGGACTTTAGCTCCCAGAATTCCCCAGCCATCAAAGTGAAGGTGATGATGATAATTAGCAGCAAGATGGCTGGATTTATTTACATGAGTAAATAAATTGTGATGAGTACACAATTGGAAGTCTTGAAAGACCTATGGGGAACACACTGTAAAATGACAGTAAAATCCTTTTCTTTCCACCTGCAGTATATTTCAATCAGAGGTGGGTTTCAGCAGGTACTGACCAGTTCTGGAGAACTGGTAGCAGAAATTTTGAGTAGTTCGGAGAACCAGTAGTAAAAATTCTGACTGGCCCCACCCCCATCTATTCTCTGCCTCCCAAGTCCCTGCTGATTGGGAGGAAATAGGGATTTTGCAGTATCCTTCCCCTGCCATGCCCACCAAGCCATGCCCACCAAGGCACAAAATTTTTTGAAACTCACTATTGATTTCAATCCAATCTTCCTCAACCTGGTGTCCTCCTGTTGTATTGGGACTGCAATGTCTAGAAATCCTACTTAGCATGGTCAATGAGAATTCTGGGAGTTGTAGTTCCAGAATGTCTGGGGGGATTAAGTTAGAAAAAGTTGCCACCAGCAAAAAAGTGTTACTGAATATGTCTGAGGTCCAGATTTCCTACCATCCCTACATTGATGTTATTATACATTCTACTGGAACATTAACAAAAAAAAATACTTTTTATATCAGGGGTGTCAAACTCAAGGCCCGTGGGCCAGATGCAGCCCACGGGGTGCTTAGATCTCGCTCGCAGGGCCGCCCTAGAAACAGTGAAAGACTGGCCTGCGGTGCCTCTCCCAGCAAAAATGGAGCTTGGGAGGGCCGCACATGGCAACAGCCTCCTGCAACCCTCTGCCATGCCCACCCTTGCCAGCCCCCCCCCCCAAAGTCAAATACAACCCCCTGATGTGGCCTTCAATGAAATTGAGTTTGACATCCCTGTTTTACAACTTTATTTTCACATAGGTGGCTTCAGAAGACTGGCCAGCTTGAGTTATTGAACTATAATGCTTCAGGTATTCTAGTGATTCTAGTCTTCAATTAATCCTCACATTTTAAAGTATTGATAATGTTCACATACAAATTATTCTATCTGTCCAGCTGAAATCTGGTTTTTGGGGGGTTTTTTATGGCGCTACCTTTTGTCATATTGTCTCCAAAATTAGTCAGAAACTGTCACCCTTGACTGTTGTTTTTTCTGATTAAAACAAAGACATCAACAGATGGCTAATACAGGGCTCTGTTGCTAAATACACACACTGGCAAGTGGATTTACGTTTCCCTTTGGCCATATAAAGTTTTAAATTTAGAATGTAAGTGGCACTAATGTCATATGTTTTCCAAGATTCCAATTTTTAACCTTTGGTTAAGGTCGCAGTTTTGGTTTTAAATAATATGATTATAGCTTTAGAATTACTGCTTTACTTTTAATGTTATTCCTTCAAAATATTATGTATTCCTTCCTGGGATATTGTAGGGGGAAAAACTAGCAGAGCCAAGAGAAGGAGTGAAACGAAAGCTCAGCTAAAATCATTACGTAGCAATAAATAAGTTAAACTGAACTTTCAGTGTGGACCTGGTCTTTCGTGAACTAAGAACTAAGGAGAAATTTCCTGAGAATTAAAACAATTAATCAGTGAAACTACTTGTCTCCAGAAATTGTGGGTGGTCCAACACTGGAAGTTTTAAAGAAGAGATTGGACAACCATTTATTTAAAATGGTATGGGTTTCCAGGGGTTGGACTAGAAGACCTCCAAGATCCCTTCCAACTCTGTTATTCTGTTATTTATCTGTCCGTCCATCCGTCCATCTGTCCATCTTTTTTCTCTCTCTCTTAAGTCTTTCTGCCTTCTCTATCCTTCTCTCTCACTTTCTCTCATGCCATCTCTCTCTTGCATGCACTCTCTATTCAGTCACTCATTCTATCATGCTCTCTCTCTCTTGTTGATCTGTAACTTACATGAAAGATAAGGTTTAATAATTAAAAAAATATTTTAAGGATGGGATATAGGTTTATAACATCACAAAGTAACAGAAGCAGCTACAAGAGCTTTACACAGCTTTCAGGTATGCTACTATCCCAAGCCAAATTCCAACATATCGCTAGGAAGTAAGCTATTCCCAAGCAAATCTACATGTATCAGAGCAGCACTTAAAATTCCTTCCCTAGATGACTTCTCAATCTGAAAAACCCAAAGACAAAAAACCCATGTCTTTCCACTCCCCCAAAATATACATTTATCAATGAGGGAACAAAAAGGGGAGACATGATGGCAGTGTTTCAATATCTCAGGGGCTGCCACAAACAAGAGGGAGTCAAACTATTCTCCAAAGCACCTGAGGGTAGGACAAGAAGAAATGGGTGGAAACTAATCAAGGAGAGAAGCAACTTAGAACTAAGGACAAATTTCCTGACAGTTAGAACAATTAATCAGTGGAACAACTTGCCTCCAGAAGTTGTGAATGCTCCAACACTGGAAGTTTTTAAGAAGATGTTGGATAGCCATTTGTCTGAAGTGGTGTAGGGTTTCCTGCCTAAGCAGGGGGTTGGACTAGAAGACCTCCACGATACCTTCCAACTCTTGTTATTCTATTCTATTCTAAAATACCCATCCCAAAAGCAAAAATCAACATATGGTTTTTGTTTATAGAAAGGAAACTAAGTGTTAACCCATTAAACCAAAGTAGTGTTTATTTCCTTTATTTCAGTGTGTCTTCTGCAATAGAATTTACATAAAAATATAATAGGGAAGGTGAGAGGGCAGGTTAAAGCACAATCTATTTTAGCGAAATATTTCACAAATAAATCAGGGATCCCGAGAATTCATGTATAAGGGAGCATCTCAGTGTTCTCAGGCAGTGGTTTTGTAGAAAATTGAATAGATGGAAAATATTTAAGATTATTGGGTATACTAATAGTTTGAACTTCTTTCAGGTCAGCCATGATTCCGGTGAGAATAGCATTGAAGGCAGAACTGCTTCATTATAGTTTTCCCCAATCCATCATTTCCCTAGTTTATTCAATGAGGACAACAGCTGCATTCTTGCTTCTTGCTTATGTTACGTGGAAGCAGAGATTTTAAAATTTAAAACAGATTTTTCTAATTTTCTATCCCATGGTTTGCATGGAAAAAGCTAATAAAGCAACTTAAATATTTTTCCTTCTTCGACTATAATTATTTTAAAAGAAAAAGTCCCATCACTTCTAAATGTCAGTAAACCAGTCTTGTCATGTCCTAAACTCCTTCTTGAAATGTGTTCATGGCACCAGGAAGAACACCGTTTCCTCCTAACCTCATGTAACATATACTTTTTCACGGTTGAAAAATGCAGTAGAAGTAGACTACTTTCACCAAGCAATAGATGGTCTGAGGAGGGACCTGGCAGCTTTTGGACTAACCAATACTATTGTGATTGGTAGTCTTATATTCCAAAGTATACGTAGTCCTCAATTTACAACAATTCACTTAGTGACCATTCAAAGTTACAACGGCACTGAAAAAAGTGACTTATGACCATTTTTCACACTTATGACCACTGCAGTATCCCCATGGTCACGTGATTTACGTTCGGATGCTTGACAACTGACTCACATTTATGACGGTTGCAGTGTCCCAGGGTCATGTGATCACCTTTGACAATCTTTGCTTCTGACAAGCAAAGTCAACGGGGAATCAGATTCATTTAACAACCGTAACAACTGCAGTGACTCACTTAACAAATGCGCCAAGAAAAGTCCTAAAACGGGGCAAAAAACTCACTTAACAAATTTCTCACTTAGCAACATAATTTTTGGGTTCAGTTGTGGTCGTAAATTGAGGACTACCTGTAGAGCGTTTCTTTAAGTAAGCCCTCCATGTCTGAACTCCTTGTCTCTGAAAAATCAATTTGGTTCTATCAAGCTGAAGCCATCTTTCGGGTGACTGTTTTATTTATGATGAGGTAATTAATGAGAGTTGTTGAGAGGGGGAATAATTAATCAAATAAGGGCAGTATCAGTGGAATTTTCCTCTCCAATTCAAACAGGATTTGGGGGTGGTCCTGATCATAGTTAAATAACTAAATAATTTGTACTTTTCTTTCAAATATACTGTATCCCAGTTCAAACCTTTTTTTTTTTTTTTTTGCTTTTGTAAACCATCAAAATCACAGTGATTTTTGGCACATAATGACAACCACAATCTTACTCCTTGTAAGTCCTTGATTTATAGCAGTTTGTTTAATGACCGTTTAAAGTTACAATGGCACTGAAAAAAGTGACCTATGACCGTTTTTTCATATAACCGTTGCAGCAGCCCCATGATCACGTGATCAAAATTCAAACACTTGGCAACTGACTCATATTTATGACAGTTGCAGTGTCCCGGGATCATGTGATCACCATTTGCAAACTTCTGACAAGCAAAGTCAATAGGGAAGCCAGATTTGCTTAACAACCATGTTACTAGCTTAACAACTGCAGTGGTTTAGTTAACAATTGTAGCAAGAAAAATGGGGCAAAACTCAATTAACAACTGTCTCGTATCTTGAATGCAAACTGGCCACCACAAGCTCTTTTACTGCAATCCTTGATCAAGGATTTGATCAAGGATCAAGGATACCACTTTACAGTGCTTTTACAGCCCTCTCCAAGTCGTTTAAAGAGTCAGTATATTGCCCCCAACAATCTGGGTCCTCATTTTACCCACCTCGGAAGGATGGAAGGTTGACTCTTCCATCTTGAGCCTGGTGAGATTTGAACTGCCAAATTGCAGGCAGCCGGCAGGCAGCAGAAGTAGCCTGCAGTATTGCACTCTAACCACTGCGCCACCGTGGCTCATAAGCAGAGTAAAATAAAAGTACTTCTTGCACATTTCAGTGAGGAATTGTGCAAGATACCTCACTCATGTGAATTTTACCTGTCTTTGCCTTTGCACTAAGTCTCATAAATGAATAGATGTGATAACCAATTTAGACCATGCACAAGACAAGCAAGCAAGAACCAGCTCTCTAACAATCCTGAAAGTGCATTCTTACTTCACTACAGATCGCCTCAATCCAAATAAGGTTTTTTAAGTTCAACTGCATCTCAAGAAAATTGTCCCTTTGATAGCCATTCCTTGAGGCTCCAGGAGCAGCAGAATGAAACTGTCTATTATAATCACTCTATTAATGTCAGAAGATTAAAGAATGGAAAATATGAACAAAGAACAGAGCAGGTAAAAGTCAATCATTTCCCAGAAGCGAAAAATCTAATTGCAAGATCTTCAACTATTGGATTGAGTGAGAACAATAATAACCACTATTCAGTTTTTATTTTCCTATATTGCAACTGGAGTGAACTACCTACGAAATACTATGCATATTAGTTCAGAGTAAACTCAATAGAATAATCTCAACTCAACTCTCGTTTTGATGTAGGAAACATCAAAAGAAAGTCTTAGCCAGAAAACACCTGCAAAATCTGTTGGAATCTAGTAGTACACTCAGTTTTCTGAGACAGAAATCCTAGGAAACAATGAAAAATGTCACCAAAGTCAAACAGTCTCTATTGCAACCAAATGAAGGAAGATGGCCATCTAGATAATGTCTAAATACAAGTTAAGCATTGGCTAATTAGCAGCACAGTTCTGATGCTGCTCACCATGCAGCAACCACATTAACATCAATTGCTTAAAAATAAAATCAGATAAATTCCAAGGATTTATAAACTCTGCCAAAATTTAAAAAAAATCATGCCTGTCTAGCCCAGTGTTTCTCAACCTTGATAGCTTGAAGATGGGTGGACTTCAACTCAGCAGAGCTGGCTGGGGGATTCTGGGAGTTGAAGTCCACCCATCTTCAAGCTTCCAAGGTTGAGAAACACTGGGCTAGCCAATAAACTCTATCATGTTGGCTGAAGAAAGCTAAAGAAGATAAAGAGAGGTTGCTGCACAAACGGTTGTGTATCTAATTCTGGACCTGAGTAAGAACATTCTTTAGGGACTTCTGTCACAATTAAGCAGCTTCTTTTGTGGTCCAAGATGAGTGAAACTAGAACAATTTTACATTTGTTTAGTCAGAAGTAAGTTCCACTGGTCTTAACAGGAATTTGTCATACTGTAAGCTAATGTGTAATAGATTGCTATATCAAAGTACTTTCCAGTGTTAAGTTTCTCCAAATTAGTCTAGTTGCATACTTATAATGAATAATAGCCATATAAAAATTACACAAAAAGAAAGCCCCTGATAAATTCATACATGTTAAGCAAATATGCAAAACCACTGCATATTGGAAAATCCTATTTTAAGGGTAATTTATTGGGGGTACAAACCTTGAATTCAGTCAGAAGTCTTTGGTTGACAGGCTCAACGAAACACCTTCCCTGCCTGACCGGGTGGGACAGGCTGATGTTACAGGATGAAGACAGTTCTGTAGTAATTTGGCTCTATGGCCTGTAGGGCTTTCAAGGTCACACCAACATCTTTAATTGGACCTGGGAGCAAACCAATATCCAATGCAGGACATTCTTTGAGGTATTCTTTGGGTGCCCAAGATTGCCCACACAGCCACAGTTTGAACCAGTTGAAGCTTCCTGATATTTTTCAAGGATAGCCCCATGTACAGTACATGGCAACAGACCAAGGCATGAATGATTGAGCGCAGATCCTCCCTATCCAAGAATTTTTAACCCAATGCAAAATTGACCAAAGTCCTTCCAAGCCATGAGTTCCACCTGCTCTTTAAGAAGTCACAGTTCAAGGAAGACTCCAAGATTATGTTTGTCTGGGTAGTCCAACCCAGCCAAAACTAAAGATGATAACTTCCAGATGCAAAGGGGGCTCCCATCCACAGCCACTCCTTACTAGAGTTCAGTTGAAGTCTGTTGTTCTCCATCCTGGCCCCTTATAGCCTCCAGGCACCACAAAAGAACATCCAGAGCAGGGGTGAAATCCAGCAGGTTCTGACAGGTTCTGGAGAACCGGTAGCAGAAATTTTGAGTAGTTCGGAGAACCAGCAAATACCACCACTGGCTGGCCCCAGAGTGGGGTGGGAATGGAGATTTTGCAATATCCTTCCCCTGGAGTGCAGTGGAAATGGAGATTTTGCAATATCCTTCCCCTGGAGTGAGGTGGGAATTGAGATTTTGCAATATCCTTCCCCTGGAGTGAGGTGGGAATTGAGATTTTGCAATATCCTTCCCCTGGAGTGAGGTGGGAATTGAGATTTTGCAATATCCTTCCCCTGGCATGGAGTGGAAATAGAGATTTAGCAGTATCCTTCCCCTGGAGTGGGGTGGGAATGGAGATTTTGCAATATCCTTCCCCTGGAGTGGGGTAGGAATGGAGATTTTACAATATCCTTCCCCTGGAGTGGGGTGGGAATGGAGATTTTGCAGTATCCTTCCCCTGCCATGCCCACCAAGCCACACCCATAGAACTGATAGTAAAATAATTTGGACTTCACCACTGATCCAAAGTAATGGGGATAGAGATGTACAGCTGGGTATCATCAGCATACTGGTGATACTTCATCCCGTGGTGATGGATGATCTCACCCAATGATTTCATGTAGATGTTAAACAGGAGCAGTGAAAGCTTCAAGCTGGATCTATCACTCCCTAATAACATCAATTATGACCAAGGAAAGAAGTGAACCAGTATAAAACTGTGCCACTCATCCCCCAACTTCCTAAATTGGCCCCAAAGAATACCATGGTCGATGGTATTGAAAGCCATCAAGAGGTCAAGAAGAGCAAGGATGTATGCACCACCTCCATCCTGCCCCCACCAGAGATTATCTATGAGCACGACCAATGATTCCATGATTCTTCAAACCTGAATTACCAAATATAATCCGTCACTGAAATATATCTAAATATTGCAGAACACAAAGGAACCACCAAAAAAAAACCAATGCAAAAGCCAAGTGTTGAATAGAATCCTGGTTCAAACAATAATTCTCTGTTCTTGAAAAGTATTCTAATAGGTAACATGGCATATTCTTTAGGCTAGCACCAGAAGATTCTAGCCAATGTCTTTAGCTCCTTAAAATCCACTTTTTCTCCTGTTCAGCTTGCTTTGATTCTGGTTTTATCTCTGTGGTTGTAAGAGAGCATGGATCTCCCAGAGAAGGAGACACACACAGGGTGGATTTGATTTAAATCAAACTGTTTCATGCTGAATAAACTAAATGATTAATGTATCTTAAATAGAAAACTATCTTTAGATAGATTTTTACTACAAAAGCATTTTATTAAAATAAATTTGATAAAAATCAAAAAAATCTGATTTAAATCAAAACAATCCAATTTTTTTTTTTAAATCATCGAGTTGAATGTCCTTGAACATTAACAAGATACTGCTGCTTTGCTCCATTTTTAGCTATGCTGTGCATGTATCTGAACAAAGTTAGGCATTGCAGATTGAAGATTTCCAGACTTGACAGTGGAGATGGGGAGACACTGTCATGTTTTGGATACCTTGCTGTTTTAAAGGGGGGGAAAAAAAGAAGAAGCTATCCAAGGAAAGCTGGTGAACTTGGATGCACCTTCCGCCTCCAGCTTTTGTAAACAGGCAGAGACATGAATACAGCTTCCCTAGCAAAAGACTGTATCTCAGAGGTCTGATCAGGCAGGCTCTGGCTGGCCAAACCACTGCATATATAACAAAGTTTTATTTCTTCTCTCTGTCTCTCTCCCAGAGCTTCAGTTACATTTTTGCCATTTCCTGTGGAAAAATGAACGCTTTTGAAGCCTGGGTGTCTATAACATAGGCAGCTCAAACATACACAAGGCTGACACAAAAAGAATTGAAAAGAGAGAGAAAGATAAAGCAGAACAACTCCACCAAAAAAGTAATTTAGGAGGTTCAGGGCAGGGGTTAGGCCAGAGGTCTTCAAACTTGGCCGCTTTAAAACTTGTGCTGGCTGGAGAATTCTGGGAGTTGAAGTCCACAAGTCTTAAAGCAGCCAAGTTTGAAAACCTCTGGGTTAGGCAGAATATGTCCCTTAATCCATTTTCAGGGCCTTAAAATCCCTTCTTGCCATTATTGATTTTTGGTGTCTTTATTCTCAGATACACATACCAAAAGAAAAAGTCAGAAACTTATTTTAAAAATCTCCTTCCCCAATCCGTTCCTTCAAGTCTTTTAAATGCACCTTTTAATATATGTACGGAAAGCCAGTTCAATGTAGTGGGTAAGGCACCAGACTAGAAACCAGGAGACTGACTTCTAGTCCTACCTTAGGCATGAAGCCAGCTGGGTAACTTTGAGCCAGTCATTCACTCTCAGTCTCAAGAAAAAGACGATGGCAAGCCATTTCTTTTTTTAAAAATGCCAAGAAAACTATAGGGATTTGTCAAGGCAGTTGTCAAAAGTAAACACTGACTTGAATGAAAAAAAAAAGTATTTGCATAAAATAATGCTATCATTTACCTTTTTTCCCCCTTCTCTCTCAGCCCCATTGATTTGTATTATTAATACCTCAGGAGGGCCCACGGGGGAGGGCCTTCTCTGTGGCTGCCCCAGCTCTCTAGAACCAGTTACCTCCTGAGGTCCAGACCATCTCCACCCTATTGGCCTTCCAAAAAGCGGTGAAGACCTGGCTTTTCTGGCAGGCCTGGGGCAGTTGGTCTCGCTCTTGCGATCCGGCGAGATCCGGCCATGTATGGTATGAATGAGTTTTAATGTTTTTAATTTTTAAATGTTTTTAATTAGGATTTTAAATGTATTGTGAGCCGCCCTGAGTCTTTGGAGAGAGGCGGCATATAAATTGAATTAAATTGAAAAATTGAACTGAAATGCTTTACACGTGAATATCTGGAACTCCATGGGAAAGAAAGAAAGATGGCAGACTGGAAGAAGGAACAAGTCATGAGAAGGAAGGACACCAATCATTCAGTCTTGTCATGTTCCTCTGAAATTGGGTAAAGACAAACCAAAAAAACCAAAGACTTGGAAGTCAAAGATCGCCATGCAAAGAATAACTTTTAAATGCATAATTCCACACTTAATTTTAGCAATCTCAAAAGCAGAAAGACTTGGAAATCTTAGAAGCCCAAACTATCAAAGGCACAAAGTCCCTCAAGCACAAACCTGAAACAAGTTAGAATCCTACATAATAAAAACTACCACTACCCCAAAAAAGGAGGATGAGAAGAAAATAATCCCTTTTTAAAAAGAGATTTGCTAATATTATTACTCTTGTAATTTTGTATCATGTGTATTTTGTGTCAAGAAAGGCATTTTGCCTGAAATATAGTATTTGCCCTTCATCTGTCACTATAATAACAAGAGCTGCACATTTGTAAGATAAGGCAAAATCCAAAAATCTCAAAACAGCACTCTGGGGCAGACGTCCAGGAATCTATTCAGGAAAAGTAGTAGGACACCTCTCAAATACACAACTGCTGGTTAACCACCTAATGTTTAGTATCTAAACATCCCTTCTAATTGAAGCAAACAAGTCCACATTCAAAACCAACCAGCGAATAGAATGTGTAGACTTCAAATCCCATAATTCCTCAGCCACCTAGAAGGATCACAAATATACTTACAAAAGAATGAATTAACTTGCAATAAGGTGGCACCCGTGATAGTTAATATTGTTTTTGAAACCACTTATGCAAAGGCACTAATAAGCTGAAGTTCAGACCTTACAGTCCTAAACAGTCCTACTCTTTTATACTATTCAAAATTTGATGCACTCCTGTTTAGCCATGGCACATCTGGAAGACATGCAAATTTCATGGGCTACTCTGCTCATACCCACAACTGTTGCTTCTGTGACATACTAATGACTACATATTGGGTGGACAGAAGGTTGATTCATCCTGATGCAGAGATTTGAGGACGAATGGTTTTTACCAATGTAAGTAAAACGATGCAAGGAATATAGGAAGAAGGAATTAATAGATGAAACAAGTGCTGTCCTCGGAGATGGATAAGTTTGCAGAAGTCAGTTGCAGAGATGCTCAGAAATAGCTTGCTTCAAATATTTGCTTCAAGACAAATACCAATTTTCTTCCTGCTCAAAATCTCTGCAAAGAAGCTCAGATACAATGGAATATAATTGTTCAAGAGAACAGTGTTTCTCAATGTGAGTTAAAATGTGGTCAATTAGTTTTCCATTCTAGATGCCATGCATGTCTGTTTAATTCATAATACCAACCCAACCAACAGATTCAGTTAATAATGGCTTAACATATAGAATGCAAATACAGTCAGTATCTATTTGGCACTCAGGAAACCAAATAAATCTTACAGGGTTAATAGATATGCAGCTCTTACTACCTACATAATACTGCAAGATAGATCTTTGCCCCCAAAGCAATCCAGTCACATTTAGCATGGGGAGGCACAAAAGCAACAGATGTACCCTTCATCCCTTTTGTCAGGATTAAGTGACAGATCTGTAAATACAACATATACTCTTCAACCGCTCCCGAATCCAAACCATGGGAGGAAGCAGAATTCAGCCTCCCCTAGGATCCTGTGGCTTAGGATAGTAACATTTCTGAAGAATGGACAGACTTCTCCAAGTTAACCACATCATACAGCTCTCTGCTAAAAATGGATGCAAAGTACAGCTGTCACCAACACTTCTAGGAACATCAGACAAAAGCTGCAGCCTTCTCAAACACTACATAGGGGATGGGCTACCATTGTGTAACTTGACAGAATCAGGAGTAGAAATCCAGCAAGTGAGGCCCAGGAATTAAGGTACACAGGAAAATAAGTGGCAACCTACAATTCATTTTAAAAGTTAGAATAAATTAATGATGGTCAGTTTGTTGTATCAATAAGGATATGAGGCCATCGGAAGCAATAATGAGAAGTAATATCGCAACAACTCCACACAGAACTTCAACCCAATGAATGACTTCAAAGTAGTCAAATTGATTTGAAAATCAACCTTGAGTTCATTGGTAACAAAACCCAAGCAAAATTAACATGAGTTAAAATTATAACAAAATTAACATCAACATTCTTAGTTAAAAGTTTCCATAGACAGGTGTCCCATCTCATTGAATACATCAAACCCAAGGTACTTCTGATGGCCAACACATCTAACAAGCTACTACTGCCATCTTCCCTTGCCATGCTAGCTGAAGATCATGGGCTTTGCAGTCTAAGAGATCAGAGCAACACTAATTAGGTCTTGGGCTAATCAATTACTCTGGGAAATTATCAACATACACAGCTGGTTTCACAGCCACAGGGCCCAGTGCTTATCCCTGTGGATACTAATAGTAATT
The DNA here is from genome assembly GCF_059756535.1 of Pantherophis guttatus. Lineage (NCBI taxonomy): Eukaryota > Metazoa > Chordata > Lepidosauria > Squamata > Colubridae > Pantherophis > Pantherophis guttatus. The sequence continues at coordinate 25,737,565 of NC_142069.1, read as the reverse complement.
ACTCCACAGTAAGCCTGCATAGGGCAGTCAGCTGAATTCAACAGGGACAAGATATTCTGATTATCTTGCCTTCCTAACACCTTCCATCCAGATCCACCTAAACGTTAGCAATAAAATAGATGCCCCTTTCCTTTGCAGAGCCCGGGCATCCTTTCCCTCTCTTGTCGCTGGCGGGGGGGGGGAGGGGGTGCAGGGAGTACCCTACCCTCATCTTAGTGGGGCTGTCCGGCGCGCAAAGCTTGCAGACTTCTCCTTCTCCCCCCACCCTCCCCATAACAGGTGGGCAGGGCCCTTGACTCACCGCTGGCGTTTTTCCCGCAGATCAGGTGCTGGTAGGGTTGCAGCAGCCCCCACAGCTCCGAGTCGTTGTTGACCGTCTGCTCCAGAGACTCGAGCGTAAACTTTGGCGCTTCGTTAGCAGTCAGGCTGCCGCCGCCGCCGCCGCTGTTCGTCTCTCGCTCCTTGTTGGCGGCGGCGGCGGCGGCGGCGGCAGGGGGCAGACTGGCGGCGGAGGCGGCACAGGTCCCGCCAGAGCCGGCGCTGGAGCAGGGGCCCCTGTGGTGCAGCTGAGCCTGTTGCGGCTGAGGCGGCGGGTTGTTTTGGTGGGGCTGCGTCTGGGGCTGCTGGTGCGGCGCCGAGGCGGCGAGCTGCAGGACCCGGCCGTAAACCTCTCGGAAGAGGTTCTCCATGCAGGCGGTCAAGTAGATGGCGGCGTGCTCGTGGATTCGCACGGCCACCCGGCTGTCCACCATCCAGCGGTAGAACTTGCCCACCGAGAAGGTGAGGCCGCAGCGGGTCGACTTGCCCCGGCTGAAACGGTCGCCGCCGCTGCTGCTCATGTTGTAGAGGGACAAGGCGCCGAGGGCGGCCGCCGTGCAGCCGGAGGCCAGGCTCCAACCCAGGACGATCTCCATGGCGCTCTGGATCTCGTACTTGGTGCATTTGGCGAAGCGCAGGCTCAGCCGCTGAGCCTCCCTGGCCAGACGGATCAGAGCCCGGCTGACCAAGGTGGAAAGTCTGGCCAAGGCGTCTTTGCAAAGGGGGCCGCCGCCATCGCCGCCTCCTCCTCCTCCGCTGCTGCTGCTGACGGTGGTGGAGCTGGCGGCGCTGCTGGAGCTGGCGGCCGGGGCCACCCCTAGCCCTCGGGCCTCTTTGCGCTGCGGGAGGAGGACCGCTTCCACCTCGTCGAGGCTCCAGGGAACCTCCTCAAGGTCAGGCAACAGCCTGGAGCAGTGCTGCCCGGCGCAGTCCAGCACTTCGGAGTCTTCCACCAGGACAGTGTTGACGGTGTCGAAGCTGTTGTGCCGACTGTGCATGGAGTCAGTTAGGCGCTGCTGCTGCTGCTGCCAGCTGTTTCCTCCATAGGGGTAAGCCGAGTGAGGGGAATCGGAGCAGCAGAGGGATAAGTTGGAGGACCTGACGGAGTCTGCGGCACCACCATAGCCCGAGTCCAGCGTCAGATCTTCCAGCGTCCTCACCACCGTCTTACCTCTCCTTGCCATCGCTGCACTTCATGCTGCACCAGCAGGAAACTTTGAAAAAGAGAAAGGCGGCGGCGGCGGCGCCCCCGAAAGCCTCCGCTCCTTCTTCTCGCGGGCTCCAACTTCGCAGCTCCCACCACGTCTGGTTTGACTTTCGAGCAGGTCCGCCGGGCGAACGCCGTACCCCTTCCCCGCGAAGGCGATCCGCATTGGCAGAAGGACGCGCGGCGAAGAAGAAGCGCCACGAAACGCCCCTCCGGTGGCTTCCCAGTTGGGAAAAGCGGCAGCCGCCCTCCGCTCTTGCCCGACTCCGGCACCGCACTACCCTGCACGCTCAAGCCAGCCGAAGGAGGCAGGGAAGGGAGAGAGAGAGAGAGAGAGAGAGAGAGAGAGAGACGGGAGGCGTGGTTATGCAAAACACTTCAAACGGGAACCAATGGGAACGCTTTCGTTGCTACATTCTGGGACTTGCTCCTCCCCTCCCCTGGCAGCTGCGACGGCGGAGAAGTGTCACTTTCTCTCTCTCCCCCCCCCCCCTTAAAAAAATCCGTATTTTCTCCAACAGGCTCTCCTACATTCGCTGTTTTCGGGAACATCCAAGGAGTTTGATCTCGCCATCCCGGCCTGGCTGGCTGGCTGGCTGGCTGGCTAGCTAGCTATTTATTTATATTTTATTTTATTTTATTTTATTTTATTTTATTTTATTTTATTTTATTTTATTTTATTTTATTTTATTTTATTTTATTTTATTTTATTTTACAATGCTTAGCGCATTGTAAGCCGCCCTGAGTCTCCGGAGAAGGGCGGCATATAAATCAAATTTAAAAAAATATATATTTTATTTTGTTTTGTTTTGTTTTGTTTTATTTTATTTTATTTATTTGTATTGCTCTACCACTGGGGGCGGGCCGGCGAGCGGAGGAAATCGAAAACCCGCAAGATCTTGTGTTGTAGTAAATTCGAAACAGATCCAAGATGCTCCGGGAAGGAACAGTGGCGATTTTTTTGTTTTGAAAAATTCCTATATATATATAGGATATATATATATATATAATATATATATATATTACGCAGCAAGAGGTGGGAGAGAGAGAGAGAGAGAAAAGATCCATTCGAAACAACATTGACGAGTGAGACGGAAAAGAAGCAGCGGCGGAGGCGACTGCGGTTAAGTTGCTGTCGGTTCCTGGTTCTTGGCTTGGCTTTACCGGCTGGAGGTGTTACGTTGTAGCCAACCTGAGATCCTGGGATTTGCGGGAGGACGAAGGGTGGTGGGGGGGGAAGAGAGGGAGAGAGAGAGCTTCTCTGCAGGTGCGGAGCCGCAATCGCCCTCGAGGTCTTTGCCTCTCCTGTAATTGTATTTACGGCGCTTGAGGGCCGAAAGGAACAGCGGTGGCAGGTTGGAGCACCTGTCCTTCAGTGCGATCGAGCGAGTCCAGGTGGTGTTAGCAACATCTGCCGGGGGAAATTTAGCAGGGAATGCCAGACCTTCGTCACTAGCTCAGAATAAAAGGAGGAACGTTGGAATGCATAGCTTGTCGGGGGCGAGTCGAAGGGAATCACCTCCCACTTTTGGAGGTACCCAAACTGATCCCCAAGAGCCCCTCCCCCCTTATTTCAGCCTGTAGTACAAGCGAACTTTGAAGGTTCAGGAGCTGGAGATCGAGGATGCGTTAAAACAAAACCTCTCCCGGGAATTAGAGTCTCCCTCAGCCACAGAAAGAGATTGGGAATCATTTGGGAATCACTATGAAGAGGAGGGTGCAAATCAAACCGGTATTCCCCAACCTGGTGATTGGCAGGGCTTCAGCTCTTTCAATCCTCAATCAAACTTGGTCTTCATTGGCCAGGGATAATAGCAGCTAAAGTCCTACATACCTGGCATATCTGGCAGTGGAGAAGGCTGTTCAACTAAGAGCTTGCAGTTCCACAGGAACCAACAGGATCCGGGTTACATTATCAGCTTTCTCCCAAATGGCACCTTCCGGATATATTCTATAGGTAGTCCTCGACTTACAAACACAATTGAGCCCAAAATTTCTGTTGCTAAGTGAGACATTTGTTAAATGTGTTTTGCCCCGTTTCCTGACCTTTCTTGATACCGTTGTTAAGTGAATCACTTCACTTGTTAAGTCAGTAACATGGTTGTTAAGTGAATCTGGCTTCCCCATTGATTTTGCTTGTCAGAAGGTCACAAAAAGTGATCACATGACCATTGGGATACAGCAGTGGTCATAAATATGAAGCAGTGGCCAGTCATCTGAATTTTGATCACATGACCATGGGAGACACTGCAAACATTGTAACTGTGAAAAAGGGTCATAAATCACTTTCTTCAGTGCTGTTGTAACTTTGAACAATCACTAAACAAACTATTGTAAATCGAGGACTACTGTATTATAATGTCCATCGACCTTTTCAACAGAACTTTGTTGGCTGACAATGAAATCAATTGTAGTCCAATGCATCTTAGAAGGTGCTGGTTTGGGAAAAATTACTATTCATTTATAAATTCCTTGAAGAAATGATCTGAATTCTTGTGTTCTCTTCACATTATTCATGTTTATTTATTTAAATGATTTATGTGGCTTCCTCCCTCTCAGCAGTTATTCCAGATGGCATAAAAGATTAAAACAACAGCAATTCCATAATTCATATCAAACTTTAACCAATAGAGCTTGCCTAATCTTCTCACTCACCGTATGAGCCAATTGGGTCATATTCGTATTTTCAAGAAATCTGAAATTCATAACTCAAGAAATCTGGGACTTTGCAGAATTCCTAGCAGTGAATTAGACTGACCACAAAAAAAAATGACATGGAATAAAAAAAAGTGTTGTGTCTCAATTGAACATTTGGTATTTTTCTTGTAATAATTTTAAGAGTCAACTGCAGCTTTGTAAATAGCACAAAAGGTTTAGGATTTTTTTAATCTTACAAACTCTTCTATAGATTGTTTGTGCAAGCCAAAACTGAACAGAGTTACAAAGTCTGTACCATATTCTTCCCACATGCAACATCTCCACCCTAAACTTGTATCAAAATAGCTGTAATTATTTAAATGTACTTTTCATGAAACTTCATCCTTTTCCATGGAGTAAGGAAGAGGAGCATGCTGATCTGGGGACCACCTCTCAGAATTCTTTAGCAAGATTGGATAATAAATGTATAGAGTTGGGAATAGCATCTGGGCTCCTGCTTAGTGCAGGAATCCAAATGAGAGCATTCCAGATAGATGGCTATCTCATCTTTGCTTGAGCACATTCAATAAAAAAAAGAATCCACTACTCCCTTGGGTAACTGCTTCCATTGTGAAACTTATTGTTAGGAATATGCCATCCTGTGGCTTAAATCCATTAGTCTATCTATACAATGAAATCTTGAACAATTGAGAACAGAAGTTTTGCTTCCTTTGATGTAGCATTCTTTCAGATATTTGAAAAGAGCTACTTTTTTCCACTGTCTCCAATTAGTGTATTTTATTCAAGGTTAAATATATATACACATAGCTCTTCCCAATACCTTTTGATAGATAGGTAGGTAGGCAGGACTTAAAAATGAAGTTCTGTTGTCTGCTCTCATAATACATATCGGAAAGAGGAAGCTTGAGAGTTCACAAAGTTGATACTATATGGAACAAAACTGACTGAATTTGGATGTTCTGATTTAGATACCACGAAGCTGCCTCCCAGAAGGTAACAAGGAAAACAGGTCATGAAGAGGATGCGTAGCATCCCAGACAATACTTCAGTATGGTATGTCCTGGATAGAAGGAAGTGAACTGCCAATAATCTTTTCTGCCATCCTTCTCTGCACTGCCTTCCTGTCCGAAGCAGTAATGCTTCCAACCCAGACTGTAATGCAATATGAACAGGATGTTCTATATTGCCCCTCTATAGAAAGTGGTAAGGACAGGGGAAGGAAGACATCACAATGTGGTTAGTGACAAACCTTGCACAACAGTCATGGGTCAACAAGGTTGGGTTTCTCTTAACTTTTCATTATTAATTAGCCAGAAGCCCTAAAATTATTAGAAGACAAAACAGGTTGCAGAAGATTAATGATACAATGACAGTCTCTATTTAAAAACAGTACAAAATAAAGTAAAATACAACAAAAATACAAATAAAAGTGATGAGTATGGATATAGAGAAGAGAAATAAGTATATAGGTCCAAACCTTAATATCAGAGTCAACCAAGAACCTTCTGATAGCAATTGCAATCACGTAACACTTCATTACGTTCCTGAAAAAATCCAGTGGAGAAGTTATCCAGTAAAAAAAGATAACTTCAATTTCAGATTAGCCTGCATAATGGGTAAGAAGTGGGATTATAAACTCTTCACTCCAATAACAATAGAGAAAGTCTTCTGATTCATTGGGGGAATTAGAGCAGATACAAAAACCTTCTGCGTAAGGAATGTTACTACTGTAGTATATGATTGCCATGTCAGCATTGAGGGTTACGCATTAAACTTTGCTAATGTAATGCTGTTTTATGTACTGCATAGCAGAATTCCATAGGGTAAATGGGAAGTATGAGAGAACTATAGAAAAGGTCTTTCAGACAGTAGGATGAAATTTTAGAGCTGCAGAAATCTTTATCCTGCTCAAAAACTGGCTTAGTTTCCAATCTTCTGGTACACCCTTCTCTGAAGTTGTTTTAGTTTCTTCAAATCCTTAATAGGGTTCCAGAAAACGGATGCAGTGCTCAGTGTGGGATTACCAAAGCAGAATAAGATGCAACAGTGACTTCCTGTGATTTGGAAATCTTATTTCTGTTGATTGCGTTTGTCTTCCTTTGAACTATGCTATACTGCTGACTCATATTGAGTTTGTAACCAACCACTATCCCCTCATCTTTTTCACAACCCATTACCAAACTAATAGCCATATCTGTTAAATGTCATTCTTTATTTTCAGTCCACTTTTTTTAACCTATCAAAATCATTATGGGTTTTATTTCTCTCTCCTATGGGTATTAGCTGTGCATGGGTGATGGAAGTTGTAGAACAGCATCAATACAGCATGCAGAGGGCACTAAATTAGGAAAAATTAATCCAGAACTAAAATAGCATGCTTGGTCATTCTACCATTGACACTGTTCTGCAGTGTGGGTCACCGTGATGCAGTTTTTCATCACGATTCATTTATTATTATAAATGCCAGCATACTGTACATTTATATCTTTAGCATGCTAGATTAACAATAACCCCTTCATATTACATAGCAGTATGAATCCAATATATCCACTTTAAACCACAACGACAAATTAAAAAGAAAGGCTTGCCTGTGAAAGTGAATTTTCAGATTTCAGATATTCAGAATTCCATGAAATCCAGAAGCCTCCAAGTCTTCATTCCCCTACAGAAGAAAGATGGAGCTATCACCTACTCCCTAACCTCAGAACATCATCTTTGATCAGGTCTACTAGGTGCCCTTCTTGGTGAGTGAAAGTGGGTACAATTGCCACAAGCCTATGGAAATCCTAATAATTATGAACCCAGAGCTACCCTTGAGAGATTGGTCTCAGCATGTTGCTACATTCCTTAAGTATTAGCATCTTAGCTAGGGATGTTCCACCAAATCTACAACTATCTCTGTCAACTTACTTAGGTAGATATTGTTAAACAGTGACACATTTGTTATTCCAACCAGACTTCTAACCTCTCACATTCACCCATCTCCTGGAATAGTCACTCAGAAAGCCATTTAATCTACAACTCCTAAATTGTTTAATCCTATCCTAATATTGTCCTCCAAGTATGATTGAAGACACCACTATTCAGTGAGATGAATATGAAAGAACATCATGTTTGATGATGTCAAAAGCCGCTCTTCCAAACAACACAAAGCACAATATCTTCCCTGCAATGAGACATTTAGCACAATTGACACTTGTAATGTAATCTCAGCTGTAGCCAATTTCAAAAGCCAAGATGGGCAAATGTCCCAGGAGCAGGTGTAGCTAGCAGTTTGCTTAGAAACATGCACATTCTGCCCAAACTGAAAGGTACCCATAAGAACAGGATCAGGCAGTAAATTGCCACCTTTGATTCTATTCAAAACAAAACAAAACTTTGGCATCAGAGCAAATGAAGGTGACTTTTTTCTATAGGCAATGAGACCAATAATCATAATCTGTTACAGTGGGCTGAAATGATTCCACCTTACAGATCCCCATCAGTAAAAGAATTCACTTAGCTGACATTGATCAAGTGCCATTGAGGCAGAGAAATAAGCTTTTTCATCAGCATCACTCCAGAGAGAAAACTGAGTGGGGGTAGCCGTCTGCCAGTGCAAGCAAAATGGTTCTTAATAAAACAGGGACTGGTAAATGACGGGTGACAATTCCCTATTATATACTTTATTTATTTAAATTGTCTCTCTCTTTTCTATCTGTGTGACATTCAGGGAGACTTACAGCAGTTAACAGTAAAAATTGTAAAAAAATAAATAAATAGAAACAGTGCTAATAAAATTAGAAGTAAAATTAAAACCAGTTTTTATTAAAATAAATGCAATTTTAATCTAACTGAATGCTAGCAGAATGGGAGACAATTGTACTCTCTTTGAGAAGTATATTCCGTAGAACAGGGGTGGGTTCTACTTACCTTTACTACCGGTTCGCAACAGGAGCATGTGCATGCTTCTGCGCATGCGCAGATCGTACCTTATGACATCCAGGCGGGTGGGCGGAGCCTCCCGGCACTTTTACTACCAGTTCGCAAGAACCGGACAGAACCGGGAGCAATTCACCACTGCTATAGAAGTGAATAAAGCACAGAAGCTTTAGAGTAGAAGCGTAAGTGTGGAACTGAAACAAGTCTTAGATGCTGCCTTATACAGAGTCAGCCCATTGGACCAATTTCTTCAACGTTCATCTATCTTCACTGATATGAGTCTGTCTTGGCCCAGCTTAAAAATTAAAACTAGGAGATGATCCTAAAATGTGAAGCAGGAGACAAAGCAAGAGTTCGTTTTCTAAGACAAGATTCTTTGTTATAAGTCAGGAGTCCCCAACCCTCGGTCTGCAGACTGGCACTGGGCCGTGGCATGCCAGAAACCAGTCCGCTCAAACAAGCAAAGACCCATCCACGGGATACAGGTAGCATGCAAAACCACGCCCCCTCCAGTCCGTGGAAAAACCTCTCTCCACAGAACCAGTCCCTGGTGCCCAAAAGATTGGGGGCCACTGTTGTAAGCAATGAAATTTAACCCCCTGCCTGATTCAGGAAACCAGAATGAGGTCATCCAAAAGGGCTGGGAGATTACCTAAAGGAATCAATACCTTAATAGATAATTAGTAAAGTTCTTATTAGCAAGAAACTCCTCCTAGTTTTTTTTTTTTTTAAAAAACCCTCCATGTTCTGTAAACCACCTCTGCAACATTCAAAAACAACTGTTCTCTTTGATGGCTTAAAACAGATGCAGGTAGTCTTCAAATCACAGTCGTAACTGGTCCAAAATTTCCATTGCCAAGCAAAACAATTGTTCAGTGAGTTTTCCCCATTTTACAACCTTTCTTGACACAGTTGTTAAATGAATCACTGCTGCTGTTAAGTGAATTATTTGGTCATTAAGCGAAACTAGCTTCCCCCGTTGACTTTGCTTGCTGGAAGCCAGCTGGGAAGGTTACTAATGGTGATCATGTGACCCAGGACAGTGCAACTGTCATAAATACATGCCAGTTGCCAAGCACTTCAATTTTGATCATGTGGCCATGGGGATGCTGCAACAGTCGTAAGTGGGGAAAAGTATCGTAAGTCACTTTTTGCCACTGTAATGTCAAACAGTCACTAAATGAGTGGTTTGCGACTATCTGTATTCTGAGAGAAATATCAAATTTCTCTTGCCTCCTTACTATTGACTGTTTCCCTATGACTATCATTAAGTGTTGTACCTTATGATTCTTGACGAATGTATCTTTTCTTTTATGTACTCCAAGAGCATAAGCACCAGAGGTGGGTTTCAGCAGGTTCTGACCAGTTCTGGAGAACCAGTAGCGGAAATTTTGAGTAGTTCGGAGAACCGGTAGTAAAAATTCTGACTGGCCCTGCCCCCATCTATTCTCTGCCTCCCAAGTCCCAGCTGATTGGGAGGAAATGGGGATTTTACAGTATCCTTCCCCTGGAGTGGGGTGGGAATGAAGATTTTACAGTATCCTTCGCCTGCCACGCCCAAGCCACGCCCACCAAGCCGTGCCACACTCACCAAGCCACACCCACAGAACCGGGAGTAAATTTTTTTGAAACCCACCACTGGTATGCACCAAGACAAATTCCTTGTGTGTCCAATCACACTTGGCCAATAAAGAATTCTATTCTATTCTATTCTATTCTATTCTATTCTATTCTATTCTATTCTATTCTATTCTATTCTATTCTATTCTATTCTTGCACTACTTTCCAATGCAACTGTGCTGTATTCTCAGTTAGGGTGATATAGGTATGGTGAATCTCATAGCCACTTTAACAAATAATGTCCTGGTCAAATTATTCCAGAAACAATTATTGTTTCAAATATATTTGGGGCTTCAGTAACAGTTATTGCTATTTACTTCTGAACCACAAAGTGTTAGATTTCCATGCTGTGGGTTGAGACTATGAAGAGATGAGAAATAATGACCCAATTTTACATACTAACTTACCAATAAAAATGTGAGCAAACTCCATACTGTCATATCTTTGCTGATTGTTAATGTATATTGGGCAAGAAGTGGGGGAAAATATCAGTTCTGGGATTGGTTGACTGACCAATGTTGATTTAACAAAACTCCCAAATAGAAAAATGTTCTACTGAAATCAGCCTAGTATAGTGTTTCCAGAATTATAACACAAAAATGCCATGTCTTTATGTTCACATATCTACAGTGGTACCTTGGTATGCAACTGTTTTGAAAGTCATTGAAAGTCATTGAATGTGAACTCAACACATTTTGATACAAAAAATTTTGCCCTGGTACTCATTGTTTGTTGGATATTCAACACACAAGCTAGAATTTGTTGGGGTTGACTGCCTTGAGACTCACTATATTATTCCTTATGGGAAAAAATTGTTTGGTACTCATCGCGCCTTCTAGAACCAAGTAACAATTAACAATTAAAAAGGTTTCATTCAGTACTACTTGTATCTCCAAATATAGTGAATGAAACCTTCCACTATTTCCAGCAAGGACTACCCAGGAGCTGCTAGCTGACTTCTAGATTTATGGTTAGTTCTCCTGATAAACATATTCCCAAATTCATGATTTCACTCTGGTTAGAATTCTGAAGTATGAACACCCATCTCAAGAAATTATAACAATATGGATATTCAGCCCATCCACTCAAACAGTGAAAGGAGGGGGCGGGCGGGGATGGAAACCTATCTACATCTTCATTAGGTTAACTTAAATTTGGTTGTTTTCTTGTTGTTGTTGTTGCTGTTAAAGTAAATATAAAGTATTTATTGACCAACTTGGAATCTAGATTATGACATGGAGAAAATATATTTGGGTTTCATATTAATATATTGTTTAGTCATTTAGTTGCTTCCAGCTCTTTGTAACTGACTAGACATTATTTCACCAGGATTATCTGTCATGAATTGCTTCCTTATGAGCTTGTCAGCTCCTGCTTTTGTCATCAGTGACAGTTATCTAGTCATCTTTTTGCTATCTAGCAGGTGATAGTACCAATCTCTTTTTCAATCGTCCTCATTTTTTTCCAAGTGTCAGGCATACATGTTTAATAAGGTATTAGTATTATCTCCAGTAATTCTTCTCTTTATATTTTGTGTTTAACCTTTAGCTTCATTATTAGTCCTTCCACTGAATAGTCTTGGTGGTAGTTCATCTAGTGCTGAATTGTTTGTTCTCCTTCCGATAGAATTTTCTGTAGTACTACAATCCAAAGGCATCAATTTTGCTTTTTTTAGCCGTTCTGGTGGTTCAGCTTTCACAGGCATACTTTGCCATGCCCTTGGCAATATATATCTTTGCTGTCAATGTAATGTCTCTGCACTTTAATATTTTGCCTAGATTTGTCACAGCCTTTCTCCCAATTAATAGTCATCATTTCCTTTCATCACTCCAGTAACCGTTCTTGTGATTTTTTTTGAACCTAAAAAGATCATCTCTGTAATTACTACAAATTCTTCTTCGCCTAGTTCTTCTTCGCCTAGGCTGCCCTTACCTTTTGACATAAATTTCCTTTTTAAAAAATATTGAGCAGTAGATTGGCTTTTGCACTTCCTTCTTTTACCTTCAATAAAAGATATTGAAGGTATTGAAACACTGATTATTAAATCAGTGTTTCTCAACAGTGGCTGCTTGAAGATGTGTGGACTTCAACTTGCAGAATTCCCCAGCCACCTTTGAATTCTGGGAGTTGAATTCTGGGAATCTTCAAGCTGCCAAGATTGAGAAACACTGCCTTAAAACTCCCTCACTTCCAGCCATCAAAATGGAACTGATGTGAGATTGTTGATGTTTTTCTCAGTAATTTTAATTCCAGTTACTATTTCTTCTTCTCCAAAATTTCTCAGAATATATTCTGATAAGTGAAGTAAATAATGTGATGATATGCAGCCTTGTTGAACTCCTTTCTTAATGTTGAGCCATTATGTTCCGTATTCTGTTTGATTCTTGGCCATCATACACATTCTTCTAGGCAAATGAGGTGACCAGATACTCTCATGTTTTAAGTGCTATCCAGCATTTGTTGTGGTCTACATAGTTAAGAGTTGTTGTGCAATCAATAAAGCAATGAAGCAAAAACTCCTTGTCTTTTCTTTTAAACACTGCACATGATCAAACTGCCTCTTCTTCATCCAGGCTGTATGTCTGGCTTTTCTAATGCGTGAGCATGAAAGATAAATGCAATTATTCAGTAGTAGATGAATCTTTTGCTGTCTCTTGGTCACTCCTAGGCTTTTCAGATGTTCATATAACCTATTTTTCTTTTAACTTCTGAACATACAGTATAAGCAAAAAGTACTACTTATTTTGTAATGCAGCACTTCCCTAGATGTTGCAAAAGGTTTCATTTAGGAAAGAAAATTTACCCAGAATGCATATATTAAAATATACAAACACACACACAGAGATAGAAAGGCAAAAACAACCTTATGAAAGTGATATACCTTTTGGGATACTGATAGATCGTACAAAGTGCATAGCAAATATGTATAGCAGGAAAAGTGTGGATTGTGCATGAAAAGTTTTATTTTAAAAATTCTCAACTACACACTGATTTTCCTGCTTAGATACTACTTGATGTGTAATTAATTTGAGACTGGCTTAAGCTTGGTAATTAAAATAAAACAATGTGGCAGGCTGTTTTAAATACTGAGATATGTATGAAGTCTGCAAGATATATTGCTATTTGCTTTCTTATTTGTTTTTATATTGTGTTTATTGCTTTCTGTGAAAGTATTATTTTGCTTGCTTTATAGACTTAATCAGATAACCCCCATTTTGAGAATAAAGTGTTTTTGTCCAAAACTGACATTGTTTTGGAGAGCACCTAACTTATTATTAATAAGATGCTTTTATATCTCAAAATCTTAGACTATTGTTCCTACTTAGGACATAGCAGAGTCTGCTTATGTGCTTGTTTCAGTATCTATTTATTGAATACACAAACTGTTGCAAAATTACAATGAAACTTCAGTGTACTTGCCCATATATTTATGTCTCAATATCAATGCATTAAAATATTTTAATTTCAGTCTTTGACTAAAGTAAAATGTGAGAATAATGAGATGAACAATTATGAAGGAAATAAATAGACAATGTATAAATACTGTAAAGTGGATTATTTTTAAAAAATGAAAGACAAACAAGTGAAATGAAAATCTATACAGTGCTATCTAAAAAGCATAAAAATAATCTGTTGCAAGAAAAACAGTAAAATTGGATAACTGGAGACTAATAATAGATATGATTTGTGTTGATCTTGATTGAGCCTGGACAGCCATCAATACTCAGTAGATTTTGGATGCTACTGTAAAGAACTAGCAGCAATATACAGTATGTTATAGAGGTTGGAATCAAAGAGTGGTATGAAGATGTAAAGTTGGTCTTTTCAGCTAGTGCAACCTTGGCCACTTTTTTTTTTTTTATTTGATTTATATGCCGCCCTTCTCCGGAGACTCAGGGTGGCTTACAGTGCGTTAAGCAATAGCCTTCATACTTTTGTATATTTTATACAAAGTCAGCTTATTGCCCCCACAAACTGGGTCCTCAATTTACCTACCTTAGAAAGGATGGAAGGCTGAGTCAACCTTGAGCCTGGCAAGATTCGAATTTACTTTAATTGCAGACAGCTGGTGTTAAATTACAGTGCCTTGTCTGCAGAGCTATCCAGGCTCCTTGAAGATGGATGGACTTCAACTCCCAGAATTCACCTATTGGCAGAAAACCCATTACTAATTACTAGCTATGCTGACTGAGGAATTCTGGGAGTTGAAGTCCACTCATCTTTAAGTGGCCAAGGTTGAGAAACACTAGCCTTGTAGGCTAGTATACAGTAGGAGAATAAAGGTACTGGGACGTCTCTGTAAAATTAGAAGAGGCAGATGGGCCTGGCAGTTTTGATTTGCCCATTATGGCAGAGGCACAGACAGAGTGAAACTCTATCTATGCCTTTCAGGAAAGGGGATATTCCGTACTTTCCTTCTCACACAGCTAAGGGGAGGGCATTGCAGTGAGTTAGAGAGAAGAACGTTCTGTGGTTAGCAGATTCTAGCAGCATAAAACATGCAGCTGGAGATACCATGTGCCTTCAACCTTCAGAGAGGGAACATGTGGATCCTTGCCTCAGTCTGAATACTTATGCACTGTTTAATGAGTGGAATGGCCATCTTAACAGCTATCACTAAGCATTTTATCTAAATGCATGATCAGTTCTGCAGATTTTTATCATTTTATTATCTCTCTTTGCCATCTTCTCCATACGACTTCAGCAACAGAGTGGTCAATGCCTGGACTCTGTGGTTTCATCTCCAATCTCCCATAATTTTAACCTTTGACTGTTGACTGTTGACCTCACCCCATTCCTAAGAGGTCTGTAAGGGGCATACATAAGGATACTGTAAAATCTCCATTCCCTCCCCACTCTAGGGGAAGGTTACTGCAAAATCCCCATTTCCTCCTGGTGAGCTGAGACTCGGGAGGCAGAGAATAAATGGGGGTGGGGCCAGTCAGAGGTGGTATTTACTGGTTCTCCGAACTACTCAAAATTTCCACTACTGATTCTCCAGAACTGGTCAGAACCTGCTGAATACCACCTCTGATCTGTGTTCTGAAAAAGTCCAACTAACAAGTTATAGAGGGAAGTTGTACTCCTTCCTCTCTCCTTGTCCCAAGTATACCTAATGCCTACTATCTATTCCTCTGGTGTAAGAGACTGCAAGAAGCAGATAGGAAACCTCAGCTGGTGTCAGAACAGGCAGCACGGCCTAAATGAAGGTCAAGGGAAGATGACATTTGAAAGGGACTCTCCCTTAATTTTCTATAAAGCTGCTGGGAACTTTTACAGTTTTACCGCAATGAGTATTAACAATGCTGTTCTGAATTTTCCCACTACTTGGATTTGCCAGCTGCGAGTGACTTTAAACAATAGGCAACTTGACAAGGGGTTAAACTCACAATAGGCTTCTAAAATTGTCCCATCCCATGTTGGGAAGACTGAATAGTAATTGTGTTTCTGCCCATAGGTGAAGCATGATGGGAGAGAAATAAAGCTTGATCATCAAATTGGCCTTAACTGGAACCACAGCAATAAGGTCAGCATGATACACTTGGCTTGTTACAGTGGCAGAATAGAGGTATGGCAATGTGAACTGCACAGTTCTTATCAGCACAATTTTCTGCCAATTCGAAGAATCGTGGGTAGCATTTTAACTCCACTGTAAAGGACTCTGACCCTTCCTTCAGACCAGCACCAAAATAGCTAAACTTAAAAAACAGATTTGTTGAAGGATAACATTCTTCTTTTCCACTTGGTGATGAGGATTTGCTGGAGTTTGCTGTTCCATGTTAATAATATCCATGATAATGTATTAGGGGTGGGAAAGAGGTTTTCATAAATTCATTACTTAGCCTTTGAGGTATGCAAGGAATAGAATAGCAACTCCCCACCCCCAACCCCCAATACTGAATTGGGTGATTTCAGCCTGTAACAGTCAAGCCTGACTTTTGGTGACCATATGGACCAGGGATGGGTTCTACTTACCTTTACTACCAGTACACAACAGGATCGCTGATGTCAACATCCGGGGCAGTGGGCAGGGCCTCCCACCAGTTTTACTACCGGTTCTTGCGAACTGGTCCGAACTGGGGGCAACCCACCACTGATATGGACATATCCATGATGAAGGTATATAATATATTAATTCAAAATGCCTGATCCACATACCTTTACAGCAAATAGGTAAAGATCTTTTCTGTCTGTTATCTGCGCCATTTAACTGAAGATTTCAGGGACTGATTATTTTGCATGCAAAGCATGTGCTCTACTTCCATACCATGTCCCTCTCCTAGGGCTGTTGCCTAGAAACAGCACATCCATTTCTTGTTCTGCTACCTTGTCTTTCCATAATTACCAAAATCAGTCCTCACACCTGGCCAGGGTCAGAAACTCCAGCTGGATTTCAGGTGGCCTGTATGACTTTTATGCACTCCAAGCAAGATAAGGAGCAGAAGAAGAGATTCTAAGGGAGTTTGGGAGAAGACCTGAGGAATAACAGTGGGGAAAATACTGACTGACTGAGGAAAATGGTGCCAGGAAAGGTTTCAGAGGCAAATCATTCTTTTTCTGGATCAAAGGAATCAAGAGGCTTGGAATCAATCTTAGCTCAATTATAGAGTATCTGGCGTTTTCATTTCAAAATAAAATGAAGAGATTTGATGAAGGTCCAATGATCTAAAAGCCAATAGTCTGACTCTGTAAATGTCAGGGTGAATTGTTTTATTTTACCTATCCATATTGTAATGTATAGCAGATGAATCTTAACACTGAAGGCTAATCCAACTTTATAGCCCAGTGTAATGTTTCTCATAATAGCCACACATGCCCAGGCCTGCACTGATGTCTCACTCGTTCATGTGGTTCAGGGGTGGGTTCTACTTACCTTTACTACCGGTTCACAACGGAGCTGCACGTGCTCTTCTACGGATGCGCAGAAGCTTCCTGATGACATCAGGGTCAGTGGTCGGAGCCTCCCGCCAGTTTTACTACCGGTTCTATAGAACCGGTCCGAACCGGGGGCAACCCACCACTGATGTGGATGTATGATCTGCCAAATCAGATTCCATACAGGTAGTCCTCAACTTACAACAGTTCATTTAGTGACCATTCAAAGTTACAACAGCACTGGAAAAAGTGATCTATGACAATTTTTCACAATTACAACCTTTGCAGAATCCCCATGATCATGAGATCAAAATTCATATGCTTGACAACTGGTTCATACTTATGACCGTTGCAGTGTCCCGGGGTCATGTGATCCTCTTTTGTGACCTTCTGACAAGCAAAGTCAATGGGGAAGCCAGATTCACTTAACAACCAGGTTACTAATCTATCAACTGCAGTGATTCACTTAACAACTGTGGCAAGAAATGTTGTAAAATGGGGCAAAACTCACTTGACAACATAAACTTTGGGCTCAACTGTGGTCATAAATTGAAGACTACCTTTATAGATGTTATTTCTAGTAGTTTCAGTCAGATCCAAAATTAGATTTATAGTTTCCCAAAATTCATAAAGGGAAACCGCTAGTTAATAAGAAGGAATGTACTATGAAATCTTTGAGAAAAAATATAGCAACAAGGAATAATGAAATTAAATTCTCATTTAATTTCTGCTTCTTTCCTCAGTTTTTTCCTGTAATAAAATATGTACGTAAAACTTCCAAATTTTCTTTTTCCAGGGACTCTTTTGCCCCACTTTATCAGCTATGAAAATCCTTTTGTGTCAGAATATTTGAAGGTTTAGTCCTGATGCACAGAGAGATCATACAGGCCATCTTAGACCTCCATATATGAATTAGAAAGTCATCCCTACATCATGGGAAAGACATACAAAAACTTGTAGACCAGGGGTGTCAAGCTGACATGTCGTCATG
Source organism: Pantherophis guttatus (assembly GCF_059756535.1). NCBI lineage: Eukaryota > Metazoa > Chordata > Lepidosauria > Squamata > Colubridae > Pantherophis > Pantherophis guttatus. The sequence continues at coordinate 25,719,974 of NC_142069.1, read as the reverse complement.
TGACATATCACAACTTTTTTCCCCTTCACTAAACCAGGGTTGGCCGTGGCCAGTGTGTAACGCATCTGGCCCACAGGCCATGAGTTTGACACCCCTGATGTAGACTATTCTTTTGATAAAGGCATCTGTCACATTTATGCTTTGACAGAGAAACTCTTGGGTCCTTCATAACACAGTGTGGAAAACACCAAAGTAAAAGAACAACTGGTTTAACTGCCTCTCCTGACTTTCTCTGAAAGGTCATTATGAAAGTTTCTACAAATCGGTGGTGTGCCTAAGGACAGCAGGAACTGCTGTGAGCGGAATAGAGAGGTAGAGTCAGAATATTTCTACTGCTTTTATATTTCCAGCTGCCCGGGATATTCCCAGAAGCTATGGACAATCAGACACAAGCAGGTGCAACATAAACGACCCTTTAATTTATACTAGAGAGTGAATATCCCTCTAGAGAACTGTCACATTCCAGTATTTCCATGTGCAGGTTTTTTTTTTTTTCATTTTGCTCACCTTTGAACAGCACTTAAAGCAACTCGGTCTTATAACGACAGAAGCTGAAAGTATGGACTCTCATTCCTTTTCACTTTAGCAATACTAAAACTGTCTCTTTAATCATAATGCCCATACTGGTCTTTCTTGGTTGCAATGATAAACAGGTAAACAAGTTTTATAGACCGAACCCCATCCCTCTAGGTAGGATGTTTATTTATTTATTTATTTATTGGTTCGATTTATATGCCACCCTTTTCCGGAGACTCAGGGCGGCTTACAATGCGTTAAGCAATAGCTTAATGTTCAAGATTTATTCCACACTTTGCATTATGTGTGAGCCTAAAAATGTGGATGCGACAACAAAGAACAAAATAAACTACTGGCGATTAACCAGGGAGCTAAGACTGGCCTTTCTAGGGCATATGTAATTGCAAATCCGATTTCATTTCACTCTCACAGTAGTTCTTCATTAGAGGAAGGAGAGAAAAACCTCTTTGCAACAGAAGGCTGAAACTAACAAGGACTATACCAGCAGTGCCCAACCTTTTTGGCACCAGGGACTGGTTACATGGAAGAGCATTTTTCCATGGACTGGGGTAATGGTCGTTTCATTTTCACTTGCTCATCTGCCACTCACCTTCAGCTGTGCAGCTCAGTTGCTAAACAGGGCTTGGACTGGTACCAGTTCGTGATCCGGAGGTTAGGGACTTGTGCTCTATACATTCAGAATCAACCTAAACATTAGTCCCCCTGTCCCCCATGTCCCCACCCCACTCCAATGTTGAATAGGTCTACATGCTTGCTGTGGTCAGCTTCTTGTAATTATCTCAGATATATCTTTATGAATGATTGTCTCTGTTGGATATTTTAATCTATCCACCTAATTAAAACTGGGTGGGGAGGATAAACCGGAATTTTTCTTGTAATTATGCTCTTGGACATTGCACTCTCAGCTTTGCTTGGAAACGTTAAAAAAAAAAATAATCCAGAGAAACTCAACCAATGATTGACTGCTCATGAGTTATTGTCCTAGGGTTTTCACAATGCAGTGCTTTGTGGTTTCTCTCTCAAAGAGGAATATTTACAACAGTCATTTTATCATTGCGAAAGTGCATGCATTAACTTCTTTGGTGGATTTTGTTTCCCCTTATTCGGCTTATAAGAAGGCTGTGAAACAGTGATTCAACACTCTGTGTGTGGGAAAGGGAGTTTGTTACTTTCAGTTGAGTCCGATTAATAGGATGATATAGTTGGTTGGTAAGTAAACATCATGACAACAGTATGAAGCCTCTTCCTCATAGCTGAATTAAAATACTCTCCACGAGACTGAACCAGCTGAGAATTGTACCAACATAAAATTTGCTGTCCTGCTGATAATTCTTATCCTGCCACAGACGTGCTGCTGTGCAGGGGTGGGTTCTACTTACCTTTACTACCGGTTTGCAATGGGATCGCATGCGTGCGCTCGCTTCACTCGCGCACGGACCGAGCTTCTGCAGATCGCCTATGACGACATCCGGGCGGTGGACAGAGTCTCCTGCCGGTTTTACTACTGGTTCTTGTGAACCGGTCTGAACCGGGGGCAACCCACCACTGCTGCTATGGTGACAATGTTGTCCTTGGTTATGTACAGAGCTGTTAGGGATAGGGACTGGTGGGTCCTGCCAGCCCCTTTTCCTTCCCCTCCCAACAGATGCTGCCAAGCTCCAAAACATCACTAGAGTAACATCTACCAATCACTTGCCTTAATGTGGTAGGGCAGGGGTGTCAAACTCAAGGCCCGTGGGCCGGATTTGGCCCACAGGGTGCTTAAATCTGGCCCATGGGACCAACCTGGAAATAGCAAAGGATCAGCCCATGATGCCTCTGGCAGACAAAACAGGGTGCAGAGGTGCCCCATTTTGGCCGGCAGTGTGTTGTAGGAGGTGTCTGTCCTGTTCCCCCCCCCCAAGCTGGCCCCCAGAGGAGAACTACAATGCTGATCCGGACCTCAAAGAAATCCAGTTTGATACCCTTGTGATAGGGGGTTGGGTCGGTGCAGATAGCATTATATAAGCAAATATTATAAATGGATTTTTCACATATGACAATTTAGATATAGTGCAATACAGATTTTGGACGTACTACTGATGGAATTCAGAAAGTACTACCATACCAAAGATCTATTGTGGCTTATTTTAGGCACTTTTATTTTATGACTGCTGTCAGTCGAGTAGAACATAATGCACAGTAACACCATCATTATCCATGTAAACAAAGATTTTGGGTTCTTCATCTTAAGAAGTGTAATTCTATGCCTACCTATCTACATTCCTTCCCATGAACCTTCCAGGTAAAATTCCAAACTGGAATATAAATGTGAATCCCACATAGATTTTTCAACAGTTTGTTAACCTACCTGATTATAAGCCATAACTGTCTTACATATCACATGGATCCATATGAATATTAGTATCATTCACAACTGGAAAATATGGTCAGCAGGTTCTGACCAGTTCCGGAGAACCGGTAGCGGAAATTTTGAATAGTTTGGAGAACCAATAAATACGATCTCTGACTGGCCCCGCCCCCAACTATACTCTGCCTCCCGAGTCCCAGCTGATCGGGAGGAAATGGGGATTTTGCAGTAACCTTCCCCTGGAGTGGGGAGGGAATGGAGATTTTACAGTATCCTTCCCCTGCTACGGCCACCAAGCCACACCCACAGAACCGGTAGTAAAAAAATTTGAAACCCACCACTGGTACAAATGCTGTGATATAGCTATATCTACATAGATCAGAAGAGTATAAACCATGCTATTCCCCGTGACACTCTTTACAGAAGTTGGACTATAAAAAAGCAGGATATTCAGAAGAGTTTTGATATTTTGAACTTTGTGTTGGACAAAACTGTTGAGAATACTGTGGACAACCAACCCACCCATCCCAAACAATTGGGACATTGAACAAATCAGCTCCAAGTTCTCACTCAAATCACAAATAACTAGACTCAAATCATTCTACTTTAAACACATTAAACAAAGACCTAGCTCCTTGAAGCTAGGTAAGCTCCAATGCTTGGTAAGAAGGGAAAGAAAGAGAAATAAGGAAAGAAAGAGAAAATGATGACCAGCAACAATGATATATTTAGTGGTAATGGGTGTGCCACTGGAAAACCTGAAATCCTGAAAGACTAGGTTAGTGACAGATTGTCATCAAGAAAATCTATGTGTTTGCTTAGAGTTGACAGAGACTTGGTGGCACATAATCAATAAAATCATTTACAAGGAAAATAAAGTTTTTGCTCATATTATTGCACTCTCATCTATCCAGCTTGTGTTATAAGCTTTTAATAATTTAGTACTCCTAAGTGTTGAGAAACTAATGTGAATATGCCCTTCCATATAGAACATGGTAAGCTATAGATCTCAGGATTCTTCATTTACTATTTAATGCATATGTTTACTCAGAAGCAAATTAACTGTGGCTTTTTTTAGGCAAATGATCTACAAATCTATATTGCCTTAATTGAAAAAAATCCCATCAAACTCTGAATTGATCTTGATTATGGTGGTATTGATATACAATAAGCAGAGGCAGAAAGAAATACGGGTAAAGGGAGTTTGTAATATTATATCCCAATTTTCAGTGTGAGTGTCTTTTCAGGACAAATTTATCTAAAATAGACACTAAACTCAGCAGTATCCTGTTTCCACGAAAATAAGACCTCCTCGGATAATAAGCCCAATCGTGCTTTTGAGCGCATGCTCTAAAATAAACACCATCCCCCGAAAATAAGCCCTCCCCAAAAATATTTAAATGCATGCACAGCCGGTCCCCGCCATTTTCTCTGGTTAGGGTTAGGGAGACAGAGCTGGAAATCAGGTAAGATGGCAAGAGGAGCCCCGTCTTGTTCCACACGCCCCAAAATAATAAGACCTCAAAAATAAGGCCAAGCGCTTATTTCGGGGTTCAAAAAATATAAGACAGGGTTTTATTTTTCGGGAAACACAGTAATAATGTAACAAAAATATGCAAACAGCAGGATAAAACTTCAGCATTTAAATCGTTTGTCACTTAGGACAATGAATTGCTTTTTGCTAGAATAACAAAATAAGCATTTAGTAAATCTGCCTAGTAAAATATCTTATATATAGGCAATTTCCACTCAGAAGTGTCTTTCTCCAGCTACAAATGCCTTATTTCAAACTATATTTTTTTTAAAAAACCTGAAAGTTATAAGTTAAACTGATGGCTGCCTGGACTAGTTCCTGAAGAACTGGTAGAAGTAAAAATATTAGCCTCTTAATATTGACTGCATGGTTTCTTCATATCAAAATCCCTTCTCTTGCCTTTCCAAACCTTGTCTAGTGCTGCTGTGTACTGTTGGGTTTCTGTTATTGCCATATTCATTCATTCATATTCTTTAGTTCTCACTGGACTGAGGCTACCGAGTTCATCCAATTTTTTACAAGGGAAAGTTTATGGCTTTACTTTATTTATAGACCCCATAATATTGACAATGCCAGTATTAAATGAAATTATCCTAACTGGCTTTTTTCAATTAGTACATTTCAGTAACATTTAACTGAAGCTTTAGGCTTTATTACCTATCCTTTTTAGTCAAAATATAAACCACAGTATTTGTTTAAAGATTTATTATTTATTTATTTTATTTATTAATTAATTTAATTTCTATACTGCCCTCCTCCCGAAGGACTCGGGGTAGTGTACAGCCAATTAAAACATAATATATATACATCAATTTAAAAACCAATTAAAAGTAATAAATAATTTTGGCTCAGAATTAAAACCTAATTAAAACACCCAATTTAAAATCATTCACAGAGATAGCCCAGCCTGGCGGAACAGTAGGGTTTTAAGAGCGCAGCGAAATACACGGAGATCAGAAATCTTACGTATTTGCGGGGCAGTTCGTTCCAAAGGGCAGGAGCACCCACAGAGAAGGCCCTCCCCCTAGGTGTCGCCAGCCGACATAACTTGGCCAATGGCACCCTGAGGAGCCCCTCTCTGTGGGAGCGAACTGGCCGGTGGGAGGCTACTGGCGGCAAAAGTCGGTCTTGGAGGTACCCCGGCCCTAAGCCATGGAGCGCTTTAAAGGTGGTAACCAACACCTTGAATCGCACCCAGAAGACCACTGGGAGCCAGTGCAGCTCGCGCAGGAGAGGTGTTACATGGGCGTAATGGGTCGCGCCCATAACTACCCGTGCGGCCGCATAAGATACTTTAGAACCACAATAGTTCAACAAAGAGAAAGTAGGACTGGATTTGGATTTCAGGAAAGATTTTCATAAGTGTTCCACCAATTTATTCTAGGCTTAATCAAGGTTTGTAAATCTTTGTCTGGAACTTTTCGTTTAAGTTTGTTATTGGCTTGTTTTATTCAAGTCTTTGATTCAGGATCTTTAATTTGGGAATGCACACGCAGGCAAATCCTTGAGGGTGGGACCACGGACTTGATTTCCAGGAATTGCATCTCATCTTACAATATGTGTAACTTTTGCATATACTGTTTACCGTCCAATATTCAGCAGCTACACAAGTGATGGACATTCCATTCAAGACTTTAGCAACGCTAAAAAAGCGCTTCAGAGTTTTCAAGTAATTTAACCTGAAGAAATGAAATGTACCAGAAATCTGAAAATGCTTTTTCTATTTTGCAGTTTGGACATTTTCATCATCATTTTGTTCTGTTCTCTTTCTGACTGCTGACATAGAAATGTCCCAGTTTGCCAATCTATTTCAGTAATAAAGCTTCTTCTTCTAAAGAAGCCCAGGTTTCATTCACTCATTATTTATTTGAAAATTTTTGTCCTGCTTTTGACTAAAAAAGTTTTACAATATGACCTAGATGAGTGAATAATACAACCATGCCTTAGAACCTTGCGATATAAGGTTACAAAACAAAAGGAAAAAGGATTGGAAAGGAGAAAGAAAAACACCAAAGCTCTATCACTTGGTTATGAAGTTCCTACATAAATCAGATAAAATGAAGATGCCTCCAAGGTGAGAAGGATCCAAAGATGCAGTTCCTTTAGCACAGCCATCAGTAAGTTTTCCTCTCTTTTTCTTTATAACCCAATGGAATGGTATTTCAAACTACAAGTATTTAATTTTGGCAAAGAAATAATTAAACAGTAGGAAGAAGGCTTCCTAGACTACAATTTTCAGTCATGAGTTGGCTGCAATTTAATGGTGCCACACTTGCTTTTCATGCAGAAAGCCCCAGGGTGAGTCCTTAAGATCTCTTACGTACCATCAAGACTGGAATACAGAGAACTTAGTGTGGACAAAACTAGGTAGGACAGTCCAAGACTTTACTGCCTTAGGCACTACAGCAAATAGCTCTCCCTCTTTCTCCAGACAAATCATTTGAAGATACAAAAACAATTTCCACACACATTTTCCCCAGTTGTGAGTAAAGATGTAATAATTTCAAAATAAGTGCCAATATGTTTCTTTATTATTACTAAACTTTGCTTCTTACAGCCCTAAATCGGTATTTTTCAACCTTGACAACTTGAAAATATTTGGACTTCAATTCCCACAATTCTGTTTGGGGAGCATGCTGACAGGGGAATTCTGAGTGTTGACGTCCACTCAAATTTTCCAGTTGCCAAGGTTGCAAAATACTGTTTTAGCTAGTTGGTGGAGGAACATGGTGGAGGAATTGGCCCCTCTGTTTATTCCAATAAACTGAACTTGATGCTTCTCCTCTTAACAAAGCCACTGGCACCAACTGCCTTGTCAAGAGAGTAGCTGGCTTGTTTCTCTGGGTACCACCTGGTTTCCTATCAATGGCTAGAGAAATAGAAGGAACAAACAGATCCAATGAGGACCTAGAAGGCCAAGACTCCATTCGGTTTTCCCTATGTCAAGGTGACATTTCTTGCTGCGGGAAGTTAAATCCTTAGTGAAATCTAGTCTGCTTTGATTAAAAATTGATCACTTTTTTCCTGGGAGAGTGTAAGAGGGAAAATGTGTTTCTTATTGATCTACAAGCCTCAAGTAAACTATACCTACGCCTCCCACTCTCTCTTAAACACACAGACATTAATTTTCAGCTGTCATTATTTTTCAATCCATATACTAATTCCACTGCTCAGTTATATTTTTATACTTTCAAGAGAATTACGAGAGCTTCCTCACCTTCAAGGAAGTCCTCTAATTAGCAAAATGAAAGGAATACTTTGCTGTGGAGAAACTGATAAGCAATAAGATCAGAAATTCTAGAGTCACAATTGTTTTTACGTATTTGGAGATGAGGTTTTACATTAATATTATTGAGGATTCTGTAATTAATGATGTCTGCATTGCTTTTAAGTAGGCTCTTAATGTTTTTGTTTTGGCCAGAGGGGCCTATAAGGATTATTCTGTCTCCTTCATCTAAATTACGGAGTAATTTAGCACTTGTTACAAATAATGATGGAAGAATAAAGACTATAAGAAAGATGGCCAGAGACTTCTCTATAGAAGTGCTTATTCACTATCTCTTTTCTATGAGTATTAGCCAATAACTATATCCCCAAGGTGCTGACACATATAGGGACATATCCGTGGTTGGTGGTTTCATCTTAGGAGCTGCTACTGATAAATATACATGCACATAAATACATGAAAGATGCCAATATACATTTCTATGCATCTATACAGACCTTTTGCCTCTCAGTCAAGAAAGGGAGCTCCTGAAAAGATCTGTATTTCTTCAGCAGTCCCCCAAAGTTAGGGCGTTTTCAGTTCTCAAGGTGACTGAGAGCTGGATGTGCCAGGACAGTAAGCATGTGGGCCTGCTCCTCCTTTAACATGTCAGGGCTTTGAACCAGCTGCTGCATTTTCCTGGTAGTAGATGATGTGCCTGAGTGTCGAGGAGATGCTGCAATGAGCCTCACCCCATTACAACAGCAGTCTAATTTATAGAGGACAATCTTCTAGCTGAGAAATTGGAACTATGTCATTCAAGGGCCAAATAGATCTAATTTTTGAAAGGCTACTTTTCCGAATCTCTGGCCAAGCTTGCTATGAAACTTTTGTTCTTTTTTCCTTTCTCACACACAAGACACCCTCATATGATCAATAGAATTGATTTTTCAGGGATTCAGTGTCCATGGCATAAAGTCACTGGTTGTTAATAGTATTTGTATGATAAGCTTTACATAAAGACTGAACATTAAACCATTGTACTACTACCTTTTATGAGATAGCTAAACTCTGATTCCAAGTCTGCTCTGAAAGCTTAACTTGCCTATAGCCAGGGCCGGATTTTCCTATAGGCTAACTAGGCTTCAGCCTAGGGCCTCAAGATCAAGAGGGGCCTACATTCAAATTGTTAGCAAAATTAAAATTACACTGTCACTATAGGTGAAAGGGGCTCATAAGTGGAATAGCCTAGGGCCTCTTTTCATCTAAATCCGGCCCTGCCTATAGCTTTGTTTCCTTCAAGAACTAGTTTTTTTTTTCCTTTGCAAAAGATTTACATTATATTCTGGGAAGCAGGTGAAAAGCTACAGCTATCAATGGAACCCTTCAATATAAGGGAAGGTTAAAACAAAATATCCATTATTTCAAACTTGACATCTATTGGTTTCATGGGACAGTGCTGCAACAATATAGAACAGGCTTCCCATTATCTTCTGCCAGGATGCCGCCACCCCCCACCCCCCACCCCACCTTCCAGTCTAGCATACAGCTCTGGGATTTCCCATCCAAGCACTAACCAAATCCAGACTTGCTTAGCAGTTTGAAATCAAAGTTGGCTGGCTACTGCCACCTAGCATGTTCCATGAGGAAAAAGCTTGTCTGCTGAGTAATCACTGCAAAAAGGTAGATCAATCTAGCAGACTTGACATTCTAAGTAGCGTATTTTTTGCACTATAAGACGCACTTCCCTCTTCCCCCCGAAAAAAGTGGGTGGAAATGTCTTATGGAGCGAATATTGCCTATCATCTAGTGCCGCCTATCACTGCCGCCTATCACCACCACCCATTCGCCGCCACCACCTATCACCAATTTGATCAGCTTCCCGGAATACCGCTGATTAGCTGTTCCAGGTGGTGGGGAATGCCACCGCCTATCGCCTATCTTGTTTTCCACCCCAAAAGCTAAGTGCGTCTTATGGTCTGGAGTGTCTTATGGAGCAAATAATATGGTAATTTTTCCCAAGTGATTTATAATTGCCTTCTTTCTAGAGTTGAGTATGACTGCTCAAAGTTAGGTTGTGTGTCCAGAACAGGACTACAGCTCTGTCTCTCACATTCTAGCCCAGTACTTTAAACCACAGTACCCAACTGCCACTCAGGCCTCTTTTTTATGAACATAAAATAATTGCATTGGGAATGTCTTTTAGATCAGGGGTCTCCAACCTTGGCAACTTTAAGACTGCAAAGCTGGCAGAGGAAATCTGGGAGTTGAAGTCCACACGTCTTTAAGTTGCCAAGGTTGGAGACCCCTGTTTTAGATCATCCTCCAGTCTGATCCTGAGGGAGGGAGGGAGGGAGGGAGGGAGGGAGGGAGGATGGAAGGAAGGAAGGAGGGAAGGAAGGAAGGAAGGAAGGAAGGAAGGAAGGAAGGAAGGAAGGAAGGAAGGAAGGACTAATCTACTTCACAAATTTACTTCAAAAATCTCTCTTCACAAAGAGAGAAACTAGGCTGACTCCTCCCTGCCTAAGGGGAAGAAATTTTCAAGATTCTAGAGCCTATCTCAATAAAATATAGTTCTAGTTTTCCTGGAGGGTTAGTTTTCTGGCCCAGTCCAACTCTTAGGGATGAAAGATTATCATGTTTGCATCATTTAGACACTACAAGCTGACTTGGTGAAGAAATATTGCAATTCTGGTTTCCTTACTCAGGCTGTTATTCTAGCATATAAATTCATATAAGGAAATAAAATGTTTCACAAAACTCACCTTAAAAATAAGCAATGCTTCAGGCTTGGATTTGGACTTCAGTCTTGTCTTGATTTTCTTACTAAATCTGCATAAATTGACTTCTACAACTGACATCAATCCATGTTAAATGGCCATTTGGCCTCTAATAAAAGCTCAGATGTAAGAAATAGTTTTCCAAGCATTGTTGACTAGAGATATAGCATACTCAGCCTGAACCAGGGGTGAAATGCTCCCGGTTTGGACCGGATTGCCCGGTTCAGACCAGATTGCCCGATCCGGTAGCGATGGCGGTGGATGGTTCGGAGAACTGGTAGCAAAAATCCCTGCCACCCCCATGCCCAGCTGAGCTGCGTGATCATCAGAGGCTGTTTTTTTAACTTTTAGAAGCATTTTTTCTACAACCTCTTCAGCCGAAATAATGCTTTTAAAAGTAAAAAAAAAGCCTCTGATGATCACACGGCTCAGCTGGGATTGTCAGAGGCTTTTCAAGGCATTTTTTTCTGCAACCCCTTCGGCTGAAGGGGTTGTAGGGGAAAAATGCCTATAAAAGCTTCTGGTGAGCCCAGCTCACTTGCCTGATCATCAGAGGCTTCTAAAAGCATTTTTTTCTGCAACCTCTTAAGGTTGTAGAAAAAATGCTTTTAAAAAAAAAAAAAAGTTGGCCAAAGTAAAAAAAAGGCTTCAATGATCACAGCTATGCTGCGCGATCGTCAAAACCTTTTTTAAAAAACTTTTTTAAAGCATTTGTTTACTACCTATTCACCAAAACTGGTAGTAAAAAAATGTTTTTAAAAGGTTAAAAAAAGGCTTCGACAATCACAGCTGTGCTGCTACCATCAGAGAACCGGTAATAAAATAAAGCTAAAAAAGTTTTTTAAAAAAGTTCCGATGATCGCACATCGCTCAGCTGATTGTCAGTACTTTTTTTTTTTACATTTTTTACTATTGGTTCAGCGAACCAGTAGCATTTTTTACTACCAGTTCAGGCGAACTGGCCCGAACTGGTAGCATTTCACCCCTGATCTAGCTTCTTTTCCACGCGTAGAGTGGGAGCTAAACTTAATAAGTTTTTGTAGGATGCCAAAAAGACTACATAGCTTGTTAAAAGTACCATAAAATATATTATATATACAAATTTTGAACTATATATGAATTTATATATACTGCTATCTGCAGCGTCCTAGATAAACAGAGTGCAACACCCTCTTGAAGTTTTAAAGCAGCCTCATTCTCTGGAAAGCTTGCATGCTACTTCAAAGGCAATTCAACTGCTCTAATGCTTTAAAGGCAGGTTCATTGTACTGTCAAATACTTCTTCCAAATGCTTGTATAGTCCTAATAAAGAAGAGCAACACTGACTCTCCAAAAATTGAATTATAAATGTACACAAATGGCAGGTAACATTTGTGTGCAGTTGCTAAACTCATCATTTTTAGGATCTTAAAAGCATTTTAGTATTCCTTTTTATATATGATAGCTCACTATCACTAAATCCAAATAATTCAGCATAATCCAAAATTACAATGATGGAAGAATAATTTTGACATATAAGCAGGTAAAGTTCACATGATCTTTTACTGTCACAACAAAAATAACTAGTTGATTACATATCATAACTGTAAAAGGGATGTGGTGGTTCAATGGCTAAGACACTGAGCTTGTTGATCGAAAGGTTGGAAGTTCAGCGGTTCGAATCCCTAGTGCCGCGTAACAGGGTGAGCTCCTGTTACTTGTCCCAGCTTCTGCCAACCTAGCAGTGAGAAAGCACATAAAAAATGCAGGTGGGAAGGTAACAGTGTTCCGTGCGCCTTTGGCATTTAGTCATGCCGGCCACATGACCACGGAGACGTCTTCGGACAGTGCTGGCTCTTTGGCTCAGGAACAACTAGCACATATGTGCAAGGGGAATCTTTACCTTTACCTTAGCTGTAAAATTGTAATTCTTCTGTCAGAAGAATGTAGAATTGCGAAAGAATAAATCAATACATTAATCAGCATTTTCTCCAGGTATGCTACTTTCAAATATGTAGGTTATTGTTAAGAAAAGTGTGACAGAAAAAAAAGATCGCCATCTACAGATCAAATAGTTGTCAGCAAGTTTCTTCTTTCATAATACTTGGAATAAGAAGTTGAAGCGCTTTACGTTTGAAATGCTCCATGTCCTTTCCAAAATAACACATCTGCAGTAAATGGGTGGTTTTGAGCATTTTGAGCATACTTCAAGCTTGAAACAGCTCTGTTCAGAGTGCAAGACTCTTTACCCTTAAAAACATTTACAAATGCTCAGAGGTTTTGCATTCCAAAAAACTGTCATGTTCAAGAATTTTAAAGTTTGAAACCATTCATTAATTGTTCATGTATTATGTGGATGAGTTTTTATCACTCCATTTTGTAGTTTTATAGGGATAGCAATTAATCTTAGAGTGCTTTCACATAAGCGATTTTTTTTATGCTACCAACATTGTTTGTGTGTGTGTGTGTGTGTGTGTGTGTGTGTGTGTGTGTGTGTGTTGGAAAATACAAACAAAACTGCAACACAATTTATTTATTTATTTTATTTATTTATTTATTAGATTTCTATACCGCCCTACTCCCGAAGGACTCAGGGCGGTGCACAGCCAAACAATAAAAACACATACAATACAAAATTTAAAAAATAGAATAAAATCAAATTAAATAATTTTGGCCCCGACAAATTTAAAACCCCAAACTTTTAAAACCAATTTAAAATTGAATATATAAATACTAAAAAATATTTAAAATTTTAAAAATCTTTTATAAAAGAGGGGGAAAATTAGGCCAGGCCGGCCTGGTGAATTTAGTTCCGGTGCTTCCCTTTCTGCCCTTAATCTTAAAAGGATGCCTTATAGCAAGCTTTGTAGCTGTTACTACAGCTGTAGCTCCAGACTTTCACACATGGCATGGTGAAGCTCCTTTCTGTAGAGCTGTCTATCCATCTCCCAAAACTACTTGCCACGCATTTCTTGCCACGGCATTTCATCTTATCCATCCTACTCCATTGCAGCTTTTTAATTTCATATATCAACTATTTAAGCACAGATATAAATATAGGCTCCTCCATTACATAGCATAAACCTGTCCTAGATTGAAGTGTTCATAATCCTCAATAAATTCAAATTCTGACTTTTCCCCTCACAATTCAGAGAGGATCTGTCAATTCTCATATCAAACATATATGTACTTAATAACTATTACATTTTTCACATGACTACTATAGTCCATTTCAACCATTCCTGTGGAAATAAGTATTATAGGATTGTGTTGCAACTGCAGTATATAACCCCATAGTATGTTTTTTTTTATTAGCATAACTTTTTGGCATTATTAGGGGGCTGTTATGATAGAATAAGAATGAAGATAGAAGACCGGGATCTAAAAGAAATGTGGACAATTTCAGCAACAGGTGGAAGAAATAAATTTCAGAGAATCTGCTGGGAATTTACCTCTGGAAGTCACGTTGCATGTATATATATATAGGAATATGGCAAAAATATGTGTGTGACACAAGTAGTACAGATACTTAGCATGTGAAACTTTATTTCAGAGAACAATATGGATCCAGGCATTCAACCTACCTAACCAAGCAGATTCTCCTTATATCATGGTATAAGAAATAATAGTTATTCACACAATAAGTGTTGTTAGTTCTGTTGATTAAACCAGAATGATTCTGCTGCAAATGTCTGGAAATCTGTTTTATATGAATGCATACTATTCCAAGAATGTAATAGAGAAGATAAATTTAACAAAATGGAGGCGAATCCTTTTTCATCTTTTGGAAACGATGAAACTCAGCTCCTCTCTTTACTCCTATCTTCCCTGCCCTCCTGCTCCCCCACCCCCCGCAAAGCTCCTTGCAATCCCATCTAAACCACAGAAACTTCCTCACTAGATCACAGTACAGCTCGAGGGCAGCTCTAGTAAGAGAATAGCAGCATAGTAATAAGATGAGAATCCATCAGCCCGATTTTCTCAACATTGTTCCTCCTCAACAGAGGAGTTCAACTTCCCCAGCTCTGCTGCTATTTGTGAAAGGGCCACTCTACCGAACAATAGAAATAACCGAGGTGCAAAGATAAGGAAACTGGCCAGCAAATCAGACCAAACTGGCCAGTAAATCAGATCTGCAGGGTTTCTTGCCTTGCAGCCTTCAACTTCTGTATAAATCTTTGCCTTCCCATTATTCAGTATCTTTCTTGTAAAAAACGTGGGCTCTTGTCCCGAGTGTTGTGCTCTATACTTCTGAATTTTCCATTGTTTAAACAGTTCAGCTTTTTTTAAAATAACAAAAGCTGTAAAGAAATCCATTGTATAAAGGCTTCTTTTATAACAATTGATTCCGACAATGAATCCACTCTCTAAAATTAGGGTATAGGTGAAATAATCTGTGTATATACATTTTTTATTAATCAGAGCATCCTCACCGATTTCACAAAGGCAGTGGGAAACACAAGGATGGAATACATTTCATGACAATTTTATACTTTAACAAAAATATTGGCATAGTTTTATATACAGATGGTTTTCAAAAAGTAAAATCTTTACTATATTTTATACACTGGAAAAATAAAACATTTGAAAAGTGAGAGCCTGGAGCATGAAGTAGTCAAAAATTCTGTTCCAAGTTTTTAAAAAAATGTAAAGAGGACCAACATTGTAGTTCAGACATGTTCTATTTTCTATCCAGCCATGGAATCTATGAAAGCCATACATGAAATATCAAAAATAGATGGATATCACTAATCATGAATGCTTGTATTTACACTGCAACTAATTATCAACTGTTTTATTTACAAATCTATTGTTTTCCCTTGGTGAACATCATTTAAAATTTTAAAAACCATAGAAAGGTTGGTTAGAAACCGTACAGCCCAAAAATACGAGTTTAGAACCATTCAGATTGTATGAAAATGCATATTTTAATACAAGCACTGTCACAAAACTGAAACTTAGGGTGCGGATCCTTCCCTTTCAGCAATGTTGTAAGACAAAAATAAATAAATCCATTAGAAAATAATTTAAGAAACCTTTGAATATATTTTGCTAATTAGTACTGAAACTCGTTGCTATGCTTGTTGAGTCTGAAAGATAATCTAGTAGTTAGCAAAGTGTACTTTTATTTTTAATTATATACTTTTAACTAGAAATACAAACTCTCTTTGGAATACCTGACTGGCAGATGATAAAAGTGGCTTGTAAGGTGCTACAAGACTCTAAAACATAGTGTCTTTAACAGTGAAAAATCCAAAAATGGCTGGGAGAAAGGGGGATGTGGAAGACAAAAAGCAGCAGAAAACAGGCATAGCAATAGATACAGGGATTTCAGTAAGCAGTTAACAAGTGTCAACAGAATGTTAAATAGAAACAAAGGCAAAATGAAAAGGAGCCGATACGCAATCACGTGAGTTAAAAAATATCATAGTTCTATGTACATCTATACATAAACCCATAATGAGTAACTGCATTTACATATATGTAAGTGTGAATAAGATTGCAGCTGAATATTTGCTATGAAAGCTGAGCACAGGAAAAATTTGGGGATAAACTTATCAGTTATAAATAGGAAAAAAACTGTTTTAAAAAAGGCGTTAATGTCTTAGTTAGAACAAACTGAAGTACTTGAACTTTCAATTTAAAATTTACTGGTTTCATGCAATGCTGAATCAAAATAATTTCCATAACTAAACTTTTAAGATCTATATGTTTGTAGCAACCAAAAGATTAACCTTTTTGGCTTCAAAATGCAAATACTAATATATTTCAAATACAGAAACCAAAGATTAAGCACATCCACAGTAAGGGGAAAAAAACAGAAATAGCAATGGACAAGTGGATGCTATTGACTGGATAATGGGGAGTAAACGAGAGAGAACCTGAATTTGTAGACGCAATGATCAGTGACGTCTGACGACATATTAAATCACTAATATTTAGTTCATTGTACATTACAGGTAATCCTCAATTTACAATTCATTTAGTGACAGTTCGAAGTTATGACAGCACTGAACAAAGGGAGATGACCTGTACCTGAAAGTATGGCTTTTGCAGTGTCCCCCTCCCCCAAGTCACACAATCAAAATTTAGGTTCACTTGCACTCAAATGAAAGGGCACTTCAACTGCCCCACCCACCTATCTGCTCCCATCTATGGTGCTCTGCATTCTATCACATATCCCTGCTGTCCCCCCCCTCCTCCCCACTGCTCAGAGCTGACCTTTGCTGTCTCCTTCCTCTCCCTGGTGGCCAAGACACAGGCACAAGGCAAAGGTATAGCCCTGGATGTGTGCAGTGAGGTTGGCAGGATGGTGGAGCTTCATTTGCTGGTCAGGCCCAAGCAGGCCCAGCTGGAGAGGAAGAAGCAGGACAGGAAGGCACAGTGCTCTCTGTTTCCGAGTGAGTCAGGAGAGTCAGCGGAAGTTCCCATGGGGAAGGTGGAGGCGATAGGGGAATTGCTGTTTCGGGTGGCTGCAGAACTGGAACAAGGGTAGGGAGGCAGGCTGGCTTCCAAGAACTACAGCATGCAATCTACAGTTCATGGTACAGGTGAAGCTGGAAAAGGGGCTTGTCGGCTTCAGCAAGGGATGGAGGAAAAGTCCATAATTGTTAGAATCTATTTTCAGGTCCTCTCTTCTCTTAGCCCAGTCTTCTTACTGCAAAGGCAGTGACATTTGTAGAGTAGGGCGGATGACTGCCTGGTCAACATTCGCAGGCATTCTGACCAATTAGTTACAATTGTAGTATGGTAATCAGAAGATATCCATATACCAAAAAATAACAAAGCAATGCATTGTAACCATCTATTATTTTATTGGTGAAGAATGCCTTTTTATATCAAGCACAGACAGAAATTATGCTTGAAGGTGTTCTGCAACATGCTAGCTCCTCCCCCCCCCCTTATTTTATTTTTTTTAAATTAGGTAGTATGCTTGGTGGGCATCAAGGTACACCTGCACCATGCTGAGGACCTAGACAATAGGTTGCTCCATCATTGTGTGCCAGATGGAAAAAAACCCCAACAATAAATATTTCATTAATTTTTCTTGACATTTATCCAAAAAGATAAAAGATGAAGCTCTTCAATAATCTAAGTCAGGGGTGTCAAACTCTATTTCATTGAGGGCTGCATCAGGGTTGTGTTTGACCTCGGGTCGCTGGGGTGGGCATAGCCAGCTCAACATCACTTGTGTCAGGGTGCCTGTGGTGGCCCGAGCACTCTGCCAGCGAAAATGGGCTCCCAAGCTCTGTTTTCAGCTGCGACAGCCTCCTGCAACCCTCTTCCAGCGAGCATGCAGAGGCACCTTGGGTCAATCCTTCGCTGTTTCCAGGTTGGCCTGGGGGGCCAGATCTAAGCACCTCACGGGCCGGCTCTGACTCCTGGGCCTTGAGTTTGACACCCCTGATCTAAGTTCTTCATCTTTTCTAAGATGCTGTTAGTTCAAAATGCTTTAGGAATCATATGCCTTCCCAAGCTTCAAGAAGGGTAGCCTAAGCTTTTTCTGAGCAAAATATGTTTGGGAATATGCATGGCTAATTATTATAAACCGATTGGTAAGTCTGCTGCTGATGCATATAAGAAGGAAAACAAGAATTTAAAAGTCCTAAGAGAAAAATATTCCAAGTTACATGGGTAAATCCATGTGCTACATATACATTAGCCTGAATGCATCTAGATAGTCTATTTTAAGAAAAAGGGGAAAAATGAATATAAAATTGAAAAATATTAAACTGCTTAGAGAAAAGTGTCATCTGTAGAAAATGACAACAGATGAAATTTCTTTTTTAAACTTCCCACTATAAAAATAAATTGGGATGCATAAAAATTAACTAATTTCAAGAAAAAATAAATACTGCCCATTACCCAAGATGATACACAAATGACTAGTGGGTTTCAAGTGAATATTTTATCTCTCAGCAAATTCAAAGAAATAAAACCACATTAATTCACAATTTAATGGAAAAATAGAAACTAAGTGTAATTAAATGACAATACACTCAGGATAATATTATGACTGCTCAAAGTATGAAATTAATGACAGGGAGTTCTTGGCCACCGCCAAATAGGATTTTAGATGCAATGGTGTTTGGTCCACTTCTTCCAAGAAAGTTATGCTCCCGAAATATGCAGCAGGCACGCTTAGTTTCCTCTTTGTGAGACTAGAATGTAGTTTATCAATCATTTTCTTCACTATTCAGTTTTACCCATTAATTACTGCTCTGTCGCTGGACTTTTGGACCAATACTTTGAATTCCTTCTTCTGGATTTGGCCGCTTCCCAGTGCACACTCCAATGTTAAATGATGTTCTTCCTAGATTGAAGACAATTGAAAACAAACATATTCTTTAATGTTGTATTTGACTTTCAATTTGATTGAAAATTGAATTTGATTTAAATTTGATTAACTCAAAATCATAAATGTACAGAAATCATACCTTGTTGCACTAAGTGTGTTTTTTTACTGTCCCCATGAGCATAATGTAAAATTCCGCTGTTTCCTTGAGCGTAACCTATTTTTAAAAAGTGTATTAATTTCTGAACAAATTTTTTTAGAAATCAACATTAAACTTTCCCCCCATAGTTTTAATAAATATAAATAAGTAATATTTATAGTATTACTAATTTTTCTGTCATAGTTTGAAATATTGTACTGAATTTATTAGAAGTCACATTTTCTGTCACAAACAAATACCATTCTCAAATTGTGTCTTTGAATGTGAAATCTAACTTATCCCTAATCATAAGCAAAAATTATCTGAAAGAGCACCCGTAAGATATTCACTACAATTTTCCCCCTTGCTCAATGCCCCATTCTGTATCTTTATTTAATATTGTTAGAAAACAAAGGTTCCCACTTTATATTCTTAAACTCAGTTTTTACTTCATTTATAACATATCTTCTACAGAAAATAAGTAAATCCTAGTATAAAAATCACAGTGTACTAAGCACTACTATTTGGATACTGTTTCTATATTTTAAAACAAGTACCTCTTTGAATGATTCAGTTACCTAGTAAACATTACTCTTGGCTACCATAAAACAATGAAGAGCGAGCAATTAATTAATTAATTAATTAATTAATTAATTAATTAATTAATTAAACTGCCTAACCACTTCTTCCATAACTCCTTCATTTGGGATCCATTTAGAAGTCTTCATAGTAAAGAGTTGTTGTCATGCCTACCTCACTTCCTTGGAGATCAGTTAGACTTTACTGTTTTAGGTATATAGTTGCTTAGTCTATACTAGTAATATAATGGTTTCCCCAGAGCAATTCCTATTTTTACTTACTATTCTTAAACATGCTTATGCAGAAGCTACATTGCTGAAATCAATATATCTTGATTTGTCAAGGGAATTTGAATATCACACATTATTATTTAAGAGTGAAGGAATAGTGAATGCAGTTTTGAGTTATCCCACCTTGCTGGTGAATTCCACTTGTTCCTTTATGAGTCTCTCCATGGGTACATGATTGAACATTCCCTGTATGTCCTTCACTGGTTCCCATTTGAGTGCCTGAAAGAAAGCAAATCTATATTGTTTTCAGGATTTATAGAATTACACAAAAGGGATGTATTTAATATCATGCACAATTTATATTGTATAATATAAATAAATCTAAATGAAAATATGTGGAAAAAGTAAGTACACCCCTACATTTATCACAACCTCAAATACCTATAATTAAAAACAGGTGTACCAGATCAGATGCAAATGTTTACCATATTGTTAGAGAGGATCTGGGAGGTTCCTGTGTTATTACATATTTAGTTGGCTGGCGGCATCACAAATATGCCTGGATTGAAAGAGCTCCCTGAGGCCTGCATAAAGATGGTTTAAGATGCCTATGATTCTGGGAAGGGATTTAAAAAGATTGCTAATCATTTGGACATCAATCCATTGTCCAGATTATCTACAAGTGAAGAAGATTTCAAACAACTGCCAACCTGTCCAGCCCATCCCAGCAAGTTCAGCCTAAGAGAAGAATGGAAATTGCTGGAAAAAATCCCTAACGACATCAGAATTTTATCACATGACCTAAGGATAGCTCTCATGATTGATGTCAAAGTATATGGATCTACCATTAGAAAGGAATTGTGCCAAGAGGAAACATTTGATGTCCAGAAAGAACATCAGGGCAAGAACCTAACTTTGTTCATTAACATCCAGATAAACACTAGGACTTCTGGAACAATGTGCTCAGGACAGAGGAGGCAGTGTTATTTGAACACAGCACCAGAAAACATACACTGTCAAACAATTAAACCCTTTTCCCTTCAGCTGGTGAAAGCTTCCAAGACGGTGACCATCAGGTGAGTTCATGCAGTGATAAATTCCTCATTGCAAGAGAAGCCATTCCTAGGACCTTTTAAGGAGGCCTCTCCTTGTCCTCTCCTTAAAAAAACATCACTCATCTTTGGCTTATTATTATGTTGGTAGATAGTCAAATAGATTGCTATTTATGCTTCTTAGTTTTTCATACATAGGAGTAACTTACCACTTGTACCAACACAACCAGGGAGATTTTCGCTTGAAGAATATCCCATTAGGCCACCATTTCCATTTCCATTTCCGTTTCCATTTCCATTAGAAGGCACTGAAGCAAGGAGACCTAATCAAAATAAAATGCAGTGGCCTAAAAAACTGAGTTAATTTTCTCAACAAGAATTAGAGCATTATTTTTAAAGAATCAATCCCATGCAAACACAGACTATATTTTAAATTAAATATCAATAATGTTGGAACTGTCACTCAGAAAGATGAAAACAATCCCACAAATAAACCGATCCTTAACCTGAAAATATAGAAAATTCTCCCTAAATAAATTAACTGTGTTTCTAAAATAAAAAGGCAATGCTTTTTTTTTGCAGTGTTTTGACCCTGAAAGGACCAGAGCTTATGTGATCTTATTATTAATATATTAGCCCTTCAGTAATGTTAAAAGTTACAACTTTTAAAAAGGTGAAATTAGAGAAAAATGCAAGAGAAATAACTTTTCATTCTTCAGTCAGTCAATTATAAATATTAAACTATGATTTCAACAATTAAGTAAGACTTTCAGGCCAAAAGTCATGAAAGTAAAAAGTGAAACCAAAGCTTTCCATCATACCCAATCCTCTGTATCGGGATAATTGTTGATAGATTTGTTTCATCCTTTCAATATTCAGTCGACTCGCCTCAGCATGATTTACCATCGGCTTGGGGTAATTTACTCCTATTATACATTTTGCAGCTTTCTGGACTCCCTCAGGGGCATTCCAAGGATCATATATATACTTTGCAGGAAAACCTCTGAGTATAGGTAGATAACGTCTTAATTTAAAAAGAAAGAAAAGAAATTTTCTATCATTTTTATGGTTCATCAAAATAATCCCAGTATAATATTTCACTTTAAACTGATAATGGTTCTTTACCTGATGTAGTCCCCATTAGGATCAGTTCTCCTGCCAAAACCCACAGGACAGTAACAGTGGAAAAATTGCTGGAAAAATGAGCTACAAGACAGCCACATCCAACTGCCTGCATTCACACTCCAGTCTGCGTCAAGAAGCAATTCTTCAAATACCTACAAAAAAAAAAACCACATCAAAACCACTGAATTAATGTAACCCTGTATTTACTCTTTCTCCGAAATAGTTTCAAGTAGCAATTTGTTGGCATGCTGGCTTTTAAAATGTCCATATCTAAGCACATAAGGAGAAAGCTGAGAAGAAATATGTACTCTATACAGTAAACTTTTGAAATGTGCAAAGTCAGCAGACAACTCATTTATCTGCAGAAAGGGCTCAAGGTAGCTTACATATTTATGAAAACTCATAATGCAAATAGACGCTGGAAACAGAATGATATTTAAAACCACTAGCATAAACAATTAGTCACAGTACTACAGGACAATCTAATCCCTGAGATCAGCCTGTTTGTATTCTATCTAACATTTCTCATACATGTTTTAATGTGTTAAAGAAAGAAGAGTGAGTGTGGGACTGATGAGAGAAAACAAGGAAACATTCTGAATGCACATTATAATGCATAAAGTGTTGACTTACCACTAGGTGTTGCTACTGAGCTAAATTACTTTATATTATATAACATTTATAATGGTGACAGCAGTTATGTGCATTTACCCCACTGGTTCTACATTAACTACACTTGCAGCATACTCCAAAACTATATTTTCTCACAGCTCAGTCCAAGAGGATACAATGTGGCTATAGAATTGCAAGTAAAGGATAGTAGGGGTTGTTTGTTTTTTGTTAATAAAGAAGCAAATATGTCAAGACTTCAATAATAAAAAGATTTACATACATCATGTTCTGCAGAAGAATCAACCACAAACTGGGTATGCAATACAACTTTTCTTAACATTATTTAGAAATAAACTGGAATGTCAAATCTTAAGGACAATATCAAAATGTGTTAACTGGAAGAAAATTGTACCTTCATTCCTTCCTCCCAGCTAATCCACAGATCACCCCGTGTTAAGAAGCATGCCACAGCATGTCTGGCAAGATGATGAATCCAGCCTTCCTGACGCAGCTGGGTCATAATAGCATCAATCCAAGGGAACCCTGTCCGACCCTCTGCCCACTTGGCCAAAGCCTCCGGATTTTTGTCCCAAGGAATCTGCACACATATGGGGTTGCCTTCCATTTTATCAAATCGTGGATTATTAGTTGCTGCTGTGTAAAAGAATTCACGCCACAACAACTGGCCATAGAGGGAAAGAGGAGGAGAGCTGTTCTTCTTCACCTGTAAATCGTAAGATATGATTAAAAACTCACTTTTTAAATACATGTCTTCAATACATGCAGACAAATCCAGGTGGTCAATTCATACCTTTTTGTACAAATCTGTTAATTTGAAGTAAAATAGACGGCAAGATAAACAGCCAAAACGCAGATAAGGACTAAGTCCTGTTGGACTTGCAAGAAGGGAATTTGCATTCATTCGAGGTCGTTCAAAGTTTGCAACCCAAGCCTTAAAAAGAAAATTAAAAAAAAAGGGAGGAGGCATTTATATTTATTATTTGTTGATATAAGTTTCTTAACAGCATTTTAAAAACCAAGCTTGCAACGGCTATGTATCAGCTTCTCAAAATCTGAGAATTACTTATGCATATCATTTTTAATTCATTTACACATGAGGTCTTACTATTTATCCTATATTGAGGATGTTTAGTAAATTTACATTGCAGCACTTCACTTCTCCAGCATTTGAACACAAGACTAGAAAACTACTTTATGGAAATAAAATTGTTATAGTGATGCTCAGTCTACAGACAGTGTGAAGTACAGCTTCTGTGTCTTCAGGGATTTATATCCCAAATTTTCTGTTTAATACTCTATGTTGATTTAAAAGCACAAGGGGTACAAAGGATGGATAGGTGGGATTGCAAGGGCCTATACAATATAAAAATGTTAACTGTATAGTTGGTATGTAAAATTACAGCTAATCAAGTATTAAAGCATTCAGAATTATTTCTCAATAAAAACTACAGTATTTCAATCCTTGACAACAAGCACATAGAAGGTAGCACTCTCCAAGTTCATTTTACTAAAACTGGCTCAATTTTTTTCATGCCTCAATAAAGTAACGAACTATATTTAGTTCTGATTCAATGAAGTTCAATGATTGAAATTTTGGCACTGAACAAAGAGAGTTATGACCTGTACCCAGAGTTATAAACATTGACGTACCCCAGCCCCCCGGGCAGTGTGCCTGCCCTTATAACCACTACCTGCCTACAATCCCCAGCATCTGGGGCATCCTGCACAACAGCACTCAGCCACAGAGCTGGCCTGGGCCTGAAGTTTTTAACAATCTTAGTCAGTAGCCATCACCACTGCCAGTCAGAAATGCTGCTTCGCACTGATTTCTAAGATGTGAAAGCCTTGGGAAACAGCACAATTGCTCCCATTGCCCAGCATTCCCAGGAACCTGTCACATGCCATTTGCCTTCAGGCAGTTTTTTCCTGATGTTGAGAGGCCCGCACAGCTTATCCAATGCAGCTCTTGGTCACAACCAGGTCCAAGCCGCCTTGGAGCCACTTCTATTGTTAGGGGCGGTGCTAGGGCTGTAGTCAAGGCCTGGAGCATTGGCAGCCAGCTGGCAGCTCTACTTCAGGCCTAGGCCTGAAAGTTCTGCTGATGAGTGACACACTACAAGGCAGGGCTGAGGCGGCTGTGACTTTGAATTGTATTGCAGGACACACTCTTCACTAACTGAAGAACCCTTGTGCTCCTTGTGCTCCATTTAATGATTGCAACTATGAATGCCAGGACTGTGGTTGTTGAGTGAAGTGGTCATTGGGCATCTCACTTAACCAACCAGAACAACTTTTGACTGATACTCTAGTCTCAACTGTGCTCATCAGTCAAGGATTCTCCTTATACATAGCAAACAACAAAGGTGAACAACATACCTTTCTTTCCAAATGTCTTTCCAATCTCGTGAGTGCTTCTGTTTCTCCTCCTGGCCAAACGGCGGAAGGTAATCCATCTGTATCAAAACCTATAGTACAGAAACCAAAATAAAATATATTAGTCAAATATTATTAGCCAATCTGTATAAATTATAAAACTTTGTTATGTTAAACTATTGTTACACATATTTTCAAAACGCTGAACTGACCCAATGCTAAATTTGCAGGTTTTGATGAATTTGAATACTTATTGAATATTGAATTAGTATTTAAATAATTTATTGCTCCTCAGTGCAGTGACAAATATACTGAAATCTCTCTGTCAACTATTATAAATCCATGATGAGTTATCAACACCCAATCTAGGAGCAAGTCTTCAAAATTTAACAATAAGGAACTTGCTCTTTTTTTCCTCACAATAAAGCAAACATTTTCAATGAACTACATGGTTATTTGGAAACTCTACTGAATTATGTTACATACGTATTCTAGTATAATCCCTATCCAGAAAGCAATCATTAATAGTATCAGTTTCTTATAGAGTTTTAAAGCAACATTTAAAATGACAAGATCAGGTAGTCCTCAATTTACAACCATTCATTTAATGACCGTTCGAAGTTACAATGGTATTGTCAAACGTGACTTATGATGGTTTTTCCAGCATCCCTGTGGTGACATGATCAATACACTAGGCAGCTGGCATTTATTCATGATTGTTGCAATGTCCCGGATCATGTGATCACCTTTTGCAACTTTCTAACAAGCGAAGTCAATTGGGAAGCCAGATTCGTTTAACCATATTATTAACTTAACAACTGCAGTGATTCACCCAACTGTGTCAAGAAAAGTCATAAAATGGGGAAAAACCCACTTGGCTTACCTAGTTCTTCAAGTGATGGAACTCCGTATTTCTCATCATGATCGTCAGAAACTGGGGTGGCACATTTTGACATGGCTTCTGCAGTGATAGTTTCCACAGGCATCTCCAATGGTTCCATTCTACTTATTAGAGTTTGGAATCTCTTATAAGTAAGAGGTGGCTGGCCTCCATTTAATTCTATAATTCTACATACAAAGAAATCAATGCCAGTTTATAATTTTAGAAACACTTTTTGTTTATTATGGAACTCTACAGTACATTTCTTATCTATATTATGTTATGACATTTACTTCATATTATGAATAAAGTTAGTAATTTCCATTAGAAATATAGAAAAGGCTCAGGGGCAGAATTAATACAGTAAATCCAATCATCCTACTACAAATAATTAATAAAAGGGTCAATGACAATTTGGTTATTCTGCAAATGAATGAACAGATCACTGGAAAGGTTACTTAACAATTTGTTACAAAGAAATTACTAAAAATGAATCTAAACCACTGACAAATATTATAATTTACAAATACTTTAACATATGACAATTCAATATTAAAAAAACAACTATCTGGAAACCAGTGTCCAAATTTGACTGGTACAGAAACCATTAACTTTCCATGTTTGACATCTCAACAACCAAAGTAACAGAACAGCCAAAGGTGATGGGTCTAGATGGGGATGAGCTGTCCACAGGGTTTCATGTTGTTTTTAAAAAGACAGAGGAGAAAGAAGCTTCCAGGAAAAGGAAAGTTTAGGTGATGGTGTCAGTATTTGATTTAAAATTCCCTTTGAATTGCCCAAGGCCAACTGCTAAAGGAAATTGTTTTCCTAGTTGAATTGTCTGTATCTATCTATCTATCTATCTATCTATCTATCTATCTATCCATCCATCCATCCATCCATCCATCCATCCATCCATTAATCAAATGTATTGGTTGCCCATTTTACCCACAAAGTATTGCTTTGATGATGGGTACAAGTGAATTGAAAGATAGTGGTCAGGGAGGGGATAGATGAGTATTGGAGAGGAAGTGATCAGCATACATATCCCACTTTTGTTGGAAGAAGGGAGATATGGCAGGTAAGGTTGAATAAACTATTCCAGGACATAGATGACCACTAAATTAGTAGTAATCTCCACTTCTAATTGTCTAAAGCCAGCTCAATACCAAGTAGAGAGGGGTGTATTCATGCTTGTACAGGGCCAAGGATCTGCTCTGGAAATTCTGGGGTGTAAATGCCTGTATCTGAAACTGGGCCACAGAGACAAACTGGAAGTTCTACCAGTGTACCTGGTTGCCAAATGGAATCCCTTTTTAGACTCTTGGAAGTGATTTCAGGACTAAAATGATAAACCTGACACCTTTTAGTTTGGGGGAGGGGGACAGATATTTATATCCTGTGGAACACAAGAATCCATGAATTCATGGCCTTCATAAATCTTGGGTCTGGCACAGACACTTTTAACCTCACATTCCTTTCAGAGCAGTTGAAAATTGATTTAGATGAGGATGAGATTGTCCCCAAATGTTCCTACTTTAGCTGTTGTGATCAATTTACATAGGATTTTACTGACAGTTAACTGTCTCTGTCTTGACTCCTCATTAACAGAGTTCAATTGATAACAGGGGCATCTGACTGTATTATCTAGGATTTCGTCCAGCCAGTGAATTCCAAGGAAATATAGGGTGCTTTCTAGTATGATCTCCATCAATCTTTTTAGACGTGACTTGAGGGGGGGGGGATGACTGCCTGGATCTGAAAGCTGATCAAAATTTCTCGAAAGGGTGTTTTTCCAACAGCCTTGAAAGAAGCTGTATGCAGCCTTTTCTGGAGACCTTCTTTGAATCCAGTTATTCTTGACAATTATTACCTGTAAAGTACTGATTTTAACTTATGAAGTCTCTCGCAGCTTGGCATCTAGATATATCCAGGGCTACATTGTCCAGTCAGAATTGTCCTGAACAGCAAGACTGCACTGAAAGAAGCTCCTGCTGATAACCTAATTTGGTTGGCTGTTACCAGGAGGTGTTGCTTTCCTATTCAGTGTCAGTTCTTTGAAACAGCTTCCCTGCTGACTTCAGGCTTGCCTCCTCTTTGATAATAGTCAAGGAACAATTAAAGACAGCTTTTCCATAGGGATTTTCCCTATTGTACAAATATCACCAAATTGTCTGCTATGGTTTCACATCTCCAATGTTTAAAATATTTTTATTTTTAAACCTATCATGACCATTTTAATGTTACATTTGTCTGAGTCCTGTTACTATGGATATTTTAATGATCTTTATCATGGATGTTTTATGTTTTTACTGTAAAGTGTCATGAGTCAATTTGTTGAAATCAGCAGTATACAAGTTTTATATGTAAATATAAATGTTTCATAGTGCTAAACTGCTAAACTGCAAAACCATCCATTATGCAAAATTGATATATTACAGGAAAATACTGTAATAAAAAATGTTGACTGAAAATTATTTTCTATCCTCTTATCAGAATCAGTATCTATTTATACTAAATAAAACATTATTTTTCTCTTTTACACTTAAGAAATTAGTATCTTACTTGTCTAAGTCATATAAGGTATGCGATATCCGTACAATGACTTCCAATCCTGCTTCAGTGGCCAATTTCTTAATTGCTGCATCTCTCTCCTTTCCAAATGGTTCAGAGTCATATTCAATAGAAAGTTTTGAAATATTCCATTCCTATAATTTCAAATAATAATGTGATTTTTAAAACTGCAATTGTTCCAGGTCAAGGAACAAGAAAGAATAATAAATACCCAGAATGCATAAAAATAAATTACTATATTCAATAGCAAATACAGAAAAAAAATATTCTCTGTGTACAAGCCAAGAATTCTGCTACAGGAGGTTTTAAGCAAGCTGGAGCAAAGACTTTAGCCCTCCTTTTTCAAATATAACAGAACTGGGCCAATAAAATGAATATTACATTAAATTATACAGTGATTTGAAAACCCTTAGAGAGTTTTAGCCCCACTTTCCTAGAACTGAACAGACTTTACCATTCATAATTCAGTATCAATATAGGATCTCCCTGAGATTCCAAACTACATTTTTATTACTCCCTTCTTAAAATGTCTATATTCATAAAACTGGATTATATGCAATTAAGCCGTTCCTTCTCTCAGGTGTGTGCTCTTACAGTATGTTATTTTTGTCTTAATTCGAATAGATTTTACCAAGAGATAACAAGCTGAAAGAACGAAGTTAGAACAAAAAGCCTCAGGAATATACATTGTTGCAACAAGGTACTATAAGTTTAGATGTTTCCTTCATCTTTATAGATGATTGCATCAGTGCAATTTACAGATGGTAAATATTTATATCTAATATATCTAACCACATTATAATATGAAACAGTAAGACAAAAAAATTAAAAAGTAAGCAATCTGAATAGGTTTTTACTTTTAAATCCCAATGTTGTGATGCAAATCTTAGCCAAATTATGCCCATTAATATGGCCAATAAATATTATACATATTACTTTTAAGTATAATCATAGTATTCAAGTAAGTTTAAATACTTTTGTACTTGCTTCAAATCATCTTCAAATAATCCAAATTTACCTTGAAAAGCCTGGGAAATACATCTGCCGGCTGTCCTCTAATCACAAATAAACGAGAGTTTAGTTTTCGTAAGTTGGCATCCAAGTCCTCAAGACACTGAAGGAGAAATCTGAAAGGAGGAAGACATGAAGGAAATATGTTTTTTTTAAAAAAATGTTTGCTGCAAAGGCAAGATTTGTGCAGAAAGAGTTATAATCAATCATAATATATTATCTTGGTTCTACAGATTACAGCCATCACACAAAAATATATTGTGGTGTAAGTGTGTGTATGTAGCTTCCATGGTATATTCAGAAATCCTTACAGACACTGTCAGAGATCATGTAATAATGCTGCTGTTATACAAATAGAGGACTACAGCTGAAAGAGTGTGCAAACTTTGATAATGATGTACAGCTATTTCAGGTCAATGTATATGAAAACCCATTATAGAAACTCTTACAATTCAATATTATCCTTTAAAAAATAAAAATAAAAAGTTAATTGGAAATTTCTTACTGTATACTAATACTGTATCATGTATCTGTATTAAAGTGACTTTAAACTGCTATTGTACAAAATTACTGGTTCTAAAAGGTTACACGTAGCAAACACTGGCTATCATGTAAAAAAAATTATTTAAAGAAAAAGGCAACAGCAGTCTCTTAAAATGTTAAATACTCCTGTGCTGCTGAACTTGAACCACTACCCCTGCCCCACCTCAGTAACAGGTTGTTTACCAGAGCTTTAGAAACCTAAAATCCCTGCAAGGAATTCCCATCTGATCATGGAGGCATCCATGGTCAACCTCTAGGTGGATTGTCCGATAGCAAAAAAAAAAAGTTCTGTTGATTTATCTCCCAGACTAAGTAGTTCGAAGAAGAAACTATTTATCCAGTACCAAGAATACCACCTTAATTTCTCATGAACCAATATTGTAGTTGGCATCTGAAAATGAGCAAAAGCTGCCACTGCCATTGCTGAAGCCTTGAGATTGAGAATATATTCTGATTGTTGGACATCCATGAATTGCAATAGATTTAAGCTAGAAATGGAAGTATGCCTATGGAAGGTACTGCCAAATAGACCCAAGAAGCTGATTATCTATAATAGGAATTTATAGTCATACGTTTGGTAAATTCTGCAGGAGTTGTCATTAGCCTAAATAGCTCCAGTGTTAGTGTAAGGATTAAAAAGAAAAGCTTTATTTTTTAGAAAAACAACAAAAGGATGGACCAGAATGTGGATCCTGGAAAATTAAGGGGCTAGATGGGCTTGAAAATATTACCTGTGAGATTTATAAAACAATATATGAAGTCTTTAAAATTATTAAGAAAATTGTTCTCTCCCCTGCCCCCAAAAAAGTTTGTTGATTGGAATATGAACAGATGATTAGAAGGAAATTAAAGGAGAGCACAAAAGTAGAAAAAAAGCAACACTATTTGACTATAGAATACATTAAGGCTGTTTGGGAACAATATACTCAAAAGTTACATACAAGAAGTTACTTACAAGATAGATGGCAAAGGAAATAGAAGAACAACAGATTCTATTGCATAAAACAGAGACTAAAACTGATTTAAATGTGGATTTGGAGTTTTAAAAAAATCTGGATTACAAAAGTGAAATGGAAAAAGATGTTGCTCTTCTGAAAGTGGGTTTTAAAATGCCAGAGTATAAGAGTAATATGGTGAACGATGCCAAAATAGATTTATAAATGAAACCAATTGAAGTCTTAATAATGAAAGATGACATAAAAGGAATGCATGAAATCAAGGAAACCTTAGGAAGAAACAAAAGAAGAATTACAGTACTCAAGCTGTTTCTGAAAGAAGAACAGAAAGAAAATGATAAGAAAGCAACTTGTGGGACGTTACTTGATGTTGATGGGATTAAAGATGAAGCTTTTAAAAACTACAAAGGTTTATAAAATGAACCTGTTTGATCAAGTTAAAATATATATTTTGTAAGGTTTTCTTTTTACTAGAAGTGAATGAGGAGGCTTTAAAGATCTGTTATAAGTGGAGAGAGATTTCTTTTGCTTTTTTAGCATAAGTAATAATTTTGGATTATAAAATCGAAGTTTTTAATTAATATTAAAATATGTTAATGTTTTTAGTAACTCTTAACAGACTTTTGCTAATTACAACTAAATGATGTCTTTTTTGCAATTTGATTATTGGTAAGGGGCGAGACATGGGAAGTGGGTTTTTTAATTGAAGCAGTAGAGAAGGTGTCATTTTACATTTTCTATATACATGCGCTCAACTTACTATGACAATTGAGTCCCAAATTTCTGTTGCTAAGCAAGACAGTTGTTAAGTGAGTTTTGTCCCATTTTATGACCTTTCATGCCACAGTTGTTAAGTGAATCACTGCAGTTAAGTCAGTAACCCGGTTAAGTGACTCTGGCTTTCCCATTGACTTTCCTTGTCAGAAGGTTCCAAAAGGTGATCAAATGACACAGCAATCATAAATATGAACCAGTTGCCAAAGCGTCCAAATTTTGATCACATCATGGGGATGCTGTGATGAAAAATGGCCATAAGTCACTTTTTTCAGTAACTGCAATTCAACCATTCAAATGAATGGTTGTAAATTGAGGATTACCTGAATCTTTTTCTTCTTTTTTATTTTTTCTATTAATTTTATTTTTTCCTTTATTTTTTGTATTTTCTTTAGTTTGCATTAGTTTTTTTTATCTTTGTATTTGTACACTTTAATAAAATTATTCCAAAAAAAATAAAATCTGCGTGGCAATACCTTTACTATGATGACAGGAATCAAACAGCTCTATATAATGAAACACATAACTGGCCCTAATTATCCCTCTGCCTGAACTAAGATGCAATTCAAAAGTTCAGAGGATAGTAAAAAAAATTCCAGAAAACTACTGTGTTTTAAGCACTATAAAAAGTTTAATTTCCCAAACTTTATTTTCTCTTTATTTTTTTCAAGGTGTTAATAACATCATTCATTTGAAAATATAAGTGGCCAAAATAAGGAAAAACAGTCACTTTGTAAGGATTGGAATATTTGAAGAGCCAGGAACATCTTGTAGCTGAATACAGTATGTATGATTGGAATTTTAGCTGTACTTTAAATCTGTTGATTCACAAATGTAAAGTTTTTGATTATAATTTAATGACTGTATTAAAGAGTTTCACTTGAAGTTTCTTAAAATGTCTAGAACAATTATTTTCTCCCATTCCACAAATCTTGAGCACAGAAAACTTTTGAAAGAGAAGTGACAGCTATCAAGAAAATATTCTAGTCTATCTTTACAACTATTGTGCAGCAATAGTTCTGGCCAAACACCATGAGCCAATGCTTTAAACCATGGGTGTCAAATCTGTGGCATCACATTGCCGTCACGTGATATTTCGTGACATTTTCCGCAATTGCGGAGTTGGGGTGGGCATGGCCTGCACATGACACATCTGGCCCATGCGTCGCCAGTTTGACACACTTGCTTTAAACCAAGTGTGAGAAAAAAACTGGTAACTGTAAATCATTTGAAGACAACAAGTAACCAGAATCTATATGAAGACCTATAAAACTTTTCCATGATTAACTATCAAAGGACGTAATAGTTCAACATTATAGTTATACAGGTTTGATAGCATTTTCAAATGTATATATGCTGATTCAAATGCAACAAATGAATCACGCTTCTTAGGGTTTTTTTCCTGCCATTTCCAGGAATTTTCCGTAAATATTCAAAACTGGCTTTTCTAGCATACTCAGGAACATGATGATGTATCCCTAACCGGGTTTTTCAGATAGAGAATCCATATTAGAAAGCACTTGCATTCTAATAAAGACCTAAGTTTTGGGAATATAGTGTGCTGGCTCTGAGAGAGCCACAGAGAAACCTTAATTTTAGATACTGACCTGTATTGTTATAAAAATTAGCCCTTCATTTGTTACATAGGGATGAGCATTGTTTTGCTATAGAAAAGTATTTTTAAATTACAAAAAGAAAACAAGCACCTATGATTAATTTAAAATAAAAATTAAAAATGGATCCTATGGGAAGCAGAACCAGTTCTAGAGGATCATTCCCCATTGAATTTGCTTGTCAGAATCTGAAAAGGTGATCAGATGGCCCCGGGACACAGCAATGGTTATAAGTATGAATCAATTGCCAAGCATTTGTATTTTGATCACATGATCATGGGAATGCTGGAAAGGTTGTAATGGTGAAAAACAGTCATAAGTCATTTCTTTCAGTGCTGTAGTAACTTTGAACGGTCACTAAATGAACTGTTGTAAATCAAGGATTGCCTGTATTATGTAAAGGAAGGAATTATAGATTATAGTCAAAGATAGGAACAGTTAACTTATCTAAAGCAAGTATTTATGTTATAATGATAATTTTTCTCCATGTATCACATAACTATGCTTTTTACTGGTCCACGAAGAAATATAACATCTACTGTAATAAGATAAAGATATATCATTTCATCTTTCAAGTCCCTTAAACTTTCTAGAGAAAGACAGCCAGTTTAATAAATATTTGCTAGTATTACCTTTGGTGTGTCTCTCTTATCCAGTTTTTTACATGATTTCTAAAGGCTTACTTCAATATGAATCAACAAGAAAGTTTTTTTAAATAGGCCGTTGCTCTAGCAACCAGGCAAGGCTGTTTGGACTACTCCCGTCACAATGACCTACTTTAGAGATCATGCTACAACACAGTTTCATAACTTGAATTTCAAGTTCATCACCACAGTGTTTTGAAGAGATCAGGCTGCACTTCTAAAGAAAATCAGATGTTTGTTAGAAAGTAAATAAAAACTTACTAGTCTACAGTATTTCATACAACTGCATCTTTAAAGCTTAACCAATTTAAATTCCAAATAACACAGGTAAAATTAATTATTGTACTACTGATAGAAATGTATTGTGAAGCTTAAATTCATTGTTCCTCCATTCTCACTAACATGTAATCAAAATCAACATACTTCTAATATCTACGGACAAAGATAGAAGATGTCTATGAAGATACATACTGATTGTAGCTAAACCTCGTTAACATTGGAACATCTACGTAGGCATCCCTTTAAAAACAAAACCTTCTCAAAGCTAGAAAAGGTCATGGATCTCTAAATAACTCTTCTCTGACACAATTCTGCTCTGTCAACCTAACATAGGGCTGGATAATATTTTAGGCCCAAGAGATTTGCCATGTGCTAGTATATACCATCAGAAATACACATATTCAGTTCACTAAAATACATTGTGGAAAGAAAAATCTGGCTCCTTTTACGGAGCAAAAATGGGAACCGCTAAATTTTCACCACAATTATCAATGATAAATGCAGCTATTTTTACTTCTTTTACTTTGGTGGCTAAATAACAAGGAGATTCAAAGATCACAAATGGGACAACTATGAATTAAATGTTACAGATTTACATTTACTACAATAAGTCAAGATGCAATAAAACAAAAATCTTTTTTGGGGGGGGGAGGAAAGTGCAGTATGTAGAAAATTTTGTCCCAAAGCATAATTCTTAGGGCTGGTTATGAATTATTAAAGACTGATTCTTAAAATCAACTAAGTTGCAACATAACTTTTAATTATGAAAATATGGGCAAGAAAAATATATACCATATATATATATATAACTGATTTTCAAATAACTGAATAAAAGGTTAATTTCCTCCCAGTTTGCATCAATCTTAGCAAGAGTAAACCTACTCTGTATAAATTATCTAAATTAAAATTCTATTCTACCCAGACTTGTACAGTTCTAATCCTGCTCTTGAAAGGCCATGTTTCAACTGCATAATGTTTTTAAATCAGCAGCACAATCAAAGCAATACTACATTTTTTTCTTTGTCAAAATAGTTTAAACCTAGGAAACTCAACTCCTCCACAGAAAGCACTTTTTAATTATAATCAAGATTTCGAAGAGGTAAGTAAGAAAAAAAAGGGTTTTGCCCTCTCCGGCTTCCAGGACCACTCTGCAGGCCTCCCAAACCCTCTGCGCGTCCCATTTTTTGGAAAAATGGGACAAGTGGGGCGGGGCTTTGGGAGGCCAAAAATGGCTGTATTCGCTGTATAAGACGCACCAACATTTCCACCCTCTTTTAGGAGGGAAAAAAATTGTGTCTTATACTCCGAAAATATGGTAACTATATAAAACAATGCTACTTGAGAGCTTTCTTCAATTGTACATTTTTATCTTATGGAAACTATTTTCTTACTTTAAAACTATTTTATTATTCTATCAGAACTATTTTACAAACCTATTAATATAACAGAATGTCAAAGAAAGACTTCAACTTTTAAAAATCTTCAAAAAGAACAAGGTGAAAAGCTTACAGCACATAAGGCAAGATAAGATTTGGTATATGGACAATGTACCAAGGGTTTAGCACTAATATAGGTATGTCACCTATAATCAATGGTGCTAGTTAATTTTTTATTTATATTTTCCTTTCTTTCTTTCTTTCTTTTTTGCCTTTAATTTATTTTGGTATTTTACTGTGATATAATATAGTAGATATGGATGCATACTATATTTTTTATTTCAGTAGTAGTAACTTATTTGCTAATCAGCTTAATACAGCATAAAATTGTTTTTAAATTGAAAATCTGAGTCATGTAAGGAACTTTGAGCTTATTTTTGTCTAATACATTGTTTCTGAACCTTGGCAATGTCCAGTTATGTGGACTTAAACTCAAAATTCTAATCAACAGCTATGCTGGCTGTGGAATACTGGAATTTGAGGTCCATATATCTGGAATCTATGCAAAAGAAAGTACCTTCACTGGTTTTCTTTTAGCACAGATTTCCAGAACAAAAGGTCACTTATACGTATGTACTTACTATGGACAAATACTATATGACAGAGATATATAATTGATGGCATGCTTTAAGACAGAGTTCCCCAAACTTTTCGGCTTTGTGGACTGGCGGGTGGGAGGAGATGGCACGTGCTCGCCCATCACTTCTGCGGCCTGGTTTCAAAAAGCTCAGGACCCAGTAGTGGGCCATGACTGGGGGTTGGGGACCCTGCTTTAGGACATGTAACTGAATTAAGAACCAGGAGAACTGTGCACCCTAATACTGTCTTTATCTTTTCTGTGCCTAAGCAGGATGCATTACTATTTCAATCAATTAACTTCTTTTAATCCTCAACACAAAGCACACCTGCAATCATTCAATTATTGATTTGTTCCATGCCAATATACATGACATACTGGGAAAAAGCAAAAGTGCCCTAAATTTCTGAAGCTCTGGCTCTGTCCCTGGCATTAGAGTTTTAGAGCTCATTGTGATCTTTTGATTTTTAT
Organism: Pantherophis guttatus; assembly: GCF_059756535.1. Lineage (NCBI taxonomy): Eukaryota > Metazoa > Chordata > Lepidosauria > Squamata > Colubridae > Pantherophis > Pantherophis guttatus. The sequence continues at coordinate 25,683,404 of NC_142069.1, read as the reverse complement.
TTGTATGAGTTTGTTTTCTTTTACATTATATATTATTTTAAAACAGTAAGTTACCCAAGTTCTTTGGGTTGGGGTCCCTTGAAATCAAGCATAAATAAGATATCCATGAGTGTATTTCTCCATAAGGGTACCTCATCTTGATTTCATTTTACCCTTCTAAAACCATTGAGTGTTGAGGAAAAAGCTTTTTTATTGAACATTTAATATTTTACAGGAATAACCCTCAATAATTTGTTAGTAGTGAGGATATTCCTAATTCTACACCAGTTGTATATGAATATGAAATAAACCTTAAGAAAAAAGAGCACAATTTCACATGGAGATTAAAACAGATAAAATTTTATTTATTTATCACTTCTAGGAAAACTGAGCTCACAACCCACCTGCAGTGTTGAACATAATTTTGTGCGCCCTGGAGGATTCTATCACAATTGTGAAAACTGATTGCAATTTCCTACTTACATTTTTAGGGTGAATCATACAACTTGCAATTTCAGAGCCTCAACTATCCCAAGATCATTTAAAAACCATAATTTTAAAATAGGACAAAAATTCCTAAAATATAATTAGTCTTACTTTTGAAAAACTACTATTTTGCTTACAGAAAATAACTAGTTTTACTTATATTAAATTTTTGCCTTGTATTTAATTTCATGGCCAACTTGCTTGTTTTTGTGACTAGCCAGACCCACATGGCAACCATTTCTTCAAATTCTGAAATATATGGGACTGATGACTCCTGCTTTATAACAATAAGATAAAATACTTAATGGAAATTTTATTGTATCTGGGGAACTCAAAAATATAACAATGCTTTATACAGTATTTAGTAAATAAAAGATATTTTACACAAGAGTCATAGAAACCTTAACAGAACATATAACATAGCTTTCAAGAAGGCAATTTGTTGCAAATTTGTTTTTCTTAATTTGTTAATAAAGAAATAAGGCACATTCAGAAAAAAATGAGTTGCACAGTAAAACTTTTGAATACTGTACTAAGTTTTCATAATATGAATACCACCGCCTATGCTACAGGAAAATAATGAAGAGAAAAGAGGTCAATGATTGCTATATGTCACAGCAGGCTAACAATTATGCACGGCATGTCAGTAGGTCAGTTGTAATGAAATTCATTCATAAGTTTAATATGAATTTTGCACACACCTTACCACATCACAAACTAATGTTTCCAGTATACTTCACTTCATTACGCCCAGAATTTTTCTGTACATTCTAAGCATTTCCTCTTCATTTACTTCTTTCTCTAGGATACCTACAACAGCCTAAGGTCGTGTGCAGAAGGAAAGTAAGATACAATTCTTGCTAACCTATGAATGACTATTGAATGACCTATGAAAGCAACCCATTGATAAATGTTCAATCTCTTTCTCTTGGTCTTCCTAATAGTGAGAGGTCTAACAAACCCAGGCAATTCCATCCACAACTTACTGGAACTTACAAATCAGGAACACTATCTGGATATAATGCTAAATCAACAATGAATTAACTGCTGAGAATCAAATTATAGTGATCAAGCAGAATTTATTAGCATGCTTGTTTCTAGAAAAATCAGAATCCTTGGAGGACTACATTTCAAATAAATGACTTTTAAGTGCTTAACACTGGATTTACAAAGGCCTGGAAAAATTTCTGGATACCACAACCAGGCAATTAGTGTTAGTCACACAAGAAGGTGCACTATTCATATTATGGAAAATAGCCTTGTTTTTCATTTTTCTTGCCTAGTGGCTACTACTACTGTAGCCAAAACAGTGCTATAACCCTGATTAGGTCAAAACAAAGACAAACAGAAAATTGTTTCAGACTTTAAAAAATGCGGTATCCTAAAAACACTGAGCCTTAATAAATATTTGAAAATGATTTTATGCCTTGATCTTTGCTTTAGAATGTTAAAATGTTCTACTGAAACTGTACCAATTATACCCATATCAGTTACACCTCAAAAGATTCCTTGCATTGTCTGGCAAAATTGTCTATTGTGACTGACTTTCCTGAGATTGGCAAGGATTAAACTTCTACCTGCAAAGTAGATGCTCTACTGCTCTACTGTTGAACAATAGCCGCATTCTACACTTCTGCTATGGCTGAGTATCTGCTTTCCATACCCCTAAGGGAGTATAAAATTTACTCACCGTGCTAAATTAAATCCACAGCAAATATATAGCACAGCATATATTTCCTAATTTTACAGCTTTTTAAAAAGTAAGAAACAGAACCAAATAGCTAAAAATAAGGACTTTAGCAGCATCTTTTCCAACTAACAAATTATGTTGAAAGGCATGAGCTTTTTTGATACGGAATAGGCTTCTGAAGCTTTCACTTGATCTAATTTTGATGCAGCTCACAAAAGCTTCTCTCTCTATTCAATACACTTCCTGTTAAGCACTGTATTCAAACAGATACATCCAACCTTCTACTCTAACTTGAGAATTTGGGGCAGATCTTTCACAAATTCCATGAACTCAATACTGGTTATGAAACATCCAACTGAAATGCAAGTGTGTGCATAGCAACAGGAGGGATTGCATATGTCATTGTTTCTTTGCTGATGGCACCGGGAAGAGACTGGAAAAGATCCAAATTACAGGGCACGGCAAGCAAAAGTAGGGATAGCAGCGTGACGATTATATATAACCAAGCAACAAAAGCTAAGTGTCTTTTACAGTGCAAGGAAAACAATGTGGAAATCAAGACTACACAAAAAAAAAAAGATCTCTTATACAATTGTCATTCTCATGAGGCCTGCTCTACTGCCTCAAGGAATGTGATTACAAACATCCATTTTGGATCAGCTAAAAAGAATAGGATTTAAGAGAGCCATTTGATTCACGCAAAACGTTTGTCAATGATTTGGTAGTAACCTTCCAAGCCTCTTCCTCCCCCCCCCCCACTCCCCCCATGCCGTAAGAAAAAGCCAGCGCACCCTTTTGCAGTATATGTAAAACCTTTTAGGCCTTTCCTAGGAAACGAGGGCTGAATTCAGAAGGAAATAATAAACGCCACTTATCGAGCCCGTGTCACCGAAAACAGGCGGGAGAGGGTCGTCACTCCCCTCCCTTCCCTTCCGTTGAGACGTCAGAAACGATTCCTGTGGAGGCCGCGAACACCCGGGGTTGTATAACCAGGCGCCGGTGCGCATGCGCATCGATTCTGAATGGGGGGGTTTGAGAAGCGATCAGCTCCATGAAAGGAGCCGCCGCCGCCTCCTCCGCCTCATGCCCGCTCACCTCCACCGGTTGATTCCGACGTTGGAGGATCCCGCGAACCAGGGGTCCAGGATGTAGACGCAGCGCACCGTATCGGCCCCCTCGATGACTTCCCTCAGCGCTGGGTTGTCGTGGAGTCGAAGCCCCTTGCGGAACCAGTGCACCGAGTTCACCCCCATCTCCGACAGTCGGACGGATTCGCCGGGGTGGGTGGCTGGATGGATGGGTGGCGGGCGGGCGGGCAAGCGAGCGAGCGGTGGGGGGTCGCCTCGTCAGGTGGAAGAGCGTCGCCGGGTGGTTCAGGAACGAGCGAAGTCGGCTTCGCGGCTCATGTCGGGACAGATCCCGTTACTTTAAAGGCTCTCCGGTCAAGGAGGCGAGGGCGGAAGATTCCGCTCGAGCGCGTCTCTCTTAAGCTCCCGTGGAGGCAGCGGCTGCGGCCGTGGAGGCTGCGGCTTCGGTGGAGATGGCCGCCAGCGGGACACGCATCACCCCCTTTTTCCTCAGCCTCGCACGCCCACTCACAGCTGGGGAAGGAGCCCCACAGCGTTCCGTAAACGCGGCGGCAAAGAAAGAGAGAGAGAGAGAGAGATGGAGCGGCTCGGTCGCGAGGCGGCTGCTGCTGCTTCTTCTTCCTTCTCGCTTTTTTTTCTCCCCACCACCAAAGCGCTGCCTCGCCTCACCAGCCGAACGCCCTGTCCTCGCCGCTCGCCCTGTGACTCTACGCAGCTCTGTTGAATGACAGAGCAACCGAGCCCCACCCTCCTCTCCTCATTGGCCGCCGCCTCCCACGTGATGGCCGCCGCCTCACGTTTCTCAAATGTGTTTTGTCTGGTGGGGGCAGAGGCGGGTGGGCCTCGACGTCAACAGGACGTTATTACGCAAGAGACGCGGCCCAAAAACAAAGAGGCGGGAGCCAGGGTGGGCGGTCTTTCGAAGGAAGCAAAGCGCGTGCTCGCCCCCCCCAAAAAAGCGAGGACAAAGTGGGGTGGGGGGGCTGAGTGGCTCTCCTGACTCACACTCTCTGCCCCCAGAAGCAAAAAAAAAACAAAACAAAACACGGGGCTCCTTGTGTGGAGTTTTCTATGAAGCGCGTTGGTTCTAGGGCACTCAGACGGATCCGGCGAAGATCCGTGTATAGTACGCACCAGGGAACCAGTATCTTCTCAGTGCTCCCAAAGCGTCCCCCTTTTTTTCCCTCCCCCTTTCCAGCGCTTCTTTATGAATTGGGGAATGCGTGGATTCTGCGTGCGTCGACTTGCAAGGTTGCAGTAGGCAACTGAAGCCAACAAGAGAACGAGAATCGGGAGTCTTCAAAGATCTGCGAGCGTGTTAACGTGCCATCTTCCTGGCTATGGTTGCGTGTGTGTGTTTGCAGACTACCACGTTAACTGCCCCGCAGTTGGTGGCACATGATACCTTAAAGACGACTTTCGCCGATTAAAAACAAATAATGCAATAACTGAAGTGCGTCTTGTTACATTTTAAAGATAGGGAGTTTGTGTGTGAATCTACATAGGGACAACACAATAAATGTCTCATAAAGGAAATGTGATTTAATATAGCAGTGGACTTAGTTCTTATGGAAAAGCTAACAAATATTGCTTTGTATTGTGCACAAGGAGTCCATAATCTCGATCTAAATAATGAAGATATCAATATTAGATCTAAATTTGTAGTAACCCTAGGTCTAGGGGGTTACAAAACAAAAGCATTTTCCTGCCCTGTGTGGAAGAGCTTTTTGAGCCATATAGGCTCAATATTTTATTTTGAGCCATATATTATTTTAAGCCAGATGCAGCCAGTAATCCATCCCTAGTTTAAAGGATGTAAAACAGGTAATGTAGCATAATCGGCTTTGTTTTCCAGTCAACAGAATGTGTAAGAAGTTCAGGGGAAATGACTAGGAAGGAGGTACTGTAAAATGTTTGTGAACTACAGCATCAGCTGCCTGTGGCAGTTGCCTCATGCTTTCTAATGGTAGAGATTAATTTAACTATAAAGGTATTCAGACTAAGAAAAAGGGAAGAGTAAAATGAAGCCACTTTAACATTTGTATGATTTACCTCTGAATTTACTGGTATTGATAAGAATAGCAAATGTAGATCAGGGATTCTTTACTTTTAGAATAAAATCAAGGACATTTTAGAATTAACCACAATGATGCCATTTAAAATGGATGATAAATAACTCCCCTGTTAACTTTCCTTTTGAATGTTTTAATTGCATAATGGTTTTAATGTTTGGGGGGGGAAACAGATAATATTGGTAGTACTAGGAAGCTATTAAGGAAGATACTTTAAATAAGCTTTAAAAAGATTAATAAGTCTTAGAACAGTAGATTTCAGATAGATTCTGTATATATTCTTTGACTCTCATAATCTCAGATTAATGCTTGAGCAAAGTATTTTTTCTGCAAAGGGTTGAATTTTTACAATAGATTTGGCTTTATGGTGTATAATTTTTAATGTATAATGCTATCCTGTGCACAGAAATTATATTTTAAAATTTAAATACAAAATAAAGACAGTTGTGTGGTTTTCTACAATGCACATTTATCCTTGGGTTGGAATGATGCATTTTAATTAGTGAACATTTCACAGAAATACTTCTGTTTTTCAGTTAAAAACTGATGGATTATTAAAATCAAATTATATGCCCTGGACACTCCTACAACAGATAAACATTACTTCTCTGCATTTTTTCTGAAGCCCCTTAAGAAGAATAGAGTATTTGGTTCAGCTGCAATAAATAATATTGTTGGTGCAGTCCATTTTTATATAGATATGGCAGCATTTTTCAGGCTACAGCATATATTGCTAACTGGATTTGTCCAATAGGCTGTGTATCCAACCTGGAGAGCAAATTATTCCAGAGTGTATTGCTGTGTCTCTGCACTCTCACTCAATTTTCCATGTGTGAGGACATAGACAACCTGAGGAAAGCTTCAAGTGCTTTCCTTGCCATTCATCACAAGATGAATGGCAGATACACCAGCAATAATTGTGAGCCACCCCACATCTGGAATTGGAGAAAGCATGAGGGCTTCCAGCTGATTTTTTGCTTTGTTTACATTGAGCATTTTCCCCTCATAATGAAAAGGGAACAGGAACGCATCAGGCTTCTCCCAAACTCGTACTTAAACTAGAAGGCTAGCTGACAGGGATTCAGGAATATAATTTTTAATCAGATAGCTTTTATTCCAGGTAGTATAAAGGCCCTCTAGTGCAAAGAATATGGAAATCGTAACCCAAATGGCTACGATTCAAGATAGATAGATAAAACCTGAAGTTTGAAACATATATGTCTCTTTCTCCCATCACCATTCTCCCATAAATATGTCTCTTTCTCCAATCACCATTCTCCTAGTTATGTGGCATAAGGATTAGTTGATACTTTTCCATTTTTCTGTTAAATACCAATCTAAGTTTCAAGCCCTTTATTTATTATTTTGCTCAATCTAAACTGCTCAGCAAAGCGGACAGCATCTCTACAAGGCAATGTTGGTTCTTGTTCTATCCTGCTTTTCCCATAGAGGTTGCCATCTCGAAGAAAGCTAAGATTTGAAGAATCTTACAGCAATGATGGTAGGTGAGGGGAGGGGGTAATATCTTTCAACCTTCCGTAGGTAAAAATGCTTAGCTGAACAGAGTTACTTCATCTTTTTAACAGTTGATGCGTAGCCTACTATTTTTAAAATCTTTGTTTAAACAATAACCAAATATTTTTCTCATCAGCTGGCAACCTTAACTGTATTTTTCTTTTGTGATCTTACTTTACATCTCAGCCTCATAACCTTATGAGGTAGCTGGAAATTGGAAAACAATCAGAATAAATATAAAATAGTCCTTATAGTGTATCTACAGAAGTTATCATTTATTTTTGTCGCACCTTTAATACTTTATAAATAACTCAAGGCAGTGAACCCTCATAACACTCTTTCTTCCTCCTCTTTTTCCCACAACTGCTACCCTATGAGTTGAGTTGGTCTGAGAGCTAGTCACTGGCCCAAAGTCATCCAGTCAGCCTAAGGCGGGATTAGAATTCATAGTCTCCTAGTTTCTAGGTCAGCACCTTAACTACTATACCAGGCATATTACAATATAGTATATACAAAATAACAATATGCAATATGTGGCATGCAATCTAATATACCTTTTGTTGGGTCTTTGTGGCAAAATTTACATTCTTTTAAAAATATGGTCTTTTTCTCTTATGACGAAGAAACCTTCAAAATCTATGCTTCGCAAGTATCTGAACCCTTGGTCCAGGAGCTGCCTTGCCCATAAAGAACCACCCAGGTGACTACATTGAAAACACACGGTAGACTTACATCAGTGGTGAAATCCATTTTTTTTTACTACCGGTTCTGTGGGCATGGCTTGGTGGGTATGGTGTGGCTTGGTGGGCGTGGCTTGGTGGGCGTGGCAGGGGAAGGATATTGCAAAATCTCCATTCCCAACCCACTCTGGAGCCAGCCAGAGATGAAATTTCTGGTTCTCTGAACTGCTCAAAATTTCCGCTACCGTTTCTCCAGAACCTGTCAGAACCTGCTGGATTTCACCCCTGACTTACATTTAGCAAAAGTGGTGCTTAATAGTATACTAATAGGCTACTGAATGGAATGTTCCAAGCGTTGTTTGATCTGTGTTTTTATGGTAAAACTGCTTCAGGCTTAGAAAGCCAGAATCTTCCTAAACAAACAAAAAATGAGAGACAAAAGATGAGAAGAAGAGCATATCATTGACTGACAAAGTAGATGTATTCCAAGTCTCTGCAGCACCCTTGCCTGCTGAGATTCTTATTTGTATGGAATTATGTTTGCAGACACTAATAGACCTTTCTGGTAAATTTCCTCATTTTTGCTCCTCATCACATGTATAGCATTGCTTATACAACCACAAAGTTCTTATGGGAGAATATTTTCATATTTTCAGTACTACTTTCCATAAACCTGATGTAAATATTTTACATAAACTACAGAAATTATAAATAGTAAAAAATATTTTTCAGAAGTATTTTTCATTTGTAAATATGTATCAATTTAATCATGCGGTTATGTATAGTCCAATGCACACTACGGCAAATACAGGTGGTCTACAACTTACAACAGTTTAGTGACCATTCAAAGTTAAAATGGCATTGAAAAAACCCACTTATGACCATTTTTCAGAGTTACGACCTTTGCAGCATACCCATGATCATGTGATCAAAATTCAGATGCCTGGCAATTGGTTCATATTTATGACCATTGCAGTGTCCCAGAGTCATGTGATCATCTTTTGCGACCTTCTGATAAGCAAATTCAATAGGGTAGCCCAGACTCACTTAACAACTGGATTAGTAATTTGCCAACTACAACGATTCATTTAACAACTGTGGCAAGAAAGGTTGTAAAGTGAGGCAAAATTCACTTAACAAATGTCACACTTAACAACAAATTTTGGCCTCAATTGTGTTTGTAAGTCAAGAGCTACCTGTACTGTAGAATGCTTGTGGCAGCTAAATTTCATTTTATTTATGTATTCTAAACAACTAAATCATTCTGAAAAAAATCCTTCCAGGTTGTTTTAAAATAAATATTTTCAACAAAATAATTACAATAGAATAAAATTAGTGGCATACATATCTGCTTTGATTTGCAAGACTGATCCCATACGACCCATAAGAAGAACAAAACCATAGAGTTAAAAAGAGATACATATTCTTATTAAAGTTTAAAATCATTAGGCTATATCTTTGCTGGATGGAATAAGCGATGGCCTTGATCCTGATCTTAACTAAAGGTAGACAATAACAGGAAGTACTTGATGTGGCAAACATCATTAGATTAGGCAAGGCCAGTCTGCCTTCATTTATTTTCCACGAAAATAAGCCTACACCCAGTAATTCCTGACTACTGCAATCAATTTGTAGTGGTTTCTTTTAAAAAATTATGTGTCATGCTTGGGAAAAGAGATGAAAACAAATATTTCTACACGTCATTTTAGCATATATTTACATTTAGTATCACCTTTGTAACAGATGATTTAATGACTAAATCTATTGATTTATGACAGTTGTGAAAACTAGAGATCATTCAGGTGTCACAGACTTCTTATATGAAGACAGCTCTCCATGGATTCGTATGATGATGATGTTATCCATTAAGTGTGTCCAACTCTTGAGCTCCCCTGAGTCCTCGGAGATAGGGCGGCATATAAATTGCATAAAATAAATAAATAAATAAATAAATAAAATAAACTCTTGGTAATTCTATGGGCCAGGTCTCTCCACATCTTCTGATCTTGCACGGTTTCTTTGGATTTTTCTATGTTCTGGCTGATGTCAGCTTTGATGGTGTCCAGCCATCATGTTCTTTGGTGGCCTTTGGTTTCCTTTTACCCCTAACTCTTCCCAACATAACAGCATTATCCAGTGAATTCCCCCGCATGACATAGCCAAAATAATTGGACACAGTTTTGTGATGTTTACTTCTAATGACATGTATGGTGTTATGCATTCTAATACTTGCTTGTTGGTCACCTTTGCTGAATGGATTTGTATATTATGACAATATATTTTACATATGCATATATGGGATCATTTTCCTACTTTTTGGAAATCAGTCCCATTTGGAAAACTGTCCCGATAGCCCTGGAAAAAGCAGTGCTAAGAGTTGTGTTATGCAAAAGAATATGACAGCAAATCTGATATTACCCCACATACTTTACTTTGCACTTTGTGGAATTCTGCTTAGCCACTTCATTTGAAATGTAATTAATCATTATAAAGCCACCATAAAACCCTAATACTTTCCACTTAAATTGATACAAGATTAATTTAAGGAAGGGAGACCATGAAATAGCTTCCCATATTTTGAACTGAATGCTTTCAGCTGAGTAGTTTCAACTGTATATTCAACCTGCAGAACCATGAGGGGCAAGATAGATACATAGGAATGCACAGCCAGAAAACCATATTGTATGTCTACTTGTACATAGCTTACATATGTGGGTTTGTTCCATTTTTAATATTTCCAATTCAATGGAACATATGAATATTATCCCACCCCACTCCCAAATCAGACCAACCTCTCAAATTTCTCTGGGCAGCCATTAGACATGAGCACTCAACCTTTTCAGTTTTTGTGGAATTCTTTATTTGAGGACATACAACATGTGAGCGCTTCCAATTTTCAGGAAGTCTTCCCTTCTTAAAATCAAATGAGATAGCGCTATGGCCCCTTTTTGCACTGCATTTAAGGAAAAAAACTTGGATAAAGAACAATACTGTAAAAATAGTTTTTAGACTATTTATTTAAAATCTGCCAATTTCATTCAGTAGCTTTGAAATTGTAATTTTAATGGTAGAGTCTTCACTCCCAACTCAGTGAAAGTGAATTCTGTCGAATTAAATTCAGACATTTCTGTACAAATTGCATAAAGTAGAAAAATATTCAACTACTAGTCCTGTTGTGTTTAGTACATGAAACAGGTGGACTCTGTTGTGCTCTTTGACTAAGCAAGCAAAATGTCTTAGATGACTATGGTCAAGATATAGTAATAATTTCCAATTTTACATAGGATACATAAAATATTAATAAGAATAATTCCGAAGCTTCTTTCTAGTCATGGATTTCCAAACAAGTTCTAGGAATAAACGATCTCAATATTTGGCTGTGCAAGTAACAAATAGCAAGGATGATATCACTTGTTAATTAAATTTTACATCTACTGGCCAGTGACAGAAATCAAGAACTGACCAAATACAATGACACCAAACAGTTAACATTATTTAAAGAACATGAAGGGAGAAATATCTAAACATGAAATTATGTTAAAGTTGGAAGCATAATAAAACCTATAATTTTCTTATCTTACAGTTGTGTTATGACGTTAGTGCAAGGTGGTGCTAGCATTCTGTGGGTTTTTTAATTATGTGCTTTATATCTTTATACGTGTGTTCCTTTATAAATTTCTCAATAGTCTAATATTTTTTTGCATTTCCTATACAATTAAGTTTTACGATAATTAGAATCTCTATATCTAGTGACTGTTACATTGGCTTAAAAGTATATTGCTTACTTTTAAGTTCGGAAGTTATATATGAAGCTGTATGTTTGATGGATTCAGAAAGGAAACTTTCATTTTGTTTTAATGCAAAATAAAAATGAGGCTCCAATGAATGTTTTTACAGTATTAGTGAAATGAGCCAACTGAAGTCAGTTTTAAGTTGCAGTCTACAGGGCAACTGTTGATTGGCGTGATGGAGGATATTGTGGAAACTTTGCACCATTGGCATATTGGAGTCCTATCACATACAGTATAACTCATGGAGAAATACCTTGTATCATAACTGAAAGTTCTTATGGTCCACCTATCCCACCAGTGATGTTCCATTGGTGTCAGGGCCAGAATTGGGCATTCTTTGATGTGTTTGCATTGGAAAATTGGTGGCTCCATTGGATCATTATGATATGAACCAGGGGTGAAATCTACTTACCTTCCTTACAGGTTCAGAAGTGCACGCGCATCGCGCACGCACTTGCTTCGCTTGCACACGCGCGTCACATGCGCATGCAGACCTGTGCATGCGCAGAAGGTAAAAAATACATTACTTCCTGGTTAAAACAAGGAAGTAATGACACCTGGACGGTGGGCAGAGTTTTGCTCCACCATCACTACCAGATCACTGAACCACTGGCCAAGATCGCTACTGGATCGGGCGATACGGTCCAATCCGGGAGCATTTCACCCCTGATATGAACATTTCTCATTTTCCTTGCCAAACAATGCCATGTACTACTTTCAGGCCACAGTTCCCCAAAGATTCAAATAAACTTCAGCACATCCAGAAAGCTATGGAGCTGAGTAAAACTTCCAGCCATGTGTAAAAAAAAAATACATCTGTATACTCCTATAGTAAATTTATTTGAAATTAAAATGCACATGTGCAAATACATTAGATGAAATTAAACGAGTAAATGAAACTTTAAAGTTGAAGAGCTTCTGAGGTGGACAGGATCATTATGGATCTTGCCTTAGTGAATTCCATTCTATTTTTTCTGTCTGTTATGACCAAAACATTAAAATCTGCATTCCTAAATTATAATAAATTGCAGCATTGGCTTATGAAATTTTCCCAAGTGTCCAAACTCTATCAAATAAACCAGCATGGAATAAATTCCTGTATGGAAATTCTAATTAGAACTGATTCTTATTGTGAAATCCTGACATGCTGCTACTTCTTCAGCCATCCTTGATTTCAAATGGCTTCCTCACCACACAAAAAAAACAAAAACAAAGCAAAACAACAACTAATAACCTCATGCTCCTTTTCTATATTATTTTTCTGATTGTATACATTTTGGTAGCAAAGTTCTCTTCACTTTTGCTCCTAAGATATTCCATACATTACTGTGTAGATAGATATTGCAATGTAAACAGTAAGGAACTAACAACAGGAAATGCATCTGATTAAATTATTAGCAAAATTTATGTTGCAATCCGAATGTACGTCTGTGAAGTTATTCTTCAGCATAAACAAAGTAACCCACAATACAATCTGGCTGCTTTACAAACATCCTAAGGCTTGCTGAGATCATTTTTGTAAAGTATAGACAAGCTTTTGTGGGAGTGACACCAGGCTTTGCTAGTTCCGCTTCAACAACGATACAGAATGAGGTAAAAACTTGTATTGGGAGCAAGGAATTTGGCTAATGAGAAAGGCCTGATTCCTTCCTTCCTTCCTGGGAGGAGAAGGACAAAGAGAGCTGGATGGAGACAACGCACATTCATACAACACACAATAAGAACATTTTTTAAAAAAATGTCTTATGTGATCTGCGGCTCTGCTGTAGAAGCGGGGAGATTTCAATACATCTATTCATTTCTGCCGCTACTTTTTTTAGATAACAAAAACTAGTATTAGAATAAATCGTTTAAAATAACGATTTAAAAAATAACGTCTGAATAGGTTTTCCAGAATATAGTGCGATTTAAAAGCACCTGAACACAGCCGTTAAGCTGAATCGGAAATGGTTTGTTCCACCATCGTAACTTCCCCACATCGAGCATTGGTATGGCTCAGGCACACGGCCTGTGACGCCAGCAGCCCAGTTTCTGCAGCTAGCACCCCGGGTAAGGCGTGATCGTGGCTTCGTGGCTAGGGAACCTCTGGGGTTGCCCTTTGGGAGGGTGGAGGACGGCGGGTGGTGGGTCAAAAGAGCAAGGGGGACAAGGTGTGGTAGTTTGCCTGGGGCAGGATCAGGGCCGGCTGCTCCTAGGCAGCAGGAGGCGATCCTACTGCATTTTCATCAGAGGTAGATGCGCTCCATTGCGTGGATTTCGTTTCTCCGGAATGTGTTTGTGCACTCGCGCAGACTTAACCAAGGAAGGCAACACTCGGTCCCGGTGTCAAGATGCTTCGTCTCGTTCGCAAAATTACAGTGTCGTTGAGCTCCTGCTGGGACTTTTGGCGCATTGCAACTACAAACAAAATCCTGGCTCCCTTCAGTCCCCATTTTGAGATCCCTGGCTGCGTGATTTAAACACTTCAGGTTGAATTAACGCAGGGTTGAGTTAAACATGCTCAGGGGTACGATGCACATGTAATCGTCGTCACTTTGTTATCTGCGGCTGCCGTTTTAAACTGAAATCAACGTTTTGACGGGCAAAATTGAAATGCTTTAAATTAATAAAAACGGGAAGGAGGAAATCTCAACCTGTTGATGTATCTCGTTAGGGATTGCGATTAAATGCTCCCAATGACTCAGTGGAATGAGTGGGTTCATTAGTTGGTATTTGAACAGGAAATCCCCAGGAACCTCCAGAAATGTAGATATTAAAAAAAATGTTATTATTACAGTGTTAACAAATTCATATTAGCCTGCCCACATAGGCACCAGTAACTGAGTCTGATTCGAGGAAAGATTTACTTTTTAAAAATGTAAGTCTTCCCACTTAAAGATTGCAGAATGCAATCTTGTGAAACAAAGGTTTAAAAAGTCTGAAAATGCCTTTAAAATATTGGCCAAAAGGCCAATACATACAATCAGAAAAGATATGTTTTCCATTATTCCTATGGTAATGGTTGCTTTTACTTTATTTGTTTTCGCATTCTTTTCTTGGTTTCCCTGGCATGCAGGAGCCAGAACTGTGTGATCAAAGGAAATAAGGCAGGAAATAAAAGTACAGGGGTGTTATTTTGTTTAAATTTGTTTAATACCCACATGTATTACAACAAAAGAAATATGTCTCTTTTGACCTTTGCTGCTATTTAACATTTATCATTGCAATCCAAAGCAAGTTTTCACATAATTTAATTTGAATGGAATGGGGATTTTTATTAAATAGGCAACAATATTTAAAGAGACAGTGAGGGAGGAATTCATCAATCAACTTGTCACAATCACAAAATTTTATTTGAAGAGAAAGGATTTAGATGACACTAGATAACCCATGTCCCATTGGGTCATCATTTTAGATATTTCTTTAAGCAGAAAAAGAGAATGACCAAGGATGGGCCAAAAAGCAGTCGTAGCAGAAGTGACTTCTGACTTCCTGCCAGCTTCTCCATTGAGTTTCCTTGTGGGGATATGATAGGGAACATTGGAAATCTCCCCAGCAGGCAGTTAAGTGGCTGCTGGGGGGAGGACGGAGTGAGGATTGCCAGATTGGCTGGGAAACCATCATGGAATGGTCAAAATGAAGATCATGTGACCATATTAGTGCAGCAGCAGTCAGTAGCAATGAAGCAGCCATAACTTACCCAAATTTCATTCCCTCAGAAATCATTGATCCTGAATTTTGGACAAATTCTGTAAATTAGCCCATTTGAGGTGCCTTGGTTCAAAAATTGTTATTCTATGATGCACCCTTCTATCCAATTAAAGGTCATGATGAGATTTAATAATATTTAGTCTTCCAGTAAGTCCTGCCTGCTACATTATATTGCCATTTTTGCTTCAATAAAGATCAATTGAGAAAAAAGAATAGTTGCACAATGTTGCATACTCTAGTCATGTATCTGGGACTATTAAGATTATTGAGTTGTTTTTCTTGCTTTTTTTTCCAAGTTTGAGTTTAACATGGCATTCATATCTTATGCTTTGATTCTTACAGGCCTTTCCTGATGTGGTGCTTGACCAATATAAATGGCTTATATTGTCCCAAATTTCTATATGCATTTTTTGGCTAGATCTCAGTCCTGCCTAATATTGGCAGCTTCATCAGTCTTCTGGTATCAAAAAAAGAATGGACACCTTTTACAGTATTTGAGATATGCCACTGATACTTCTTTAGGAGAAGAGAATAAAGTCACTGTGGAAAATCTGTCCAAATTATCAGTGGATATAAAGAAAATCCGTAGGCTGAAGCCATGGGTTCTGTCAAAAGAAGTGTCATATATCAAAGAAATAGCTAATATTTTGCAAACAATTGGCGCTGATGGACCTTCAGTAGCACATATGTTTGAATGTTGTCCTGAAGCCATTCTTTGTAGTCCTACCAATGTCACTTGCCAAAGAGATCTGTGGTTGTCCGTCTGTCAAAATGAAAAGCAGTTAGTGGAGTTAATAAAACGATTTCCAGATGCTTTTTTTAATGCTGAACATTATGAAAATCAGAAGGCCAACATTAGATTCTTCAAAGCACTGGGGCTGAAGAATGCAATCATCCGCCGGTTTTTAACAAGTGCATCAAATATTTTTTACAACCCTGTTGAAAAGAATGAGCATATAATAGAAACTCTGCAAAGAAACTATTTAAGACTAGGTGGTTCACAGGAAAATTTGAAAAACTGGCTACTGAAATTATTGAGTCAAAATCCATTTATTTTATTAAAGACTTCTACTACTGTCCAAGAAAACCTGGAGTTTCTTCAGAACAATCAATTCACCGATTCTGAAGTTTTAAGCCTGTTGTCCAAGCTCAAAGGATTTATTTTTCAACTTAATCCTAGTAATATGCAGAGTAGCCTCTTGTTTTCAAAGACCATCTTCAACTGCAGTGATCAAGAATTAAAAGAGCTAATATTACAGTGTCCTGCCCTTCTCTATTATTCAGCTTCAATTCTGAAGGAAAGACTAGATGAACTATTGAAGGAGGGAATTTCTATAGAACAAATTAAAGAGTCTCCCGCTGTGTTAGAATTATCAACAGAGATAATTCAATATCGGATTAAAAAATTAGATGCCCTAGGATATAATCTGAAGAATGGAACTATAAAATATCTCAATGGAACAAAAAAAGATTTTGAAACTACCCATGGAATGATACAAGCAAAAAATGAGAGACCCATATATAATCCAGTGGCTCCTTTGAATATTGAAGATTAGTTTCCAGAACCTGCTTAATAAAAAGACAGACTGGGTTGTCTTTCACAATTCAAATAAATTGGATTTAACTGCTACTTAGAAAATGGAATTTTTATGCAGGCCTTTTTTTTCCTGAATCGGTGTTTCTAAACATGCAATTCCATCATGGAATTCATAGGATCAGACTAAAAGGCTGTCTGATCCAACATATTGTTCCTACAGTAGCCAACCACATTTATATGTGAAATCTACAAGCTAGGCACTAGTCCAATAGCATCCACTGCTCATGTCCTCTAGGAACTAATATTAAAAGGCACTTTCTGATATGGAAGTAATACATAGCAAGTATGCCTAGAAACTACAGATAGTCCTATATTCCATGGATTCAATTTCTCTTCAAAACAAATTTAAGACATGTGAGATAGGAGTCTGTAGTTTCATGTTGCATGAAATAATACGTTTATTTGCATCTAAAGGTCTTTCACTTAAAGAGTTAGGAAATAAATATTTTCTTTCTCTATTTTCTGCATTTCTTGTGTAGATGTAGGCTTTTTTAATCGTTTAGAAGTGCTTTTGTAAATTTCAACATTTTAACTTTTCATAAAACCTATTATTTATTAAATTTCTATGACACTCATCTCCCTTACAAGGTGACTCTGGGTGGCTCCAGTCCTTCGATAATTAGTTGTCCTTTTTTTGCCCCTGTTAAGGATATTATTGATACAATGTTGGCTTATATATTTCCTGGCCAACCAATTAGGCAATAACCATTTCCTAACAGCCCCTTCTCTTTTTAAGATGTAAGCACCAGTATAGGAAATAGTACTTCAATATAGTTTGTATAAGAGTATTATAAGATTGTAAACAATATATATATACATTATTTAGGAAAAGGAATGAAGTTTTAAACTTCTGCCCTGATAGACAAGATGCACCCAGCATTAGTTTAAGTTATAATATACTTGCTTTGTGCAATATTTAAAATAAAATTTAAACCTATTGAGAATATATTCAGTACATTCAGTTTATTTAATAAATTAGGTTAGATTATGCATAATTGAGTGATATGTAATCCCTGCTAATTAGAAATACCTACATGACTTATGTGCCATCAAGTCAGTGTCAAGTCTTAGTAACCACATAAACTTTTTCTTTCACTGATCTCGAGTATATGCATGATCTATTTTAGCAATATACTCTCTGGCATTTTAAATTATTTGGAGTCATTAACCTGGTACATATGCATTCTATGATTTTAGGACACAAAGGAACAGAATGGCACATCTCACAACTACATAGAAGCCTGGCTTTGAATTTGCATATAGCACATACTATGCCTATTTAACTATGCTATTTTTCTTCCTAAATATCAAGCAGGACAACTTTTAGTATTTAGAACTGCATGAAAATTCATGCATTTAAAAAGAAACCCATGTATAGAAATGGGATGAGGCACTGGGTTTTAGTATTCTTTATTTCATAGGTTCTACTCTATTGTCCCCAAATAGTTTTTTCAGCTCATTGCTGAATGATATGCAATCAGGAATCAATACAAAAAAAAAGAGGATATTTCATTATGTCATTCTGTCCATCAGTAAAAAGACACTTTATGGGATCAATGGACGTGTCTGGAAAGCATCTCATAAAGTAGTTGGCATGGGAATGTTACAAGGCACCCATTTATCAGAAAGCACAATGAGATTTGCTTCAATGAAACACAGATGCCTGCTGGGCAGTGGTGAAATCCAAATTTTTACCGGTTCTGTGGGCAAAATCTCCATTCCCTCCCCACTCTGGGGCCAGCCAGAGGTGGTATTTGCCAGTTCTCCGAACTGCTCAAAATTTCCGCTACCGGTTCCCCAGAACCTGCTGGATTTCACCCCTGCTGCTGGGGCATATTGACATTGCCAGCTTACTGATACTAGATCTCTCTATTTGTTATTCTAAGCTTATGAATCTAGATATCGTACCTTAAGATCTCATTTATCATTAAATGTCAACGTCAAAGAAATAACAAATGTCAGTTCTTTTAAGTACATCAATATGTTTGCAATTTTTATGCCTGTGGCTAATCTTTCTATAGATATACATTCCATATGCAAACCATTCTGTGCTTGGAACACAGGAACCTTTAATACATATTTCTAAAAATAACGCATACACGTTTTATTCTTTTTATGTATATTTTAAGATACACATTTATTAGGGAATTGGTTGAGTAGTAAAATGACAAAGTATCTAAATGCTAGCCAAGGTATCCAATAAGAAGATTGTCTGATAAGCTTTCTAATCTAGGCACATTGTTAATCCAGTCACCTAATTAAATACTATTTACAAACAAACTCCTAATTTATATAGTATCATTGATAAAACTTGTTTCGTAATGAAGTTTTTTTTAGTTGAAGCTTTAATGATGCCTTTGGGCCATAAAATATTTTTTATGTTCTGGTGAGCATATGAAGTTGCTTGCTATCGTCAAGCTAGCAAATTCAGGTCAGAAACCAACAGCACACTTGATAATTCTTTTCAACTAGTGATGCCAAGAATTAAATATAAATCCTTTCTATGCACAGTATATTTTATCACTGAGCTATGGATCTTTGGCCGGTGAAATACAAATTGTAACAATACAATAAATTATATCAGATTAATTTAATTTATGAATATGTAATTTTAGACAAGGGACAGTTTTTGGTCATTACTTTTACAAGACACCATCTGTTTTAACCTAGTGTTTATAATCACAACTATTCCAACCAGGTTTGTATGTTTTTAACACATATTTTAAGAAACATTGTAAACAGAATAGTCTTGTGAACTTCAGTCTTTTTTAAGGACTACCAAAATATTATAAATTCAACAGAAACATGCTAAAGAGCTTCTAAATGAAACTAAAAGATATCAATCCAATAAATCCACAATATAGCCCACTGAGCACAAAGGACTACCAACCCTGATTTAATGGATTAGGGATTAGAAACAAGACAGACTGAAAGAGACATATCTATGTCTTGCTTAGAAACTTTGAAAATGTATGCACGAAATACATTTCTCTGCAAATCACTTGTTTCTATCATTATTGGTCATGGGTGCCATTCAGCAAACGTACCTGCTGAGGTATTATTTGTAGAAAATATTTTATATTAATTATCATTGAAAATATCAAGCATAATTCATCAAACTCTACAAAATCTCTAGTGATAATGGGTGATACTCAGGCAAACAGATTATACACAGCAACAGCAGTTGCTGTATTTGCATTATGTACTCCGGAAATAAGATTGTACACATTTGTACCTTGAGGCTAGAAACCACAGAAGTGTTTTTATTTTACAGCTGAAAGTTACTCAATATTGTCTTAATGTAAACTTGGAATTAATTTTCAGTTAAGCAACCTAACAACATAAAGGGCTTTTCATTTTGCAGGTGAGAACATCAGTACGCTACACCTGAGATTTAGCAGTCTGTCTTTGTCAGTATCAACAGATTAAAAAAAGTGTAGAACTCCTTCTACAGACTGCTTTGAAATGACAGACATTACAAAAACTTTAAAAGATTCTCTTAAGTAAAAAATAGATTGTTTTTCACCATAAGGCATGAATGATTTGACTCAATATACTATACACACATATACATGCGTGTGCGCACACAAACAAATCCTTGTGACAGTTGACTTCTAAAGAATTTAGTGTTTATAAAAATAGTTTGAAAAAGCAAAGATACACAAGGACTCTATAGGGAGTTCAAGGACTGTTTTCCAAAAAAATATAGACATCATAGGCTTGAAGCTAGAACATCAATGTATCTGTGTATGACAGAGGCAACCAATTAAGGGCATAATCAGGCTAATATTTAAGCACTTTAATGCTGAAATTATTTTAAAGGGAGCTATTATCATCAGACCGTGAAGTGCTTAACTTTTTGCCAAGTCATTCCCTCCACTTCTATTTTCACATTTTTAATTCAAGATATCGAAAAGTGAATTAATGTTCAAACGTGAGCCATTCCTTCAGATCCATGTACTTGATTCCTTTTTTTTTTTTCAATCAAGTGTAACCTTTCACCAGACAAGTTCCTGAAGAAATCTAAAGTTTCTGTGATACCAGGCTGCTAATGTCCCTTGCAGGAGAAAGTTAATTCTTTCAGTTCTTTAGATATTCCTCCAGAATGGTGACCTTACAGTAGTCCAAATCTTGTAGGTCCCATAGCCACATAAGGTCCTCAACGAAACAGTACTAAATTTCTTTAATCAGATTTATCCTTTTTCTTCCCAGTTAAAGGCACTTTGCTTGAGATAGCAGATCCTACAGCTGTAACGCTTCCTGTCACAACTGAAACACTTCCTTTAACTAATCCTATTCCCATGGAAGGCACAGCAGTTACTGCTGTTTTGGTCACTTCAAAGCTTTTCCCTCCTATCCATGCTACGCCACCAATTGTGGCACCGACAGCTCCTTTGGTTATGCTGAAGAGGCCGCCAGTCACCCGGGTAAGCATGCCAGGCTGTTGTTGTGGATGATCTTTTACTGAATCTAAAAGAAGAGAAACAGTGTCAGTATTCAGAATTAGTTTAAATGTGGGGGAAATTAAAGTCCCAGTGAAATTTTGCTGTACAACAGGGGTGTCAAACTTGATTTCATTGAGGGCCGCATCAGGGTTGTGTTTGACCTCGGGGGCCGGGATGGGCATGGCCAGCTCAACATCACTCGTGTTGGGGGCGTCTGTGGTGGCCCAAGCACTCTGCCAGTGAAAACAGGCTCCTGAGCTCCGTTTTTGGCTGCAACAGCCTCCTGCAACCCTCTGCCAGCGAAAACGGAGCCTGGGAAGGCCGTGTGCAGCCCTCCCAAGCTCCGTTTTTGCTGGCAGAGGCACCATGGGCCAGTACTTCACTGTTTCCAGGGCGGCTCTGTGGGCTAGATCTTAGCCCCCCACGGGCCAATCCAGCCCCTGGGCCTTGAGTTTGACACCCCTGCGCTACAACAACTCTATCCTATGACATATCACCAGCAGAAGTACACTTTTTTGGGGGGGGGAAGGGGGAATAGCAAAGACTCAATATTTTCTAAGAATGCAAAAGAAAGTTTGGATTGAGTTTTGGTTCTTTAATTATCATCGTTATTAATTAAGGGATTCATCATTTTTGTGTACTAATTACAGGATAGAAAATCGTTTCAGAGCAGAATCTGGGCTCTTTTGAGATACCAATAGAGGAACTGATTACCATTTGCTGGGTTGAAATACGTTAAACTATGGATTGTTTTAATGATGGCATGTTGACCAATAAAATGGCAAATTATAAATCATTATCTATAAGGTGTCAGTGTTCCAAGTAATGCAGCCATAGAAAACAGAACTCCAGAATGAATATATTCATACACCAGGAAATTACATTATAATTTGTTAATTCCAGTCAGGGACTCTTTAGATACCTGACATAACTTATTAAAATTTATTCCTAAAAGGTGAACTCAGCATTATAACCATTTACTACATGTTACTGGGTTTGAAAAGTTAGCATATTATGCTTTTTAGTAGAACCAAGCACCTTTCCAGGATAGCAGAAAAAAACCCACTTCATTCACTTCCTTCATCACTCCTGTTTCATTAATTGAACTTATAGTTCAATTTATTTCAAAAGCTGGAGGTAAATCTAAGAAATCCAAATTTCTGAATCCTTTACAGAATATATTATCATGCAATTTAAACAAACAAAAGAGGCAGCTTTTTCACAAAATCACATCTACTGAATACTTTCTAATAAAAATCCTTTTTTTAAAAAAAGTGAAGATAGCTGTTCATTGTTAAACTACATTGTCCACCACAATCAGCATAGCTAGAAACATGCATATATGTATGTATGTGTATGTATGTGTGCAGACGCATACATACACATACAGTCTATGTATCCAAAATGAAAGAAAGAAAACATAATTTGACAAACATATCCACCTTATGTGTTAACCTTTCTTAATAACAAAACCATTCCGAGAGTGGAAAGCAGTTATACAATTACCTCCATGTGAATGGAAAGCCAATGGTGGTAGAAATTCTGAAAAAAGCAAGACTGCCTTGGAAGTCTGAATAACAGGTTTCATTTGTGCAAGTAAATCATCTACTTGCAATTATAAATTAACAAGCCATTTGATTTAAACCAAGCTGCATAGGTTTTCAAAGCAGTGCTCCCTGCTCCCTTCTCAGCAGCAATATCACACGTCATAAATTATTTTAAAAGGACAATATATTAGGAGCAACATTAATATAACAAGATTCTGCATAACCTTAGGTTATTTTAACTATTATTAGCTTGGATATTTAATCATGAGAAAAGCAGACTAGTAATTTTAGTGTGTTGCCATGAAGTAGCCATTGAAGGTCTTGGGTGACCAAATTATCCTGCACAACAGATAACAAACATATCTTTAAAAGTAAAAAAAAAAAAAAAAAGGCAACGTATTTGTAATTTACAAAGTCAGCTTTGATCATGAAATTAAAATCTGCTTATAGAGAATAGAATAACAATTTGAAAAGAACAATTTACTGCATCATATTTGAGCAAACAGCACTGTTTTGGAAAATATACCTTCTGGGGGTTCACTGTTAAGATATGGAGGAACATCTTGCTCATCCTTCTCTGTCTGGTTCATTATTGCCTGAAAATTAAAAAAAATGTATAGTTTCTAGGTTAGTCCAACTCTTTTCTATGTTCTTTTGAAAAGTTACTCGCTAGCAAGTCAATGAAAGCATATGCTGGGACATGTTTTCCATGGTAGCCCAATCACCGATACAATACTTTATGGGTGAGGGTAAGAGGTTCATTGCCTGAGCTTGTGGGTTGGTTTCTGAACATTTTGTTACCAGGCTAGGTAACATCTAGTAATGAAAAGTTCGGAAACCAACCCACAAGCTCAGAAAATGACCTTCCACCCTCATCCTACACCCGAGCTATAGATATTTAGGACTATCGCATACGTTAAGAACTAATATTCTAGAGCATTGATGGTGAAGGTATAATAACATCCCATAGCTGACAAGCCACAATGTTTTGGGTGACACACCAGTGTTTACACCTACATTCACCAACTGTTCTCAAAAGCATATCTTGCTATCATGTGATTTTCTAAGACTGGGCAAAAATGGGTATGTTCTTGAGTGGCCTCTGGAGTCTCCAAAAATCCTTGAGAAAAGGATATGCTTTCGCACAGTTTCTGGAGGCTGCAGAAGAGCATTCTCCGAAGCCGCTTCAAAAATGAAGAACTTGTGAGACCCGGAGAAGCTCTAGGTAGGCTGTAGGGGCCTGTTAGTAGAAAGAGGACACTGCCAGAAGGTAAGCAGCACATGGCATATCCTGGGGAACGGTGCAAGGGGACCAATGAGGAAGGAGATAAGAGAATTGTTTCTCTTTTGTTTAGTGTGTATGTATATGATATGCCAGCAGAGTCATTTTAGGCATTTTATGAATTTTTGGAACACCAAGCCCAAAAGATTCACGACTGTACTAGAGGCACTTATGCTATGTAACAATATGCAATTTCCAATGTTTCCTTCAGGGCCTAGGACAGGGATGGCTAACCTTTTTGCTGTTGTGTGCCAAAAGCGGAGGGAGTGTGTGGGGGGGGGGTTTGCGTGTGCACGTGCCTACACCCATAATTCAATGTGCCCCGCCCCCCACGCATGCATGTGTGACCCCCCGCACTCACCCAGCTTTTGGCATGTGATGGCACCGTGGGCCCGGTAGGCCCATTTTTCGCCCTCCCCAGGCTCCAGAGCCTTTCTAGGAACCTGGGGAAGGCGAAAATGGCCTTCCCCACCCCCTGGAGGAAACAGACCGTTTCCCACGTGCCGGAGCTGAGCTAGGACAACGCTCGTGTGCCCACTGATTTGGCTCCGCGTGCCATCTGTGGCACGCGTGCCATAGGTTCGCCATCACGGGCCTAGGATATAACCTTTAATGTGGAAAAGAAAAAATATTATCTAATTCAGTCAGGATAATTTGCATTCTTGTTTCAAGCAGGTTGCTAGTTGAAAATTTCTTAAAGCCCTGCCTTACTCGAAGTAAGGAAATAATAATTCTGTATTTTCAGCTGTGCTGCAATAGCAAAAAGCTGTAAATCGAGCCACAAATATAACTGGTTGAATCAAGATCTTTTACAGTAAATCCTTATATAATAATTTAACGAATTCTAAATTTAGAACTGATTTCTTCTTTTAAACAAGAAAAATAAGTAGGCCAAGCCTCATTCTCAATACCTTGTGTTATTTTAATAATTAGAGAACAGTTGAGCCCATATTATCTTGAGTATCAAGTGAGTAGAATATGGAAAAGTTAAGACTGCGGTTATGTCATTTATTAATCTATCACTACAATAAATTGTAATGTGCACAATAAGAATACTGAAGTAATGTTGGAGTTGGAATTAGGACTTTGACATATTTGTGTAAAATTTAAAAGCAGCATGATAAGTTCAGTATCAAGGTGAAAATACGGTACATTCAGTGAATAATGTATCATTAAAGTTATTATAATAACCATGCAATACTTTAAAATAACAAAAGGATTTGCATCTAAATATGACTCAACTATTCAACTCAGGAAATTTCATTTCTATTTCATTCAAGATAAAGATGTCAGCAATCTGAAATGGCCTATCCTTATACAAATCAGATTTGCCACATGAAAGCATTGCACAACCAATACTGTTAAGTAACATCTGATTACAGAGGCAATTCAATAAGGCTGAGGGGAGAAGTACTACCCTGGAGTAATCTTTCATGAACCTTATTCAGGATTATCAAGATCATATGGAATTTCGCCAAGTAACGTGGTATTAACATAACTCTCAACATGGAAAGTAGAATTCAATAGGAATAACTGTATACTGCCTACAGCAGTGGTGGGTTGCTACCAGTTTGGGTGAACCAGCAGCGGCGGAGGCTCTGCCCACTTGCCCGGATGTCATCAAATACCGGTGGCAAAGGTAAGTGAAACCCACCACTGGCCTACAGATTAACAGGACATAACAATAGAGTTGTATTTATTGGGTATCCTACCTGACAAAATAAAAATGAATATATTTATTTGATTATACATGTAATAACAGCTGCAAGAATTGTTTATGCACAAAATTAGAAATTAGAAAAAATACCTTCGGAAGATGAAGTAATAAGAAAGATTTTAGATTGCGCTGAAATGAATCAATTAACTTTATTGATTAAAAATAGGGAAGAATCAGAATATTTTAAAACATGGAATTATTTTTACTGTTGGTTGCAAAAGAGATATAAATGATTAATTGCTTAAATATGTATAAAAAACCTGATAGTAAGAATATGATTATAGTAATCAATTCGTACAGTGGTTTGAAGATGATTGAGACAGAATAAACTGCTGGTACAAGAAGAATAAAATGAACTGAAGAATTTACAGGGGAGGGCTGATTGATGTTTTAAATGTTTGTTTGTTTTTTTTAAAAAATAATAATAAAAAACTTTATGTAAAAAAAACACCAGGACATAACAATAGTTTCCACTTCCTGTCCTTAAATTAGAACACCTTGCTTTTTGAGCTATTTTAAAAGGTCACATGACTTATCTGATGCTAACAGGTGAATTGTTTTATGTGCTTCCCATTGCTGTCTCAACATGGGTTTTCTTTAACATACTCTGAAGAATTAAATAGACACCACTATAAAGGTCTTTTACAGAGTTATACACATTTCTTCCTTCTGTAAAAAGATAGCAAGAACTGAACAAAGAGAGTGTTTTTTTAAACCTCTTTTGGCTTTTTAAAACTAAGAGTCAATTAAATATTGAATTCTAAAATCTAGTAAGTAGCCAACTGTCATTAGAATATTTTCAAAATCATTTCTACAGATTTATACAATATAAATCAAAATTTTGTTTCATGTGACTTACATACATAATGCCTTGTAGTTTCAGAATAACAAGTTCCCTCTTGTTTTCTTCTAATTAAATAACATTACCACAGTAAAATAATTTTGAATTGCCCAACCACCCCTGAAAGATTAACCTAACTCAACAAAAACAATGTATCTAACAAGATATACAGTCTAGAAAAACTGCTGAGCCAATTCAACAACTACAGCTTAGACAATGTGATATCTGGTAATGTGTGTTCCTTTAGCGACACAGTTGTTCAGTTGCTATTTTTAGCCTACATGCTTAATGAACAAGCTTCTTCCCCCTCTGGGACATTTTGATGTAACTATAAAAACAGGCAGCTGTGCAATGCTTTAATATATACCTCATTATTGCTATGCAACCCAATATGTATTTCGTTGTATGGGTATACTGTGTATATACGTACAATGACAATAAACTTTATATATATAACGCAATTGAAATTACAAATACCAAATTATAAAAAATTGCTAAAAGTCCTATTTATTGTAGCAAATAACAATCTCTTGAAAGAATTAATGTTGTTGTTTAATAGTTTGCAATAATATACGAATAGGTTAGAGAAGCCTGCAGACACTGGAGAGATTCTGAGAAATGCAGTCCCAACTCAGTTGGAGAATGTCAAACTGGGAAGAGTAAACTGGAATCTAGGACTGTGCAAGGCTTCAAACTGATTTGAAAAAGGTGTTTTGAAACATTTGCAAGATTTGTGACCCATTAAAGTGGCCTGGAAATTCTGGAAAAAAAGTACAGGTGTTTTAATGAGTCATAGACAAGGGCTGTGTTCAAACTCTAACAAGGCCTAAAGAATTTCTCCCAAATCAAATCCAAAGCACTGCTGAGCTCTAGTAGAATATAGCTACAAGGTGAAAAATTGTACTAGACAATTACCATAAATATATGCCTTTCTCTGCTTCTGCTCATGGTTTTTACATGCTATAATGACTACACAACATGTAGAAAGTTATGTGCAATCATTTATACGGCCTGGTATGTAACAAATGAATTTATGACAATGTTGTCAGGAAAGTCTGTCATCTTTCAATCATGCAAAGATGAGCCTTTATTTTCATTGCTCGCTTTAGCATAAACATAACAATCATCTTTACATCCTGTAGATTCTTTCACATATCTGTAGAAAGTCTGTTTAATTATAATTAACATTCTTCGGCTATGAACTCACACTTGTCTCAATTCCTTCCCTCATCCATAACAAACAGCACAAAAATCTTGTAGCATAAATAAGAAACAACAATATGAACTCTTCAGACTGCCCAAGTCCTTTGGACTTAGCTAATAAATCAATGTAACATATAAAACCCAAAATATGATTTTGTTTCATTTCTCATTTCTAGATGTTTCCTATCCAAAGTTTTGCAAAAGAAGTCTTCATATAGGTTGGATGAGTATTGCACTATGCAATAATAAAATATTTGACTCAAGTTTTATCTTGGTTTTTTGTAAATATCCGTATTGTATCTTTTAACTGCTTTTAATTGTATTCTTTGAATATTCTTTTTGTGCAGCAAAAAAGGTTTGAAATAATCTGACACCACAGTTGAAATACAGATCTCCTCTATACAGATTACTCCTAACTATGCCAACTAAAATACAGGTAGTCCTCAGCTTACAACCACAATTGAACCCAAAATTTATGTTGCTAACTGAGAAATTTGTTAAAACGAAATTTGCCCCATTTTACAACTTTTCTTGCCACCTTTGTTAAATGAATCACTGCAGTTATTAAATTCTTAACACGGTTAAGTGAATCCGGTTTCTCCACTGATTTGCTTGTCAGAAGGTTGCAAAAGGGGATCACATGATCTTGGGACACTGCAACTGTCATAAATGTGAGTCAGTTGTCAAACATCTGAATGTAAATCACATAACTGTGGGGATGCTGCAACGGTCATAAGTATGAGAAATGGTCGTCATCTTTTTCAGTGCCATTGTAACTTTGAAAGGTCACTAAGTGAACTGTTGTAAGTTGAGGACTAGCTGCATGTCCTTAAAATATCCAGTGTGAATGTAATATACATGTGAATGCTCGTAGTAGTTTGATTCTTAAACTGGATGAGGTAGAGAGGAAGTTGTTATTCTGCCCAAGATATTCCTGGAAACATATTTTTTTCCTGCCTTGTCGTCTACCACTAACATTTAGGCTTTCTCACTATACACAAACAATTAACATACTTTATTAGTATTCATACTTACCAAATATTACTGTATTCAAATGTCCCAATGTGATTTTCTATATAAAATCAAAGAGAATTATATACTTAAAACTTTTTAATAAAAAGATTTATCAAAATGTTACTATACAAGAAATCCAAATATAACACAGACTAATATCTGCAACTCAAATTATGTGAAAGGTGAGTATATCTTCCAGAAAAATATTTGCAGCAACCATTGAACCATTGAACAACTGATAAAGGAGAATATTTGTAGCTCAGAGTTGTAATGAGGGGTCCTTGGTGCTCTCTGAGCCTCAGAGAGGACCATGGACCCCTCACCACTGAACTACCCATTTTCCCCAAAATAAGACATCCCCTGATAAGAAGACCAATTGGGCTTTTGAGCGCATGGCAATAAGGCCAAGTGCTTATTTCAGTGTTAAAAAAATATAAAACAGGGTCTTATTTTCAGGGAAACACGGTAATTTTAAATCAAGATTCTGGATTCATGAAAATATGATATTCTAAGCAAAAAACTAGATAATGATGCTTTAGGTAAATAGTGTTTCTACACTGCTTTTTTTTAAAGCAGCATACAAACATTTTAAACATTTGCTCAGAATTATATGGTTGTCCAGATTCTCCTCAGCAGTCCTGTTTAGATTGTGTAATTAACAAATTCAATTAATGTTCGGTTTCCACAAAATCTGACCTGATTGTCTCTTTATTGTTCAGAGATCTGCAGATCTATCGTTATTTTTAGAATCCTGATTATTGTGTTCATTCTTACTAAAATAGAATAGTAAAAAAAAGATAGATTCTCATTTCCAAGGTCAGTAAAATGAGGATCCAAATTGTTGGGGGAAATATGTTGACTCTATACACCACTCAGAGAGGTCTGTTAAAGCACTGTGAAGTGGTATATAAGTCTAAGTGCTATTGCCATTTCATTTCTTGCATCGAGAAAAGAGTTTGCAGTCATAGCAGCTGATATTTGGGGACAATTAAAACATTACTGCTATCATTATACCACCCTTTCCAATTTTGTGGTAGCCAGATATTTTGAATTACAACCTTTATAATCACCAGTGACTGTTGAATGGCAATTCCAGAAATTGTAATCCAAGATATTTTTAGGCATAAATTGGAGAAAGCCGCATTATACACTGAAGACCCTTTGATTGGAAAAGCAGTTTTAAGTTCAATAGAACTTTTCAATACCAAGAGTCCAATACAATATTTCTTCACTTCACTATTTTATCGGGACTCCTTATGCATGGTCACTCATGCCCTCGTCACTTCCCGCCTGGACTACTGTAATGCTCTCTACATGGGGCTCCCCTTGAGGAGCACCTGGAGGCTCCAACTGGTCCAGAATGCGGCCGCGCGGGTGGTTATGGGAGCGACATGGCGCTCCCATGTAACACCTCTCCTGCGCAAGCTGCACTGGCTCCCGGTGGTCTTCCGGGTGCGCTTCAAGGTATTGGTTACCACCTTTAGAGCGCTCCATGGCTTAGGACCTGGGTACCTACGAGACCGCCTTCTGCCACCGGTAGCCTCTCACCGGCCAGTACGCTCCCACAGAGAGGGGCTCCTCAGGGTGCCATTGGTCAAACAGTGTCAACTGGCAGCCCCCAGGGGGAGAGCCTTCTCTGTGGGGGCACCTGCCCTTTGGAACGAGCTCCCCCCGGAGATACAGAGGATCCCGGATTTACGCACTTTCCGCCGTGCCCTCAAGACTTTTTTATTCCAACATGCTGGGCTGGCCTAATTCTTTTTAATTGCTTAATTTTAATTTGCTTTTTTAAAAAGGTGTGTTTTAATTAGTATGGGCCAAATTTGTTTAATATGTTTTAAATTGTTTTTTAAATTTTATATTGTTTGTGTTTTATCTTTGGCTGTTCACTGCCCTGAGTCCTTCGGGAGAAGGGCGGTATATAAATCCAAATAAACCTAAACCTAAACCTTATCAAGACAGCTTATAAGTAAAATTAGAAAAGCCAATTATTAAAATATTAAAACGAAAGCCATTTTGTTTTTCTTTAGAAATTTGCCAAACTCAATTCAAAGAACCATTTTAAAATCCCTCATCATTCCCACAAAGGGAAAGCAATGTTTCCAAAGAGGTTGGAGAATTCCTTAATTCATTATTGCATCTTTTTGAAGGGTTTACCTAGCTGATAATTTAACCTTATCCTGGGGGGGGGGGGGTTGCCCAGCATCGTAGGGCCCCAGAGTACTTTTAAAGAAGAAAATTCCCATTTTTTCCTGTCAAACTTCCATTTCAATTTAAAACTCAGGCATTTTATTTTCCTGGAAGAGTTTTGAAACCACACACTATCGACGCAAAGTTGCCTTGCATATTAAATAACCTTACAATTTCGGCGCTATAAAAGCAGAAATATACTTACACACATATAGTAAACCATCTAATGGAGGCGCAATATTAATTTTCAGAGGTTCCAATGAGCTATTTGACCATCTGCGGACATGCGTTATACCCAACCCTGTTTTCCACCGAGAGTAATAATAATCTTCCCCACCGGGACCAAGCCTGAAAACACACTCCAGGAACAGAAGCGTAAACAGCAGCCTCCCCATTGCAAAGGGCTCCAAATGGGGGCCCAGCAAACACAAAGGGATGATGGATGGCACGCAGCAGTGACGTGGCAGAGGAGGCAGGCGCAGGACCCGGAGCCATACTGCTGTTGACGTGCAGCCTGGCTTCTTTTCCCCACCTCCTCGCGGGCTCTTCCACGTTGAACCCCCCACCCCCACCCCCAAATCTAAATATCCGCTGCCAGAACATACTGGCCACGCTTCTGCCTTTTCTCCTGCGTAATCTATTTTTACCTCCCTTTTGCACCCGCACTTATAGCAGTGCTGAGCGTGCCTTGCTCTCTTCCCGGGGGAGAAAAACCACTAGAGACGCTGCATTATTTTTCATGCCCCCCCCTCCCCCGTTCTCTCTCTCCTCGCCTTCCAATCAAAGCAGCAGCCAATGCTGCCGAAACTGGCTCTGCAGGGAAGGCTGGTGGACGTTTGAAAACCGTTTAAGAAACCTACCGACAACGCCATTAAGGGGAAGCTTCTCCCGTTCGGTCCCCAAGACATTCGACCCGAGCTTTCTGGATTTCCGCTGGAAAGCGGCAATCCGAGGAAATTTGCACTCGGGAGACTATTGCTACTGAACGCTGCCTGTGACGCTTCCATCGGGAACCTCGGGAGCGCAAGGCTGCTCGGTCAAGATCGGGGAAGAACCACAACTCCCTGTTTGAGGCTTTCCTTTTCCCAACAACACCAAGTTCGGTCCCCTTGTCCTCGCTAGGCTTCTCAGGTCCCCCCCACCCCCCTTGCTACGAGATGGCACCTAGCGTAAAGCTTCCACGTTCAAGAACAGTTCTCGGGCCAATTTTGCACGGGCGGCGTTTGGGCTCCCTTATACCCAAAGCGGCCCTTTACCTGCGCCTCGTTCCCACCTTCGCGGCCCCAGCAGGCGAGAGCCGCGGAGGGGACAGGCGATAGCCCTCCCCGCTCCCCACATATCCCATTCTTCTTCTTCCACCCCGGAAGGAAAGGGGTGGAGAAGATGCCCCAGGCAACTCCACCCCGCATTTTCTGCGCAAAGCGCAAGAGGAGGCTGGAGACCAGGAGGCCACCTTCCAAACTCACCTCGCTGGGATGTCCGCGCCGTTCGGTTCAGCGCGGCGGAGGACTCGACCAGGCAAGCCCGAACCCGACTCCGACCCCTTGGCGGCTGCCTCTTCAGCGCTTGCCGACGTGGCGCCCTACGCACCTCGCCCGTCCCCGCCCGCAGAACCCGCCCCAGGCCGGCCCGCGGCGCCCCCCGGCGCGGCTCTGGAGGGGCGCGCAGGCGCTTGAGCCCGACCGGGCCGTCTCGGAACTTGGACTGCCTCTCTTCCCCTTCCACCTCTTCCTCCTCAGAGAGCGATGCTGCTAAGGAGCCAACGGCAGGAATGAAGTTGACAGCAGCGATCAATAATTCCTCTTCTCTCTGCTTCTTGTTTTACCTTGAGAGCCTTGCCGAGGCTGGAAGTTATGGCAAGGATGTTGAGTAGCGACCTCAGCTCGTTGCAAATTGTTACCCCCTTCTCTCAAGGAGGCTCCTGACAGCTGCGTGTCAGGCAGAAGCTCGAAACTGCAACTGGGTCCGCTAAGAATTATGATCCCACTTTTGCCCTGAAGTTGCCAAAGGCTTGCCAGTAAAACCCGTCCCCAAGGGAGAGAGAGACCCGAAGGAAGAAAAGGGTGGTGTTAGAATCCTGTGCTCCCGTGTCAAGGAGCTTTTGACAGACATATAGCCAGCGCTTGGAAATGGGGATAAGTCGTGGGGATGGGTGCTTTGAAACTGTTACTTAAAGATCCTGGAAAGTAGGAATAAACACTGGATAATTATAGATGAGATTCTGCATTGAAGAATAGAGGTGACGGATAGGCCTGTTGTTATTTCTTGTTCATGCACATGGTAAATATATATGTAACTTAAGCAAATACATCCAATATCTTCAATTAGTGTTTGTTGACTGGAATGTAGCAGTAGCCAGTAGAGTTTATGGGGTGGGATGTCTTTGAGGAGAGGCAATCTTTTTGAGCAGTAAGAATTGACAATTTCAGCAGCAATGCTCTCCCAGACTCACAGATGCTTGGTTGCAACTTTCTGACAAATTGGTTTTCCTTTTCTCTCCCCCATCCCTTTCCCCCTTTTCTGTGTTTGCCTTTCTCTTATGAAAGTAGGCAATGTCTTTATTGTATTACTATCCTGAGAGCCTTTCCAACACGTGGGAAAACCGTTTACTGTAACCATTTAAAAAAAAAAACAATAGTACAGCAAAGATAGAAATAGGATTGACAGCCAGTCATGGGCTGGAGATTGTGGCGTCACTTTGTACTCAGCAGAATTCATGTCTTATCTGAGGGCAGGTTTAACAATGACTGGTTGTGACGTTAGGATTTTTACTAGGGCTGTGTGGTCTGAAAATAATTTGGAAAAACAATAACAAGGGTCCAGCCTCCATATATGCTCCACAGTTCTCACCTATACCTTAAAGCAGTTTGACTCTTCAAGCTTCTATGTGCCCCGAAAACAAACCTTACTACGGTTTAAAAGTTGCATTTATCTTTGCAACTAAATTGTGATAGCAGTTGTTCATTTTTCCAAACAAAACTCAGGCTGCTTTCTGGTAATTATCTGGTGGTCCTGGAGAATATAAAAATAGACCAAAAAAGGGAGATAAGAAATCACCCGGGAGGTCAATTGGATTAGCTTCCTTATGACAAACTTCTATGAGGCATACTAAAACAATGCCTAGGTTGGAAATCAGATTGGAATGATCAAAGAAGCAATCTCTGCACAGGATTGCTAGAAATCAGGCAAGATTTAGTTATTTTACACCCAAAGGCAAAAATTGATCTTCCTGATATGCAAGATGATTATTTTCAAACAAGAGAGCTGGTATTGCCTTCCCCAGTACAACAAGTACTTCTCCTTCTATAATTATATGTTTACAATGGGATTATTTTGGCTTGCTCAATCAAAGCTGGAAAAAATCCTGTGTACATATTACTGCATTTTATTTTTTCTAGAATGCTTAAAACACTGAAATTAGAAGTCAATTGACATTGATCCAGTCAATTCTGAAAGAACATATCCTTGAGAATTTCAGACAGAGCACCTTTTTCTTTAGTTGCAAAGTATGAACAATCTTCTCAGACTTACTAGACTTTCTAGTGAGGATTTGAATACAGGTGGTCCTTAATTGATGACCACTTGTTTCATGACCATTTGAAGTTACAATGGACCTCCTCAGAACTACTTACAATCTGGGTTTGAAGTTCTGACAGCTTCTCCCCCAGTCAGGTGATCACATTTTCAGCACTTGGCAACCAATCCACACTTACAACCATTTGCAGTGTCCCACGATCATGTGACCACGATCATGTGACTGGTGTTTTCTGATTTCCAGCAAAAAAACACCCATTAGTTAAAATAGGTTTGTTACAACCATGGCATTTGCTTAACAACTGCCTTAAAAATGATTGTTAAATCGGGCATGCCATAAGGTGTCCCGTTAGACAGATATGGTTTACGATTAATTCTGGACCCAATTACAGTCATCAATCGAGGACTCCCTATACTGAATTTATTTTAAAGGGTTCCTCCTACTCTTTGCTTTAGAGAATAGAGTAGTTATAGAAATCATATTATCTCAGCTCATAATTCCTCTTTGTATTGTCAAATATAAGATCTATCTGGAGCAAAGTCCCACAATTTAGATGAAATACAAATTCATTTTAAAAAGAACAACTCACATTCTTCATTATAATTCTCACATTAAGACATTTTGTTCTGTATTTATTGTTTGCAACAGGGCTGTCAAATTCGCAGCCCGTGAGCCAGATTGTGTCACGCACTGGCCATGCCCATGTCTGGT
The DNA here is from genome assembly GCF_059756535.1 of Pantherophis guttatus. Classification (NCBI taxonomy): domain Eukaryota; kingdom Metazoa; phylum Chordata; class Lepidosauria; order Squamata; family Colubridae; genus Pantherophis; species Pantherophis guttatus. The sequence goes on along the minus strand of NC_142069.1, from coordinate 25,648,331 downwards.
TTAGTTGCGATACATCTCATGACGATGCTGTGACGACACGAGTTTGACATCCCTACTTTAGAACATAGGGTAATAGAAATGGAAGGGATCTTGGAGGTTTTCTAATCCAACGTCCTGCTCAGGTATACCATTTCAGACAAATGGTCTGAAATGTCTCTATTTGAAAGCCTCCAGTGATGGAGCACTCACAATTTTTGAAGGCAAGCTATTCCATTGGTTGATTGCTCCCACCATTAGGAAATTTCTCCTTAGTTCTAGGTTGCTTCTCTCGTTGATTAGTTTCCAACCATTGTTTCTTGTCTTGCCTTTTGGAAAATAGTTTGATCCCCTCATCTTTGTAGGAGCCCCTTAAATATTGGAACAGTGCTATCATGTCACCCCAATCTTTCTTTTCATAGACTTACCCAATTCCTGTAACCGTTCTTTGTATGTTTAACCTCCAGCTCCCTAATCATTTTTGTTGCTCTTCTCTGCAATCTTTCTAGAATCTCAACATCTTTTATTTGAAAGATATTTAAAAATCAATTGGGTTCAAATGGACAATTTTAGAAATTGAATGACTGAATGACTGAATGACTGACTGACTGACTGAATGAATGAATGAATGTGGTATTTTGTTTTTTGGGGCTTTAAATAGACAATTCGGTGAATATCTATTATTTAAGGAACTCCGAATGAGTTCACAGCAGGGGTGAAATCCAGCAGGTTCTGACAGGTTCTGGAGAACAAGTAGTGGAAATTTTGAGTAGTTCGGAGAACCAGCAAATACTACCTCTGGCTGGCCCCAAAGTGGGGTGGGAATGTGATTTTGCTGTATCCTTCCCCTGCCACGCCCACCAAGCCACGCCCACAGAACAGGTAGTAAAAAAATTTGAATTTCATCACTGGTCCACAGTGCAAAATCAAAGTAGGGTGACTATCTTTTTCTGGACAATTGCATTGTACCATTAATAGCTGCATAGAATATGACAGCTTTCTATTGTTATCATTTTGGGCAACTTTCGTCCGGTCTCCAACCTTCTCTTTTTGGCGAAGGTTGTTGAGAGCGTGGTGGCACGTCAGTTTCCGGTGGCCCTGAATGAAGCAGATTACCTTGATCTGTGCCAATCGGGTTACAGGCCCGGTTACAGCACGGAGACGGCATTGGTCGCGCTGGTGGATGCTCTCTGGAGGGCTCGGGACAGGGGTCATTCCTCGGTCCTGGTCCTATTAGATCTCTTGGCGGCTTTTGATACCATCGACCATGGTATCATGCTGCGACGCCTCGAGGGGTTGGGAGTGGGCGGCACCATTTTATGGTGGTTCGCCTCCTACCTCTCGGGTCGTACGCCAGCTGTTACCTGGCTAACTATGAGAGACAGAAATACAGCAACTTCAGTTGCACAACACAGAGATCTGATAGTGACCTAGTGTGTTTAAAAGCACCAAAATATAAGAACTCTTTTATACTGTCAGTTAAATGGCCAAATATACATATGAAGATTTATATTTTTTTATTTTTTTATTTTATTTTTTATTTATTTATTTATTTATTTTTATTCTGTCATTTTTTAATATAAATGAGGTAGCACACTAGCATAATATTCCTACCTCCTCCTAATTTCCCCACACAACAACAGTCCGGTGAGGTGGGTTGAACTGACTGTCCCAAAGTCATCAAGCCAGCTTTCATGCTAAGGTGGGACTAGAACTCACAATCTCCTGGTTTCCTACATGGTGCCTTTTCCACTAATCCAAACAACCGCTATATACTAAATAGTTGATACTAAATTCCATCAAGTCACTAGTGTTTACAGATAATTCTCAACTTGCAACCACAATTGAACTCAATATTTCTGTTGCTAAACAAGGCAGTTGTTAAGTAACTCATGCCCTATTTTATGACATTTTTGCCATGGTTATTAAGTGAATTACTACAGTAATGAAGTGAATCATGCAGTCATTAAGCAAATCTGGCTTCCCCTATTGACTTTGCTTGTCAGAAGCTCCCTAGGAAGGTTGCAGATGACAATTTCAGGACCCCCGAATGATGCAACCCTTGTAAATACATGCCAGTTGCCAAGTGTTCTAAATTTGATTACATAACAGTGGAGAAGCTGCAAGTGTCATAAATGTGAGAACTGGTCATAAATCATTTTTTTCAGAGTTATTGTAACGTTGAATGGTTATTAAATAAATGGTTGTAAGCAGTGGTGGAATTCAAATTTTTTTACTACTGGTTCTGTGGCCATGGCTTGGTGGGCGTGGTGTGGCTTGGTGGGCGTGGCTTGGTGGGCATGGCAGGGGAAGGATACTGCAAAATCTCTGTTGCAATATTTCCAGGATCAGACTCAATAAAGATAATAGAAGTTAAAGCTTTAAATATATTTCTTTTTAATTATGATAGGCATTCTATATTCACTGAATATTCAAGGTAGAAGCAACGAGAATGGTGAGGGTGGCTCCTTATATATACAAGGGGTGGAGCTAGGAATGGGAGTGGTAAGTTATGAATACATTAAAGTCCAAAGAATAAGTTAACCTCTGATGTTCCATATATACATTATTTACACATTGGAGAATAAGGCATTTACATCTGACAAATCCCCCTCTAAATGCCGGTTCGTTACACAACACCAATTACATTCTGATTCAGGACAATATAATACATATAATTTAGAAGTTAAATATTTGTGTTGTTTAGAAGGTAAGGGTTTTGTTAATATGTCAGCTAATTGTTCAGAAGTATCGCAATGTATTGCTTTAATGAATCCGTCTTGAGACAGTTGTCTCACATGCTTAAACTTTATATCAATATGCCTGGACCTTTGTCCAATTGCATCGGATCTGGATATTTCAATGGCCGCTTTATTGTCTTCATGCATAATAAATGGTAAGGTGGGTTTCTTCCAAACATCAGTGATCAGATCATTGAACCATACAAGGTTATTTGCAGCTTTGGACAAACAAACATATTCCGCTTCTGTAGTAGAAGTGGCTACTAGTTCTTGTTTACCAGTATACCAGTAAACTGGACAATCATTCAATAGAAAAACATAACCAGAAGTACTCTTTCTGCATGATGTATCACCAGCCCAATCTGCATCAGCATAACAAGTAATTTTTGGTTCTCTGTCATTATTGGGTTCCAACATTAAACAAAAATCTAATGTACCCTTCAGATATCTTAGAATTCTTTTGACAGCTTCCCAATGATACAAGGTTGGTTTACTAACATATCTTGACAATAGATTGAGAGGTAATGCAATATCTGGCCTAGTCCAATTAGATATATAAAGGAGTGAACCTATAACTGATCTGTAAAATGTGTTGTCTTTAAACTCAGGGGAAGATTCATCAGTGTTTCTAAGAAAATCAGTTTGCATAGGGGTGTCACAGGTTTTAGCATTATTTAAGTTACATTTGTTTAGGAGTTCGATGATTTTATCTTTCTGTGTAAGTTTGAATCCCCTTTTAGTTTTGTTAATTTGCACACCAAGGTATTTATTCACTTTACCCAGAGATTTCAGTGAGAAGTGTTCATTTAACTTATTTACAAAGATTTCCCTGCTCTCTTTATGCTTTCCAATGTATAAAATATCGTCCACGTAAATTAATACAAATTCAATATGATCATTACTCTTTTTTACAAAGAAACAGTTATCAGCAGTGGTGGCGTTGAAATCCATGGTCTTAAGTACTTTTACCAAGCAATCGTACCATCTTTTGCCGGATTGCTTTAATCCGTACAGACTCTTATTTAATAACCAAATTTCGTTCTTATTAGTGTATTGACTGTGTGGTGCTCTTACATATATTTCCTTATCTAATTTTGCATGTAAGTATGCGGTCTGTATGTCATATTGGAATACGTCCAGATTGAGTGCAGATGCTACTACAAGGGCTGTTTTGACACTCTCTGTTCTCACTGTGGGTGAATATGTATCAGTATAGTCTTCTGGATATTTTTGTGCATAGCCTTGTGCAACTAGTCTAGCCTTGTATAAGGTATTGCCTCCTTCTAAGTTCTTAATTTTATAAATCCACCTGGTACCTATAATTGTTTTATCCTTAGGTGCGATCGCAGGTGTGAATACATTTAATCCTTGTAAACTTTCCATCTCTTTTTCCATAGCTAGTTCCCATTTTTCTCTTTCTTCATGTGGAAGTTTCAATACTTCTTCATATGTATTAGGTGTTATTTGTTCTCCATTCATATGCATTATGTAATCTTTGTATTTATTTGGTATTTGGTTTCTATTGTTTCTAATAGTTCTTTCAGGCTTGCTATGGTTATCATGCAAATATCTAGCTTCCTTTTTTGTTAATGTGTCTGTCTTTATTTTATGCTGACTATTAGTCCAAGTTTTGGTTTTGTTCTTACTTTTGTTAATATTTTGATTTTCTGTTGTTCCTTCCTCGCAAGATATCTTATCTTTACATTTATTAGGAAATATTTCATTAAGGTGCAATTTTGACCAATTGGCCTGTTCATGGAACACAGCTGTTCTGGATACTATAAATTTGTTATTACTATCAATAAATCTGTACCCTTTGGTTCCAGTTTCGTATCCCATGAATCTTAATCTCCTGGATACGTTTTCTCCCTTTCTCCTCAATTGTTTAGGTATGTGTACGTCTGCAGTGACTCCAAATATGTGCATGTGTGATAATTTGGGTTTTCTATTGTACATCACCTCATATGGTGTCTTATTCACAATACTGGACCAGGTTCTATTTTGAGTGTAATTCGAATAATGTAATGCCTCTGACCAAAATTGTTTGCCTAAACCTGCATCCTCTAATGTGCACCTAATCATGGTTTGTAGTGTGGAATTTTTCCTCTCTGCAACTCCATTTTGAAATGCAGAAAAAGGATTGGACGTGAAATGTAACATTCCTCTATCCTTTAACCATTGGGAGAATTCTTTAGACATGAACTCACATCCCCTATCTGTCATAATTTGCTTTATTCTGATATTATGTTGTGTTTCTATACGTTTGTAGAATTCCTTAAATTTCTGAAATGTTTCATCCTTGTGCTTTAATGTGTAAACAAAACCATATCGGCTGTAGTCATCCACTATTGTTAGGAAGTAACGTTTTCTATAGGTAATTGAGGGACTTAATGGACCAACTAAGTCCATATGTACCAAATCAAAAATATTGTTAGTTGATCTGTTAGATTTTTTTGGTCTGGGACTGGTTTTTAGTTTGGTGGACTTACATACTGAGCATTCCAAATAATTTTCACAATTTTTTATTTTGACACCTTCTGCGTGTTCAGTCATTTTTTGTACTACAGGAAAGCTTGCATGTCCTAACTTCCTGTGTAAGATGTGAGCACACTCATCATGAATTGGTTTACCTATTTTTGGTTTCTTTTCCTTGTATGTGTTTTTGTGGTCATGAGTTATTCTACACTCATCATTGTCACTGTTACTGACATTTTCATCATCTGCTTCAATACAATCTTCCATATTTGAATCAATGTTATGTAAACATCTTTCTTTAGTTATCAGATAGGGTAGACCTCCTTTTATCATTACAGTACCTACATTTGTTTTGTTCTTTTCTATAGTTGCTTTCCCCTTTGAGAAAACTATATTGATATCAGATTCTCTGCTTAATTTTATGGCACTTAGTATGTTGTGAGGTATTTCTGGGATTAATAATACCCCCTCTATTTTCCCTAGACCAGGCAAGGTCACATTTCCTTTGCCTAGTACTTGAACCTTTTCTTGATTAGCTACCTTTATCACAAACTTATCTTCTATAAATGAAGATAATATACTTTTGTTGTTGGTGGTGTGATTTGTTGCACCAGAATCAATAAGCCAATTGTTATTCTCATCCTGCTGTGTTCTGGTGCTGTCTTGTTTATTTAGCCCATTCAGTGACCCAGATTTCCTCTCTTTTGAATTTTCTCTACCCCCTCTACCTTCTTTGTAATTTGGTGGGCTTCTATATTTGTGTCTATCTGTGGAAGATTGTCTGTAATTATATTTGCTCCTATATTCTGGTCTATGTCTCTCTCTTGAGACTTTGGGGCAGTCTCTTCTACTATGTTCCCTGGATCCACAATTGTAGCATCTAAAGGCCTCATTATGTTTATCTTGAAAGACTACTTTACTAAAAGGTTTGTGGTCTGTTTGGTTATTGGATCGATTTTTTCTTGAATTGTCTTCTGCTATCAATTTGTTAGATAGACTTTCTATGGATAAATATCCCAAATTAATGGTATCTAAGTGTGACATAAAGCTATCCCATGATGGATCAAGTGAATTGATAATAACACTTTTCATTGTTTGATCTGAAATCACTTCCCCCCTCAATTGTAACTCAGCTCTTATTTTGTTTAGATTTATCAAATGCTCACTTATAGAAACCCCTGGTTTTACTCTAGAGGAAAAGAAATCCTTAGACATTCTTGTGGTTGTAGCTACGCTATCGCTGTGAAATAGATTAAACATGCATTGAATTATTTCTGATACAGTTAGGTTTGGTTTGATGCTATGATACATTGCAGGAGACACGCTAGATATTATTATGAAAAATGCTCTATGATGTAAACAATCTATTTTTAAAGTCCAAGGTCTTCTTGGAGGGCTAGTTATAAAGAATAGTAAATTTTCTTTCATGAAAATAACCTGAAGCTGTTGATACCACTCTTGTAAATTAATGCCATCAATTCTAAGTTTTGGGAAGTCACTGGGTAAGTTACCTACATTATTCTGTCCATTACTTACAACCTGGGGCAGTCCGTGATCTCTCAAGTGCAGGAAATTACAGAACGGCATTGGGATGCTTGCAATGAGTCTGCGCGGTTCTCTGGCCAGTTCAAGTCCTTCTGGGTCGTCTACGTAGTTTCGCACATGCGCGTTGTTCATTTCTTCTTTGGTGGCGTCGTGGAAGGTTCTCTCCCTTTCAGCTCTCTCGATCCGCTCCTCCTCAGATGAGTCGGTCTCTGGCTCGGTTTTTGGGGTTCTGGTGGTGGTGACGGTTCTTTTCTTCTTTTTGTGTGCGTTGGTATTCGATTTTGTCTGTGGTGTAGGGCGAAATCGGCATGGCTCTCTGGGCTCGGGCGTCGTCGCTTTCGAAGTCAGGATGGGAGCGTGCAGGTCTTGAGTCGCCGGTTTGATTTCTTGCTTCTTCGTAGATGTCTTGGTAATTTTCAGTCTTGGCCCAAAAGCAGCAAAAAGCGTTTTCATTGCTGATTTTACTTGAGATTTTGTTAAATCGTCTTCACTTTCTGATTTTGGATCATCTGAAGAGTTTGAGACTTCTTTCTCACTTTCTTCGTCTGATAGTGTTTTTCGCGCCAGAAATTTTGAACTTAGCGTTTTGATTGGCTCTGCTCCATTCTCTTTTGAAGTTCGTTGAAACCAAGATGGCTGCCATTCAAAATTTCGCGCGGGATCACATCTTTTCTTTTTAACAACTATTTTCTCAGTAGTCATCTCACTTACGATTTTTTGATCTTTGGGTTTTTCTTTAATGACGTTTTTCTCTCTCGCTGCTCCGCTGTTCTTCAGCATCTCCTGGAGGTCCGCGATGAGACTTTCATCATTCTTTTGGCTTTTTAGTATCTTTAATATCTCTGACCTGAGTTCGTTATTTTCTATTTCGATTTCTTTCTGGTCATTATTTTCACTCATTAGTTCTTCTTCTTCAGTGGTGTATTCTTCGGATTCTCTCGAAATCGCATTGGTGGATTCGTTGATCATCTCTTGATCAGTTTCTATTTCTTTGCTGTAGGCCCTGGTGTTGGGCCTATCTTTCTTGGACATTTTTAATTACTTATTGAGTCAATTAACCATCCTCTGCTACCAGCTTGTTGCAATATTTCCAGGATCAGACTCAATAAAGATAATAGAAGTTAAAGCTTTAAATATATTTCTTTTTAATTATGATAGGCATTCTATATTCACTGAATATTCAAGGTAGAAGCAACGAGAATGGTGAGGGTGGCTCCTTATATATACAAGGGGTGGAGCTAGGAATGGGAGTGGTAAGTTATGAATACATTAAAGTCCAAAGAATAAGTTAACCTCTGATGTTCCATATATACATTATTTACACATTGGAGAATAAGGCATTTACATCTGACAATCTCCATTCCCATCCCACTCTGGGGCCAGCCAGAGGTGGTATTTGCTGGTTCTCCGAACTACTCAAAATTTCCGCTACTGGTTCTCCAGAACCTGTGAGAACCTGCTGAATTTCACCCCTGGTTATAAGTTGAGGACTACTGTACTCTGCTAGGTGTTTTTTTTCCAGAGGGAAAAAAGTGACTGAAATGAGTATGTAACATCAATCCATTTAGCCAATTTCTATGTAATGCAGGCTTTAGAACCTGTGACGGGAGAATCACATTTCTTCCTCCAAAGAGTGTGATGATTTTTCAAAACACACTGCCGAATTACTGATTTCAATATGAAAAAAAGCAAAATTAGTAAATACTGGGGAATTATTATTACCAGTAATTATAATTAAATTAAAATCTAATTGAATTCAAATAGTTTCAATTTATTTTATTTTATTTTATTTTATTATTTTATTTTATTTTATTTTATGCCCATCTTGCCTTGAGACAACTCTGGGCACCTTACAACATTAAAAGCTATGAAACCATAAAACATAAATATTTCTAAAGACAATAACATAGAATTAAGAGTAAAATTACAGTTAAAAGATGGTAGGGAGGGAGCAGGCGTGTGAGGGAAGTGAGATTTTCCCTTACTCTATAAACCACCTCTAACGTAAGGTGACCAGACGTCCTGCTTTTGGCGGGACAGTCCCGCTTTTGAGCAATTTGTCCCGCGTCCCGCGGCGTTTCAAAAAAGTCCCAATTTTTCTTGAGCCCCAGTTGATGGCTAGAAGAAAAAAAAACTGTTTAAACTCTTGCCCGGGGCTTCAAAGGGCCGCCCTACAGGCAATCAGTGTAAAGCAGTTTTTTTTCCCCCTAGCTAAGCTTCAGAAACGAAACCGAAACCAGGGTCTTTGGTGCAGCGTGACAAAATGAGGCAGAGAGATTTATTTTTATTTTTATTTTTCCTCCCCAAAAAAGGTAGGTGAAAAACTGCAAACAATGGGAAATTTAGGAGGAGAGTTCAAGATTTTAAAACACAAAGGAAAAAAAGCTGTATTTAACTAGGGAATTGTAATAATTGAGATACTATTAATTGTATATTGTGTTGAAAGCAGAAATGGTTAAGTTGTGGTTCGGAGGAATATATGGGAGAAATTATTTGGTTTATTATTATTGGTAAATATAATTAATTGATTTGTAAGAAATTGGATTGCATGGAAATAATTGGAATATTCATGTTCATATTGATTAATATACAAAAAAGATAGTTTTATAACTAATTGATTTATATTAAAATGTTGAATTTGTATTAAACAACTGTATTACATAATTACATAATTAAACAATGTGAGGATGGATATAAAAATAGATGACAATGGGAAGGGGTATAATATAGAATAGAAGGGAAAAATTGAATTTGATTAAGATTAGAGATGAGGATGAAGGGTAATATTGGTTTTTTAAAAAAATAGATGAGGAATAAATATGGCAAAAAGGAAATATAGAAATTGTAAATTTAATTGAAATGACTAAACGCTGTTTAAATTTGTGAACCAGCCAAATATTCTGTTCAAAGAAAATACATTGTATGTTTGTATGTGTGTTTCTAATTACTGCTATTTATTCATATTTGTTCTCTTTTATTCTTTAAAGTTTAACAATTCATTCTTTATCTTAATATCTTTATATTTGCTTGGGGTTGGCTTTCTTCCCTTTCATCTTTTTTATTGTACAGCAATCTTTCTCCTCAAACCTACCACCTCTCTCTTTTCTTTCCTTCTTACTTTCTCTTCCCCCAACCCTCTTTTTCTCCTCCCTACTTCCTTTTTCTTTCTCCTTCTCCTCCTCTCTTCCTCCCTCTCTTACCCTCACTCCTACTCTAATTTCCATTCCTTCATCCCTCTCTATTGCTGTAATCCTTTAATGCATATGGACTACTCAGAGGGCTGAAAAAGTTATTTTTGACTGGTCCTCACACTTTTGACCAGTCCTCGAACTTATGACTGTCCTCACATTTTACATTTTTGCCCTATCTTGTCATCATGTTGAAGAGAAGCAGTTGTGAAATGAGTGACATAGTTGTTAAGAATGCTGCACGGGCATAAATGTGAGGATGGTCATAAGTGTGAGGACCAGTCAAAAGTGCGAGGACCTGTCAGAAATGACTTTTTTCAGCCCTCTGGTTAGTCCTTTTGTGCATATGGACTACTCAGAGGGCTGAAAAAGTTATTTTTGACTGGTCCTCACACTTTTGACCAGTCCTCGAACTTACGACTGTCCTCACATTTTACATTTTTGCCCTATCTTGTCACCTTGTTGAAGAGAAGCAGTTGTGAAATGAGTGACATGGTTGTTAAGAATGCTGCACGGGCATAAATGTGAGGATGGTCATAAGTGTGAGGACCAGTCAAAAGTGTGAGGACCTGTCAGAAATGACTTTTCAGCCCTCTGAGTAGTCCCTATACACATAGCCATGGCCACCCGGTCACATGACCAGGTAGCCATGCCCACCCAGTCACATGGCCTCCAAGCCACGCCCACACAATAAGCCACGCCCACAATGGTGTCCTTCTTACCAATGTTAAAATCTGTTCACCTTACCCTATAGACATAGCCATGGCCACCCGGTCACATGACCAGCTAGCCACGCCCACCCAGTCACATGACCAGCTAGCCACGCCCACAAAATAAGCCACGCCCACAATGTTCCTCTTTACCAATGTTAAAATCTGGTCACCTTACTCTAACGTGATACTCCCCCATTGAGGCCTCAAGCCAACTGGCAGAGCCAGGTGTTCAGGCCTTAACATTGAATCAAAAGCAAATTTAGTTCTTGTCCTAGCCTTGTTCATATTTTTGTTCTTGCCCTGATGGTGGCCACCTCTGTAATCAAAAGTCTTGGTGCAGCTCTCAGCCTGCCTCCTCCCCCCCCCCCCCAAAAAAAATGATGTACTTTTGATGAAAATTATGCTGTCTGGGCCTGATCTAATTGGCAGAGGTTTCCTTCCAAGTTTGTTCTTTCGGAAGGTAAGTCACACTTCAGTTCATCATGCTGGCATAGCTAGCTGGATCACTGTACCACATCAGTTGGGAGTGTAATTTAGGCTGGAAGACTTGGCATAATTTTATTATCTCCATTGCACTTAAACTGCTATTCATCACTTCTCAGGCTCCCCTGTCTTTTAAGGAGGAAGGCGTTCTTTGCTGTCAGCTGCTGATAAGACATTTTTTTCTCTCGATCAGTCTTCATGGTCAGGGTTGATTTCTAGATCTGAGTTTCTAAGCATGAAAACTTATCAAAATATAATATGTCTTTACAACATTAATAAACAAAATATTATTAACCCTCAACAAATCAACCTTCTCAAACTTAATGAAATTAATTAAAATTAATACATAGCCAGAAACTTTAAGGGCAGCTGTATATGATACATTTTAGATATGTGAGACACAGCTGATGGGAGTTCTTGTATTCAGTACAAGATCATCAGATTGGGAATGGCTGATTTTACGTACTGTAGTTGGAATGATTTGAAATTGAGGCGGGGTGGGGGTTCGCAGGGGTTCGAGAGAACCTCTAGCTAAGATTCTGGGCAGTTTGGAGGACCCCCCAAATCCCACTCCTGGCTGGCCCCGCCCATCCTGCCCCTCCAGTGGTGGGATTCAGCCAGTTCGCACCACTTTGGGAGAACCGATTGTTAACTTTTTGAGCAGTTTGGTGAACTGGTTGTTGGAAAAAATCATTAGGGCAGAGAACTGGTTGTTAAATTACTTGAATCCCACCACTGTGCCCCTCCCCGCCCAGGAGTCCCCACGTGGCCCATTTTGGATGCCAGTAAGTGCAGGACACGCATGGAGGCTTGGGGAGGATGAAAAATAGCCCTACCGGAACTTTGGGAAGGCCAGAAACGGGCCCATTTCCGGCCTCCAGACAGCCTCCAGACGGCCTCCAGAGCAAAAAGGCCCCCCCACCCCTGCCATGGTGCTGCAGGCCGACAAGAGAACCCCTTGCTAAAATTTTTGAAGCCCAGCCCTGAATTGAGAGAGACTGTTGTCACTCATCTGTCATATCATATGACTCTCAGGTGGCCCTGGTGCTCCCTGTTGCTGCAGGGAAGCTAGATCCAGTCAGATTAGAATAGGTTTTATTGAAATGTTTATATTATGTTTGTGTTCATGGTTATTTGTTGTTGTTTTTATCATGGCTGCTGATCGCTCATTTTATTTTGTTTTTTTTTTGTTGTCACATGTGAGATGAGAGATCATATAGATTGAATAAATCAATCAATTAAAGAAGCACACTGATTTTAGTTGAGTGTCAGCCCTATTCCAGATGGCTTGCTTTAAATGCACTAGCGTTCAATACACCAAATTTAGATACTAGTAGGATAAATTAGCACACATAACGGTATTTTGATAAAATTAAAGGTTACAGCAATTCTATTTTTGAGATGTTGATTGACAGACTACAATCACAATCTCCTCTGTGCTGGAAAGATAATATGTGTGTCCTGGATTTTATTTTAGAATGTTGGGATGATCCCAGCTGCAAATCATTCCAACAGCTGATTAGAAAGCAAAGCCTTTTGCTCATGCAGATGTCAGAAAGGCTCCATAATTCCAGAGGAAAAGTTGCTGCTCTCTGGGACAGCTGCCTTTTCCCCCTAATTACAGACTCTTTTGTTTTGTTGCAGTCTTTGGAACCTAAATGTATCAGGATTACATCTAAAGCAGTGGTGAAATCCAAAATTTTATACTACCGGTTCTGTGGGCATGGCTTGGTGGGCGCGGTGTGACTTGGTGGGCGTGACTTGGTAAGCGTGGCAGGGGAAGGGTACTACAAAATCTCCATTCCCACCCCACTCTTGGGCCAGCCAGAGGTGGCATTTGCCGGTTCTCTGAACTACTCAAAATTTCCACTACCAGTTCTCCAGAACCTGTCAGAACCTGCTGGATTTCACCCCTGATCTAAAGCCTTCTATTAATTCAAAGATAAATAAAATATAATAAAATAATCTGAAATATCTGTTGACTTCTTTTCATATTCTATGGAACATCATTGTCCTGATATGCCATACTATTCAAGTCTGCAGAATGAACAGTAATAACTTCAGTGGACGTGGGTGAAACAATATTTTACTCTTTTATGAGGTCAATAAGCAAGTACACATATAGCTTTATATCAAGGAATCCTAGTGTAAGTTTCTACATCCTAGTACAGGAATCCTAGTACTGTCACGACATTATGAGTTGATGTGTATATTAATTCATAAGTCGATGAAAATTCTCAGTCATCCAAGTAGAGTTGTTTGGAAGTTGAGTCATGGCAACTGGACTTCTTTTCTTTTTTTGCTTTGAAACGGTTCACAGCTTATCTAAGAAGCTTCTTCAGTCTAGTTCATAATTCAGGCTAATTCGTAACTACATACCATACATCCAAGGATCTCTCTGTATTTGAGAGCAGATATTAATTTTAATAGTCATCATCAATTCTGTAATTACAAATATTGGAAAGTGGAGCTCTTGCAACTGTACTTCCATGCAGCAATCCTATTAAACAGCAAATGCTATTGAAAGAAATAACACACACACACACATCTCAATCAGTGGTGGGTTTCAAAAATTTTTATTACCGGTTCTGTGGGTATGGCTTGGTGGGCGTGGCATGGCTTGGTGGGCATGGCAGGGGAAAAATACTGTAAAATCTCCATTCCCACCCCACTCCAGGGGAAGGTTACTGTAAAATCCCCATTTCCTTCCAATCAGCTGGGACTTGGGAGGCAGAGAATAGATGGGGGCAGGGCTGGTCAGAATTTTTACTACCGGTTCGCCGAACTACTCAAAATTTCCACTACCGGTTTTCCAAAACTGGTCAGAACCTGCTGAAACCCACCTCTGACCTCAATGGTGATGGTAATGCAGAGGTGAAATCCAGCAGGTTCTAACAGGTTCTGGAGAACCAGTAGCGGAAATTTTGAGTAGTTCGGAGAACTGGGAAATACTACCTCTGGCTGGCCCCCCGAGTGGGGTGGGAATGGAGATTTTGCAATATCCTTCCTCCCAGGAGGGGAAGGAATGGAGATTTTGCAATATCCTTCCCCTGCCACGCCCACCAAGCCACGCCCACAGAACCGGTAGGGAAAAAAATTGGATTTCACCCCTGTGGTAATGATGATGATGGTGGTGATGGTGATAATTAACAGATTAACAGAGTTGGAAGGTACCTTGTAGGTCATGTAGTCCAACCCTCCCGCCCAAACAGGAGACCCTACACCATTTTTGACAGATGGCAGTCCAGGACCTAGAAAGCAAATCATAAACATACTTGCATTTAAATCAAGCAACAGAAACATTCTGGATAACCAATGCAATAGCATTGTCTATACTACACATCATTATGAGATCATGCAAAATTTGGTTTAAACCCTATATCTGGGCAGTGTTTCATTCACACAAGACTGCTTGTAGTAATCTGAAAACATACTCCAATTCGTGAGAAGAGCCGTATTAACCAGCTCGCCCCATTCTGGTAGCCTTAAATGTGTTTTGGACTACAATTTTTATGAGCCAATATCAGCAAAACCATTGAGAATGTTGGCTATGGGAGCTGTCATCTAATACCTCTGAAATACTGTATATATACTGTGGTATTAAGAGAGGACTCCATGCATCTGACCAGTAGTTTTTGAAATAATGCTTAATTTGATTATGTGTTCTTTACTAGGGGAAACAGAACTATTTTTGTTGCTCAAGAAGATAGCCAGCTTCCCTACTCTAAATTAAAACATTTGGTAATTTAGTCCAGCATAGCCTGTATTGAAAGGCAACATGTCTATGGAGATTCTCAGTCATCCAAGATCATGGTTGTCCCAAAGGATGAGAAGCGAAATGTCTTCAAGGAAAAACAAAGGAAGTCCAGCTGCCTCTTGAAAAAGCAACTTTTGGACTGACAGGACTTACCCAGTTTTAAAACTGGTATCTTTTCCTCAGATTTAGTTAGATAAGATGGTAATCTGAGCCCTTTTGCATCCAAGATGTAACAGTTCTAGGGTAGAACTGTAGAAATAAATGATATAATAGGTAAATTAGAATTATTAGTACTGTACTGTATTAGTACAAGTACTGTATATATGGCAATTGATTCCTAAAATTTAACTCGGTGAAAGAGGATATGCTTCATGTACAGGTTAAAGCAGTGTTTCTTAACCTTGGAAGCTTGAAGATGGGTGGACTTCAACTCCCGGAATCCCCCAGTGCTGCTGGCTGGGGGATTCTGGGAGTTGAAGTCCACCCATCTTCAAGCTACCAAGGTTGAGAAACACTGGGTTAAAGGGATAAGAAACATCAGGGAGTTTTGATAGTCATGGTGTAATGCAAATTAGTTTTTTTTCAGCCTCAGCAACTTTAAATGGGTGGACTTCAATCCCAGAATGACTGGCGGGGGAATTCTGGAAATTGAAGTCCACCCATCTTAAAGTTGCTGTGTTGTTGAAAAACGCTGATGTAGACATATTGTCAAGGCCAGTGCTATTGTTTTGCAGCAGACAATCGTTTGTGAAATGACAATGATTGTACAAATAGGAAGATAATTTTAAACCCCACCAGCAGATTTCTTTTTCTAAGAGTTTCCTAGTAAAAGAGGCTACCATGAACTGGGCTCAATCTTCTGGTGCACCCTAAATTAGATATGGAGTTTGTGGCCCTTCTGCCAGCAATCTCAGGTTTCAGCTCATGCTTTGGAAAAATAGATAGAAATGTGCTTTTCGTTCTTCCTGCCCAAAGTCTAGAACAGGGGTCAGCTACCCGTGGCTCTGGAGCCACATGTGGCTCTTTCACCCCTCTGCTGCGGCTCCCTGTCACTCAAAATATGTGTCACAACCGCCAATGTGCAACACCCGCTGGCACATGATTTATTGAGCTTTTTGACCCCAGTAGGCCAACCATGGATAAATCCAAGAAAAGTTTCAGAAGAAAACAGAATGTTTAATTCAACTACATATGCTAGTTTTGTGGCCGCTCAGGAAATAGTCAAGCATGGGAAGGGTTTTGTGGCTCCTGTTGTTTTCTTTTCTGTGGGAAATGGGTCCAAATGGTTCTTTGAGTGTTTAAGATTGCTGACCTTCTCTGTTTTTTACAAAACAATAGTAGCCCTATTAGTAGCTTCATTGATAATTATTGTTATCACCCATGGGTACTTTGCTTCAGGAATTTGTCTTTGCTGCTCTTTCTGTTATGTTCCATGTTGTTTTATTATTCTGTTTTTCCTTATTTTAAATAACTCTGTATGAACATGTTTAAAGCCAGAGAAAGCAACAGCAGTCTATTGCAACTAGATGGCAGTAAAAGCACATTCAAAGTATGGCTCAGCTTTGTAACTTTCTTGAAGATCTGCCCCTTTCAACAACCCCACAGTATGTGGGTGGATCAAAGTTAAAGTAACTTTTCTCTTTATTTTATTAACATAAAAATTGCAATCAAACTGCTGCATAATATTTATAATATAAACACTGAAATGAGAATAGGTGGAAACAAGAAAGCTTGGCAATGTAATCTGGAAAAAATAAGATATTAGGATACCATCTTTGCAAAATAGGTAAAAGGAAAATCCAGCTGACAAGGACTACCAGAAAGAAAAGATAATCATACTTCCATAAGTGTGTCTTTGTGTTGTATAATTCTATTTTTTGTAATATCACATGTTATTGTTATTTTTTTAGACAGAGCTAAGTTCCATAGTGTTCACAGTTTGAATAAGCAAAAAATTCGGCAGTTTTTCAACAGGATTGCAATTATTATTTGTACTCACACTGTGTATTGTGTGTGTTGGTTTCTGTTATTCACTGGAATTGTGCACCCAATAAATTTAAATAATAGTAGTAATAATTTGCCCTATTACACTAATGTTGATTTTGCCTGGAAAGAGCTATAGTAGAATATATGTTTCACTTACAGAAAATTGTAGGCATATGGGATTATGGATTTCAAGTATTAGAACTGGGAACACCTCAATGAAACTCAGGAGCCATTTCCAGACTGAAAAAAATAATATAAATTTGATAGATCAGTAGTCTTATTTGATATAGTAGTTCTTTGGATGCTCCACTAATGTAGAAGTCTAAATACATATCCAAAGTAAAGGACTTGACATTCAGTAGATATATATATTTCAGACCTGAATATAAATAAATGATGGAATACACATATATACAATTAAATAGATCCAACTTTCAATAAATTTAGGAGGTAGGAAGGATTTCATAGATGAAAATCCTGAAAAGAGAAAATAATTTAAGAGGTTCAAGAAATACATATATTAAAATAAAGGCAGGATGATGGATGGATGGATGGATGGACATACAAAATAGCAAGATGGGCTGCAGTAGGAATCCTTCCCCAATGGAAGCATTCTTCTGAATCCCAGAATGTTATTCTAAAAAAGGAGGATTTGGTCAGGTACATGGGTGCTTAGAAATTTTCTAAGCTTTTAATTCATACATTATTTTATTGCTTGTGTGGGAAGGATATTTATGAAAAGTCTTTTTCTATGGTGGAACAGTTAAGTAATTTCAGCTTTATTATTAATTTGCTTGTTTAGAGTTTTAAATATTTTAAACTCCAAAGGCAATTTATGCTCATGCCAAATCCACTAATTTTGATAGGTTGCTTACCTTTTATTGGTTGTGAATTAATGTTAAACAATTTCCTGGAAAGTATAGGATTCCATTAACTAAAATGTGGTGTTTTCTAACTGGAATGAAAGAGTAATATGGATTCTTACGCTATAGCAGTTCAACAATAATTACTTGTAAAAACAATAGAATGAGATTGGTCTCAACTCATATATATTGGATAGTACCCATTCACAGGGATACTTTTTTCAGAATTCTTTTCTTTACTTCCATTCATCTCTTAAAAGTTTTTTTTTTTAAGCAAAATCCTTCCTAGAAAGAGGAAGCTGTGAATTGAAGGCCTGGTCTAATTAGATTACTGTACATTCAGTCAGATCCTCACTCTTGGTGGCCTGCTGTTTGCATAGGGCACTAACTTATTGTGCTGCAGGATTTAGGACAATTTGACTGAAAAAAAGGATTAAAAAAAGAGTCTCAAAATCCTTTTAATCTTTTTTCTCCCCCAACAGAGGAGAATAGCATATCAGTTCTTGGGGATTTGTTTTTGCCATTAAATAATGATTCAAAAATGAAAGCCTTGTAAAGCTGTTGGTGCACACAAGAATGCCTATAAATTAATTTACTGCTGGATTAGAGTATTCTAATAGAGATGATGTTTTAAAACCCAGGCTTAGCTGTCATTATAAATAAAAAAAGTAAGGGTAGCCCTTGTTGGATTTCCAATGATTTTGTTCCTTCACCATTCCCCCCTGCTCCAACCCCATTAAATTAGCTATTCCTATATATATTCCTTTCCAAAACTGCCATGGACTGTTGCTATGTGTCTGGACTCAACATGTTTAAACTCTGCTCTGCCCATCCTAAGCTAATTTGAGTCAATTTGTCTACATCATCTCAACAATCGTTCTCCACATTTTGAATTGGGCAAACAAACATGCACCGGGCAGATTCCAACTGCTCAATCTGCCGTGGTCGGGCTGTTCCTAGTTCTTCACCATGGTTTCATCATATCCTAGTGACAGTGTTAGTTTTTCAGCAGCAGAGTTAAGTCTCTGCCTGGCTAGTTAAGACTTTCTATACAGGGGACAGCTCCTATACAACTGCCAACTCTTAGCCTGACCTTTCAAAATGAAAAGGAGGAGGAGGGAGAGTGTCAGCTTGAGGAGCTTCTAAAAAGCAGCCCGTGGATTTCAACAAAACGAAACCCAGGGCGATTTCGCAAAGAAGGCAGAAGCATAAATAACATCAAGGCATTGATATCCGATCTACTTGTGCTTGGATATGGTTGACCCAACCCATCATTCCAGATGTATTGGAACACAAAATGCCATTCAACTTCCTTTGGAATGTTGCTGTTATTATTTTGCGATTCTTCCTTCTTCTTTTGTCATCTGTCTTGACAGGGCTGCTCTCTATTGCGACTAAGCCTGTTGATGACTTCCTTCTGAGGCACAGGAGCCCATTAAATGACTCTTCAACTCCCGCAGGGTTGGGCCTCTCAAAGATTCAGTTGGGAGGAAGAGCACTGATGGTTTTGCTGTTGAGCATCCAGCCCCATAGGATTCATAAAAGTATTGCAAGTTGGAAGCCTCTTCTGCTACATCTAGGGAGAATTTATGGAATACCTCCTCTTTGTGTTCTAACATTGGGATTTCTTTATCCAAAGAGCCAAGAGTTGTAGAACATCTTATAGCCTTATAATGATTTCTGATTTTCCTGTAAATGACAGGGGTGAAATCCAGCAGGTTCTGACAGGTTCTGGAGAATCGATAGCGGAAATTTTGAGTAGTTCGGAGAACCGGTAGTGGAAATTTTGAGTAGTTCAGAGAACCGGCAAATACCACCTCTGGCTGGCCCGAGTGGGGTGGGAATGGACATTTTGCAATATCCTTCCCCCAGGGAGGGAATGGGGATTTTACAGTATCCATCCCCTGGAGTGAGATGGGAATGGAGATTTTGCAATATCCTTCCCCTGCCACACCTACCAAGCCACGCCCATCAAGCCACACCATGCCCACCAAGCCACGCCCACAGAACCAGTTGTAAAAAAAATTGGATTTCACCACTGGTCCATGAATTTATATGTCTTCTTCAGTTTTAGTGAATTTAATCATACTTATTTTATCTTTGCAAGGATTCTTTTAGATAGAAAAATGACACTGGTAATAAGCACTCCCAAAGTGGCCAGTAAACTTATTAAAGGGTTACCAATTTCAGTTTAGAATTTCCAGTTTTATCTGTTGTTGCCTCCACATTTTTAATAATCAAAGAAAGGATGGGGGGGGTAATCTCACCCTTCCCTCATAATCAGAAGCATTGTATTTAATTAACTTATTTTTTTAATGTACTGTAATGTTTTTAGATACACTCAGTTTTACTGCTTAAAGCAGCTTGCCGTATTTTAGAAATTTCCCTAGCAAAAGTTGATGTGTATCTAAAAAACAAAAATTACAGAAGATTACTGATACATAGAAACAAATAATGAGTGGAGCTATAACAATAATTATTCACAAAATATGTGAATATTTTAATATGTGAAGCTATAAAAATACTAAAATAGGGAATGTGCCTTGACCAGATGGCCCAACAGCTTCCATTATAAACATTTTGAGGATGAACCTAGGCAAAAATGATGAATTCTATCTTATAGAATGGAAGAATACCAGATAGTTGGATAGAAAAGACAACAACTACATTGGTCAATTTAGCCCTTTATGAAATTTTTGCTGAAAATGGAAAAAATTAAGTTGTATTTATAAGGTTGGAAAAGGTAGATGATGAAATGACGGGAGCTATGCAATAATTATAGAAGAACGATAAAATATAAATGCATTTATAATTACTATAAAGAACACCTGAAGATGCTTCTTTATATCTTTTTTCTATTCTTTTTCTGTTTTCACTTTTTAAAATTTCTTACTCTTTTTTCATCTTTACATTTATATTGTTTTTCTTTTCAATTGTTATTTAAAATTTGTTCAATACATTTTATATTTTTTTAAAAAATGCATTTTTTATCTTTGGGCCAGGAAGTACAGACAAACAATATTGTATTACTGGAATGCATTCACATCTGAAATTCCACAGAGGCAAACTAGTTTTATGATAATTGTGGGCCATTCTAAAAATAGGGAAAGTTTAGTTCACTTGCATTAGATTCTAGGCTTAAGCAGCACTAAAACAATTGTGACTCCAAAATATCTTAAGTACCGTATTCTATTGCTCAACAATAAATTCTGACTTCAGTTGTAAATTCCAACTATACTGGCTTAACTGCTTTGTAAGTCTAGCCTATATGTATTAGCAAAACGGTAATAGCACTATAGGTTTCAGGCAGCAACTGTGCCTCAATTAGCATTGGAAGAATATCCGCTGCTATCTTGTTGTCATACTGAAAACACCATTACTGTAGCTAAGTCCATCACTGAAGTGCAATAGGTTAAGATTGGATTTTAGTTTTATTACTGAACATGTTGAAAACATCCAGTGGTGGAAGCAGAAACAAGAAGAGGCCAGGTTCTTAAGTTTTCAGTTTTATACATAGCTTACCAAGAAGAAGAGGCAAGCAAAGAATATGCTGGCTTGTTAACATTGAATCTAAAACAAAGTTGAACATCCAACAATTGAAAAAAGTTGTGCTTGACAGGGTAGCATGGAGAGCACTTTCTATCAAGTTACCAAGAGTCAGATACGACTAAATGGTTAAAACAACAACAAGATGGTTTATTGCTTTGATTCTCTTAGCGCTAATATATCTGGGCTGCAAAAATCATTATGGCAGCCAATATACTCGCAGGTCATAGATGTGGTAAAATAAAAGTAATTATACGGAGCTGACTGGCTCGGATTGATAGAATCTGTAGTTCAACAAAGCTGTCCTAGAATATGCTAGAGACTTCTAGAATATCTATACAAGTGTTACAGCTCCTGGAATACAAGTTCTATAAGTCTCAGTCAGCAGTGAAGTTTTGAAACATGTGAATGGTGATCAGTTGCCTGATTCCCTGAAAGCAGAGGGATAACTGATGGCTTAGCAGGTAAATTGTTGGAAAAAGAAGACAAATTGTTTAAAAATACAGTTTTGAACCTCACTCAACTAAGATACAGGACCTGGCAAAATCTTAATGGAACATTAAGCACATAAGCAGAAAAGACCTGGTTAAGTCCACATTTAAATCTGGACAGATGATTGTAGTGGCCTCTTTCATGGAAATCTGAAGAACTGAAAACTAAAAGCGAGGTGAGAAGATAGAAACTAGTATTTTTGTTCTTAATGAATTGCGACAATTGGAGACTGAGATTGAAAGAGCCTGAGATTTAAGCTCTTAGGCCAGGAGCATAATACAATAGGAGATGGGTGTCTGTAAGATGGAAATCAGACATATTTACAATTGATCTTTTAATGACTAATTAAAGTTATTGCAGACTTTTAAAAAAATCTACTTACAATCAGTCCTCGAAATTACGATTGTGATCCCCTTCCTCTGTGGTCACTTGATCATCTTTCAGGAACCTGGCATTTATGAGCAGCTGTAGCATCATGTGCTCAGATGACTGTTATTTGCAATGTTTTTTGCCAATTCCTAGTGGTTTTTTGGCAGTTTCCAGCAAATAAATATCCATTTGAAAGAATAGATTTGTTTAATGACCATGCGATTCACGTAACAAATACGCGATTTTCTTTAGGACTGTAGTGACTTACTTTACAACCACCATCAGAATAGTCATAAAATTGAGTCTGATCATGTGGTACAACCTCAGTGACTGAAAATTGCAATTCTGGGCTCCACTGTGGTCATAAGTTAAGAACTATCTGTACAGCTATAGGTTGATTTCCATTAGTGTTTTCCATTCCTTTAGGAATAAAATCTTCTGGACTTCCGGCTGACATCACAGGGAGATCGGACATGGAAAGTGAGTCTCCACAGTCCTGTGCCGAGTTTCCCTTGGTGGGCTCTGAAAGGAGCCAAAGCCATCTTGGAGGGGCGGTGAAGCAAAGAGGGATGCCCTGCGATGTCTTGGAGAGTCCCAGCTCTCCTTCTTGACCTGGGGCTTACTTTCCCTCTCAGCCATGACAACAAGAAGAGAGACCCTAAGATGGCTGCCATGAAGCTGGGACAGCCGATGACCATCTAAGGTTTGAGCTGGAGCAGACTTTGGTGAACAGTGTGGAACTGAGTGAAAGGGTTTTTTTTACCCAAAAGTTAAACCCAAAAGAGAAATCTAGGATTTACTCAGAACTATCAGTTAAAGCGGTGATCAAACACTTTGAGAAAACTACCAGACCGGAAGGAAAGGATTAAAGAGAGAAAAAAAATTATTTAAAAACGCAGGAAATTGGACTCTCAAATTGGGAAGACATGACACTGGGAAGGCAATTTAAAATGCTGGAATTACGGATTTAAAAAATTAACACTGCTTCTATAATTGAATTACAATTTAAAATAATTAAAACCAGATTTCTAGTTACAATATTGAAAATTAACCTGAGAGTGCTACCTGCTGATGAAAGGAAAATATACAAGCCTGGGAATACCCATTTAAAGGACTGTAAAAACATTTACTGGACTATTTACACCTACTCTATGACCACTGGAGATTTAAATGTGAGAACAAGGAAGACATTTAATTAAAGTGACCCCTGAATGTTAAGTTATATGACTGAATCTATAAAGGTGACTTAAAGAGGCTTGGATAACTCCCTTGACTATGTAAACAGAACTGACTGACTACTTATGGAACATAAAGAACTGTGATTAGTGTATACTTTGAAGAGTAACCTCAGGTTTGAACAAATGGTTCTTGGGCTATTGGCCCAAAGTGGAATTTATTAAAACAAGACAAAATGCAACATAAGGAGGAAACAAGTGGAACTTTGAACGAGATGGACTTGATGTTTCAAAGCATAAAGGATATTATACAGAAAGAACATAAGGTGATTATGGAATTAATGGATGGCATAGATCAAAAATAAGAAAATATTATACAAAGGACAATGAGTAATGACCAAGATGCCCAGGAAAGGGAGGAGCTAGCAGAAGGAATAGAGGGGAAAACAGAATTGAGGAATCAACGAAAAGAAGATAACGAGGAGTCATCAATGAAATTAATAATGTCTAATGAATCAAACCAGGGGGAAAACATTCTAAGTGATCTGAAAAGAGAATGGGAGGAGCAGGAAGATACTTTGGGGAGGGAGGCAGGGGTCTGGGCTGATAATTTCAAAGCTAGACAGTGGAAGAGGGTAGGGATGGGAGAAACACTTAGATTGACTAGGCAGGATGTAGACACAAATACAGACAGAGATAAAGATTTAAGAGAAGAATATGGGAGACAAGTTTAAAAAAGAATAAGAATTAAAGTATTGATGCGGGCAAGAGATGATGGATAGAAAGCAGATAGGAAAGGTGGCAAGAGGAGAAATTAGAACAGAGATAGGAATGTGTTCAATAAGAGATTGAGGGATTACTTGTACATATACCTTTACATGATGAAACAAAAGTAATAACAAAATGGGAAAATTAGAGATTGAATGATGGTATTATTAAGTAAGCTTAAATAACATTGTGATTGGTAAACACTGAGCAATTAAATAACGAAAAGAACATATTTTAATATAAACATGTGCATTAATACTAGAATCATATAGATTGGATGAAAGCAAAGAATATGAATAGAGTTATTTTGTATATTTAAATAATATAGTGATTGACATTAGAATAGTATATTGAAACATTGAATAATGAAACAATGAAGGATAATATTTTAATATAAATAGATTTGAAGAGTGAAATATGGGAAATATGAATAAGAATTAAGTATAAGAACATGTATGTTTAAACAATGTGAAATAATGAAAGATTATAATTTGATATAAATGTGTATTACTACTAGAAATATATAAGCTGGATGAATGTGATAACTATGATCAATAATATTTTATCTGTACTGAAATGTATGACACCCATGTGTCACACTGTCCATGCATTGATATGTATATGTAATATAAAATAAAAAACTTGAAGGGAAAAAAAGGAATAAAATCCTCTTAGTTGCTTATCCTGGTCTCTCTCTCTCGTTGAATTCATATTTTAAGGTTTGAATCCCTACTTTTAAAGCAACTTGCCCAGCGGGATGGTGACACCATATTTTCTCCAATGCTCTGAAGTATTGGTCCTTTTTGACCTCACTACCAAAATAAACAAAGCCACCTATTATTCCTTCCCTGCCAAGAAATAAAGGATGCAAAAGTTGGCCATTGCATCTCAATTTAAACTACATTCTCTCCAACCCCCAGTGATAATGCACTCCAGATAATTTGGTAGTGCAATATATTTTCCGAGATAGGCCTTTGTTTCCTTTCTCAACTGCTCCCCTCTTTTCTGTGTTCGGTTTTGCTCATTTCTCTTCCAAGCTGTCTGGAAGGGGAGAAAAGCTTTACTTTTAAACAATTCTTTTTCAGCTTGCCTTTTATTGAATTCCACCCTCCATTTTCCTGTTCCTTTAAAAAAAAAAAAAAAAACAGGGACATCATTTATCTTGGACTTTCAAGTTGCAGGGGCCTTCAAGGGGGCTTCTCTTTTTTTCCCCAGCTGCATTTGTTGACACACATAGTCAATCTGGGCCACTGCCCCCCTCCTTTCCCCAAAGCAGGTCATAAAGAATCTACAGCTGTGCCCTTTATTAGCACAGCCATTTCAAGAACAATCAGAGAAAGGGACTAAATATATTACAGCCATTACCTCCATCAAAAAGTGACAATTTTAAAACATTTCTGCTTTCTACTGGGAAAGCCAGGAATACAAAAGCCAGAGCTATAATTTTATTGTAAATGCTTTTTAAATATGGGTCACTTGGCCATTAGTAAGGAAGGGGGGGGGGAAGTCAGGAAGAGTTCTAAGCCTGAGAAAAGCTCAGATATTCATGCTTGGAAAAAAAAAAGAAAAGAAAAAGAAAACCACTCTATTTGTTAATATGCTAATAGGTATAAACCATAAAAATATGCATGTCCAAGAAGATGTAACTTTAATTTGTTCATGATGATTCCATCTTATGCACCTGCTGCAACTCAAAAAGTTGATTAAGTGCTACTAAAAAGAAATCATTTGTTTTGAAAAACAAAGTACTAATTGTTCCTTAAAGATGTGTGCATATCTTGCATTAAAGAAGAGAGAAAGAGAGGGAGAGAGACTTTATTTTAGTCACCGACCAACATTTAGTACAATAAATTTCAGTAAGTTCAAGGAATTCATTCATCTACATCAATACAAATAAAGTAAATATAACAATATAAACATTAACTCTATATAACTTGTCAATTTACATAATTCTGGATTGAGAGCTGCCAGAGTTGGTTATAAGAAGGGCGACTATATAAATGTTTTAAATAAATAAATAACTGAGTCACTATAAGAATTGGTTATTCTGGTGTACAAAGACTAATGTATGTACGAAGGGGCAACAAAATATATGTAAATGATAATATTTAGACAAATACACCTTCTAGTTGTCAAGAAAGTAATTTTTTATTATGATCACTGACCAGCATTACAAATAAAAAGGATTAAAAATAATAATAAAAAGAGAAGGTCATATATTACAGTTAGTGGTGGATTGTCAGTGGGCAGTCAGTCAAATTTGCCTGCCTAATTTTGCAGACAATACAACACAATTTAGCTACATTCAAAGAGATTACATCAGATTGACCTGATAACTGTGTAGAAAGTTAGCACCCACCCCTCTCCTAGAAGAATGAAATATTCTAGGAAATATTAAAAAGGCAGAATATTATACCTCCCTGGATGAGAAAAGGAGAAACATGCTCTTGGAAAGCAGTCCCCACCTTTGTTAATAGCCCCAGAAAGACTGGTGCCAACCTATCTACAAGACAAAAGACTGGGCCAGTCCATCTACAAAACAAAGGACCTCAGCTCCAGGATGATGGGATTTATATTTCAGGGCAAAGCCATTCAGCCACAATAGGAAACTGCCCTTCATTGAATCACCCAGCAAGATTCAACCAAGCCTGGGACACAGACAACCTCAGCTATGACTGCATACCTCCATGGGAGTCTGACTGCAACCAATAGGGTAAGCTCAAATTCAAAGCCCAAGACAGGGTATAAATCTCTATTTATCTCTCTCTTCCATATGCTCAACTGCCCAGGACCTCAAACCATGTGGTCCGGTCCACCATTAAATCATCTTTCCAAACAGCCTCCATGTTTCCAATGTCTTTCTCCCCACTTGGAACTGAACCCAAATGGACATTTCTTCCAACAACAGCAATTGTGTATAAAAAAATATTGATTTTCCTGGGTATTTTATCAAGTGATGGGTTATGAAATGGGTCCGTGAGTCCTTATAGATTAGAAGGTACAGTATAGTAGGATGTGCGATGTAGTTTTGATAGCCCCTTGTCCACAGGGGCACAATCTTACCTTGTGTGGAATTTTTTAATATCAACTCTCCAAAACTGCTGTGGGAAGTGCATTGCAGTGTGCTAAAATTAGTGCTCTTCGGAGTTTGGGAACAGTTATATGATGTCTTACTGCTTTGAAAAGAGGAATTTGACTGCTTTTAAAAGATGTTTTTAGGAAGAGCAGACTGATCTTGTTGGGTTTCCAGGTTTCTGACACAGTGTTTAAATGCACTAAGTACACATTCACACACCCCATTGTGGGAATCAGGTGGCCACAGTATATGTGTAGACCAGTCTAGCTGGTTGGACACGTGTACGGAGCTTAGCACCGAAATAATCTGACTGTGAAAAGCGGGTTCAGATGGATGATCACTGAAGGACCCTATTCGTTCTCTCTTTGTTCATAATATTGAAGAACAGAAACTGTGTAGCAATCCCTTTGAACTAACATTCCTGACAACTGAGGTAGATCTCTGGTAACGGGGCCTCTCAGTTGGCAGGTGATGGGATGCTGGGAACGAAGCCAAATATGATAACATAGAAGAGTTAAGTTTTGTTTCTGCGTTAGGTATCACTTTCCTAGAATTCACGTGATTTACTGTAATATTGTAGAATGTGAAACCTATATGGAGAATATATGGATGCTTTTCTTTTTTCATGCATGTAATATGAGATGTGTAGCCATAATAACGCCTTTTGATGACGCTGTACTTTGATTACTAATAAGAGAGGTCTGGAGTCAGCTCGAGGCTCTCTCATCCCGAGAAACACCTGCGTCTGTGTTTTCTCTAATCTGGACTTATCATGGGGAGCCCGCCAGATGATTGCAACACCCCATCATTACAGATGCTTCTCTGGCGAAGCCAAGATACTGAAGTTTTGGAGAGATGGTCCTGAACCAGTGGTGGGTTGGCCCCGGTTCGGACCGGTTCGCAAGCCCTGGATGTCGTCATCGGCGATCTGCGCATGCGATCCCGTTGCGAACCGGTAGTAAAGGTAAGTAGAACCAACCCCTGTCCTGAACCATACTGATTTCACAATTGTCCTCTACAAGGAAAGAACACTAGTTAGTGTATAATATTAAAGCACAGATTCTATACTTTCTCAGACAATTCAACCAGTATCTCTACAATGTAGGAGTATTGAAGGATAAGCAAGGAGAACTGTACAGGTACGGCCTCATTTAGCATCCATTTGCAGTTATGATGGTGATGAACAATTAATTTTATTGTACAACCAGTCCTCACATTGATGGTCTTTGCAAGTCTGCAGAACAAAGGGAAGCTGAAAGAAGTGCATAAGCACAGTTGGGGTTTTACTTAGTGACCATTTTGCTTAATGACTGAGTTGCCAGTCCCAATGGTGGTTGTCAAACAAGGAATACCTAAATAATGTGTGTCAGAGAACAGATTTTATAGTTGGATGATTTGCTAATAGTGGTTTTAAATAATATGTACAAACATCTGTGTAAAATGAACAATATAGAAAAAAGTAAGCAGCTACCTCAACATTACCCATTCAATAGTGGCAAAGCTATTTATTATATAGAACTTTATTATAATTCCCTTCCAAGACAGATTAAATTATACTACTGTCACAGCTAGTCTATATTTAGATATTTCTATTGAAATATATCTAGACTGAAATTGCAAGGCTAAGCAACTCAAGTCACAGAAAATTGATCTTCCTGTTTTTTTTATCTTGATTATTCTTTGCCTTAGTTCAGTCAGGGCCTCAGGATAGCGTAGGACTGTCAAACTCACGGCCCGTGGGCCAGATGTGTCACGCACTGGCCATGCCCACAGATGGTTTAGCGAAGGGGAAAAGTTGCAAGACGTCACGTGACATGGTGTAGGATCTTGCAAGTAACTGCAGTAGTTCAGCTTATGTAGAATGGAGCTTTTCCATTTTCTAATAACAATATAAAAGAAAATTAGGCCAATCCAATGGAATGGAAAACAGCTTTTAGCCAATAATTTAGTGAGTGAAAGGATAACATTTCAATGTATTTATATCAGCTTCTAGCTACAGAGTAACATTTGAGATACCTGAAGGTAGATACTCTATCAATGGGATAATTTTATACAGCCCTATTTGTACATCATTCAGAAGTTGTGCTTGGATGTCAGCAATAAATAATTTAATTGCTACTGAGATCTATAATGCTCCTTAAGATCTATAAATGGCTTGAATAGATAAAGCAGTGTATATATTCTCTAGCCACAATTTGGGTTGCAGGGAAGACTACAATATTGCCAAACATTTCAAAAATTGGACGTGTTCCGGCTCATGTCTGTTTAATATCCATCTCTGGATTCTAGAATCCAAAAACCAAAATCTTGTTCTGATTGTAATTAATAATTAAGCAAATGATAGATTAATATACTATTGTACTTTGATAAAGGGACCTGCTTCAATTGTATACATCATGCTAATAATAAAAAAAGATAATTCCACTGTATTTAAATAAAATACATAACAATTCTTGTCAAGCTACATGAATTGTCTTTAGATGAACAATACCTACACTAAATAAAAATAATAAGGAAAAGGAATAAAAGAATTTCAAAATTAAAATCGATCTTAAAAATTCTAATTTCAGCCTCTCATTGAAGGAATTATATTTTATTAGTCCTGCCAAGAAAGATTCTGGGAGTTGAAGTCCATATGTCTTAAAGTTGCCATGATTGTGAAATACAGGCCTAGCTGTCATCCTCAACCCTTTCGTCTTTATTCCTAACTTTGGCCAACTTACAAATGCATTCTTTGTTTGAATGAATTTCGGCAATTGGAGACCTTGAAATTGGAAACAGAAAACTAGATCAGAAATAGTATATGCAATTTGAAATTTGGTTGATGGATTTGTATTCCTGGAACAGACATCCTGAACATAGTTATCTTTATGCAAAATTGTGATTGGTGATCAAATCATAGAAAGGATCATCATATTATTAGAGAGCTACTGTATTACTGGAGCAGGGGTATCAAACTCGATTTCATTGAGGGCCACATCAGGGTGGTGTTTGACCTTGGGGGGCCAGGGTGGGTGTGGCCAGCTTGACATCACTCGTGTCGGGGGCACCTGTGGTGGCCCGAGTGCTCTGCCAGTAAAAATGGGCTCCCGTTTTGGCTGTGACAGCTTCATGCAACCTTCTGCCAGCAAAAACAGAGCTCCATTTTTGCTGGCAGAGGCACCGTAGGCTGGTCCTTCGCTGTTTCCAGGGTGGCCCCGCGGGCCAGATCTAAGCACACTGTGGGGCGGATCTGGCCCCTGGGCCTTGAGTTTGACACCTCTGTACTGGAGGAACTTTACAAAATTCTCCCTGGGGGATGGCAACAAGAATATTCTTAGCCTACATTAACAATGGAGAAGGAGAGGGTACAAATCACTCAAACATTCTACCTGGTTAAATTTAGTGTGGAAAAAATGACCATTCCCTAATGAGATACTATTCGAGGAAATGGGAACAACACAGTAGAACCGTATGCTTACATTGTATATAAAGTTTTATTGAGAGATTGCAATATATTTTCATATTTGTTACAGAGCTAAATTGTTCTGACATTAACACAGTTCGGGACAAATTGCTTGTTTCCTCATATTATAAAATTTTTATTGTATCTATATTTTTTTCCAAAAGGAATTTTTAATACAGTATTGGCCTAGTCTTAAACTTTATATAACTTTTTGAAGAGTGGCTATCCATTATTAACAAGCCCATAACTAGTGACAGGGTTGAGACTGTACTAGGATTGGTGTAGGTTCATACTGAATTTATGAACTAGCCATTTCAGCAGCTGTCCTGCAAATATAGGGGACAAAACTGTTTTCCGAACTGGATTTGAGGACAAAATAATGATCTGTGTGAACCTGCAGTTTTACCTGTATAAAAACACTGAATCCATTTATATAATTTAATGGTAAAAAGACATTGATTCATCAAAATTCAGCATCCCTCAGGAATGGAAATAAAGGGCAAAATAATAGGAAATAAGAAAACAACCAATAATAAATCAAAGGCATCTGATAGATAGCTGTTTCTTTAAAGTGATAGTTTAATCATCATTTTAAAGATTTCACGTAATTTTAAAATCTAGATATTCTATTTCAGTCCTCAAAACAAGGAAATAGAGTACCTTTAAAACATAAAAAGCAGTACAAACCTATTATAATTACGTGAAAAACACTGATTTGTTTTTTTAAAAAAACAGAAGCTATGCTTGAAGGGCTTTAAAACACCTTCTACTTTCCTATTGCATGAATTACTCTTAACAGGGTTGATTTCAAAGCTAAAGAACAACATTGTAATCTTTTCAATTCTACACCACATTTTTCATCTTATATTAAACACAGTTACCTTGACGTTAATAAATGTTATTTCTTGTTGCTATATAAACTGGTATCTTAGAAATGCTAATAAGTACACCACATAATTTATAATTTAAACATTTCGATTTATAAAACAGTTGCAACAGTGCTTTAACATTCAGATAATGAACAATGCCACGCGTAAAGGAAAATGAGTGAAAGAATGTGAAATAGCTGATATTTTAGTCAGAATCTGAAGTTTCATGCTCATTGGCTTGATGCTGACAGACTATTTCTTCCAAAGGCGTCATGGTGCCATCTGGTCGGACCCCCATGGGAGTTATAACTTTGTCCCTATATAAATCAAAAGAAAAAAGATTCAGATTTTGTCTTGTCGTACAGTTAAAAATGGCAAATAACATGATTAGTCTATTCACATATGCATACATACAAATACAGGTAGTCCTCATGTTACGACCACAGTTGAGCCCAAAATCTATGTTGCTAAGTGAGTTTTGCCTCATTTTACGACCTTTTTTTGCCAGTTATTAAGTGAATCACTGCAATTGTTAAGTTAGTAACATGGTTGTTAAGTGAATCTGGTTTCCCCATGGACTTTGTCAGAAGGTTGCAAAAAGTGATCACATGATCACTTTCATAAATAAGAACCAGTAGCAAAGCATCTGAATTTTGATCATGTGACCATGGGGATGTTGCAACTGTCGTAAGTATGAAAAACGGTAATAAGTCACTTTCTTCAGTACTGTTGTAACTTTGAATGGTCACTAAATGAACTGTTGTAAGTCGAGGACTACCTAGAGAACAAAATGTGCAATGTGGAATTGCCACCTGCTTCTTCCAGCTCACCTCAGCAATTCAATGGATTATAATAATTAAAAAAACGAGATAGCCAGATGTTTATGGAGTATAAAAACTAAAATCTTCAGAGCCACTAAATGCTATCAATAAAAGAGCAGGGGAATAATGCCAAAAGGCAGTTTAAAGTTTTGAAGGAATTTAGACCTTAAGGATGTGAAGATAAATGGGGTTACCCCAAAAATGGGTGCTGGCTGAGTGGGGAAGCAGGAAAAAACATCAATAAAGACTCCATTCAGACAGCATATGTGCACTAAGTCAATTAAGGCTCTTCTGGAAAAGAGAAATCAATTACCAATGGAATAAGACCAAGAGCAGATTTATTGTTGATTAATTTTTTTAAAAACAAGTAAATAAAAAGCAGCCTTTGCTTATTCCTAATCTCCGCTAACATGCTAAAGTCCCACCTGCCAGAGAGTAGTCAATTCTCCCAGTTCAAAATCACAACTGTATACATATGAATTTCACTGAATGAGAAATCAATCAAGAAAAGAGATTTGTCCTATCAAACCTGCTTCTAGTGGAGCTTAAGTACTAGAGCATTCACTGAGATGCAGCCAGATTTTTTTCTCTCTCTCCCACTCCCTTTAAAAAAATACTGTTGCTTTTGTTTGCAGCTGTTTAATTATACGATTGACAGCCGTTTTAATCTCTTCAGAAGCACCCGGGGCCTCTCACCGTTAATCCAATTATATCTACCCCACAAGCTACAGCCTCCTATCAAGATGATTAATTATTGATGAAGCCAATCAAACAGTATTAGCACAGATTTATTTAAGCTCTTCATAATCTTATTTAATATTTGTGGATTATGGCAAAGGCCGTCCGGACAGTTACATTCTGATCTTCTGAAAAAACTTTTCTCCATATTTTCACAGATGCTATAAATCAACAAACAAGGACATCGCAGTGTACCATCCTTCCCATCGTCCTTATCTTAAGAAAGCTCACCTGGGCATTAGAACCTAACAGCAGCGAAATATCTCTGTGCACAACCGTCATTGACATTCCCCTAATTCATCAGAAATAGATCTGAAATCAGGTGATGCGCACAACATCCCCCCCCCGATGTGGCCATTCAACCCAACCTAGCACAGGCAGATGTGTTGGGGCTACAGCTGTTAGAATTCCCAGGTAGCATGTTGGCTGGAAAAAAATTGGGAGCTGTATTCCCTAGAATACAATCGCCTCGGAGCATGTTAATTAGACTGATTGGAGCTTAACTCAGAAGTAGATGTCATGGGAGTGCAGTAAATGAAAAATGTTACAGCAGTAGCTTCGAGATTACAATGATTAGCCCTAACTTCAGTAAAACAGTTCCAACTCTTCTGCTAACATAACAAGGGGTTAGTAGAGGAAACTTATGATACAGTAATTTAACATATGTGTTAAATACTCCATATCCTTGTTTGTACCTTCCAAATGCCTAGAGTTGCTGATGTCTAAACATTTAGTACAGGGCACTGAAAGTTATCTTCAAAGTCTCAGTGCCTCTTCTAGACACCCACAGAGCAGGGGTGAAATGTAAAATTTGTTACTACCGGTTCTGTGGGCGTGGCTTGGTGGGGGGGGTAATGTGACTGGGTGGGTGTGGCCAACTTTTTTTTTTTTAAACTTTTCAAAGCATTTTTTCTACAACCTCTTCGGCTGAAGAGGTTGCAAAAAAATGTTTTGAAAAGCCTCTGCCGATCAGGCAACTCAGCTGGGATCGAGGCTTTTTAAAAAATGCTTTGAAAAGCCTCTCTGACGATCAGGCAGCTCAGCTGGGATCATCAGAGACTTTTCAAAGCATTTTTTTTACCACCTCTTTGGCCGAAGAGGTTGCAGGAAAAAATGCTTTGAAAAGCCTCTGATGATCCCAGCTGAGCCGCGCGATCATCAGAGGCTTTTTTTTTTTTTTACTTTTAAAAGCATTTTTTCTTCCGAAGAGGTTGTAGAAAAAATGCTTTTAAAAGTAAAAAAAAAAAGCCTCTGATGATTGTGCGGCTCAGCTGGGCATGGTGGGGTGGTGGTGCAGGGATTTTTGCTACTGGTGCTCCCAACCACCCGCCGCCATCACTACCGGATTGGGTGATCTGGTCCGAAACGGGAGCATTTCACCCCTGCCACAGAGGAATACATGTAGTCCTCTACTTATGACTACAATTGAGTTCAAAATTTCTATTGTTAAGCAAGACATTTTACAACTTTTGTTGCCCCATTTGCTAAGCGAATCGCTGCAGTTGTTAAGTTAGTAATATGACTGTTGAGTAAATCTGTCTTCCCTATTGACTTTGTCAGAAAGTGGCAAAAGGGGATCACATGATCCCAGGACCCTGCAATCATCAAGAATGTGAACCAGTTGCCAAGCGTCCGAATTTTGATCAGGTGACCTTGGGGAAGCTGCAACAATCATAAGTGTGAAAAACAGTCACACAGGTGCCATTGTAAATTTGAATAGTCACTAAACAAACTCTTGTAAGTTGAGGGCCACCTACAATAAAAAAGGATCACCCTAAAGCAGTGGTGTCAAACTTTCGGCCCATGGGCCGGATACGTCACGTGCTGGCCATGCCCACTCCCGTTTTAGCGAAAGGGGGAAAAAGTCACGGTATGTCACGTGATGACATGACACCGCAAGTTTGACATCCCTGCCCTAAACATTCTTCTTCTTAGCTTGCAATAAGCAGCACCTTCTAGAATTGTATTCCAAGTGGACACATATGTAGATAAATATATTGTTTTGAATGTGGTTGAGTAATTAGGACTGGCTAACTTCCAAGACTGCATTTCCTTTCAAATAAAAAAGGATATATTCAGTACTATTTGTTGGCAAACGTGACAAAATGAAACGTTTAATAAAAAGACATTCTTCTTCCTCACCTCCAAATCTTTCACTAACTCTTCAAATTTATCTATAGAATGTTTGTTTCTGCTTTCTGCTTGCCATTTAGTTGGTCATCTCCGAAACCACTGCCTTATTTTCAAGGGTCTTTCTTGCCTGCTCTGTGCACAATGGCCAGTTATTAACACATGGAACTAATGATAGTTGCCCATAATAAAGCAAACGTATTGCAAACATTGGGCCTGTTCCTTTGATAAAATAGTGTTTTGGGAAATCCATTCACCTCTCTATAATTGAGTGCTGCATAATAGTGCTGACCCTTTTATATACACTATTTTGTTCCACAATTAGAAAAGGAGAGAAAACCTGACAGAGGCACTGTTTTTTAAAGACACCACTGTGATTAATTCTGCATTTTTAATGAGCAAGGCTGCTACTTAGGCTGGTTTGGGTTACGTCCTTGTTTTACTGATTTCTTGTCGATGTACAACAAAACCCAAACTATGATAATTGGGGACTGTTTCATCAGCAAAAGGATTCCTACTATTAATACAGGGTTGGCTTGGAAAAAGCACCGTGGCATCATAATTACTCAATGAATTCATAGTTGTGCCACCAGTTTATAATAGCAAGAAAATATTTTAAAAAGCATTTTAATTAACACTAAAAACTTCCAAGCACACAAAATAGACAAAGAGCTGCATGCACATCACAACATTCATATTATACTAGATAGCAACTGGTCTGAAATTAAGATTCAGCTGATCACTATTACACTTCTAATCAGAAAGCGGTATCAAAGACCACATCATTTTAAAAATATCTCGGGCTATGTCTTGAAGTACAATGAGATCTCTCCTGAATTTTGTTGAAATGTCCAAATCACACAGCATGTGAATGGAATCTTGCTAAGAGAAAAGTAGAAATGTGGTGCCAAATATTTAGAAATAGAATAGAGTAACAGAGTTGGAAGGGACCTTGGAGGTCTTCTAGTCCAACCCCCTGCTTAGGCAGGAAACCCTACACCACTTCAGACAAATGGTTATCCAACATCTTCTTAAACCTTGCAATGTTGGAGCATTCACAAGTTCTGCAGGCAAGTTGTTCCACTGATTAATTGTTATAATTGTCAGGAAATTTTTCCCTTAGTTCTAGGTTGCTTCTCTCCTTGATTAGTTTCCATCCATAGCTTCTTGTCGTACCCTCAGGTACTTTGGAGAATAGCTTGACTCCTTCTTCTTTGTGGCAGCCCCTGAGATATTGAGGGGCTCAGCCTCTGAGACCCCCTGAAATATTCATGTTCACAGAGGTATACTCTGGAATGCTTGGCTTTTAAAATCAATTCTCATCTGAGGCTGTGTTTCTTTTTAACACTTTGTAGCAGCAGCATGGCTCACCTAAAATGATTAATTCTGCCAAAAAAAGTCAGTAGAACCAGTTACCCAACTCAATGCCTAGATCTCCAATGTGTTTCAGTATACCCAAAGATACTTTTTTCTGATGCCCACAAGGATCAATGCCCCACCTGATTTTGACTTTTTTCAGAATCTTAAGATAAACAAATGGGTTGTTACCAGGCTGCTAAACACAGCCAGCTTCTAGCATTATCTTTTATTTCCAAGGATGTCTTTGGGCCCTACCTGAGTGTAAGAGATATTCCTAGAAAATGAAATAATGTGTGCATCATTTGGAATAGTGCTTTAATAACACTCACAAAAGTATTGTGGTAAAGCTTTGGTGCAGCCATTTTGAGAACTTCCCAGATCTGCATGCATGCCTCCTACTGGAATTGAAGCACTTCTATAAATAATTCATACAGTCCTAAAAATTATAGATGACTGCAATCCAATGCTTTGTTAGGACTGGGACCTCAGTCCAGGAAAAGTATCAAAATCATCTGAATCATTACAAAGATTAGAAGAATATGGAGACCTTTATATCGTTTGCTTTCTCTTAAATGTTTTGTGAGTTCTATGACAATTAATTTGTAAAGTTACCAATGACATGTTCTGAAAATTCCAAATCTGCCATAGGCCCAATTATTATTATTTGCATTAAAAAAATGGGAGGTAGAACTACTTAAAAGGAATAGTCCAATCCTAACTAAGATAAAATTTGAATTCTATCATTGTCCCATCCTCCTTTTACAAGTTGAAACTGGCTTATTTTCTCATCTTTATTCTTAAACTGGTTTCTCTTCTTCTACGAGCCTCTTTATAGTATCGAAAACAATTTTAGAATTAATGACTAGCAATGTGAATTATACACTGGGGATGCATTATCTGTTGTTTAATTACAGCAAAACTAAGCATGAGAAAGATATAACAAAAACAAAGAAATAAAGGACCAGATAAAAGTTACATGCTATAAATTTATATTCCCTAGTGGCAATACACACATGATCTTGGATAGTGCTAAACTGCTGACCAAACAAGTAGCATCACAAAAACAGAGACTGGAACAAAATTCAAGTCTTCAGCACTGCAGGGAAGGTACAGCCTGAGAGACAGAACATGCACCAAACACAAAAGAATGAGAAAGAAACGTGATTCTAAAGAGCATAGCTGGAAGGAACTGAAGTGTCTGGATTTGCAAGCTGGGAAAGAGTGAAAGACTCTTACCTGCACTATGCATAAATAATATGTTTCTTGGGGTTAATCTTATTTGGCGATCCCATCCTCAAAACATGAAATAACTAAAACTAGAATGAGTTTCGGCTGACTTATTTCATTTCTGATCAATTTAAATCTTGTATTGTGCAGAGTAGTTAGGAACTAAATGTTGCCCATCTACACAAAACCAGAAGTAAACCATTCCCGGATCTATGAAATATATCAGTACCAACTAAACATTTTAAGAGAATTAATAATCTGGAAGTAATCATGGTGTTTTTATTAGGAAATCTTTGCAATATTCTCTCCTTACACATCAAGCTGTTCCCTTCTCTTGGCAACATATAACTAAAACGTAGTAAAATTTTTAATGACGATGAAATTGTATGAAGGATAAAGAAATTAACATGGAAAGAGATACAATACCTAGAAAGCTTATCAAACATATTGACCAGTTTCATTGCTTCATATTCCTTTTGTTCCTCAGTCATTTCATCCATTGGGTTAGGCATTGGCTCTTCTAAATGACCTGTAATTAAGTTAATGCTTTGGGAAGTAGGAAAAGAGAAAAGAACAAGTTAAAATAAATCTTCAAGAAGATTTTTCAAAAACACCGTTCCACGAGTTTTAAACTAAAACTGGAAATCTGAGTTTATCACAAAATACAGCCCCCCAACTGCCTTCCAGAACCTTTAGTTCTCAAAACTGCACATTAATTTAAGTGTTATGACTTCTCCCAACCTTAACATCTCAAACTGATTCTGCTCAAAGTTAGCTACAACCCATTACTTATATAAGTAGACCTCGCTTAACATCCATTCTGTTCAGCGACTGTTCAAAATTATGAAGCTGATACATGGATTTATGATTGGCCCTCAAATTTCCGGCTGTTGCTGGCCCCCACAGTCACATGAACAAATGTGCCTCTGTTGCACTGGTGCAGCAGGGCCTCTCTAGTACTTTGTCCAGGGCCTCCATTCATGTCCCAGCCAAGGCCTTTTTTCCACAAAAGAAGCCCGATGTGCGAAAGAAGGCTTTGGCTGCACCAGTGCGAAAGAAGAACTCTTCTAGCTGTGTTCTTCTTTTGTGCTGGCACAGTCGGGGTCTTTTTTCATGCACCAGTCTTGCAAAAGAAGACCCTCAGCAAGGTGTAAATGGTGCCCTGGCTGGCGCATGGAGGCCTTGGATGGAGCATGAGAGAAGCCCCAGCTGCACAAAAGAAAGTGGCATGAAAGAAGGCCCTTACTGCTACAGTAGGGAAATGTGGTGCAATGGAGGAGCAATGGACAAGGTTGGGTGTTAGGGGCAACTGGCAGCTGCAGCAGGTTGGCAACCAAAAGGTCAAAGATGGAAGGGGAGATTGGCAAGTGGGGGGAGCTGAAGAGGAGGCAGAGTTTGGAAGGACCCAGGTGTGGATGACTTGGACTGGGGTGGGTCCACACCTAATGATCGGTAGGATTTGGCTAATAATGGCAATGGGAACTGCCAGGATTGCTGTTGTTGAGCAATGTGGTGACGTGACATTGTACTTTATGAGCACATTGCTTAGCAACAAAAATTCCAGTACCAATTATTGCTGTTACCAGAATAAAAGAGGTGGAAGGGACCTTGGAGGTCTTCTAGCCCAATCCCATGCTCAAAGCAGGAAACCTTACACCATTTCAGACAAATGATTGTCCAATCTCTTTTTTCAAAAGCTCCAGTGTTTGAGCACCAACAACTTCTGGAGGCAAATCGTTAACGCTGATTAATTGTCCTCACTGTTAGGAAATTTATCCTTAATTCTAGGTAGCTTCTCTCCTTGATTGGTTTCTATCCATTGCTTTTTGTCCTGCCTCCAGGTGCTTTGGAGAATGCGTTGACTCCCTCTTCTTTGTGGCAGCCCCTTAGATATTGGGATACTGCTGTCATGTCACCCCTAGTCTTTCTTTTACTACCTGTATAAGGAGACCCAGTTCCAAAAGTCAGTGGCCGGTTCTCTGACAAACATGGAGTTGTGGGGGGAGGGGACAGAAATGATATAGGTCAGTGTTTTTTAAACTTGGCAACTTTAAGATATACTGGCTGGGAAATTTTTAGAGCTGAAGTTCACACATCCTAAAGTTGCCAAGTTTGAAAAAAGATCCTCCTAGGTAAAGGGAAGGAAGGCAGAATTCGAGCCATGCCGTACTTTGGCTTTGCAGATTTATATTCCTCCGTGTCTGTATCTTCATCATCTGAGTACCAGGTTTCTCCTCTTCCTCCAGCTAAGAGGCCCCTGGCAGCCAGCAGGCCTGCTGCATTGCCATATCCAGTGTACTTCAACAAGCTGTCAACTGCAAAGCAACCGGAAGCAATTTGTTGGAAAGGATCAAAGATAGAATAAGATTAATATTTTTTCCTTTTCATTTTGGGATTGGAATTTCAGAAAAATCCCTCTTTGGGCATCAAATCCAACTAAGACACATGCAGACATACTTATATACATACAGGCATACATATATACACACTTCTCTAAGGATCACATAACAGTGTGGGGTCACTTCAACCAAAGTAGCTGAGTGGCAAATCTGAAGAGTTCTTCAACTTATGTTTGGTTAAGCGAGAGGAGGACTTTCCAAACAGCAGGAGGCGAACCTAATAA
Organism: Pantherophis guttatus; assembly: GCF_059756535.1. Lineage (NCBI taxonomy): Eukaryota > Metazoa > Chordata > Lepidosauria > Squamata > Colubridae > Pantherophis > Pantherophis guttatus. The sequence continues at coordinate 25,607,966 of NC_142069.1, read as the reverse complement.
AGCAGAATGCAGACGCTTACTGAAAGCCGTATTCATATTTTAGATTGGGGTTCTAACAGGTCAGTTTAAAAGAAAGGTTTCTACATGCGACTTTATATCCTGTACTCACTAGTTAAGACTTTATGGCTGAGAAAAGGCTAAGCCTAAATTTAATAACTTCTATTTGTCTTCAGTTTAATCTGGCCTAAGATATTTCTAGAGAGAGAAACAATAGACTAGTTGCCATAAAAATTAAAATGCCTCTGTGCATTTTATAAATTGCTGTTGATTGTCACATCTGTAAAATACATCTTTCAATACTATTTGGCAACAAATAGCCAGTTCAGCAAGTGATTATAGCTGATCCTCATTTAGTGAACACTTGTTCAGAAACTATTTGAAGTTATGAGGAGACGTATAGCTAGTCCTTGAAATTGCAGCCATCACAATGTTCCTGCAATCATGATTCAGCTGCTTGACAATTGGCGAACAATTACATTGGTTGCAGAGTCCCGTGGTCACATGATCACCATTTGCGATCTTTACTGCCAGTTTCCAACAAGCAAAGGAAACGCGTTGGAGCAAGGCTTAATTGTTGCAACTAGAACTGCTGTTGTAAGTCAGAATGGTCATGTGATTTTTTTCCCCCTTTATGCTTGCATTGCTTAGTGACAGAGTTCCCAGTTCCAATTATGGTCATTAACTGAGGACTCTCTGTAGTTAGTTGCACATATGCTACAACCACCCTTATGCTCTAGTAAAAAACCTCTGTACCTCTCTCTTTACAAAGAACAAAAAGGAATTCTGCAGCAATTTGCTTCACTCCCAGATCAACGTGAGTCATTAGACGCACTAATTTGTTTCTCAGTGTTGTGCCCACTTCAGGACGATTAGAAACATCTCTCAAAGGAGGCAGCACCTAAAGACAGAGAAAGATAAGAAGAGGAATTAATCCCAGTGCAAGGTGTTGTCACACTTATTCCCTTGAATTCCTCAAAATAATTCCACTTTTTTTTTTCTGGCTACCTTAACAATTTGCACGAGCGCAAAAGAAAGTAGGAGGATTAAACTGCACTTGTTTGCCCATCTCCCTCTGGCCCCTGCATCCAATTGGTTGGTGGCAAGGCCTGAGAGGCGAGTGGTGATTGGCTGCTTTGGTAAAGATTATATCCAATCATTTTGCAAGATAATGGAAAACAAAGCAATGCAACTAATAGTACAGTAATACACCAATAATACTCAGCTTTATTACTTTTCCCAATGACCCAATGTAAGTTTTGAATTAGAAACTGCAGGTTAGGTTATCATTAAAGATTGGTTTTAGGATTTCTTCTCCCGAAATACTTTTCAAAGTTAGAACATTTTCTGTAGATTTAGGATTTGATGCATCACTCCTAAATCTTAATGATATAAAAATTGCTATGAGGGGCTTATCCTTGATGGGGTGAGAGAAAAGAAGGTCATGAAATATTCTGTTCTAAAAAAGAATGTGACTCTCCATTTTTGGAACCATGTATCACATGCCACTATTTAAGTATGCTTGTTGCTTCTTATAAATGTTACATTTACACCCCGTTTCATTCTAAAATACAAGCACATTTTATTGTTTTTCTAAGCAATCAGAACTTAGATGTCTAGGAGAAACAACAAAAGGGGTTTTGTTATGGACTCGGGGTAATGTAATGCTTCCTTCCTTGGAATGGTCTAACACTGTATCATTCTGCAGCCTTAAATGAAAACATCTGGAGATGAACATCATAATCTTAATAAAAAAAGGCTATTTTGATGATTCAGCAATTTTAACACCTGCTGTCATTATCTTGTGAATGCACAGGTTCTTTTCATTTAATAATCATTCATTCAGTAAACATTCAAACTTAATATGTGTAGGAGATGATCAGGCTGAGCCTGAGGGAGGGGTCAAACACGTCATCAGTCATAAATCTTTTCACACCCACAAAGAGATCTAAGTCCATCCCATCTTGAATTCCTTTGACTCTTATCTACTGGTACACCAAATTGTTTTGACTATTAGTAGTTCAGATTCTTGTAGAGAGTTTAAGGTTGCAATAAATCTTTATAAGCATTTGAACTGCCTGGATCTCCTGATTTCTCTGGCACTTGACACTTGACACTTGGTGCTGAATGAATGGTAGTTAGGAATGGATCTTGTACTTACAGCCATCATAGTATCCCTGAGATCATGGGATCATGATTCAGGCATTCAGCACCTGATCATGATTCATGACTTTCCCTCCTGGCTTCTTACAAACAAAATCAATTGGGAAACTGGAAGGAAGCTGGAAACAGCGATCACACAGTCTTCACTTAACATCAAAAACTGGGATTGCCATTGCTAAACAGCATACTCACATGATTTTTTTTTTAACATTTCCAATCCTATTTAGCATTGTTAAATGAGGTCTACCTGTATATCATTTTCCATTTCTTCTAAATAGTTATTTTAGGCTGCCTAAGTTGTAAAGAAGTTCTACTGAACAAAATTCATATTAACTTTTAAGAAAACATATACGTTGTGCAGTTCATTCATTTATTTATTCCTTATTCAGCTTTGTGTTGCCCTACACATCCAGTGCAAAAAAAAAAAAAAATACTGAAGAAGGATCAGATTCTTGAAGGAATAGAAACTAACATTTATGCATATTCAGGACAAGAGATTCCACTACATTTTAGTCCTTGGATACACCCATGACTCACCTGAGCTTTAATAAACTTCCTAATGTTCCGATGGGACCGGCAGCATCTTGTTAGTAAACTGAGCACTGGAGTGAGGCCTTCCCTATAGCTGCTCCCCTAAAGAATAAAGAATTTAGCAACATTTTTCCAAAAACACAACTCAAACGTTATGGCACACAAAACTCTTATTCTAGTAGATAAGGCCACCTTTTCCATGGTAGTTCATTCAAAACAGTTTTAAATGTAAAATCATATTTTAAAAAAATATTAAAAATATCTGTATTTGGACACTCACAGGATACACGCAAGCAGCTATGACTAAACAAGGTCCCCCAATATACATTCGTGATGTTTTTCCAAATACAGGAACATCCATAACATTCCCCTGATTGCAACGCATAAATTAGTCTATATTGCATTTCTGAGCAGAGTATTAAGTAGTGTGTCAATCAATACTTTTTACTGAAAATAAATAAAGCGAAGATAAGCAGGAAATTATTTTATATTTTGCACTTCCCAAAGAATCTGAATAAACCAGGTGAACTTTTATTCTCTACATGCAATGCTGAGTCAGACTTTTAGTTCGTGTTTGGGTATTCAGATGAATATTCAAATTGTTCCATGATCGTGTATTTCTTATGGCCATGTTACAATCTTGATTTGTTTTCAAAGATCTAAAACTTGGGGGTTTGTACACAAGGCCTATTTTGGTTAAGAAGCATTCTATAATGCTACACAAAGTTCCAGCAGCATTATGATGCAAACAATGGAACAAGGCTGCCAATTTCAAATATTCTTACCTTGTCAATTCTCTTCTCCATGAACTTCAAAAGCACCTGAATAGCATCCATATTCATGCCATTGTATTTCACATCAGTTTCCTTTGCCTCTTCTTGAGTTGAGGGACTGATAAGGACATCCAAGCAAGAGACTGGAACGTTGCTTAACAGGTTGATCGCATTGCTGAAAGGAATTTTAAAAATCACTCTCTTAAAATGCTTTTGTGCATAATATGGGAATGAAGCCCTTGAAAAACGGGTGTTAACAGCATGGATTATAACATCGTTATAATTTTACAGAACAACTAATGCACCTCAATACCACAAGTTACTGTTTTATAAACATTTCTAATTGATATTTTCAGTAATTCACTAAACAGTTGTATTGCATTTTCAGGATGCAATATGGAATCAAAACCCAGAAGTGTCTTGGCTACGAATTCTGTCACTTTTAGGGAAGAGTACAGAAGCATGCAAGCAAACGCTTACCCACATGTCACAATGCTGCCTAGAAGCAGTGTGCAAATTGTGCTTCTGCTAGCGTGTTTCTTCTGTCATCCATGATTCAGATTGAAAGATGGTCATGGAAAAAGCAGCTGCCTGATCACATCATAGTTTTTATATTCTCTGTGGCATATAAGTAAACATCGACTCCAATCCGCCACACCACTCAACAAAGGAATTCTCGTAACTTTCCACTTAGATTATTGCAATGCACTATATATGGAGTTGCCTTGGAATCTAGTTCAAAAGCTGACGAAATATTATGCCTGTGCTTTCTCATGTGTCCTGATTGCTAGTACACTTCTGGGCCAAATTTAAATTATAAACTCCTAAAGGTTTGAGGCTCATATTGTCCTAAAAACCGGTGTTACTCAAACTTGGCAATTTGAAGTTGTGTAGATTTCAACTCCCAGAATTCCCCAGCCAACATGCAGGCTGGGGAATTCTGGGAGTTGAAGTCCACACATCTTAGAGTTGCTAAGGTTGAGAAACTGTTCTACACTGAGACCTTCATTAAAGACCGTCATTCTCCAGGTTCTCCAATCCTACAAGGTAAGATAAGATGAAATAAAGACAATGGCATTTTCAACACTAGCAGCCCATTTCTGGAACACTCCAGAAGGGTATATTTGACACCAACATTAGGGTCTTCTAACAGGAGGCAAGGACCATTTTATTTTAACAGGCATTTTTGGAACTGCTGATTTAAGTGAGATTTTATCAGCCATAGCTATAAATCACGATAGTTCTTATTGTTTTTGTTTTAACCTGCTTATCATATATTTATCATATAAGGAGCCTGGTGGCGCAGCAGACTAAACTGCTGCTGTTAAAGTAGCACTTAGCTGCCAGCTGCCTGCAATTATTGCGAGTTCAATTCCCACCAGGCTCAAGGTTGACTCAGCCTTCCATCCTTTCGAGGTAGATAAAATGAGGACCCGTTTGTGAGGGCAATAAGCTGACTTTGTACAAAATAGAACACCGCTTAGGGGGGCCAAAAAGCCCTACTAAGCAAGTATATACAAAAGTATGAAGGCTATTGCTTAATGCATTGTAAGCCACCCTGAGTCTCCGGAGAAGGGTGGCATAAAAATCAAACTAATAATAATAATAATAATAATAATGCATTTTTAAAATTTTCTTTTGTTTTATATTATGTTTACACTGTATATTATTATGATGTACGTTATGTATACTGTAAGTTACTATCTGGAAAGTTACTGCTGGTTAGCAGTTTCACAATACTGCAAACAAGCATTTGCATTTTATATTACATTTCCCCCCCCCCCCCCAAGTCATTTGGTCCATTAACTTTTTCTCTAAGTCTAAACCGATTTACCTTAAAATACAATAATATTGTTATGTTCAAATATTAGTTAAAGAGTTATAGACTGGTGTATTTGGATCCCTTATTTCACTTAAAAGAAGAATTTTACTATGATGTAGTTATATCTGTCTACAAATACTGTACTTTGTTCTGTTCCGCCACTGCTTTTTTAAAAACTCCCTTAAAGCAGGACGAATTTAAATTGAAATGCTTAACACATTGAGTTTTGTTTTTCACAAAATAATCTGCTTGAAGCAAAACAAGAGTTGGTCAAGAACAATAGGATTTTAATTCAGAAAAATAAAAGAAGCTTGGATCATTTCCACAGAAAGCTCCTTTTTGCTGGTTTCTTATGAAGCAATGGTGTTCTCAAACACCTACCAAATTAATTTTCTGGATCACTGTGCTCAAGTTATTCTTTTCAATAACTGGAGTCTGGCTTTCTGAACTTTGTCACTCCACCTGACAGTTTTATTTGTGGCAGAGGAGTGTATGAAATTCTCCACCTACCAGGAAGTCACTGACTATGCACAGATCGGCACAATAGTGTTTGCATTCCTTCTCCAGGGGGTAGAAATGCTGCGTATATTATTTTCTCTCTCAGCTTCCTAAAGATCATTAATCACAGATACATGACATCCACCTACTCAGGCTCTCAGCCCCCTCCTGATATGCAAACGTGAAAGCAAACAACACTTTAGCACTAGCGAAAGCTGTGATTAAAATCTTCAGAGTGGGCAAACATGGTGTTAACCATAACTTACTTCACTGAAATTGTCCGTAGTTGGCTATTTTATGTGATGGAATGCACAGAACCAAAACAATCTCTTTACTATACTCATTCTTAATTAGTGAAGGGAAAATCTTTTTAAAAGACTCTATAAATACAAATTTAAATTAATAAAGAGGAATTTTCTACATTTTTAAAAATTAATTTAAATTTATATTCTTAAGAGACATTTAAAAAAGAGCTTCCTTCAGATTTTTCTTAGGAACTACATTAAAAAGTAATATCTGAATATACTTTATAGTCTCCATTCACAGTTCTTTAAAATTAAATTCATGACTTTCCAGGCATACTTGAAAGAATCACTTTACAAGAAGGAACTAGAAAACAAATGAATGGATAACAGATTAACAGAGTTGGAAGGGGACCTTGTAGGTCATCTAGCCCAACCCCATCCAAGCAGGAGACCCTACACCATTTCTGACAAATGGCAGTCCAATCTCTTCTTGAAAGCCTCCAGTGATGAAGCTCCCACAACTTCCGACTCTTCTCTGTCCACACTTTTCTGATATTCAACAATTTACCAAGGTCTAAGCAGAGGCTTTTTCCATGATCTTAAACCTATATTATACTTAAATCTTAGCCAAAAAGCTAAGAAGTGACTGATTGATTGATTTGTATATAGTGAGACAAGCATTATTTGAATTTATTTTTGAGTAACTTATGAATATTGAGGTCTTTGTCAAATAGTCTACATTTTTATGTCACTCAGGTACACCGTTTCACTGAACTACCTTCATTCTAAAAAATTGGGCACTACGGGATTTTTCTCAAGTTCTTACCTGGATATATATCCTGTCTTTCACAATTGCTCTCCCAAACAATGAAGAGCTATGCAATGAAAAGTTTAGGTTATCTCCCAGGTATTTACATTAGAAGAATAGCAATAAATAAGCGTGGCAGTAAAGTATATATTTTGAAATACTGTTTAAACAGAGCCTTTGCTGTGGCAATTTAAAAACAATGAATCAAGTATCTGATATATAAAAAATAAGATTTAATATATGCTCATTTTGAAGTTTTTGATTTACAGGGGTTTCAGAGAAAAGCTGGAGAAAATAAGCTATCATTATGGCTTCTTAAATCAGTTTTATCCAAAAGATGCCACTGAGATTCTTTCCCAGTAATAGGAGGCTATGAAAATCGGGACGGGGAAGAATGAGTTTTAACTCAACCTTCCAACTGAACCCTAAAACAAAATGACTGTGGGTCAGAACCTGATCTTTGGAGCTGGACTTTCCATCATTAACTTGGATGTCCAACTTGGGACTTCTTGGGGCTCCTGGCAACTATGATCAAAAGGAGCTTTGCTTAACTTAATTTTGTGCACCAATTGTACCCATGGGAGCTGCTGCTCACAACTCATTAATGCCTTTACTTCTCAGTTCAACCACTAAAATGCACTCTATATGAAAAGCATTTGGAAGATACAATTTTTCCAGAATGTGGCTGCACATGCAGTTTTGGGCACACTGTGATACATCCATTTAACAGCACTGCTATGAGAGCTGCGCTGGCTTCCAGTAGGTTTCTGGGTGCAATTCAATATGCAGGCTGTTACTTTTAAAGTCCCGCATGCCACAGGGCTTATGAGATTAGTAGTCTCCAATGCTTTCTGCCTGTCGCACACAGACTAAATATACTTCAGATTGCTTCTAGATCATCTTACGGGACTCTGAGGATATACCTTGTCTGTCATGGCACATGCCCAATGGAACAACCTTCCCCTGGAATGATATTGTATTTGGACTCGTTTACTAAACTCATAGGGACATGGTGGCTCAGTGGCTAAGACACTGAGCTTGTTGATCGAAAGGTCGGCAGTTCAGCGGTTCGAATCCCTAGTGCTGCGTAATGGGGTGAGCTCCCGTTACTTGTCCCAGCTTCTGCAACCTAGCAGTTCGAAAGCATGTAAAAAATGCAAGTAGAAAAATAGGGACCACCTTTGGTGGGAAGGTAACAGTGTTCCGTCCGCCTTTTGCATTTAGTCATGCTGGCCACATGACCATGAACACGTCTTCGGACAGCGCTGGCTCTTCGGCTTTGAAACAGAGATGAGCACCGCCCCTAGAGTCGGGAACGACTAGCACATATGTGCGAGGGGAATCTTTACCTTTACTAAACTCATCTAGTATTAAAATTTCATTAATTGAATAGCTATCCTGCAGTTTCCTACTTTCAAAAAACTGGAAAATTTTTGCAGGTGGCTTTTTGTATGTGGTTAGCTTTAACAGATCTAAAACTAGAAATTTACAGAAAAATTCCTTAAATTGTTAATAGTGACAATTCTTTTCTAAAATGTTTAGAAAAAAATGATATCTTGGAAGTTATTGGACAAGTCTGCATCATAACAATATTACCACTGGAGTAAAACATAAATATTAAGCAAGCAAGGTCTCATTACATTAATTCAGTTTTCAACAAAAGTTCGGATGGTCAGCCATGCTTTCATTTTGTATAGTCCCTGGAATTAAGTGACTACTTTAAGAAGAGACCCAATTATTTCAGGATCGGTAATATTAATTATAATATGAAAACTTATGGAAGCTGTCTCCACTATGTATGAAAAACACTAACTTACATCATTATTTAGATATAATAGCTGAGCACTAGACCTAACTAGTACATCATTTTAAGGACAACTGGATTTGTAATTTCACTAACCTGTGTAATTCTTCAGTTTTATCTTCAGTAGGGCCCAGGGTCAATAAGCAATGACGCAGAATGGCAGTCATATAACGAAATTCATGGGAATCATTCTGTATAAATCCAATTATGAAGAGGAACATATTATATTATGAAGGCTCCGAAGCAAAAATTCAGAATCATGAAAAGAAGACATTAAAAGAAGACAATCACACTATGGTTTTCTTATCAATATGAAAGCTCTTCATGCACATACTTTGGATTATTCTTGTTTTAAACTACATGTTTATGAAAGCAAGCAGCCTTCCATTATCCCATAAACTGCCCTATTCCACAGCACTGTTATTCATGCAGGATTATGTCACTTGTGTCCATCATTCTTTTCAACATTAAATGAGACTTAAATAAAGTAACCAATCCTTATCAATGCCAAAATCCAGCCTTTTGGCTTTATTTTTTCTAGTTTGAAATTGGTAAACTCTACTTTTCACATTTAATCTAACTGTTCCCTGACTAATACTATTCAGCAAATTTTGGAATTAAAATTGCAGATCTGGCTACACCTTTCTCTGCCACTATCCGTAGATTTGGTTCAGGTACTCCAGTTTACTCTTTTAAAAAAATCTAACTAGCCATCCTTAAATGATTACTGAAAAAGATTTGTACAAGAATCTGAACCGAGAAAACTTTTATTTTTCAAAAACATCCTTCTGGTCAAGTCATATGTTTCAACGAATCTATGAGGGAATAAAAACCTGATACAACTTCCAGAGGATAAAAAGTTAGATGCAGCAACTTTCTGAAAATTTAGCAATTAATGCATTGTTTCTTTCTTTCTTTATGTATTTATTTATTTTTGCTTACTGTGAGACTTACAGAAGGACCTTTGCACAACTCCAATTCCAATGAGCATTTTTGTAACTGAAAGAATGAAAAGCTTCTATTCACAGTCATTCATACCTTAGTTATCTTTTGATTGGATTATTGGAATATGTTTATATGGGGCTGCCCTTGAAGACTACTCAGAAGGTTCACTAGTCCAGAATGAAGAGTTTAAGTAGCTGATTAAGTCGGATCAGCACCAACCTTGCTGACCTTTTTTAAAAACAGTAAAATATAAATATGTAAATAATCATGGGATCTGAAATGTGGAGTTTATATTTTTTTCAAAATATCTCGGTTACTTGCCCTATATCACTTTTTAAAAGATATTCTAAAACTCATTATTCAACTTTAAATTTGGTTAATTAACAGAGTTGGATATTCAAAGATGATGCTGTACACTGAAGCTGAAAAGAGGCTGAATGTTTTAGTAAGGCAATAATTGGAAACATCACTTTACCATAGATGTCAGAAATGGTATGGTGAACTGAAGCTGAAGTAAGGCAAAAACCAAGGAACTGATGAGGAGACCGGTTCCTTGCAATCTCTCCAGATAAGGAAAGGATGAGAGATTGCCCACATGTGCTTTGGATGGCTGTTCCTGACAAAGGGAGGATTATTATTAGGATGACATTAGCCATCTTGCTCGTGACTGTGGCACAGCCTTTTCAAGCACACTAAACCTGCAAACTTCACTTTCTAATTCTTTTCAAAAATGGCCCATTAACTATCTTAAAATGACAAGTTTGAAAAGTCTTTTTTGGGTGAGTTTATATTCAACTCTAAAAAAAAAAAGGAAAATTAATTACAAGCTTAAGAACTTAAAAACAGTTTGAAATGTACTGCAAAAAGCTAAGTAAGATTTTGATCTAAAATATTACAAGGGTCCAGAGAAATTTGGAATATTGAGTTTTACTATAAGGTTTTGGAATTAACTATAAAAACAAAACTTTTCATGGGAAACAGATTTATTTTTGCCTATCTTGACAATTAGAAATCACAACAAAAGATAAGTGATTTTAGAAACTGGACGTTAGAGGCATTAAAGATTTCAAGCAAAGAAAGAAAATACAAGCCTGATATTAATACTGGGATTTATAAAATGTTATACCAAAAGAGAACTTTGAAGAATGGAGCCAGAAATTAACTACAATATCAACATTGTCAACAATGATGCCTGCTTCTATGGATAGACTGTGTCTACAGAATGTTAATGAAAGAATGACAGATGTGGAACGCATTTTATCTGATGAGAGAGAAAGTAAAGAATGTAGAACTACAAATGATAGGACAAGAGAATGATTTGGAAAATGACACTTTACTGGCTATACAAAGTAATATACAAAGTAATTACAAAGTAGTATACAAAGTTTTAAAAATTAAGAGAGAAATACAGATGATAAACTGAAAGAATGATCAGCAAAATATTTTCTTATTGGATGTGCAAAAGAGGTTAAAGCCTTGACAAAATGTGTGCATTGCGATAAAGAAAAATTGAAGAGAAATAAAATCCCACAATAGTTGATTGAATTAAAGATTGAAATTGTTAGAAGTAAATGTAAAGTTTGTTTATTTGATCAAGCTTAAAATAAGATTTGTTCTGGCAACTCTTTATGGACTTTTTGCCAATACCCAACTTGAAAAGTTGATGTTTTATGAATCTGCTTATAAAGAGACGGAATATTGGATGAAGAGATACAGTATCTGTTTAACCATATACCATTAAACAATTATTTATTTGTACTTAGGAATATTGCAAGCCACATGTTTCTTTTTCCTTAATATATTGTCTTTTCTTTTACTTTTTCCTTGCACTTTTTATTCTTTCCATTCTGTTCTCTTTCTCTAAGTTCCTGTTCTGCCCCAGCTACGGACCCAAAGAACGCAGCACACACAAAGTCTGTACAAACCTTAGTTTACTATATTAAATCAGTCTTTTTCAAACAAAGGCTGTTAATTAACTTTCTTAACAGCCTACAAGAATCCAAAGAATAAATAATCTTACTAGGATTGGCAGAAAGCCCAGAAGCAATTTGGAGGACACTGATAAAAGAACTAAGATCCAGACGCGAAGGAGAATGAACTACGTTGTTCCCTGCAAATTGCTTCAGTCGTCGTCCATCCTTAAATAGGCTAAGGGAGTGGCCAATTAGCCCCAAGCCTTACTCTCAAGGAGACCTCTTCCTGAGGAGCCACTCCTGCCTTTTGGCAACTCTGCGCGCCCGTGCATCGAGAAGAGGCTCCTCCTCTTCTTCCTCTTCACTCATGGAAGCTTCTGGAGGTTCTGAAGGCCCTGGCTGAATCCCCACATTTCTCCAGCCTCCTCATTGTCTGACTCGAGTGCCAGCTGCAGAGGCTGCTGGTGCAGCACTACACCAGCCTCCTTGCTGTCGGAATCAGCTACTAGCTGCACAGGCTGCTGACAGGCCACAACAGTTCCGTTTGTGTTAGTTTTCACTCTTGCAATTAAAGTACTTAGTAAAAATTTATAAAAGACTTCTGCATCTATCATATTCATTATTGTCTTATTCTGAACCTATAAATGACTCACATTCAAATTTGCATAATGTTTAATTTTGAAGTAAGATGGGGTTGTATCAGTACTTAGGATTTCCCTGAAATGTGCTATTTAACCAGAGATGCCTAACCTCTGGTATACAACTGTATGTGTTTAGTGAAACTGCAAGGCGTTTTCTAAAAGTATAATGGAATATTTAGACTACTATTATTTATTTATTTATTTAAATTTATATACCGCCCTTCTCCCGAAGGACTCAGGGTGGTAAACAGCCAAAGGTAAACACACAGAAGACAAAAATTTAAGAACACTTAAAAAAAAAAAATTAAACAATTTTGGCCCAACAATTAAAATACCGCTTTTAAAATTAAAATTAAAATTAAGCAATTGGAGAAGTTAGGCCAGCCCGGAAATAAAAAAGTCTTGAGGGCCCGGCGGAAAGTACGTAAATCCGGAATCCTTCATATCTCCGGGGGGTGCTTGTTCCAGAGGGCAGGTGCTCCCACAGAGAAAGCTCTCCCCCTGGGGGCCGCCAATCGACATTGTTTGACCCACGGCACCCTGAGGAGCCCCTCTCTGTGGGAGCGTACTGGCCGGTGGAAGGCTCTCGGTGGCAGAAGACGGTCTCGTAGGTACCCAGGTCCTAAGCCATGGAGCGCTCTAAAGGTGGTCACCAACACCTTGATGCCAGCTTATTAGAATAAGATAACTCTATTTTAAGAAACCTATTTGTCCTATTACCCAAAACTGATATTCAAAACATAGAACACCTGTTACTTTTTTTTAAAAAAATGCATCACTCAATGAAGACATTCGATTGATACTCATAATGAATTTCTACTCCCTGCTTTCCAATTTATTTTTTTCTTCTCCTATAACACTGAGAGCTGTCAACTTACTGCGTTTCAGACATACTTTACTTCAATATCAGCAATCTCATTCAATATAAGGAATGAAGGTAATGATGGAAACTGCAATTCATCAATGTACAAATGATTTCAGATCATAATTTTCACTTACATTCTCCTTATGTAGGCTTTTGACTTTTCTCCTTTGGTGCATTAATGATGGCAGAATGTTGTCAAAATGCACCCAATAAAATGTAGCATTCAAATAGTTTATTGGAAACATGTAAATTCTGGAGAAGTGCTACCTAGAATTATTAGTTTAAGAATTATTTTTCTCCTTCTTGTACATTACAATATATTTCTCTGAAATGCTAACCTACTGATATTTACCTCGATGTATCTGTTTATTTAAGATTTCTTTATTATAGATTAATTTACATGAATTACCTTTGCAACAATTTGCTCTTCTAACTAATTTGGTTTTTGCATGTATACAATGAAAGAAATGTACATATTTAACTAGGAGCTGTGGGAATACCTATTAGATATGTTTATAAATACGTAAAGGAAAGAGCTACTCTTTCCATTAGTAGTTCGGTACTTCTTGTCTATGCTAGTTGCAAGCCAGTGCAATAGAGAGAAAATATAGCCTTTGGTATTCCATTATTGGTTGAGATAATGTTTTATTGTGGAACTAAACTGCTGCCGCTTGGAAATGAATGAGTAACTGAGTATTTTATATGCAGGTAGTTCTCGATTTATGACCATAATCAAACCAAAAATTTATGTTGTTAAGTGAGTTTTGCCCCCTTTTATGACCTTTCTAGCCACAATTGTTAAGTGAATCATTACAGTTGTTAAGTTATTAACACGGTTGTTAAGTGAAACTGGCTTCCCCATTGACTTTGCTTGTCAGAAAATTGCGTAGTTCGGAGAACCGATAGTAAAAATTCTGACTGGCCCCGCCCCCATCTATTCTCTGCCTCCCGAGTCCCAGCTGATCAGGAGGAAATGGGGATTTTACAGTAACCTTCCCCTGGATTGGGGAGGGAATGGAGATTTTACAATATCCTTCCCCTGGAGTGGGGTGGGAATGGAGATTTTACAGTATCCTTCCCCTGCCATGCCCACCAAGCCACACCCACAGAACCGGTAGTAAAAAAAATTGAAACCCACCACTGGCCCAGGACACTGCAACCATCATAAATGTGAGACAGTCACTAAGCACCCAAATTTTGATAACATGACCACGGAGATGCTGTAATGGTCGTAAGTGTAAAAAACCGTCGTAAGTCACTTTTTTCAATGCCATTGTAACTTTCAACGGTCACTAAATGAACTGTTGTAGGTCAAGGACTACCTGTAGTTTGTTCTGGATAAACTTACTGTCTGTTGGCCTGCCTGCATCTTTGGGCTGTACATAATTTCATCCATAAACATCAATTCAGAAATCTACAAACAGAAATAAATACGATCGGAATGATCTCAATTCAAGCCTTACCTCACTGTGCACATTCCAGCTGTCAAGAGTAACGTTAAAGAGAGCTTTCAGTGCTTCAATGGCACAATCCGTTTCTTGAAGAGACAATGGTGACATTTCTTGGTCTTCAGCTGTGATGTACTTATCTGTCCAGGTTATGCTAAATGCACTTTCCAAGGCTTGAGTCAACAGGGGCAATCCCTGGAGGTCATTGCGCAACTGGGATCTGATATCTGTGTGCAGGAGGGAAAGGAGGAAGAGGAGTCGTAGATCAAAGCACTTAATGTCTTCCACAAATTGCTGGTCCTTGCACTTTCTCAGAAGATTGCAAAGCATAGCTGCCAAGTTCAGTTCTAAGCTGAGTTTCTGGGCAGCTGGGCTATTAAAAACAATGTTGCAAAGGCATTTTAAAGCTTCCACTATGACAGGAAAATCAGTCACATCCTCCAAATTATCTTCCAAAGTATCCAGCTTTGCTAGCTTCATCAAGGTTTGCATGTTGGTCTTTGTTGTTACAGGAACTAAGACTTTCTTGTCTCTTGAGAGAATGCGAAGAGCTTCTAGACAAGTGACTCTATAGGATGTGTTTATATCTTTGCTTAATACTTGCAATATTCCCTCACATAGTTGCTAAATAAAGAAGACGGAAAAAACAGGTATTATTTCCTCTGGAATATACAAATCCATAATCACAAAATTTAATGATCCTCATAATGTTTATTTATTGTGTCCTCTGCCTGGTTTACTGCTAGAAAGTTATTTCAATAGAAAGTCTACTAGGTATACATTTAATATATGACCATTTTGTAGACATCAATGTATATTTTAATGACTTGTGGCCCCATTAAATGCTAACAAATCCATGAAAATATGTAGTGGTTTGCACTATTTCTAAAAGGTAAAGGCATATTTTTTTTCTCCTTCTTTATTACTTGCCCGGCTGCTGGTCCTATCTATTAGGGATATGGAATATTGTGGATTCAATTTCAGAAAAGTGCTTCAGAGCATGAAGGAATGAAAATGTAGCCTCTGGTTTTTACAAGCTTTTACAATGGTTGCAGCATGATTCTAAAGACTGAGCTGCTTTAAAGAATTGCAGATAGAAGCTCTGTTCGTATTCTCATTCATCCTAAAAAACCTCCTATACTACCACCTCTTACAATACTAGACAACACAGTATCACCAGTAAAGTCCTTCAAGTTTCTAGGTTCTATCATATCTCAAGACTTAAAATGGACACCTAACATCAAAAACTTCATCAAAAAAGCACAACAAAGAATATTCTTTCTGTGCCAACTCAGAAAGCTCAAACTGCCCAAAAGGCTGCTAATACAGGTCTACAGAGGAATTATTGAGTCTGTCATCTGCACCTCCATAACTGTCTAGTTTGGCTCTGCAACTAAACAAGACAGACACAGATTTCAATGGACAATTTGAAATGCAGAAAATCTGATTGCTACCAACCTGCCTTCCACTGAGGTTCTGTATATTCTGTATACTGCAGGAGTCAAAAAGAGGGCTGTGAAAATATCTACAGACCCCTCACATCCTGGACATAAATTGTTTCAACTTCTACCCTCAAAACGACGCTATAGGGCATTGCACACCAGAACAACTAGACACAAGGACAGTTTTTCCCCGAATGCCATCACTCTGCTTAACAACTAATTCCCACAACAATTTACTAAAGACTGTATTACTATTATTCTTCTCTTCCTTACTAGTATCTATCTCTTCCCACTTATTACTATAACCATATTGTTTGTATCTTTCAATTTATATTGTTTTTATTTGTTTCCTAGTACGATTTGATTGCTTATTAGTAACCTTGACTATCACTTAAGTGTTGTATCTTTTTATTCTTGCTGAATGTATTTTATTCTCCTTATGTACACTGAGAGCATATACACCAAATACAAATTCCTTGTGTGTCCAATCACACTTGGCCAGTAAAGAATTCTATTCTATTCTATTCTATTCTAAGTATATTTTGGGAATAAAATCAGAAAGACTGAATAGCTTTATTCTTGATTACTTATTGCGCATACCAGGGCTGGCTTACTAATAAGTCTTAAAAGTATTACTAAAAAAAACCTAACTTTCACCCACAACCGGATCTAAAATCTTGATTATTTTGAACAAATAACTGTTATAACAAAGACAATGACTAAAAGAATACAAAGCATGATCCAGAATCAGGACATGTCAGAATGTTTATATTCAGTTCTTAGGCTGTTCTCGGTTTCTCAGTCCCATTTGGTGTTTTGTGAGATGAAAACTCTCACACCTCAGTTAAAAACTTGTATTTCTCCAGTAATATCTATAGTCAGTTCATCCTTATGGATTTTTGCTGGAATCAAAGTTTATATCCAAATTATGATCCATTTCACTCTTGTGCTTCTTTGGTGTTGTTTTCGCTAACTTTGTACAAGCATACACTGGAAATAATCACTGTCAACCAAATAGAAACAATATGTTACTGTCCAAGATTTAGTTTAGAAATGTATTCCAGAATAGCAACAATCTAGCTGAGCTTGATAGTTATTACTATCAAAACTACGTAAATGAAACTAAAATAAAATAAACAGATCTGCAATAAACTTCTTCCACAATTTGGTGTGCCTCTTCTTTAAGGTAAAGGTAAAGGTTCCCCTTGCACATATGTGCTAGTCATTCCTGACTCTAGGGGGCGGTGCTCATCTCCATTTCAAAGCCGAAGAGCCAACACTGTCCGAAGGCATCTCCGTGGTCATGTGGCCGGCATGACTAAACGCCAAAGGTGCACAGAACGCTGTTACCTTCCCACCAAAGGTGGTCCCTATTTTTCTACTTGCATTTTTTACGTGCTTCGAACTGCTAGGTTGTCAGAAGCTGGGACAAATAACGGGAGCTCACCCCGTTACACAGCACTAGGGATTCGAACCGCTGAACTGCCGACTTTTCGATCTACAAGCTCAGCATCTTAGCCACTGAGCCACCTTCTTTAGAAACAAGCAATTATTTCAACAGGGTCTAATAACTGGAAAGCAAAATATAAGACCCCAAAATATCCAACTCATATGATGTCACATGAGCCAGTGTACAGGCAGTCCCCAGCGTTTCACCAAGATTTGTTTGCCAAGTACATGTTGTTCCTTGCCTCCTACACAAATAATTGTCATTGTGTCATGCTCAATTGACCTTAAGGTTTTGTAGTTCATTATTATGCTCAGGGTTTTTTTTTTTTTGTCCCAGGAACATCCCATTTCTAAGTTCTCAATGGATTTTAATTAAATCCTCAATAGGAGGCTTATCAAATGGACATGTTTTTAAATTTATTGACCTCAATAGAGGCATGTAGCTTTTCACTAGGCAGTATGGTTATAATGAAATACACAAGAACTCTACAAATAAATTAGATAATGAGCTGATCTCCCCTTTCCAGCTTCTATATAACTCATTCAGACTGTAGAAAGTCAACATCAATGCCACTATTGATTCTACATGACACAAAGTGAGACTACAAGACGTTATCTAATCCTTCCTGTTAAGTGTCCTTGACATTAGCAACCACAATTTTAACTGAGTTCAGGTAGGCAAAGGATTGGGGGGGAGAGACCCATTCTACCCTGATAAACCACTGTATCGGGGTGAAATCCAGCAGGTTCTGGAGAACTGGTAGCAGAAATTTTGAGTACTTTGGAGAACCGGCAAATACCACCTTTGGCTGGCCCCAGAGTGGGGTGGGAATGGAGATTTTGCAATATCCTTCCACCAGGAGTGGGGATTTTGCAGTATCCTTCTCCTGGAGTGGGGTGGGAATGGAGATTTTGCAGGACCCTTGCCCTGCCACACCCACCAAGCCGCACCCACCAAGCCACGCCCACCAAGTCCACCACAGAACCGGTAGTAAAAAAAATTGGATTTCACCACTGCACTGTATGTTAATTAACTAGTCTGATAAACTGTGCTAAGCCATAAATCATAATTTACAAAACACAATGGCCAAATTCATTCTCCACATTGAGCCTAACCGTATTGCCTAACATGGTGTTTCCAAACTTGGATTCTAATATCTGAGAAGACGATATTTAATCTAAATAGCTGGAGGAAACCAGCTTGGGGAACACTACGTTCGAATGATATGACCAGGCCATAGACAAGAAATAGCAGAGGATCTGATCTTTGACCACTGTAATCTGCCATTGTCAAGCGAAAGCCACATCTACAGAAACAAGACCCGATGAATCTTAAAAGGTAGACTGTCTGGCACATGAAACTTCCTGATGTAATAAATGGATTTGTTTTTAAAGGACACCAGGATGATTTGTGACTTTTGCTCCAACAGATTAATATGGCTGCTCGACAAAGAACATGGATGGTAATTGCTGCCCAAAGACTGCTTCTACATATAAAATTAAACCACACCAAGAGGATTTGTATTAAAACAAACAAGAAGGATGGATTTTCTACCTTTGGATAATACTGAAAATATTACAGTATAATTTATAATGGTTTTGACCATAAAAGTTCTTCTGGTGAAGTTTTAAACTACATGCTGGTCATTTGGGTTTAATAAGAAATATACTTCCTCAAACGTTACCAACCATAATCAAATGAACCTGAACTGTCTGGCAACTGAGATGAGACAAGGAAAAAAACCAGGGTAAACGGGCATAGACCTCAATAAAACCTTACAGTAGTAAATGGTAACAAAAGTTAACTAAGCCATATTTGTTTTTCAACAATTTAAAACATTTCCATAGTCAGCCTATCAAATTAATGAAGATAAACAAGTTTAAAATTTAAGCTAAGCAGACAGCCCTAAAATGTACTTTTAGCTGCAGAATGGATGAATGATTAGAAACAACTAATAAATTATTTAGTAGAAACAGAATCTGAACTACCCTTACTAAATTAAGATAAATCCTTTAAGCAGATCAGTGGCTGGGATTATATAACATGCCAATTATCAAACAATTGTGCTTGTTTTTGTCTTGGAATAATGTGAACAAATAAATCGCATTTAAGGGAAGTACCTCACTTTGAAACAATGGGTTGCTTTAGCTTATTAATTGCAATTATGACAGTGGTATATCGAAATGGTGATAATTTGTATTTTCTTAATGTCTATGGAGATTCTCAGTCAACCAGGTCATGGCTGTCTCAAAGGTGCTTTTTCAAAAGGCAAGTGGACTATATTTTTTCTTTGAGGAGGAAGAAGACGTTTAGCTTCTCATCCAAGAAGCTTCATCAATTCTGGCTGGGTAATGGAGTGATGGAAGGCTTAGTTCTGACAGGAACTAATTTGTATTTTCTGAGTTTTTATACCTGAACCAAACCTTTATATTATTTGAGGAAACAAACCAGGAACTGGCTAATTAAGCAATTACAATTTGCTTATCTGTAAATATAAGCCCTTTGTATCTGCATAGTTCTCTAGTTTCTAGAGAATGCATGCAGCCTCATGCCATGTGTTTATACTCTGTTCCTACTTTAAGGATTTATTCTTCCAGTAGCTTTCTCTTATGCAAATATCACAAGTATCAGTCCATATGTGTGTGTGTGTACTTTATTGTCAGAAGAAATCCAAGTATAAGGGAAACTTAGGATTCGGGTAAAAAATGCTAACTCCTGGAAACAACAAAAGGTCTCAGATTTATGAAACATTAATTAGATGCTAGCAATGCTGAAAGCAACTCCTTTACATGCAACATTTTTGGCGGAGTTTTTATATCTGCATTATTCAGAGACTTGCTTATAATTTCCATTTTCCTAAGTACACTATAATACTCTCAAAGGAACCATAATTTTTGTTTCCCTTTGTTGCTCTGATCCAACAGCTTGATGTCTTTTAGAATTGGGGCTCTCGTCAAATTCCCAAAACTTATTTCCTAGATTCACCAAAACCTAGAGGATATGTATGCTCTTTCTGAAATGCTAAATAACCAGTTTAAAAATTTTACTCCCAAATACCTTCCGGAAGGGTATTGATTACGTTAACAAGTTATGCAATAAAAAACACTATAAACATTCCTTTACATTTATTTCTACTGTCTACTTCTAATAAAATAGGATGATTTGGATTAATATTTTTTATTATAAGAAAATATTGCAGGTAGTCCTCGACTTACAACCATTCATTTAGTGAGGTTCGAAGTTACAACAGCACTGAAAAAGTGACTTATGACAGCTTTTCACACTTACAACCGTTGCAGCATCCCCATGGTCATGTGATCAAAATTCAGACACTTGACAACTGACTCGTATTTGTGACGGCTGTAGTGTCCCAGAGTCGTGAGATGGCCTTTTCAACCTTCTGATAAGCAAAGTCAATGGGAAAGCCAGATTCACTTAATAACCATGGTATTAATTTAACAGCTGCAACGATTCACTTAACAACTGTGGCAAGAAAGGTCATAAAATGAGGAAAAAGTCACTTAACAAATATCTCATTTAGCAACAGAAATTTTGGGCTCAATTGTGGTTGTAAGTCGAGGACTATGTATATACAGTAAAACCTCTTATTCTCAATACAAACCATCTGCAGAAACCATTCTGAAGGACAAATTTTTCATTTGTCTGTATCATTTTTCTTTTTTTATTATTTGAGTACCCACAACCAGAGAAACTTAATGTACATGTAAGTGTTTTCCAATTAGGGACAAGTCTGCATATAATGTAAAAAAATGATGAATCTAGTGTTACTAGAAAATGTAGGCTTGGGGTCCCTCTTGTATAATGCACAATAAGCCTGCAGTCACTATCAATTTATCTACTTTTTCAAAGCATCCTGAATCACCAACAATATTCCAATAATCCAGTTTGCATAATGTTAAAAACATTAAACTAAACAACCACCCATGTTTTTTAGTTCAAAGGCATGAACTAAACAAAAAAGCTTGAGAAGCAAACCAACAAATTAAACAGCTCATGTGCTTTTAGAATGCCTGATTCCTCTTTGGGAATGAAATCTTGGTTGTTGGTATTATCAATTCACTTGCCAGTTCTGAAAAATGTTTTTTTTCCCCTGTATCCTCAAGTACAATAACATAATTGTATTGCTGCTGTAAAAGCTGTCAGCCTCAATCACATGTGCACTACTCAATCAAACCAAACTTCATATATATTTTAATGGACACATAGTTTGATGCTTGTGGTTAACATGCTTACCTTTCTTTTTTCTTCATCTGATGACTCAAATTTAAAAGTAGCCCTATTCTGAAGAAATAAGCAAAAGTCATTAAAAAGTTAATATACATTTTTCATACAGGCTTACACAGTTTATTTTGCTAAAACAAACTTTAATTCAATGTCTGAACCTTTACCAAAATTGAGTTATTTTTCAATTAAACTTGAATAGATTAGCTAGCAATTCATTTGCCTTCCATGCCGATGTTTAATCTACTTAAGACTGCTCAGTTAGCGATTTTTCCCCAGCCAATTGACAAACCATCCTCTGAAATGCCAGCCTTAATACTCTGACAGTGCAATCCTAAGGATATGTACTTAGAATGAAACCTCATCAAGCTCAGAGGGGTTTATACAGGATTACTGTATCAGAATTATCACAATAGAGCTATTAGCAAAAGGTCCTTACCAAGACAGTGCCAAGATGGATTTTACAAAGTATGAGTTCATGGACAACAGGTTACCATGACTATTAACCATGGCAACGAAATGGGAGCTAGAAGGGGATATGCCTATTAAAATATTCAGCAGTGAAAGAGTTATTGGATCAACACTCTTCAAATATGTAGCAAGAAGCATCTCACAATTTAATCCCCATCCAAACTGGGACTATGCTATACAAGTAGTAATATGTTCTAACAAATTATAGGATGTGTTTTGACCCAAGTTAGAAAATTCTTTGAGAACATCCATCAAACAACAGAAATTTTAACTAGGGCCTAGCAGATTACTTTAACTAGACACTTCAATTATCTTTGCAATATACTAGTGAGTAGTTACTGATTAGCAGTGTTGCTAGAGTTCTCTCTCTAGTAGCTAGGCAACTACCTGGGGAGGGGATGTCAACAGAAGGTAATCTTGTGTAGAAGAGTACCCAAAGGAGTAGAGGAACTCAATTACTGGTACCCAACTCCTAACACACACACAAAAAACCCTCCAATCATTAGTCTATATATAGACAAATGAGGAATTTTGTTTTCCATTCTTCACATTATCAAAAAAATAAAATTCTAAAAATGAGGAAAGTTCAAAGAGTGCTAAAAATATGAAAAATTAAATCAGTTACTTGTTTTCATGGAATTTTGATTTTTGCCTTTTTTTTTGCCTTAGAGGTGTGTAAAATGTACACATAGTTCTAATTGTTATAGATTTAGAACCTTTAATATGATTAACAGTGTCATGCATTTTTGCTACAGACTTTGTTGAGTTCATAGCATAAGCTTGCATTTTCATATGCATACACAGAAGAGGAAGTAATTCATGACCCTAAAGGAAGTGAGAAAGGTTTTTGAGAATCTATGCATTATATTCTGGAAAAATATAAATACTGAAATAGCAGAAATTACAGCCTACAATAGTGATAGCGATCACCATGGCAGTCCGGGATATTGGGCAGAAAATGACAGCCATGATGGGTAAAATTAAATAGCATCGACAATAATAATAATAATAATAATAATAACTATAATAATAACTATAATAACTATAATAATAATAATAATAATAATAATAATAATAATAATAATAATAATCTATTAACCAGCCTCAAAGGCTGTGAATCTCACTAAAAATTAAATAATAATAATAATAATAATAATAATAATAATAATTCCTAGGTCCTTGGTTAGGACTTGAGCTGCTGAGCTATTAACCAGCCTCAAAGGCTGTGAATCTCACTAAAAATTAAATAATAATAATAATAATAATAATAATAATAGTTCCTAGGTCCTTGGTTAGGACTTGAGCTGCTGAGCTATTAACCAGTCTCAAAGGCTGTGAATCTCACTAAAGATTAACCAATAATAATAATAATAATAATAATAATAATGCAATTAAGAGAAAATAATGTTATTACTGGGAAAGATACAAGAAATGGGAGTAAGCCTAGAAAGAAAACCATCCTTGTTGTGGATAATAGGCAGAGCTGAATGCTCATATCTGGCAGAACAAAAAAGGCCAGCTTCCAATTACACAAAGGTATTGATGGCGTAGCATGGCATGGCACGGCAGAGGCAAGGCCAAAGCCGTTGCAATCTTATGCACTTTGCTGGGAGGAGCTGGTTATGCCCAGGATGCCTTCCATACAGCCCCACAAGAGAATCAACTTCACCCAGCCTTGTGCCCTCCAAAAGGCTTTGACGGGTGGAGATACCGGTAGATGATGGACAGATGGTGGATCAACGCAGCTGGAGGGCACCAGGTTGGGGAAGGTTGAGGCATCTCATTCATTACAGTGTGTGTGTGTGTGTGTGTGTGTGTGTGTGTGCAAGAACCGGCTTCTTTCGAGAGCAGCAAGGGAGGGTCCGTCAAGGCTGCCCGGACCCCAATGAAAGGCTGAAAGGCTCAAGAAGGACGCCCAGCTGGCAGCAGAGGCGGGGACATCCTAGCATCGGAGGCTTCTCCATCCTAGCACCGTGCAAGGGTGCGCGGACTGCAACTCCCATTCTCCCCAGGCTTAATACCAAATGGGAATTATGGGCGTTGTCTCTCCAGCACCTGGAAGGCGGATGATGGGAAAGGTGCCCCGAAGGCTGACAAAGCGGGGGTGGGGGGGGAGGTGGCGGTGCAGCTAACGGAGAACGAGAAGGACCAGCGGGATCTTGTCAGTACCTGCTCGTTGAAGCGGCTCAGGACCTGCTCGGCCCCGTCTCTCCCTCCGACCGCTGCCAGCGCCGCTTCCACCGCCATTCTCGACTAGGGCGCGGCCAGGCGGCCAGCTCGTTCTCGCGGCCAGGCAGCAGCAGCAGCAGCAACCACCGCCTCTTTTTTTTTTTTTTTTAACTCTTCTACCTTTGACCTCGAATGACGCCACGGTAAGCCCCGGCAACCGTCCCCGCCTCCTGGAGGCAAAAGCGGGCCCCGATTGGCTAAACGGAAAAACCGAAGAGGCGGGTGTCTCACCTTTTATTGGTCGAATGGTTATTTACATGGGGGTGGGGGGGGAATGTTGCGGAAGAAATGGGCGTGGTAGTTCTTAGAGGGTACTACATTTTCCGGCAGCCTTTGGGGTTCCCCCTTGGAGACGCTTTAAAGAAAGGATGTGAATGCATTGTGGGCTTTTGTTGTTGTTGTTGTTGTTGTTGTTGTTCGTTTGGCGGAGCGTTGTGCAATAAAGGAAAAGATGGAGGTGGGGAAGTTAAAATGCCAAGGCTTTCATTTCTGTAATCAATTCAATTCAAATCTTTATTGTCAGTGCACAACATATGTACAATGAGATTGGTTGAGCTCCCTCGGTGCAACCCCTCCAACATAATACGACTCACAGTGAAGACAGAAAATCTCTAACCCAATAAATCATATTAACAACCACTCAGTCCTATTGCACCAGTGTGTACATGTTACACTTTGTGCCTTCCCTGCAAGTCCATCGTACTACATAGTTATGATGTAATTGATTGATTGATTGATTGATCGATCGATTGGTTCGATTTACATGCTGCCCTTTTCCAGAGACTCAGGGCGGCTTACAATGCATTAAGCAATAGCCTTCATACTTTTGTATATACCTGCTTAGTAGGGCTTTTGCCCCCCCCCCCAAAAGCAGTGTTCTTTTTTTATATATATATACAAAGTCAGCTTATTGCCCCCACAATCCGGGTCCTCGTTTTACCTACCTCGGAAGGATGGAAGACTGAATCAACCTTGAGCCTGGTGAGATTTGAACTCGCAGTAATTGCAGGCAGTAGCTAAGTGCTACTTTAACAGCACTTAGTCCGCTGCGCCACCAAGGCTCATTAATTTCGCATTCAGGAGTTTTGACAGCCACGGATAAAAACTCTTCTTCAGCCCATTTGTGCGGCTGGCTATGCTTCTATATCTCCTTTCCGATGGTAGGAGGATAAAGAAGTGGTGACCAGGGTGTGAGTCGTCCCTGAGACCAAAATCAATGTGAGCTGCTCTGTGTGTGTATGCGAGGGAAAAGCACAACTCCTTGGGAATAAGTCATAATACATGGGTCATCATGTCATCGCGTTCCTCGTCCAACGATCTGAAACTGAAATGGACTTCCAATTTCTCTTGCTCCTTCCCCTCTATTTAGCATGGTTTCCCACCCCCACCCCCTCTGTAGTTTATACACCTCTTGCCCATGCTAGCAGGACCTCTCGGACATTAGCCACACTAAACACACCTCAGTGCAAGTGGAAATTATGAGATGAGAACAGAATTTTACTTTTAGCTCTAGTTCCTGGGTGGAAAAGTCTTAAATGTATAGCTGGAAATAGACCTACTACTGATGAATATGTGGAGCTACTTACATTCATACATAGGAATCAGTTTGGTGTACTGTAATGGTTAAGGTACCAGGCTAGAGACTTGAGTTCTAGTCCTATTTTAGGCCTGAAGCTAGGTGACCTTGGGACAGTCATTGTTGCTTAACCCTAGGAAGAAAGCAAAGCCAAACAACTTCCCAAAAAAATCTTGGCAAGAAAACTGCAGGGACTTGTCCAGGTAGTTGCTAAGAGTCAAAAGCAGACTGGAAGGCACCTCCCTAAAAAGTATACATGCATAAAATATGTGTATGTGTGTGTATACTTTTTTAATTTTCTTTTTTTCTCTTGGCTATTCTTAATACAATAATTAAAAGAATTTTCTACGTTCTATTTCCATTTAATCTCAATCTGGAATTGAAAATTTCTTGGATCAGTGGATTCTAATCCACAAAAAACTACCGTATTACGATAATGAAGAAGTCCATGATACAATTTTTGTTGTAACATATTCACACACAGCCAACACTTTGGACAAATATTATTTTTTGTTTTTATAGATAACATTTTTCAAGGGGCACCTGGATCACAATTTCGTTGACACTTTCAAACTATTTGGTTTATAGCATTGTACGTTAGCTCAAGGGATTAATAATTACTTAATATTAATTTAAATAATGCCTCTATGAGAAGCCAATCTTCCCAGTCGCAGAAGAGCGGTGATAAATGTTCTTGATTTCACTTATGTTTTTTAAATTAAAAAACTTATTAGTATAGCTTTGCACCGTTTATCTAACTCTAGATCTAGAGCACATCTACTGGAAGGATAAATTTAACTATTACAAATTGCACTGATTTTCTAGCAAGTATACCTTGATGTATGTAACTTGCTCCAAAATAAATTATCTTGTGAGAATCTCCAGTTCAATAAACACCAAGAAATGTGAAGTCATTGCAGTGCTCATTCATTCACTTTAGAAAAAACTCCAACATGTGTGTCCTTCACTATCTTCTCTTTATCTATTTGTCCCGACAAATAGTTTCTAAAATCCATATAATCTGTTTGAAAGCTGCACAAGATTTATGAGCTGTCAACTGATCCTTCTTCATTTGTGGAAAGGAGCCAAAAGTGGGAAATTGCCTTCTACTTTGTAGTGCTGTAAGAAATGTCCATCTGGGTTCCGTTTCCAAGAATGTCCAACCAAACATGGTGCAAGTTTTCTGATACTAGCTAGATTTAATCCCTGCAAGTATTTGGCAGTCGGCTTCAAAAGGTCTTTAGGGTCAGTCACATCAGCGCTGATGAGCAGAAGTAGATCAGAATCCATTTTGTTAAAGGCTACTGACCTTCAGAGTAAGTGGAAATCTGAACAAAAAAGGTGGATTTATTTGATCAATCTAATTTCCATTGCTATTCCCCTTCTAGGTTTCTAGCCCTCCAAGAAAACATAAGACTTGGTCCATTTAGTGTTGCAAACACATGAATAAATTTACAACATGACTAGGAGGACAAAGGCCCATTTCCATTCTTGTTCTATGGCAATTGTTACTTAAGGTATGTTGCCTGTGATACCAGAAATAATAAACAGCCATAAATCCCAGATAGCCTGATCTGTCCAGTTCCCTTTTAAATTGGTTAATTTAATTTAATTTATCATGAGATGGCAGCAAATTCCACACTGTATTAATTTTGCAAATGTAATGCAAATAACTGCCAACTTCTGTGTAAATTTTCATACATACAAGCAATTGCTATACCATAAGGAAAACCAATGATAATTTCACAGTATTTATTAGATAGGTGTTAACAGGAAATTAAAAGGAACCTTTGCAATGGTGTTCACATTTCATAGGAGTAAAATCAGAGCAAAAGCATGTTTTGAATGCAGAGGAACCAGATTCAGTGCAAAGCACCTGTAGTTGAAGATTCTAGAGATACTACAGAGACCTTATACTAAAGAACCTTTGTATTAAAAAAAATGTGTGTGTGTATGTTCACTATCACACATAGATTCAATAGCTGCATTTACTAATCATTATTTAATCATAGTTAATTGAATTGATCTAATTGGTTGACTGTTGTTCCCTGAACTGTGAACAACCAATCACATTTCAGCTTAGAATAATGTGTAAACATTGTCAATGAACACATCCTCTAAGGGTGGAAATGATCACAGGACAACAAGACTTGGTGTAAAATCTAAATAAACTAAAGAAATTCACAAAAGGGAACTATCGTTTCTTTTTTCTCCCCTTGTCTAGACTAGGATACATATTCAACAACTGGAGATGAATGGAGGAAGATAATTATGGTAAATCAAATTTGTATTGCCATGGGAAACATATTTCAAGAAACAATTTGCCAGTGTACTAATCTACTTCCAAAAGTTCAGACTTCATATTATCACTTTTATTTAAGAAATTTATTTATGAAAATGCATATAGCCATCCAATTCACACAGAGATAAATACTATATCTCCAAATTATGAGGCATGCCTTCCCCATGCCATAACCACAGAGCAGCTACAGATTTCTTGAGGACTATCTACTACAACTTTTTGAAACAATCTCAGTCATGAGAATTTACAAGCATTCTGAGTAATCTCATTTGTGCATCATTTTGATATTTGGATAATAGTTTGGTTACCATCTGATGAAGATAATTACTGACAATTCTCTCCAGATCCAACGATGAAGGATTAATCAGGAACATCTATTATGTATAAATCTAACATTTTGGAGTTGTGGGTGTTGCAGTTTACTTTGGGTATTTATATGATTTAGAGCCAGTTTGGTATTATGGTTAAGGCACCAGGCTAGAAAGTGGGAGATTGTGAGTTCTAGTCCTGCCTTAGGCACAAAACTATCTGGATGACCTTGGCCACACACTCTGTCTCAACCTTAGGGAAAAGGCAGTGACAAATCACTTCTGAATATCTTGCAAAAAATGAAAATAAAAATGCAGGGACTTGACTAGAGAGTCATCATGTCAACAACTACAACAACAACTACAAAAAAAAAAAAAAACCCCAGTTAATAAACAACCTAAGGAAAATTATTGAAGTAGGCTTCTGAATTGGGAGCTATGGACATTGTTATGTCCTTATAAGGACATCCGCCGGGGGATTGGTTGATTCCACCGGTGGGAAGTTTAAACAACTGTCATTGGCCGGCTGGCATGCCTGAGATGCATATAAGGCGGCTCGGCAGCCCCAGCCGGCAGTCTGTTTTGCTATTCTAATAAAGTGCTGAACAGACAACAGCTGAGTCGCGTTTCTTTCCGGCGCCGATCTAACAGACATAACTGCTCTTTCAGCATCCATTTTTTTCCTCACAATGAATCAGCACAATGGGCTACCTAACCAGTTCAGGAGGTATCTATAGCCATTAAAAAGTGACCACTGTAATAGAATAAACCTACTTACAAAAGGGAGAATCAAGACCCATCTTTGGGGATCCCATCTTGAGTGGAAAATGGTGATAAATCAGTTCTGGTCAGATCATGTACAAACCCATGCATGTTGCATGTTCATTGTGGAAATTAGGACCTGAAGAGATGGTATTAAAGCCCATGTTGACTGAGAATCTAGACAGAACCTGATCTATGACTTGGGAAAGGCCTAGACAGGATTTCTGTATATTTATATGACCCAGTGGCTGAGAATTCAGAAACTAGGGTAATTCCAGTATACTGGCTGATAAAATGAAGACAATAATTAACAAGGGGACTTAAAATAGAAACAGGAACTATAAAATCAAGGAATCGATTTGGACTGGTGGCCATATATCTAAATTCAAACGAGATACAAGAAAGATGCAGAAATATATGGATTCTATAAAGAACCTCTAGAACTAGTTCAGCTATTTCTAGGGACAGATGATAAACTAATAAAGAAAATATATAACTACTTATTGAATTTTAAAATGGAAGAAGAACATGTAAAAGAAACTATGATAGTATGAGCCATAAACTTTGGATATACTATAGAATTAGACAATTGGCAAAAACTTTGGGAAAGAAACTACAAACTAATGATGTCAACAACATATAAAGAAAACCTTTACACAATGTTCGACAGGTGGCATTTGCCACCAGCAAGAATGGTAAAGATATTCCAAAACATATTGCCAGTGTGTTGGAAATTTAAACAGATACCGGGCTCCTATTACCATATGTGATGGACTTGTCTAATGGCGAAAAAATATTGGTTAAAGATAAAAAGGTGGTTAGAAGAAATGACAACGCAACGAATAGATTTAAAACCAGAATTGTTCTTGCTAGGTATATTTCCGGGAAAATATAATAAAAGAATTACATATTTAATATTAAACGTGATGACGGCAGTGAGAATTACGTATGCCCAAAATTGGAAAAATGAAAATATAACTATAGATGAAAATGTAATAAAGAAAATATTAGACTGCCGAAATGGACAGGTTAACGATGAAAATGAAGGATAAAAAGGAAACAGTATTATTTAACTTGGGACCTATTTTATAAATGGTTAGAAAATAAAATTAGAAGTTAGTAATTTATAATTAAGGACAATCAAAATCAAAATAAATATATATATATAAGCAATAAATACCATAAGCAATATTAACACTGGACTACACTTGATTATAGATTAAATTGTATAGGGTGATTAGAAGGCAAGATTACATTTTATGTATTATGAGAAAAATGGTTATAATTATGGTGTGTATAAAACTATATGTATTTAAAAGAGATTTGATACAGACAGTACACTGCTGTTGCAGAAATGGAAATGTTATGTATAATAAAGGAAAATGCATAATAAAAACAATTTTTTTTAAAAAATGAAGACAATAATTGAAATACTGTAATTGTGAATGCCCATTAGATTAAGATGGCCTTCATGACCACTGACATGCATTTAGTGAAAATTCTGAGGATAGATGGCAGACTGAAAAACAACATTCTGAATTGCTAAGAAATATTGCTGAACACAAATAAATATTTTGGGGAAATAGTCATATGGAAATAGATGTCACTTAAGTCTTCTGAGGAAAACTAATCTGAAATACTGTCATTCTGAATCTTGGTTGGATGGTTGGATGTATTTGTTGAAAACAGAGATCAAGTACTGGGCATGATATTTCATTAATATTTAATTCCACACTATGAATTAAAGCAAGTTATGGTGGAATAAACTTAATCACTCCTTTCTGTGGCTGAAGTGAAATTGTCTTCAAAGATCTAAGATCAGATAGAAGGCAATTATTCATGAACAGTCACCAATATATAATTGAAGGTGACTTCCTTCATAACCAAGAGTTATAATCTCTCAAGAGTCCCAGAACTGGACATATTTTTGACAGTGAAATCTGTTCAACTCAAAAGCAAATTTATTTTATTTATTTATTTTATTTTATTTTATTAAATTGATATACCGCCCTTCTCCCATAGGACTCGGGGCGGCGCACAGAATAAAAACAAGTAACAATAAGAAATCCTAAAAACAGCCAATATAAAACCCCAAACAGAATAAAATCTTGTAGCAGATCAGGGAAATTGCTGAAACAGCCATGTCTTCAGGTCGGTGCGGAAAGTGCGGAGGTCAGGGGCTGTCTGGAGTCCAATGGATAACCCATTCCAGAGGGTCGGTGCGGCCACCGAGAACACCCTCATCCTGGGGGCCACCAGCCAACATTGTCTGGCCGATGGCACCCGGAGGAGGGCAGCCCTATATGACCACACAGGGCAGTGGGAGGCCGGTAGGAGGTGGTCCTGTAAGTACCCCGGGCCCATGCCATGTAGGGCTTTATAGGTGAGAACCAGCACCTTGAAGCGGATCCGAAGGACAACCGGCAGCCAGTGCAGCTCGCATAGGAGAGGTGTTACATGGGAGTAACGGGAAGCTCCCGTAACAACCTGTGTGGCCGCATTCTGGACCAACTGGAGCCTCCAGGTGCACCCCAAGGGCAGCCCCATGTAGAGGGAATTGCAGTAATCCAACCGAGAAATAATGAGAGCATGAGTGACTGTACGGAGGGCATCCCTGTCTAGGAAAGGGCGTAACTGGCGCACCAGGCGAACCTGTGCAAAAGCCCCCCTTGTCACGGCCGTCAGATGATCCACCAAGGACAGCCGAGAATCAAGGAGGACGCCGAGATTACGAACCCTTCCAGAGGGAGTCAGCGACTCCCTTTCCATCTGAAATGATGGGGCAACTAGATCAGGAGATGCCGGCATCCACAGCCACTCAGTCTTGGAGGGGTTGAATCTGAGACTATTTCTACCCATCCAGACCTGTACCGCCTCCAGGCACTGGGACATCACGGAAAGGGCATCCCTGGGTTGGTCTGGGGTGGAGATGTAGAGCTGGGTATCATCAGCATACTGATGATACTTCACCCTGAAACTACGAATAATTACCCAGCGGCTTCATATAGATGTTAAAGAGCAGGGGTGAGAGAACCAACCCCTGCGGCACCCCACAGCCAAGGGGCCTCGGGGAGGATCTCTGGCCCCCCGCCCAAACAAACTGTGTACGGCCCAAGAGATAGGAGGAGAACCACCATAGAACAGTGCCTCCCACCCACAACCCCCAGAGCCGTCGCAGTAGGATACCATGGTCGATGGTATCGAAAGCTGCTGAGAGGTCAAGTAGCATCAGAATGGAGGAAAAACCCCCATCCTGGGCCCGCCAGAGATCATTCACCAGGGCGACCAATGCCGTTTCCGTGCTGTGCCCACGCCTGAAACCCGATTGGTATGGGTCCAGATAATCTGTTTCCTCCAGGAATTGTGGAAGTTGGTATGCCACCACAGACTCAACAACCTTCGCTATGAAGCAAAGGTTGGAGACAGGACGAAAGTTGTTCAAGGAGGCCAGATCCAGAGCAGGCTTCTTGAGGAGGGGTCGAACCACCGCTTCCTTAAGTATGGCGGGGAAGACCCCATCCCTCAAAGAAGCATTGATAATCGCCTGGATCCAGTCTCCAGTCACCTCTCTGGTTGCTGTAACAAGCCAGGAGGACATGGGTCCAACAAACATGTGGAGGCCCCCAATCTACCCACAATCCTGTCCACTTCATCTATGGAAACAGGGTCAAAGTCAACCCTGATGTTACCTTCAAGACTAGCTCCCACTTCCTCATCGGATCCTGCCCAGACAATCTAAACCCGTCTGGATCTGAGCGACTTTGTCTTGCAGAAATTGTGCAAAGTCCTCAGCACTGCCTTGTAAGGGGTCCTCCCTCGCTCCCTGATTGAGGAGGGAGCGGGTCACTCGGAACAAGGCTGCTGGGCGATTTTCTGCAGATGCAATGAGAGCAGCAAAATAGTCCCGTTTCACCACTTCCATTGCCACAAGATAAGACCTAATATGGGTTCTTAACTGTGCTCGATCAGATTCGGAACGGGACGATCTCCAACAGCCCTCCAGGCATCTCTTCCGATGCTTCATCTCCCATAGCTCCGCAGAAAACCATGGAGCTACTCGGAATCCCTGTCGGCGGAGAGGCTGCAAAGGGGCGATTCGATCCAGTGCCCCGGTGGCGGCCCGTTCCCAGGCCTCCACCAGGGCCTCTGGCGAATTGCCGGCTAGGTCAGTGGGAAATGTCCCAAGCTCCGACAGGAACCTATCAGGGTCCATCAGGCACCTGGGGCGGAAACAGCGAGTTGGTTCCGCCTCACAGCGGTAGGGGTTGACGGACGGAAAGTCTAGCTTAAGGAGGGAATGGTTGGTCTATGACAGGGGTTGGATAGAAAGTTCACCCCTACCCCGAGCATTTATCCACTGCCCAGAGACAAAAATCAGGTCGAGTGTGTGCCCACCACTGTGGGTAGGGCCCTGTACAACTTGAGTCAGGTCCATGACACAAAGGATGGAATACAAAAGATTTTTTTTAAAAAATGCTGCTTATCAAATAGGGATGCCATTGTTCCCTGTTCAAAGCCTCCTTCAATAACTTTTTTCTTTAAATTGATTATTAACTGGATTTTTAAAAAAAGTCTCTTCAAATCAGTGTTGACTCGTGATGATTGCCTGGACAAGATTTTCAGAAATGGCTTGCCATTGTTTACTTTCTGGGTCTGAGGGAGCCCAAGATCATCCAGCTGGCTTTCATGCATAAGGCAGGTCTAAAACTCACAGTCTCTTGGTTTCTAATCTAAGGCCTTAACTCAGGGGTGTCAAACTCATGTTGTCACAGCAGCATCACGTGCAAGGGTGGGTTCTAAAATTGTTTACTACCAGTTCTGTGGGCGTGGCTTATTTTGTGGGTGTGGCTTGATGGTCATGTGACAATTATTTAGGATTTAGCAGAGGTACTGGTCTACCAGGCTTTTAAGTGCTTGCAAAGCTGTATCAATCTACCCATTTATTTTTGCAGGCACTGGTCTACCCATTTATTTTTGCAGGCACTGATCTACTCATGTATTTTTGCAGGCACTGGTCTACCCATTTATTTTTGCAGGCACCAGTCTACTCATTTGTTTTCTTTTAACACTGATCAGCTGTAGGGCGGCCCTTTGAAGCCCCGTGGCAAGAGTTTAAACAGTTTTTTTTCCCTCTAGCTATCAGCTGGGACTCAGGAGACAGCAATAGATTGGGGATGGGGCCAAATAAAAGGTAAGAATAATGCAGGGGGTGGGGGGGCAGAACCGGTTCCGTGATGTCATATCGCCACCGCTACCGGCTCGGGGGAACCTGGCCGAACCGGGAGGAACCCACCACTGATCACATGATGTATTGGGACTTTCCCCCCCTTCGCTAAACCGGGTGTGGGTGTGGCCAGCGCATGACGCACCTGGCCTGTGGGCTGAGAGTTTGACAGTCCTGTCTTACCACTGCACAAAACTGGCCCTCTAATTTATTACTAAGTGATCATTAAAACATTGGGAGGACAGTGAGAAATAGCATTCAGCAACAAGCATAGGAAGACCCCACTTCCTTTAAAAAATGTTGAATCACAGAAGATTTCTGATGGGCTATGGCTTCAGGAACGGCTTACATAATTATAGTTAAGAATAAGCAGCCTGTTAATCCTCCCCTTCTTTCTGTAGCTACCTGGAAAAAAAAATCCTGAAAATCATTGGAGATTTGGGGAAGTCTCTGCAAACTACATGTTATTCAGGATACAGAAAACATCTCCCCCAACTTTTTTGTGGAGGGGAACAAATGTCTTGAAAAGGAGGGATGAGCATATGACCTTATATAATCTATCTTGCTTCAGAAAATTCCTCTTATACCAATTGAGGAATCATTCCTACGAACAAGCCATCAACTCTCTAGAGATATTTTGCAGAACAGAGAGCAGGAAAGTTCTTCTTTAACTTTGGTTCCAAACTTATTTTATTTTATGTAGTATACAGTAGATAATCTTTCTGACACATTTAGAAGTGTAATATATATATAAACCACCATTCTTGGTTGCCTGTCTAGATCTGAAAATATTTCAAGTTAATTAAGATAATATTGGTTCCATTTTTATTTAAGTGTGAAAAGTCTTTATATATATATATATACATATATATTGGATAACTGTACAAATAACACAATTCCATTTTAACCATAAACAGTTATCACCACAGTTGAGTGCTATCAAATATTTTATTTACAAAACAATTATTAAAATGCCTGATGCCAGATTTTCTTGTAATATCTTACCCATAGGGTAATAAGTCCACCATAATTACTAGGTGCTTTTTTATATAATACAGAAGCATAACACCCTATGTTAATAGTTCTTCTACAAAAAAATTCACAAAGAACTATGAATTTGACCAAAAATACCAATGAAAAATAAGGCTCAAAAATACAATTTCCCCTTACTTTACATAACACAGAATAGGTTTAAAAAGGCACAACTTTGAAATTTGTATAAATGTAAGGAATTGTCTTAGCAAAGGAGCCCAGGACCAGGCTTTATAAATTGGTTGTCATCTTTTATGATAAGTCTCACACATAGCAATTGTTTTCTTTTTGCTCTCATAAGGTTCTTATCATAACAGTTGTCCCATAGGAGTCCAAATAGCCCTCTTCTTGGATGCTTTTGTGCTAATTTCCATAGTCTTAATGTCGAACATCAAGACTTTGATAGATACTATTTAGGGCTCTTCCACGCATCCCAATGGACTATCCAATTACTAGCTATCCTTTAGATCAGTGTTTCTCCATCTTGGCAACTCCTAATATGTATGGACTTCAACTCCCAGAATTCCCCAGATAGTATACCATTTCCCTAGATCACCATATTGGTTTACCAGCAACTTCAGGGGAAAGAAGACCTAGAAATGTGCCTGGGGTCAGATGGAAAGCAATGTAAAGTTATGGAAGGAAGGATTTCACTAAGGCTGATGTTACACATCATATGTGAGCTGCTTAGTCGGAGCGGATGTTTTTTTCCCTACCTGGTCTTTACAATACATTCCTTCTCTTTCACACATACAGTAATGTTCTGTGGAAATCCCTTGTAATTAAGGATGCATTACTTTTAATAACCATAGAGTGATATAAATACTGATAACATAGTACAAAACACAGTAATTTAAGGCAGTGATCATTCAATGCGACACATCTTTTTTTTAAGGTGACACTTATTTGATCAATAGGAAAGTGCACCATGATACAAGTGAAATTCACCTAAATACAACTAACGTGCTGCTTTAAAAAGCCTCAAATATCATTAGAAACCCAGGGCAACAGTAACAACTCTGGAAAAAGCAAGTGAAGGTTTTTAAAGAGAGGCAAAAAACTTATTTCATTTTCCTTTAGTAAAAATTTGCTCATTCCAATATGTTTTCCTTAAAGATCATTTACAAAGTCTCAGTGAGAAAATATGAATGCTAATCAAACACTGCATGTCAAATATCTTTACAAATCTCAGATTGTAAGCCAGTATTATAATCACTGCATTATAGGCTGTGTTGCATGATGTCATTACTTGCATGACATTGACACTTCAATGCTACAGGAGAAACTAAGGACAGTACAGAAAAGGAAGGAGTTATTTTCCATTTTCTCTTGATTATGCTCCCTCCCAATCTGCTTTTCTAAATGGGGACTGTCTACCTTCCACCAGAAGCTAAAACAAGCATATGGAACAAGCATATGAAATGGGAAATGAATATTTACTTGGGGGAAAAGCACTGATACCCTTCTCTTGCCTGCCTGTAGTACACTTTAAAATCTTATCTATTTTTTTTAAATAGAAGAAATGGAAGCAATCTGGTTTTAACCGTGGGCTTATTTCTGGCCCATGGGAAAACTGGGTGCTTCTCAGTCAACACTTCTAGCTGTTAAATTGTATTGGTTGATAATGATAAACATGCTAAGCCATGCACTGAAAAAGAAAGCATGCCGTCCTCACTGTAAGTTCTCCTGTATCTGTCTTGAGGGCTTAGACATTTTTTAAATCGTATTAATAGCTTTTGAAGGAGGGTTTCAAGAAGCTAGCTCCACACAGTTTTAAGAAAAAAACAAAAACAAAAAATGGACTCAAAGCAGGAAAATGAGAGGATTCTTTTTATGGTAGCTTAATGTAATGTAGATTATTAAAGCAAGACCAGGGGTGAAATCCAGCAGGTTCTGACAGGTTCTGGAGAAGCCTTAGGGGAAATTTTGAGCGGTTCGGAGAAGCGTTAGCGGAAATTTTGAGTAGTTCAGAGAACCGTCAAATACCACCTCTGGCTGGCCCCAGAGTGGGGTGGGAATGGAGATTTTGCAGGATCCTTCCCCTGGAGTGGGGTGGGAATCGAGATTTTGCAGTATCCTTCCCCTGCCATGCCCACCAAGCCACGCCCACCAAGCCACAGCATGCCCACTAAGCCACGTCCACAGAACCAGTAGTAAAAAAATTTGGATTTCACCACTGATCACGACTAGTATTTTTTTATGACCAGACTGGATGATTTTAAAGTCCATTATGCTTCCATGGTGTACTGAGGAACCTAGGCCTGTCTGATGCAGATAAGTTCTACTGCAATTGTAGGTTTACGAACAAGCAAAGCAGATGGAGAACATTCAGTGATAATTGAGATGACATCTATTAGGGCAGATTTAACATGTGAAGAAAGACACAAAATGAAACACACACCTTGGCCTACAGAATGCTAATAGCAGCACTAAAACCTTGCTTGCTTGGAGGAACCATTGCACTGGCCTAGAGCAGTAGAGCATGCCATGCTTATAGTCATGTGCCCAGGAGATTTCCCGTCTTCATAGTCATTACCAATGTCCACATAAGACTTCCGTTACTCTACTAACAGGCATAGACTTTTTTTGTCTGTGTTTTTTTTTAATTAAATATGTAGGATTGATATTATTACCAGTTGTGTTTATTTTGCCCATCCTGTGGTTGCTTCCCCATTGATGTAGGCAAAGCCAGGAAAGTGTTGCATGTGCTCATATTCAGAATTTCTCCGTGTGGTTAACGGTGTGTACATGTCACTGGAATTTCCATATCTTGTGGAATGCATTGGTGGACTTGTATAACAAGGGTTTGCCGAGGGCACCTCTGGCCAGCGAGGTGTAACTGGAGATGGATGTAATCTTGGGGTGCTGCTCATCAAGCATGGCTCCATCCGTGAAGACGGGCTATTGAAAGGGTACTAAAAACACGAAAGTATATTGTCAAAACATTTGTCATGCAATTACAGTTCAGATTCCTCTGCCCTGCCCCCTCCCCCCGCCCCCCAGAAAAGAAATAAATAAAATGCAAATTCTGACAGAGCTGTCTCCATAACTCTTTAAGGTGGGAAATAATAGAATTACAAAAATCTGTGATTGTGCAAGGGAAAGCAAAGTGGGTCTAGGAATTTTAACCCAGTATACAATAATAATATAATAATCAAATCAGCAAGCACAAGATAAATAATAAAGGTTTGCTATTGCAATTAATACAAAATAAAAATTTATCTCATTGTATCATGAATTATCACATATTGTACAATTGTATGCAAACATTTAGGTACACCTAGTTACATTGAATGTTTTAATGAATTCCTAAGTGAAAAGTTCCTGATCGTGTAACTAAAGTAAGGTGAAAAATCAAGCAAGTTGGAGGAAGCTGTAAATTCTATTGTATGGGAATAAGCCTTGATGTGAAAGAAGTTTTTTCATTCAGTTTCCACCTTTACTCCAGACCCTTTTTGTTCCAGATTTCAGGCCTACCTGAAACCTGTATCTCCTCACTTGAAAACCATATTCTTTATTTGGAAACAGAAAAAGGTCTAGTTTTTTTTAAAAAAAACATTTTCAATCAGATATATAAATATTTGATGAGTCATTTCTAGATGGAAACCTTATATGGATTTTTTTTGCTGAAAGAAGAAAAAATGATATTATAATTCATGGGTTGAGGATTCAAAAAATCCGCGGAAAAAGTGAGGGCTTGAAGGAATTTGAATGACATATAGGAGGGAGGATTATAAGATTGTGTTTGTTGAAGAGGACAGAAGTCATATTTCATGACTTTGTTTTTTTTTTACAGCCCCCTTTTCTTCTTTTCTTTCTTTTCTATTTTTTCTTTAGATTTGGCTTTTAATGTATATAAACTTCTCAATATAAATAAATAAATAATTTCTTGTATCGTTCACTGAGGCATGACACAATGCATAATACTGGGGCAAGACCATGGTTTCCTAGACCATGGTCTGCATTACCCAGTGCTTAAATCTGGCCCGCGGGGCCAGCCTGGAAATATCAAAGGATCAGCCTGCGGTGTCTCTGCCAGCCAAAACAGGCCACCGTTTTCGGTCTCCACAGCCAGCTGCAGGACTCTCCCGGCCAAAAACAGCCTGCACGGGGGGCCCGTTTTGGCCGGCAAAGTGATGCAGGAGGTGTCCTTCCCGTCTCCCCCCCCCCCACACTTCCACACATACACACACAAACACCCGCTGGCCCGCAGAGAACTACAATGCTGATCCGGCCCTCAAAGAAATCCAGTTTGACACCCCTGAGCTACGTGAAGGGCTACTGGCAAGGGATGGACTGCACCTCACAAGAACTGAAAATAATATATTTGGAAAATGACTGGCTCATCTTATCAAAAGAGCTTTAAATTAAAATTGAGGGGGGAGGAGGGCCAATTTTCATGACCTTTAGAACCTAATGCCAAGTAAAAACCACTAAATAATCAATCACATAAGAAGGGAAGTAGGCAGTAAAGAGAAAGAAGAAATAAAAAAAGAAAAACACAATGAAGTAGAGCGTGATGGAAAGGATGGAAATCCCAATTACAAAGTAGGAGATATAAGAAACACACCAAAGACCCATAAAGGACTCAAGTGTTTATAAACCCTCAAAGTTTAGGGAGAAAACAGGGTAAACTTGAAGTATTAGTACATGAAGGCAAATATGATATAGTTGCCAGTACTGAAACGTGGTCGGATAAACCTCTTTCTTCTCATTGGCAATGCAGATTGACAAAAGAAAAGAGTCTCCTTAAAAATGGCCATAGATTCCTCATTTTATTAACATTCTGAGGCAAGCAAGCCCAGGAAAAAGAAAGGGCTAATAAACAACTGTAAAAACAAGGGGAACAGGGACACAGTGAGTTATTTCTCTGTATAGCCAACTCTGTCACTCCCCCCGCTGTTGATGCAGCTGCGTTTATGAATGTGTCATGAATATAAGAAAGAATAATTTCTGGAAAATAATATGGCATTGCAAATATGTAGTATTTATTA
This sequence comes from Pantherophis guttatus, assembly GCF_059756535.1. Classification (NCBI taxonomy): domain Eukaryota; kingdom Metazoa; phylum Chordata; class Lepidosauria; order Squamata; family Colubridae; genus Pantherophis; species Pantherophis guttatus. The sequence goes on along the minus strand of NC_142069.1, from coordinate 25,567,481 downwards.
CAATAAAATCTGTGATGGCTGAAGCCCCAGCATGGAAAGATTTGTACGGGTAGGTCAGCTAATTGCAAATGAGTCAGGGACTTTTTTTCCCCTTCCAGTGAAGAGACTATTGAGAAACAATATTTTTAAAATCCGCCTTGGACCCTGCCTGCCTATTAACTCCACCAGTGAAGCATCTATTCAGCCTTGTTGGAGTGTCCAAGGCTTCACCATCTGCGCGGATGCTTGCCCAAGAAGCCTGAATCACCTTTCACACTCCGCATCCGGTTTAATGAAGAGTGCTTAAGCACGCTGATCTCAAAACACTGGGGCCTACTGATCTTTGCGTAGTATAAAGGCGACATTTGTTGGAGAGCTCTTGACAGGAAATTACCATTTTCTGGGTCAACTCACTTGCCATCCCTATGCTGTTGAACCTTGACAAGAAACACTGGCCCCTTTAAGTTGGGGTGACTTTAAGCTGATTATTGTTAAGGCCCTTTCTCCCCCATATTTGAAATGAGCTCTAGTTCTTTCCCGTTATTATTTTAGAAAATCTATTTTAAGTTCTCCTCCACCCAACCAAGATTGGGTTCTTGAAGATCAGGCTGAAGAATAATATCTTTCTTCTTATCCTTCAGCTTTCTGGTTGATTATGCAGAATGAAAGGTGTCTCTCTTCAAAGCAAAAATATTTTCCTTATGAATGCAACTCTTTAACAAAACTCTTAAGAGTTTTGTTCATATTTTAGAAAATCTGATATAAAGCAAAACTATTGCTTTAAAATATTTAGCCTTACATAGTTGTAATATATTTCACTGGTCTTTTAAAAATGTCCATTAGGTATGGAATGTAAGTTGTAAAATCAAGGCATGATACAGATTTTTTTAAAATTGATGGTTTTATATATATAATATTACAATCCTTGTTTTCCATGTCAAATGCTTCTCCATCTTTCACTTAATGTACAATATCATGGGATTATTGAAATTCAGACTTAAACCAAATTTATTGGTTATTTCAAAAGACAGCCATATTGGTCTAGTGGTTAAGGCAGCAGGCTAGGAAGCAGAAGATTGTGAGTTCTAGTCCTGCCTCGGGCATGAAAATTGACTGGATGACTTTGGTTCATTCACTCTCAGCCCAATTCATCTCACAGAATTGTTGTGGAGAAAATAGCCAGAGGAAGGAATATTAGATACATTTGCTGTACTACTACTACTACTAGTAGTAGTAGTAATAATAATAATAATAATAATAATAATAATAATAATAATAATAAGTGGGATTAACAAATTAAAAAATCCTACTCTAACTCAGGATACATTCCTCTACTGTCCTGTTACTGTCCTCTCTCGGTGCCTGGAGGCTGTGGGAGCCTAGGTGCATGGAGCCCCGAGATCCAGGACTTTGTCATCTTTAATTCTGGATGTGGTCACACTACCCCAGATGGATCCAGTCCGCAAATTGGGGGTTTTCCTGGATTTGTGACTCCTGCTCGAAAAGCAGGTGGCAGTCGCAGCTAGGAAGGAGAGCCTCTTTGTGCAACTGCAGGTTGTGCGGAAGTTGTGGCCTTTCCTGCATCAGGAATCCTTGCACTTAGTCATTCAGGCCCTAGTCACCTCACAGCTGGACTACTGAATTGTGCTCTATGCGGGGCTACCCTTGAAGAGCATTCAGAAGCTATAGCTGGTGCAGAGTGTGAAGGCGCAGGTAGTTCTTGGGGTCTCAAGAATGGCTCGTGTAACATCACTACTTCATGAGCCACACTGGGTGCTGGTCTGCTTCCGAGTGCAATTCAAGGAATTGGTAATCACATTTAAAGCCCTTTGTGGCATGAGTCCAGGCTACTTAAGGGACTGTTTCATCCCACTGGGATTGGCCCACCCCTCAGTATAAATATTGTATTGAGACTTGGACTAGCTCCATACAAGAGGGAACTTTTTCTACTGGAGGTAGAAAACGTAACTACTTATGGAAGAACAAAGGTCAAAGTGGGCAGGTAAAAGGGTGTTTTAGTCTGAAGAAAAGTGTTTTTTATTTATTTGTTTTAACAGTGTTAACCTAAATAAAGAATTTTTATGTGTTTTTCTACCTCTTGAAGGTATGAAACCGTGACAAAAAAGGCACACTTCTAGCTGTCATCAGATGGCAATATTTAGGGGAAAGGGCACGCCTATCCTATCTGACCTGAAAGATGGTTTTAGGAATAGGTGATCATATTCAAAATGCTTAAAGGTGATGATCAGCACCTTGAATTGCACCTGGAAGCCAGAGCAGCCTTTGCAACAGAGGTGTTACAAGGGCAAACCTAGCTTCTCCCTCCCCATTACTTTGCACACTGCTGCATCCTAGACCAATTGAAGTTTGCTAGTGGTCTTTAAATGCAGCTCATTTAGAGCACTTTGCAGTAATCCAAATAGGAGGTGACCAAGGCAAGAGTCACAAGAATCAAGGCTTCCCCATCGGGGGTGGATTCCACTTATCTTTGCTACTGGTTTGCAAAGCACACACAGAGCATCTGTGATGACATCTGGGTGGGTGGGCGGAGCCTCCCGCCGCCGTTACTACCGGTTCGCAAGATCCGGACCAAACCAGTAGCAACCCACCACTGTTCCCCATCCAGAAAAGGGTACAATTGGTACACTAGATGAATCTGTGCAAAGACCCTCTAGCTATGGCTGCCACCTACTCTTTGAGCAGGAGATGTGAGTAAGTCAGTACTCTATGGAACAACCCTTCTGAAGCTCAGCAGGCCTCTACCCTCCCAGACTTCTCTAAAGCTTTGAAGACCTGGCTTTTTCTCCCAGCACTAGAATAAAATGAGATGACTGCATATCAGAAGTTTGGCTTGGCACCAGGTTTTTGTTTTTAGTGTTTTGCTTAGTTTTATGATTTTATTATGGATTTTATTCTGTTTTAACTTTTGATTGGGAACTGCTCAGAGTTGGTTATAAGATAGGTGGACATATCAATGTTTTAAATACATAAATAAAATGTTGTCAATTTTTATAATTGTACTAGAAGGGACCACATAAAAGATTTTAAGAGCTGAATGTAATCTTGGAACCATAGGCTGACCACCTGTGTCACAACTCATGGTTTATAAATCATTACAGCTGGGTTCATGCAATAGTCTAAGCTGAAACCAAATGAATTTCAGCATAGCTTTAAATGAACTCTGGACGCCAAGACAATAACCTATGTGCATCTTGAATGCACATGGGTTATTTAGTCAACTTCCTTATATCTTTTCCTCCCTGTGTGTTATGCTTGGCACTTGATCTTTTTCTGTGCTTTTCAGGCTGAAAATAACAGGTGAAGTATTGCTCATCATCAAGCCAAGAAAGGTTTTTTTCTGTTAAATTTTTACAAGGCTCCTAATTCAATCGTGGAGGCAGGTCTGTGGTAAATCCACTGGGTGAAATAGGTTTGCCCAAAGGGAAACCAGCGAAGACAATTTTAGGGTTAATGTCGCTTGAATATTAGTATAAAGCCTCAGAGATGCTTTGTTTCAAGTTGCACATTTTGTCCCCAAGGAAACATGACCAGCACATGGGATACAAATAATTTCAACAAGGTGAAGGATGCAAGTGCTCTGAACCTGAGAATTTTCCCATCCATGATCCATTAAAAGAAAAGAAAATCATGTTTTGTTCACACCTATTATTTTATTCTACTCAAAAGCAGTAAACTACTGTGGAGAATAAAATAGGCACACCAAACCTAGAGGCCCTTGGAAGTTTCTCTTTAGAAGTTTAATTGTTTACTGTTCATATATATTACAAGAATATAGCCTGCATTTGTCAGAACTTTGTCAATTTTCTTACCAACTAACAAACTTAAAAGCAAATGAATAATCAAACACTGAGTGGGCACATGTGAAAAGGGGCAGAGTTTGATCTTGTGGCCGCTGGTTTTTTTGAAATCACTTCTTGTGGTTGCCCTGTGATGGATGTTTCATTTAAACCAGGAGTCCCAATGCCTGGTCCATGAACCAGCATTGGTCTGCAGCATGCCAGAAACTGGGCCATGAAAACAAGTGAAGCCCATTCTGCGGGATGCAGGCAGCCCACGAAACCACACCCCTTCCGGTCCGCAGAAAAACCTCTCTCCATGGAACTGGTCCCTGGTGCCCAAAAAGGTGGGGGGGCCACTGATTTAATGTAATGAGCTAGGAGATTGATGTGGAGGGCTGGACACTGACCTGTGAAGAGTTTCTGTGATAAGCTGAGTAATGGAGGGGTGCAGAAATAGTGCTGTCGTGTGGTAAAGATGGATACTGGCTCTGCATCGGGTGGGAGTGCTGGTTTCCGTAAGTACCATAGTTGTAACTTCCTGTGTACCTGGAAAAACACAGAGGAATCTTGGAACTGTATTTCATACAATAATCCCTTCCCCAAATTGAGGCTAATTGGAGAAGCTATCTTGGTCTAGTGGTACAAGGCTACAAAACCAGATATTGTGAGTTCAGGTCCCACTTTAACCATGAAAGCCAGCTGGATGACTTTAGGCCAGTCACTCACTCTCATCCCAACCCACCTTACAAGGTTGTTGTGTGGAAAATAGGAGGAGGAAGGGGTTTTGGAGATACCGCCTTGAACTATTTGAAAAAAAAATAATGGTGGGATATAAATAAAAAAATAGTTCAAAGGGGCTGCAAAAAAAAAAGTATTAACCTACCCATGCTCTTCTCTGTGATGATAAACAGGTATCCTGTGTGTCACAGATGAATGAGGAACGTGAGGACTTCTCATGCAAGGCAGTGGTTGAGAGTTTTCAGCAGGTGATCCAGCAGCTGTAGTTACAGTGTACGTGAGAGACCATGTATAGGACTGCATGGCCCCTACGTAAAGCAGAAAGAGTCAGTTAGCTTCGAAATACTTTATAATCTTCACTAAAATCAAATGCAAGGATGCTCTGTAGATCTTGTAGATTCAAGGAGGAGGAGGAGGAGGAGAGGAGAAGGAGGAGGTCTTAAATTGTCAGGGTTGGACACACTTGCTTTAAATGATTCAGTATTAAGAGTGCAACTGGGGTCAGACTGAGGAAGAGATGATTGCAAATGTACCTCTGCCTTGCAATAGTTAGTTTTGTCTCCTAACTATTTGTCTCAGATTCCAGAGAGGTTTACACTTGCAAATTGTTCCCAGAAGATGACTGAATAGGCATGGTAGCACAGGAGTAGAAAAATGGCAAGGGCTAGAAGTATTTACCTTCCCACCTTCCTCACATTAATATATAATTAATTAATATACTCATTCCAAACAGTCTTTCCAAACCTTTTTCTTTAGTAAAAGTGGTAATCAGGACTTTATTGTAGGCATTTGCATGTGGTATTTACTTTTTCTCTAAGGCCATTTTCATTACCTCATGGAAGGAAATTCTGATTGCTGCAACTCAGAAATTGCATCTTACCCTGAGGTAAGATGGGCAGCCAATAAATTTAATAAATAATAAATAAAAAGGATATTGTAGACTGGAAAATCTGTAGAAAAGACTAACCAAAATGACCAAGGATGGGGATGGGGCTAGAGCAACAGAATACCAGTGATGGGAATTTGTTTCCATCTTATTTCCTTCCATTCCAAATGTCTTTTTTTCTGTGATTATCTCAGAAATACATTTGGTTTAAGATTCTTGGAAATAATTCTTTTGTAAAAACTGGATGGAAGAGTAGCACTATACGAAAAGCAGGTTGGGTCACTCATATTCATTAAAATCACGAATCTTTCTCTTCATGTGTTAAGTCCAGTTTTCCTATCTTTTGTGAGGGTCCAGATATTAGGTAATTATGAGTCCATGCAAAAACATCAGTATATTCTTTAAGAGTTGGGTTATGGTACTTGGGCTGCAAGAATTCAAAGCTGGGATGTTAGGGGTATGTTCATCTGTGTGTTTCTTGATCTCTCAGCAGCCTTTTGACCATGGTATCCTTTGAACAGGTTGCAGGAGTAAGAGTGTGAGGCACTATGTGGCAATGTTTTTCCTCCTTTGATAGTTGCTAGTCCAGTTAATAATAATAGTGGTAGTGGTGGGAGAGGTCACACCCTTGGCCCTCACTTATGAGGTGCCTCAGGGCTTGATACATTCTTCTCTCCTGGTTTAACATTTACATGAAACCTCTGGGGCCAACCATCAACTGGTTCAGAATTCAATGATCATCAATATGCAGATTACACTCAACTGTAATCTCATCTAGGGTCAGCCAAATGACACTGTCAATGTCCTGTTCTGGTGTCTGGAGGCTGTGTGAATCTGAATGGGGAGAAACAAACTCACACTCAATCCTAGCCTGAGTGGCTATGGATTTTTGTTTCCCCCAGAATTTTTGCTCTTTAGTCCTGGACGACTGATGCACAATCTTGGGGGTCATTTTACCTCAATAAGAATAGGTGGCCACTGTAGCCAAGAAAGCCCTTGCCAGTTGTACCCATTTCTTGATCAGGAGGCTCTCCAAATGATCACCCATACCTAATCCCCTCGCAGATAGATCACAGTGCTGTGCTTTACATGGGACTATCCTTGAAGACCATTCAGTTGATGTAGCTGGTCCAGAATGTAGCAACATAGCATGTTTTGGGCATGCCTTGCTGTGTTTATGTGATAACACTATTCTGAGAGCAGCACTGGTTGCCAGTTAGCTTCTGAATGCAATTTAATGTGGTTATGACCTATAAAGGAATGAGCTGCCCCTAGAGCTCCGTCTTAGCCCCGACCTGCATACTTTTTGCCGCGCCCTTAAGACCCTCCTGTTCCGGCAAGCCGGACTGGCCTAATATGAATTTTATTATGGGTGTATGTGTGTTTTAAATTTGCGGGCCAATTTTATATATAGATTTTAATTTGGTTTTAAATTTTATAAATCTATGTGTTTTAATATGGCTGTACACCGCCCTGAGTCCTTTAGGAGAAGGGCGGTATAGAAATCTAATAAACTTAAAGCCCTTCCTGGCACAGGGTCTGGTTATTTGAGGGACAGTGCTGTCTTCCATGGTTTTTGCCCATCTGATCAGATTGGATAGAATCAGTGTCACAAAAGTGCTTTTTCAAGAGGCAACTGGACTTTCTGGTTTTTTCTTTGAAGACATTTCATTTCTTGGATGAGAAGAAAAACTTCTTCAAGGAAAAACCAGAAAGTCCAGTTGCCTCTTGAAAAAGCACCTCGGGGACATCCATGACCCAGATGACTGAGAATCTCCATAGACAACGTAAGCCACACAGAGTTGCTTAGAACTGAGCAGAATCTAAATTTCGTTAATAACCCAGTCAGCAAATCCCACCCCTGATCTGCCTCCAATTTTATTCAAAGGATTTATTTGATGTGGTCTTCAAAATAAAGATAAATTTTGCAGCCCTATGCCTAATAATTCACTGATGATTGGATAGTCTTCTTAAAGAATTCTATTTCTATTTCTCATTCTGTATAAATTTGGGGTGTAATGAAAACTTCTCCCTCCTTTCTCCCTCACAGTTTTAGGTCAACATTATCCTTTCAAAGGTTTATAAACAAGCAGTTCTTCTTAGCTTTACCAACCTGTCGTGGTTGCTAAGCCAGCATACTCTGGGGACTGACTGGTTATAGGAGAGGGAACGGATGGAACATCCACTGAGGTGGCAGATTTCGCTGGAGAGAAAGCAACAGGGGAGGGACTCGATGGGACAGGTTCTGCCACTATGATCTCTTCTCGTACTTCAACTGCAGCCAGGAGAAAAGGAATAGAAAATATAAACATGAGAATTATATCCCAGCATTCTTCTTTCTCTATTCATTCTTTTTTTTCCCCTTAGGATGCAGCACCTCATCAATAAAATTGTAAATGAATATTGCAAGCTACTAAAGCAGACTTTACTTTATCTCAAGGCACTTTAGTACAAATATCTGTCATGCCTCAAGAGAAGCTTTTCTGGTGAGCCAGTCACACACACTCTCTCAGCCCAACCCACCTCACAGAACTGTTGCTATGGGAGGGGAGGAAAAGGAGGAGAAAGGAGTATTAGGTATGTTTGCTATCTTGAGTTATTTGTAAAAATACTAAAGATAGGACATAAATAAATAAATAGCTAATGAATGAATATTAATTACTGATGATATTTATTAACAACATGTAAATAAAATAAATAAACCTAAATCAAATGAATTAACTTAATTTAGCGGAGTGCATTAAAAAAAAAGTAAATAATATAATGGAACCAGTCCATGTGCATTGAGAATATCTAGAATGAGGAGTCGAGGTTCAGACAGCTGAAGTTAACTTGCCAAACTGTCTAGATGTAACAGGAATTTAAATGTAACACAATTGCAGTGCATCAGATTGGAGAAAACTGGTGGGAATGCTACTGCAGAATAGCAGCTACTTTTGAGAGTAATTTGGAAGCAGCTGCAATTTTAATGTGCCTTTCTGATCTTCAGGAAAGGGCTTGTTGCTATTTTGCTAAAGTGGGAGAGAGAACTTTGTATAAAGCAGTTTCTAGAAAAGTTTGGTGGCCACTGTAGATAAGTCTTTCTCCTTGCATCAGCATATTAGCCTTTAATGTCTTTCGCAAAAGGGAAAAAAATGCAAATATAAAAATTTATTGAAAATCAAGTGTGGCAGTAAAAGAATTAAAGATGATAGTGAGGGAGGGAAAAAATCTCTGTGGTGCCCCCTCTCCCTTGGTGCCCTAAATGCTTATTTTGCTGAATGGTTAATCCAGACCTGAAACAAGGCTGCAGATGCGAAATGGGAGCCCTTCCTGCTCTTCAGAGATTACATAGGGAAGGTGCCACACTCTTCTACTTGGGAATCAAAACTTTCTGAACTTTCTGTGAAATAAGTTTAATAGTTTCTAAGGCTTCAAGCCTGCAAACTCGAGTGTTTCCTTTGCCCTGATTTAAACAAGATGCATGCTAAAGGGAAAGCTCATACAGTATATAGCTTTTCGATTGATAAAACTTTCATCTATCCCATAATGTCCACTGGTGCTTCTAGCCCAGCTCCCCAGTTTCTAACAAAGATGTAGTAGTTTTTTCTCTGCAAAGCATCTTCATAACCATTGAGCATTAACCCATAACCCAGGGTACAGAAATCCAAATAATGGGGAATTGTATAAAAACAATAAGTCAATGCCAGTCAAAAGACTTGTTATAATGTGTGAGAACAGTCAGGCCTAATCAATTTTTGTCATTTGTACCACACACACAAAAGCAGATGTTCTATTGGTAGATTTTTTCCCCTACTATTCTAACAATAACAAACAGAGATAAACATAGGACCATTTGGGGTGGATTGATGTAACTTCAAGACCTTGATGTAACCTTACCTATTCCAGTGCCACCTTTCATCGCCCTCATCAGTTCATTGGCTCTCTCCTGGCAGTGGAGTGATTCTAACAAGTACAACACATAGTCATCAAACATCAGGTGAATAAGGTGAAAAGATCCTGGTGACAAAATAATGTGAGGAAAAAAGTGAATGCCATTTGCATAAAACTCATTGGTGTTTACAGTCCTGCTATTACTCACTTAATTGTGAGCCCCAGGGGAAAGAAAGAAACTATGTTACCCAAGGGAATGATCAGCTCTGGTTGCAGGCAATACGAGAGGTGCTACCAAAGACACAACTCCATGGGTGTAGAGTTGCACTGCTCCTGCCTGCCAATCAGTTGTTTGATAGGCAAAAATGCTGTGTCTTTGAGTTAGTTTTGACTTCTGATGGCTGTTCTCTGCAGTTTTCTGCAAGGTTGACTCAGCCTTCCACCCTTGGAAACAAGTTACATGGCAGCTTGCCAAACGAGATAAGGTGTGTTGAGAAATATTCCTTTGAAAAACTGTTTGGACAAACCTTGCTGATTGTGAATGAACATAATTCACAGTTGTGTAAATAAAAGAGGTTTTGCCGGGATCAATTCTTGCCGCCTGCTTGTTAAGGGAACCTAGGTCAGAACATGAGGGGATTTTGACAGCTGATGCATCTTCATGGTATTAGTACAACACTTAGCTCTGATATCACACAGGCTCTCTCAGCAGAATGGCCATCCTGGCTCTACATGCAGGATGGACGATGGATGGCATTTGGTTTTTAACTCAGGTATTAATTATAAAGGCCTGCTTCCAGATATACTGGATTCGGCCTTTCTAATCAGCAGTTGAAATTTATCAGATATGCAAGGCACCAGATTATGGAAGATTGCGTCAGAAGAAATAGAGCACCCTTCCCTGGGGGACTAGAAAATTGCCATGTCTAGAATGACCTTTATAATAATTATCAAATTCAGGCAGAGTTAATGCCTGTATTTTTCAATCTGATTTGATAATTTGATAATCTGGACCTTCTGTTATATATCAGCTCCCAAAGATTTGAAACAAATGCAAAAAACAGCCAATCTGACTTACTCGATCAAAACTTGGATGTGCTTGAGGACAATATTCTAGTAGGATTGCCTTTCAGTCAAGCCTACCTGGATTTTTCTTGTTGCTCTGTAACTTCTCCTTACACATTAATAGTTATCTCTCTTATCTATATAACTATAGTTATAACTATAACTATATAACTAACTTATCTAAATAACTATATAATATGTAGGGAGAAATTCAATGTTAAGATGCAAAAATAGCCATATCAACCTGTGTTAAGATAATATGAAAGGACATTAAATTATTGTTTACACTGTGATCTTATACATGTTTATTAATTAATAATATTCAATTTGCTTATTTTACATTAATTGGGGCTACTTGAACTTCTCTGTTGCCTACATTTTTTTTACAATGTGAAAAAGTGTATTATTCTGATACTGTTTTCTTCTTCTCTCCATGCCGACATCAAAAATTGATGACTTCATATCTGGTCCTATGGAATTAAAGGATCCTTGACAGATGGCTGTCTAGCCTCTAACTAAAAATACCCAGTGAAGGGGAGATTCTCTGATGTTGTGGCCCACCAGCGGCCAGCAGAGCTTACAGCAGATTCGGACAGTGAGGTGGTTGGGGAGGAACATGGGCCATTCCTGGAGTCTGGGAAGGCTCTGATGAGGGCTCTGCATCGAAGGCAGAGAGGGGGCCAGGGCCGTATGCCAGTTATCAGCTGCCTTCGGAGTCAGACATCAGTGAGGCAGATGAACAGCTGGAGCCTGTTCCCAGTGTGCGCATGCACAGAGTTGCCAGACGAAGGGAATAAGCTAAAGAACAAGGCACAGGTGGACAATGAACAGCCCCTTCCAGAGGGAATAAAAGAGGAGCGAAAGGGGAGTGGAGTTTGCAGGAGACAATTAGTTTGCTTAATTGGTTTGTGACTCGCCATGACTTCTTGCCAAGTTTTGAAGATATTGACTTGGCATATTGACCTGGCCAAGCCAGATAAGGTCTATGACTGTAAATTCACCCTTGAAAGACTTCGCTGGATGTGAATGAGAAGAATTCACAGTAACTTAATAAATAGGGTTTTTTGTCGGGACAAGGAGTCTGCTTCACGGTTTGGGGAAGCCTAGGTCAAAACATCTGGATAAGAAATTCGATCATCAAACTCCTCTCATTATTAATTTCAACTATTATCTTTTTATAATATGCCAATAATGATGCTAACAGTTTTTGAGTTTTTGAGAAGAAAACTTCTCTTGTGATAGAAAGTGATGATTTTGATAAAGGATTAGGGTTGTGGGGAAAAAAACCAGAATGTTTTCCTTCTCCAAAACTATCACCACCATTATTACTGCCTTCAACTCTACCAGAGCTCATTTGCTCCTTGAAAACAGCCACTCCCTGACCTTGTACACATGGAAAGATATGAAATGTCTTCACTTTTTTTTTTTTTTTTTTTTTTTACTATGGTGCAAAATTACTCTTCTTGAAATCTCAGGGGGGAAAAAAAATAGTACCGAAGCTAGGGGCACTATGCAAAGTCATATCCCGAATTACTCTTGTGCCAAAACAGGACCACATCAAGAGGAACTGCGGGGCCACTTTCTTCAGGTAACCTGGTCTTTTTGCAGCTACCTGTCAATAAAAAGAAACAAGTGATCCAAAATGTGCTTACAAAGGTATCATCCGAAGTGTATGTCAATATTTTGCATATGCTGCATTCTTGTTGGAGAGATGCAGGCTGTAGTATGTTGCAGAGGTAGTATTCAGCCAGTTTGGACCGGTTCCCCCGAACCGGTAGCGGAGATTGCAGGTGGGCCAGCCCCCCCGCCCCCCTGCCCCGGTGCTATGCTGTCTTATTTAGCCACGTTTTTGAGGCCAGGCGCATGTGCTGAAGGTGAGTGCATGAGCAAAGCACATGCGTGGAAGGCCGGCCACATGCACAAAAGGTGTGCACGCGGGGCGAACTGGTGGTAACAATATCTGAACCCACCATTGGTATGTTGGCTTGCAATGTTGTCTCTAGACTCAAAGATTAGAGATCTTTGTTAACAGAGAATAGCATGAGTCTATTTAGCTAAAATTGCAATTGTTGGCCAAAATGTGTCAAATCTGATTGGTACTAGCCTTGATATTAGTAGGGAATGTTGCATTTGGCTGGTAATCTAATCTATATCTTCTTTGTCATATGAAAGTCTTAGTTGATAAAACATGATAAGCAACAGAGGTCAATATATTCAGTCCAATCTGAAGATGATGATGATGATAGCATATGGAAGAGCGTGAAAGAAGTAAATGGGAAAGAAAGTGAATTAAGACTTGAAAAGAGAGAAGGAAATACGGTAATGTTTTGTGAAACTAAGGAAAAAGGAAGAGGTGTCATAGAGGTGATTGAAAGTGACCTAATCTTATGGAATACAAATATTTCTGAAAACTTCTGTACTAGAGCCTCCAGACAGTCTCTTCAGAATAGCATCTTCAGAAAGTGAATACTTCCCATTTAACATTATTTATAAGTTTGCAAATGCAATGAAAAGAATCAAGGTAAAGGTAAAGGTTCTCCTTGCACATATGTGCTAGTCGTTCCCGACTCTAGGGGGCGATGCTCATCTCAGTTTCAAAGCCAAAGAGGCAGTGCTGTCCAAAGACATCTCTGTGGTCATGTGGCCAGCATGACTAAACCCCAAAGGCGCACAGAACACTGTTACCTTCCCACCAAAGGTGGTCCCTATTTTTCTATTTGCATTTTTACGTGCTTTTGAACTACTAGGTTGGCAGAAGCTGGGACAAGTAACGGGAGCTCACCCCATTACGCGGTACTAGGGATTCGAACCACTGAACTGCTGACCTTTCAATTGACAATACGACAATAATATGTCTTAGCCACTAAACCACCGGGTTCCTATTTTATTGTCATATTTCAATTTTATTATTGTTCAAATCAGCTGAGTTTTTTCCCATTTTTTTTCCTATTTTGGGATTGCCCTGGTAAATTTGTACAGTGAAAGCAGTATTCCAGCAATCCCGAGTGGTATCAGATAATTCAGGCAAAACCCATGAACCCAGATAAGCTCCAGGTAAATAAGTATATCTAGTCAAGGTAGGTCACCTTAAAGCTTCCAAATCATTGCTGACTCAATATGCTCTTTCTCTGTTCCCATTATAGTCTCAAGCAAGTAATCACTTACAACTTAAATCAAGTAGATCTGGTAGAGCAAGTCTTGAAACCCAAACCATCAAGCACTGAAAGCAAACAAACCATTTGCTTATAAAAATATATATTGGTTATATTGCTCAACTTCTTTGCTAAGAAGTTGCTGAAATTGGTTGAATAGATAATAGGTGTGCCGTTGTTTTCAACCCATAATGTTTTTTTAAAAATGTTATTTTCTGATAAAGTTCTTATTATCAAAAAAATTAATATGTTAAGAGCATGGGGCAAGGTAAGGAAAGAAAACTATAAACTTGTTTCATTGTTACAGAATAGTTACAGTTCTCATATCAAAGATATATAGATATGAAAACAGTCCAAGTCATGTAGAGCTTCAGAAAGAAACATAACACATGCCAATATTGATATTTCAAATAAAAAAGAGTTTACTACAAACTCCTCACTCCTGTTCCTGCTACCAAATGACTCTGAGCTATTGTTCCTTTCCAGTTCTGGCCGGAGACAGCTGTAGTTTATTGGTAGAAACCATAATTTGCATGCTCCATCATTTCTCAAACTGAGAAAGATCTCTGTTTGAAAGACCAAGGAGCTGCTGATTGTCAAAATAGACAGCAATGAGGCGATTGGACCAGTGATCTGACTCAATATGTTAAGCTTCCTATACACCTGCACCACTACTTTGGCCAATAGATGGTTGACATCACCAACCTATTGTCTCCTGAGCTGAAGGGAGAAAAAATCCTCAAGTTTGGAAATTGCTTCAAGAAGTTGCCTTCAGCTCCAGTTCTTAGATAAAAATTAACCAGTACTGGATCTAGAGCTCCACATGTGGAGGTTTTATGAGGTCTTATGCACCGTGTGATTAGCTTCTTTCATCCTTTGTGTGTTTTACTGACCTTCACAACACATCTATCCACCATGGAATCCAGCCATTCAATGTATGATTCAATGGGTGACTGTTCTTCCAAAAGGTGATCGAATTCCTGATATACTGGTAAAATAAAACCCAAGGAATCCAAATCATTAATTGTGTTGTCTCTTAGATGACAAATGAAAGCAAATGAAGAATGAATATAAATTGCTTAGCTAAATTAAACAAATTAATGCTATATTTAAGAAGAGAAAAAGTTAAATCGTTTCTCATGACTATTCCTATTTATTTATTTAAAATATTTATACAGTTGCCCAGCTTATAATCACCTCTGGTTATATAAAGTCCTTCTTAGTCACGTTCCCTATAATCAGTAGTTTTGTATGATTTTTTCCTACATTTCCCAGTATTGTTTATTTGTAAGGAAAAGTCAGACTCCATTCTGAGAATCATTCTTCCACAATTAAATCAAGACTCTGACCCTTCAGACAGAAAAGGTCATGCATGAAATTCATTTAGAAATGCATCAAGAGGCTATTTAAATCCAGGACAGGCAACACCTTCCCATCAGGAAACATTCTATAGAAATGCAGCAACCATTATTTGCAATACCTAAAACACATTTTTCTGTGATTTCAAGAATGGTATGAGATATTTAGATATTATTTGGGCACAGGGTTGTCTTCAAGGACACATAAGGAAAATAAGCACTAAATATAAATGTTTTATTTTCTTGCAACTGTCCAAATTATCTTATGATCCACGTAAATGGCATCCTTTTCAAAACATGGTATTATTAAGTTGCAACCTCAAACATTCTTTCCATAAACAAATGCAGATATTTTGAATTATGCATGAATAAAATTCTAGTGAAGGCTGGACGAAAGCTGACTGACTTCTAGATAAACATGACTGGTGTGTTTCGTAACTAGCACACAGCCTTGCAAACACATTAAAAATCACGGAACATAAGAATCTGGTTGGATGAGGTCAAAGGTTTATATGGACTGTAATTCTATGTAGACTGTAATGGCCAATGAGATACAGGCTGAAAGTTCATAATTAGAACATCATGGTGAGATCTCCCTTCCACAGTTGCTTCCTGCTACTTGTACTTGCTACTGAAATATTATAGACATTGGTCATTCATTGACCAGGTTATATGCAGGACTACCTCTTCCTAAGGACACCTAACCTGTTTTACCAGATTGGATAAGTGGGTACATTTCTAGTCCCCTCACTTAAATGTTACTATCCTATAGGACCTAGGAATTGTGCCTCCTCCATAGCAGTCCCTGCTGTTTGGAAGACCCTTCCTTCTGAGGCTTGCCAGACCCCCACCCTTTTAACCAGTGGTGGGTTGCTCCTGGTTCGATCCAGTTCTGTAGAACTGGTGGGAGGCTCCACCCACCCGCCACGATGTCATCATGTGCAGAAGCATGCGTGTGCGCGCTCCCACTGCAAACCAGTAGTAAAGGTAAGTGGAACCGACCCCTGCTTTTAACCTTCCAAAAACCACTTAAGATATGACTTCTCCCCTATGCACTGGGATTGAGTGAGATTATGAGATGTATTTGAAAGAGCCGTGGTGGCACAGTGGTTAGAATGCAGTATTGCAGGCTAACTCTGCCCACTGCCAGGAGTTCAATCCTGACAGGCTCAAGTTGACTCAGCCTTCCATCCTTCTGATGTTCTTATTTTAAAAAAATCTTGTAAGGTTTCTAAAAATAATTCTTTACTGTATTGCATATCAGTGAAATATTCACTTGTCGCAACCACAGTCCTATACTAAATCCTTACTAGTTAAAAATTCATTACATGTTTCTTCACTCTGAAAACTAAGCTGAAATGGTATCCAGGAAGCGTCCTTCCTTGAAACAGAAGCATCCTGAACCATTCAGGAAAATGCCCAGCCTTGCTATTAAGTGCAGGCTTCTTCGTAGAGATTATTATCAATATAAGGAACCTCCAGTTCAAGTCTCTGCGTACTTGGAAAGTACCTAATCTGCACAGCTTTTAATTGGGCATACATTCAAATATACTGTTTCGTGGAAGAATGTTTGAAAAATGAAATCATTTCTTAAAGTGCAGCTAGAGTATAGTCATAAAAAATGTTTGCTTAAAAGGAATTGTAAAGTGGTAATTGGAGGAAACAGGTTTTGGGATGTTATAAGTAAGAAATGCTAAAGTTCATGTGAGCCACTTTCCTGTGGTATTAAGGAAATATGAAGCTAGGTACCATTAAGTTTTACAACTGCATCTAAAGAGGCAGAAATGACACAAGGAATTCAGATAGCAACTTTATGCATGGTTATCATTAACAATTAAATATTATAGGATTTGCTTTTAGTAAATATACCCAAATTGCATAATAAAACCCTTGTATGGAAGTGTTCTCCCCTTCTCTACTTTGCATTGTGGTAAATAAGTTGCTGCAGAGAAATTTAACAGAAAGCAGAGAAAAGGTTATGCAACCAATATTTCTCCCATGTCATCTGCGCTATCATCACATTCAGAGCAGGGGTGGGTTCTACTTACCTTTACTACCAGTTCACAACAGGAGCGTGCGCCCGCGCTTGCTTCACACACGCATGCACACATGCTCCTGCACATGCGCAGATCATTCATGATGACGTCGTGGCGGGTGGGCAGAGCCTCCCGCCAGTTTTACTACCAGTTCTATAGAACCGGACCGAACCGGGGGCAACCCACCACTGATTCAGAGGAGGTGTGTATGTGTGTGTGTGGGGGGCGGGTCAGAATCTTTTATCAGCTGAGCTGATTTTGGAAACAACAATGCTGGTACATTCTGTTTTGTTAACATTTGGAACGAATTTCCCTTACTTGAAAGTCCTATAGTCTTACATTGTATTATAAGTTTCCTGTGCTCCTCCTGCGAATCTTCCATGGTGTACAGTGTTTGTTTAGTGATACTATTAAGATCCACATTCCTCCAATCTTCCAGCATTTGGAATGTAATGTCTGCACTGTGGATCACAGTTCTTGATGCCTATAATCCAATTTAAACAACTCGTTAGCTTAGAGTTTATTACCTTAGATAATATCACATTATCCCTTTATATGGTTTTGTGGTAGGGTTCTGCTAAGGTGATTTTCTCCTTGGGCTCCGGAAAAGTCATGGAGGGCAGTAAGTAATTTGAATATAACTTTTCCTAATACAAATTAGAGACCTCAGTTCTAAATTTAAGGTAATACTATACTTCTACTTCTTTTCATTTGGGGAAAAAGGCACTTTCGTCATTTGGAGAATAACCAGTTTCTTCATTATGTCCCTTAAATTCAGATTATTTGTATCTTGACCTTCATTTTTGAAATGATCACAATGATTTAAATAGTACATTCATTCACAATTTCAAAATAATTGAAACAGTATCTGAAATCCTCACAAATCTATAGTAAGTACAGCGCCCGAATAATATTTTCAATATTGGAACTAGGCACTATCTCAAAGCAGGTCAAATACTAATAAAACTGAATGAACTTTTTTCAACATTTTGACCAGTAACTGGTCACGTGTACATAGAAAGGGAGGTGGGAGTGGAACATTAGAGAGTGTTTATAGCTTAAGTCTGAGATAGGACCTTCATGCATGACAATGGACTTACTCAATAGAACTGCCCGTGTTTCCATTCAATCCATGCAAATGCTATTTGGTATTTTAACTTAGTAAGGAGGTGGATCTATGACAATTCACCATGGCCAACTTGCCACGGCCAACTCGCCCCGGCCAACTTGTGTGGCCAACTCACCGCAGGACAAGACTTACACTAATATCAAAGAAATGGTGGAATAGAATCATTAAAGAAAGGATGCAAAGGGAGGGACAAAATTAAATGTGAATGACAAAAATTAATTTTTTAAAATTTATTTTAAATAATTAAATTGAATTGTTCAATTGTTCCATGGCGAGCTGTCCTAAGGCGAGTTAGCAATCGTGAGTTGGCCGTGGCGAGTTGGCTGCAGCGAGTTGGCCCATTTCGAAGGAAGGCTGAGCGGAACTTCACTGCAACTATCCACATTGCTTTTGCTACTGCTACTAAAGATTTCAATGTAGTAGTAAATTAGAGGCTATTCAAAATATTGGAGAAAGACAATTTTACTTAAGTGCTTATAAACTGCTTACATCTCTATTTGGTCATAAAGGGAAGATAAACGATTGATGAAATGGGGGGAAACCGGGACAGCAAGATAATGCAAATATTATTTTCAACATGTTTCCTTTACAATTTGCTATAACTCTCTACTTAGATAACCGCAAGGAAAGAGGTCTATAAAATGGGAAAATATCAGAAGCAATATTGCAAACGGAATCAAAATTCTATTTAGTTCAGCATTCTGGATCTCCCAGAGGCCAGTCAGATAATTTTTAGGATTCAGTGAATGGATATAAGGGTATAAGTCCTCTTTTATATTTGCTTCCTAGCAGCTATTATTTGAGGCCTGCTCTCTGGGGTTCTAGAAATTGCACACACAGATTAGTCATCATGGATAGGCAATTCTTCCCAGAATATGGAAAATAATTTAAGTCAGCAAGCAGGTATGGCTTTTCTGTTTCATTTAACTCTGAATGCTTTTTCAAATCAGTGAACAAATCCCATTTAAATGTTTTGATTTCTCAAATGCATGCAAAGAATTTACCTGAGAACTAACATATGTGTGCTTGCTGAGGAACAAAATAAACTTGTGATTTTAAAAAAAGATAAAATACCTGACATAGATGGTTTAATGATGTCTGCCTCCGAAGAATCTGAGAAAATCTTCTGGATACTGACAATGAGGGAGATCATTTATGTAGTTAGCTAGAATAATTACTTTGGCACGAAACAATACATACCATATCGTCATTCAATTCTGCTAATATATTTAACTGATATATTATATTATATTTATATTATATTATAAATATAGGATATATTTAACTGATTTTGTTTTGTAAGAACTTTTTCTTTCAACAATATTTATATTATTAGATATGTTTGTTATGTGAATATGCATATTTTAGGCATTTTAAAAAAAATAATGTTTGGGATAGAAATCATTATCCCATAAAATCAATGACCTTAAATCCCATTGAAAGTTATCTATTGATGATCAAATTAAACTAAAATGATTCTTAGTTCTGTGCTTCTGCAGAAAGTTCCATGTTGTTGATATGCTGGTTCCCATGACCAGAAGATCTCCAATAGGTCTATTCCCTAGAAGTGTCAAAGGTAACCTTAGATTATAATATCCAAAGCCTCCTCATTTCTGAAAGAATTCTATCCTAGATCTACAGACCCCATCTGGATGAAGCTGGATTAGTAATTCCACTTTCCATTCCAACAAAAATTGAAGAAGTAGATCATCCACCATAGAAACTCATCCTCTTGTTGTTAGGACTGTGCTACTGATACCAAGTGAACCAAGATTCTCTGGTTTATGATTAGGGACTGCAGTACACAAATGAGGATTTAATGTAAGTTATGAGCCACGGTGGCGCAGTGATTTAGAGTGCAGTACTGCAGGCTACTTCTACTGACTGCTGGCTGTCTGCAATTTGGCAGTTCAAATCTCACCAGGCTCAAGGTTGACTCAGCCTTCCATCCTTCCGAGGTGGGTAAAATGAGGACCCAGATTGTTGGGGGCAATATGCTGACTCTGTAAACCACTTAGAGAGGGCTGTAAAGCACTGTAAAGCGGTATATAAGTCTAAGCGCTATTGCTATTGCTATTATGTAAACATATTGGCAAGGCCATGACAGAATAAAATCCATGTTATCTATCTATCTATCTATCTATCTATCTATCTATCTATCTATCTATCTATCTATCTTTTTATCTATTGGTCAATGGTATGACACTTTATATCCATATTTTCTTGGGTAAATCCTAATATTGTAGATATAGTACTAGTCTTTTTACCACAGATAAATAAATAGTATGCTGAAATGTATTGCATTGCTTGTATATACAGTGCTAGCATCCAGATTCCAGAGATGTTCAAATAGCTCCCATACTATAAGACTTCACTAAAGTGAAGAGAATCCACACTGATCTCTCCAGTTGCAACTCTGCTTTGCAACTGGAATTCCAAAACATATACTAAAACAAATTCATTTTGAGGAAAGGAACCTTGGGCTATTTGAATAAATTATTAAATTACAAAATCATGTTGTTGAATGGGTCATTTTCTGAGTCTCCTCAACAAAGGTGCTTTTAACTTTTTCAACTTCGCTCACATTCTCTGTCTTAAAAAAAAAACTTGTGATGTGGAAGTTAGCAAGTATAAAAGGAGCAGGATTGATGAAATAAAGCAGGCTTTCTTAAGATATAATGTGTAAGGCAGACATCTACAAAGAAGAGTGTGGAGGTGGAATAATTTGATCGTCTCCATTTTGTAAACTTTGGCACCAGAGGCAAAGGACTCGGACTGTAGTTAGAAGAGGTGCTTGATTGCTTGCGTTTGCAGGACATCTCATGAAATTCTCATGAGAGAATTTTTAATTTGGTCCACAAAGACAGGAGACTTATTAATTGTAACTAAACTGACTTCATCACTATGTGATGATATACACTCATATTACTGAAAGAATTGACAAAATTAATTAAGAGATGTTTAGAGATTGATAAATTAGAGATGCAATGCTTATTGTTCTTTTAAACCATGTCAGAGTCATAAGACACAGATCAAGTGTTAACCATCTTTTCAGGGATGCATATAATTTTGCATACTGAGACTTTTAAAAAGTTATCAAAGTATCTCCTAAAAGTCCTAAACATTTTCAGCAATATCATGCCTAAGATCATGTGAGATTTGTGGCATTTTTACATTTGGGAGGAGTGCCAATGCTTTTTTTGTTTTGTTTAATATATATTATTTTGACATCAAAAGATACGGTGTTGCCTACTCCTTACATAAAATTAAAGAATGCCTTCAAGTTTATTCTAAGTATTTGTTTTCAAAATCTGAATAGCTTTTTTACATAAAATCTAATAGTTATTCCACGCTTTCTTCATTTATTGGAAGAATAAATTTAATTTTGTAGATTAAAAAAATAGGATTGGGCCACCCTTAAATCTACTGGTAGGTCCTGCCTTAACTTTCACATGTTCTTGAGGTAGGTGAATAAGTGTGGTTAACAGAATATGTGTTCTATAACTGCCTTTTCAGGTTTTTTAAAAAATTACTCATAGAACATAGAGTGGACTGATTTGATTAAGAATACTGCCATACCACGTATGTAGTGGGAACTGAATTCTTTACCTGATCTGTTTCCTTCATTTAAAAAAAAATCCTTCGCATTTTAAAAAAAGTTCTACTGGTGCCAGGAGTCATACTACCTTTTGATTAATATCTTTAACTTCAATGTTACAGCATCACAAACAATTTTTCTGCTTGTATTAAGAAAGTATGTAACACGTACATTCAAACTTGATATTTCGTAGGTTTTCAGGCAAGTCATGAAGAGCTACCTTTAGCCATTCATCCAGTTGTTTGGCAAACTTGCGGATTACCTGTGTTAAGCTGAAAAGAAAAGTATTATTTCAGGAACATACATTGCGAATCTTTCTTTGCAGAAGAAAGGAAAATATTTGCTATGCAACTCCCCAATTCTTAATCCTATAGTTCAAAATTGGTAAATCTTCCTATCCTGATGTATCTAGCATTAGTTCCTCAACTTTGTGAGACCTAATTTCCAGTTATTCTCATGGGATTGCACTGAGAATATATATTATTTTATAGCTACCTAATAATAAGGAATCTGAAAAGTGCACCAAAGTATACAGAAAAAGTAATCTATAGAATTCTGAAATGAATAACTATAAATTCTTGGATCTGCTGTCCCCTCCACCCCAGAACTTAAAAAAAAAAAGTTACATTCCATTATTCAAAACTATGACAATTTTCAAAATTATGATCTATAATTGCTGCATAACATTAATTTTCAGTGGTGTTTAATGTTTAAAACTTAGAAAAATAAATGTTATTGCTGCTACTACTACTACTACTACTTCTACTACTACTAAAATAACTACAGTTATCTACTTTAGTTAGGAGAAATAACTGAAACAGATTGAATTAAATGATTCCATTGCTATGTAGGAAATTTCATGGTTAAGAACTGAGGACAAAAATATATTGTATTTTGTCAGCCTCCCAAATGGTACTAAAACAGGCACACAAACATACTGTACTGCTAAGAGAATTTCAGAATAGTGAAGAGGGGCACCATATACAAAAACTGTTCTCAGGACACAAGACCATCCAGAGGTCTCAGGGTTCAAGAAAGTATGTACAAGAAGATTCTAGCCCTTAAGATACTCTGGTTGCAAAATATGAAGTAGAAGTTGAACTCATCAATAACTACTAATTTAGGGAAGGCTGACGTAGAAAACAATGTAGGAGTGAAAATCTGTAACACTCATAAAAAAGCATTATTTAAGATGGAATTTCAAGGGAGAAAACCTGATAAATCAAAGATGTCATTGACAGCACTTGTATTAAAGAGACCGCCAGAATGGTAAAATTCTGAGAATTCAAAACTGAAGCATGCAAGTATAGAATCTTTTAAATACATTGCCCACGTATTTGTCCTTCATTCCTAAATGGAGAAATTCCACCATTCCTTCCTTGACGTTTGAACTCAATGTAGCATTCTGTCAAACCCATATAGTTATATTATTCATAAATATTCACTTGGTCTTATGTGAGAAAGATTCTTCATTTAAACTGTATAAAGGGCATATATTGCAAGCGAACTCACCCCAGTACCTTCACACAAATATCACTCTATAAAATATACTCACCTATCAGGTAATGCTTGCAAAACTGTTGGCATCAAAACTCCAGAAATAGCTTTATACAGTATTGAATCACAAACTCCAACTATATTTACTACAGTGGAAGAACCCAGTACAGGAAGCATGTGAGGTGGCATCCCTTGCCAAAAGTGCAGAAGAAAACTTTGAACCTAGACATGCAGCCAGACAGAAGAAATAAATGGAATGTGTAATTCTGTTATTATTATTTGTCTACTTTCTAGAGAGGCAGAAAGACATTTCTGATTTTCTTTTTGCAAAACATCATCAAATGATATGTTCCACCCATGGCAGCTTGCTGATGAAAAAGAAAAAAAAGGAGTTGCAAATAAAAAGCAGATTCTGCCTTCTTTCTTTCATGTCCATGTACCACTGGGTTTGAGTCTGCTCATCAGCCTTGCAAGACAGTCCAGATAAGAAGCATGCCCAGATGAACTGTTTATACATTGTTGGGAGGTTACATTAACAGAATCTTGCAAGTCTGAACCTACATTTATCCCCCCCTTGTATTTACAGCCCAAAAAACTAGGGAGGGTACCTTGTGAGATATTTGCCCCTTTCCATCTGCAGGCTTAGCTGCTTCTTATGTTTATGTTTATGTTTATTTATTTATTTGTCAACAAGTACAAGGAAACAAGTAACAGTATAGACATAAACATGGACACATGAAAAAAAATTGCACGAATAAAAGGATATAAATAGGCAAAACATAGCCATAAACACATAGAATGTTTACATATAAATGGGGACAGTAGGACAGGGATGGTAGGCACGCTGGTGCGCTTATGCACGCCCCCTTAGGGACATCTTAAGAAACATGAAAGGTCCACGGTAGACAGTTTAAGGTAAAAGGTATGGGGATTAGAGAGTCTAACAACAGGATCAGATAGAGTGTTCCAGACATTTACTACTCTATTGCAGAAGTCATATTTCCTACAATCAAGATTTAAGCAATTTACATTGAGTTTGAATCTATTGATAGCCCTTGTGTTATTATGGTTGAAATTAAAGTACTCATTTACAGGTAGAACATTTTGGTAAATAATCTTATGAACTAAGCATAGGTCAGAATGTAGACGGTGCAGTTCAAGGCTATCCAGACTTAAAATTTCAAGCCTGGTGGGATAGGGAATTTTATTTCGAGCAGAAGATTTGAGTACTCTTCCAGTAAAATATCTACTATGTACACCTGTTCTCCTGGCTGTGGCTCTTCCCCCATCTCCCAAGGGCATTCCCACATACCATTACACCAGGGGTGTCAAACACAAGGCCTGTGGGCTGCATCTGGCCTGTGTAGTAATTAGATCTGGCCTGCAGGGTCACCCTGGAAACAGTGAAGGATTGGCCTGCAGTGCCTCTGTCAGTGAAAACGGAGCTTGTGAGGGCCGCAGACGGCCCTCCTGGGCTCCATTTTCACTGGCAGAGGGCTGCAGGATGTTGAACTGGCCATGCCCACTCTGGCCCCCCAAGGTTAAACATAACCTTGATGCAGCCCTCAATGAAATTAAGTTTGACATCCCTGCATTACACTAATAAGGCGCTCTAACAAATTTCCATAATTTCCAAGTACATAACTGTTGACAGCAACTTGGTTCCCTTTCAGGATAACAAAAGAGATTTCATATCCAATATGGAAGCAGTCAAAATCAGGTAAGAGGCATTACACTGAGGGGTAGGAAACATCCTATATATACTGCTACTAACTTCATTGATTGCAAATATATTTAAGACCTAAATCTAAATTAACATTACCTTGTGGTGAGATGAGCAGCAAATAAATTTGATAGATAAACAAGCAAACAAATATAACCTTGCCCTGAACAAGAGATTTGTGCTATTATATAAGGTATTGGTTATCAGCACTGAATACATGAAAAAAAATCATATGAATAAGAATTTAAAGAGAAACAAAAAGCAGAGAACTTTAGAATATGTTCTAAGTTGAGGTTTAATAGAGCAAGTTAGCAGGAACTTTGGAAATCAATATTCTGTACTAGTTTAATTGATCTTGATGTTTTAAAAAATGGCATCCATTTTAAGACTTATTCACCAAACTAATATTGCAGAACTAATTATAAGATTTCTTTCGAATATCATTGCATATAAAACTGAGCCATAGAGATTCTCAGCCTTATGAATCATAAGTATATCTGTACAACTTTATATATAACTATAGATATGTGTATATAATAGATATGAAATACTATATGTACTTAATACATTTCCATCCTCCCTTTAATTCAAGAGCTCAAGGTAATGTACAAAGCATGTCTTCCTATTTTTCCCAATTCTGTGAGGGAGCATAAACTGAGAAAGAACAACTGGCCCAAAGTCTTTCAGTAAGCTTCTATGACTGAGGGTAGACTAGAGTCTGGATAACCTCACTACAGGGAAGAGCTTATTTATTCTATTTTCCATATATATTATCTATTTTTATTTATTTATTTAGAAATTTTGTATTGCCACCTACTCGCATATGGTGACTCCAGGCGGCTTACAAGGTCATAAAAACACAATATAAAAGAAATAAAAAGAAAAATAATAAAAAAGAAAAATAATAAAACAGTACGCCTCACCCCCAAACCCCCCCCCACGCCAGGGATAACACACATTCATATTAGCCATTTAATGGGCTCCATCCCAGGGGTGAAATGCTCCCAGTTCAGACTGGATCACCCGATCTGGTAGCGATGGCGGCAGGTGGTTCGGAGAACCGGTAGCAAAAATTCCTGCCCCCCCCATACCCAGCTGAGCCGCACAATCATCAGAGGCTTTTTTTTTTTTACTTTTAAAAGCATTTTTTCTACAACCTCTTTGGCCAAAAAAATGCTTTTAAAAGTAAAAAAAAAAAAGCCTCTGATGATCGCACGGCTCAGCTGGGATCCTCAAAGGCTTTTAAAAGCATTTTTTCTACAACCTCTTCAGAGGTTATAGAGAAAATGCTTTTAAAAGCCTCTGATGATCCCAGCTGAGCTGCCTGATTGGCAGAGGCTTTTTTTCTTTTAAATGCCTCTGACGATCCAAGCTGAGTTGCCTGATCATCAGAGGCATTTAAAAGAAAAAAAGCCTCTGCCGATCAGGCAACTCAGCTGAGATTGTCAGAGCCTTTTGAAAGCATTTTTCTTCAGCGAAGAGGTTGTAGAAAAAATGGTTTTAAAAGTTAAAAAAAAATTGGCCATGCCCACCCAGTCACATTACCCCCCCACCAAGCCACGCCCACAGAACCGGTAGTAACAAATTTTAGATTTCACCACTGCTCCATCCTGCTCTGGGTTCCCCAGGCCTGCTGGCAGAACCATGTCTTCAATGCCTTCTGAAAGAGTGTTAGAGTGAGGGGCAAGTCTAATCTCCAGGGGTATGATGTTCCAGAGAGAGGGAATCACCACAGAGAAGGCCCTTCTTCTGGATCTCACCAGATGTATCTCCTTAGGGCAGGGGTCTGCAACCTGCGGCTCTGGAGCCGCATGTGGCTCTTTCATCCCTCTGCTGCGGCCTCCTGTCACTCAAAATATGCATCACAACCACCAATGTGTGACACCCGCTGGCACGTGATTTATTGAGCTTTTTGCCCCATCTTTTTTTTTCGGAGTTCAAAATGTTTTTGTTGCATGCAGAAATAAATATTTGTTTTCTCTGTAGCAGTTCATTGATTTCATAAATGCAACACATTATAGTTTTTTTTATACATAGCATAAAGGTAAAAAAACAATACATGCGGTGTTATCTTCATTTTAATGTCAAAAGGGTTTTGTGGCTCCCGGTGTTTTCTTTTCTGTGGGAAACGGGTCCAAATGGCTCTTTGAGTGCTTAAGGTGTCTCCCCGTTCTTATCTATGTAATTTTGAGTAGCATAGAGGGTGGTTTTTTTTACAGTCTTCTATCTCATGAATACTTCTGATCTCAATTGCTCATCTCCTCCATCCTTTTATATAAGCCTCTTTTTTGTGCTGCTGTTCTTCCTACTTTATTTTTCAGTACATTGCCTGATTGCACCATTTCTTCAGCTTCCTTGCCTTGAAGCAGCCTGTTCCTTAGCTTCCTTTATTCTCAGAATCTTTTTATCCAACAGAACTAACACATTCTATTATCTCCAACAGTTCCAATTCTCAGTGGAAAACACTTTGAACCTTCAGAGCAACATAGCCAGTCAATGTAAACATTTTCATTACCATCAATAAGTATAACTGAATGAAAACTATCCTATGAAAAATGTTTTACTTCATTACAAACCTCATCAAAATTGGCTCTTATTACAGTATCAAGTATCCTTTGACAGTGTGTTCTGTACATCATTATAAAAGTAGATACCTAGAAGGAAAAAAAAGAACAATTCTTATTAATGATGTCATGTTTAAAATAATAACAGTTCTAGTATAATCTATCATGACCTCCAATTCCTAACAAATTCCTAGCAGTGAAGACAGAGAAGAAGGAGGTTAAAACCTCGAGGCAGCAAAAACACTAGTACCAAGCTCAGGTCTCACGAACTGTAACTATAAACCTTAATCCAGATAGAGCCTAACCTAATAACCATGTGTCATGGTTTCCAGATCAAGCTGCTAAAAGGGTGTCATCTTTGCCTCAGAGAGTTATGTTTCAGAAAGCTTGCTTATCACCATATATATGATATTCCAGCAGAAACATTCTGGACTAGAAAGTTCAAAATTCTGAATTCCCCTGAATCCTCCTCAAGTCCTATCCTTGAGAAATTGTCGAATTGTCCATCAAATTTCGGTTTAAATTTCTCAGTTAAAAGTATTTAAGGAAAGATTGGGAGCACAGTACTTGAGCCATTTGCCCAAATACCACCACCATATATTAACTGCATGTGATTCCTTCCTCAGAGTAGCTAGTTGCAGCTTGGGATTGTAATTAAGTTAGGGATATGATGCCAGGAAAAAGAATTGGTCCTCTGCCTTTTTTCACTAATCTACTTTTGCTAAATTGGTGGGTTTCTGTTTTTTTTTTTTTTTACTAAAGAAATATTGGAAAATTCAATCATGGATCTTTGACGTATTGTCTACTTTGAACCAATACGGAAGGTACAGCCTCTTTCATCTATATAGATTACTGGATAAATGCCATAAATCAGGGAGAAATTATTTGTTTCAAGTACAGTGAGCAATCAAGTCCTTCATAAATCAAGTCACAGTCTTCTTAAACTCAATCTTTTGAAGAGGCACTTTTTCATACTTAAGTTAGCCTTTCCTCAACCGAGAAAAAGCAGAGACCAAAGCAAGCCAATGAATATTTTACTAGCGTCACCTTCTCTTCTGGCAAGCTGGCTGGCAGATTTAGATCTTTGACATTTGGAAATTCTGGCAGCAACGTCCCAAGTTTGGATCGTGGTGAATATGCCACTGTCTGTTTGATTACTTCTTTTTTTCCTGTTTCATTGACCCAGGCTGCTCCTTTCTTAGAATACATCACGTCATAATACTGGGAGCTTTCTTTCACTGCAATGCCATAGTAATGGTACCTGAAATGTTGAATACACACTTTTTTTAAAGAGAGAGAACTTGTTCACTCAAGTATGGTTAAAAAGGAAAATTGCTAACAAAACAGACTTCATGCCAATTTGCAAGTTAATGCATGAGTGCAAATTCACCATCAGAACATAAGCGTGAGGATTCAAGTTGCTTAACAAGCTGCATTTTCCATCCACAGGAGCACCCAGGAAAGATACAAATTGGCAGAGCCTGGTGCTTTTGCCTCAGTCCTAAGCCAGATATTTGGTAGAAGCAAACTAGGGATAATCCTACACCTTCTTTTCTTCTGGGTGTAATAAATAGTATATACTATAATTTGTTATAGGGCAATTAATATTTTTTCTTCAACTCTCTATACATTCCTCTTTTAAAAACAGTCATAGAGTTGCCATTTTTACTGCATGCTCTAACTGTAGACTGGCAGTTTCCTTTAGAAGTTTGCAACTTCCTTTAGTGGTTTGCAGGCAGAGCTTTTAGCTATTCATATTACTAAGTATCTGGTGTTGGGAGGGTTGGATAAATTACAACCTAGAGGTAATTTGTGGTCTCTCAGACATATTTTTGCTGTGCCACTAAATTCATGCTGTCAATACTTGTTGGTACGCTAACAGACTTTCATAATACATTTTTTAAAAAATAAAGTAAGTCTATTAAGCCTCAAGTATTTTTTTTCAGTATGTTTTGCATAATCTCCTCAAATCAGTCAAAGGGCTGAAGATCCCTCTGTGATGTCACCTTGTTTCTGTCACGCCCCCGTTGCCACCTTCCTTTTCTTTTAAAGTGTCGCCTCCGATATAAACACCTATGTGCCTAAGGACTGGTGATTCATTAGCTTACGAGAAGCATTGGGAAAAGATAACAGAAGCTGTGGTATTGGTCCCTCAGCATCAGCAGGTGTATGACTGCTAAACCAAAATCAGTGGCTGGCCTGGTCTATGACGTCAGCATCCGCCAGAGATGTTGCTATCTATTTAGCCAGCAGTGCTGAAATAGTAATTATCCACTGCCCCCATAAATGGCACTGAGTTCTTGCATTCATTCTTCCTATACCCCTTCACTCAAGCCCTGCTGAACTCCACATAAAAGATATTACCTTTCTTAGGAAGCTGGGATTGGATGCTATTCTATTGCACAGAACATCTATAATGGCAAGTGTATATTTCCATACTATATAACACCACTCTGATGCACAAAAGTGGTCTGGTGATAAAAGGTTAGGAACATGGCGCCTTTATATGTCATGGCACAAGAATACATCACAGAAAAGATAAATTGACATGTTGGCAATATACTTCTACACCGAGCCCAAACACCATCATTGGAGAATAAAAAATACTGCATCACACTGATGTAACAGGCAGGCATTGCGAAGGGCAAACAACCAACACATATCCCACCTGGCTAAGGGAGGAAGCAAATCATACCTGTCAAATTTTGATAAGCATTTATAATAACCTGTATTTTATAATTCATCAATATATTTGTATTTAGAAAAGATGTATTTAGTCTTATGGGTTTTTTATTTTACTGGGAATCACACATTATCCAGTCTGTTACATCTCTAGTCTGAAATATGACCATCATCTCTCCTGCAGCAGAGGTGGGTTTCAGCAGGTTCTGACCAGTTCTGAAGAACCAGTAGCAGAAATTTTGAGTAGTTCAGAGAACCGATAAATATCACCTCTGACTGGCCCCACCCCCATCTATTCTCTGCCTCCCAAGTCCCAGCTGATCGGGAGGAAATGGGGATTTTGCAGTAACCTTCCCCTGGAGTGGGGAGGGAATGGAGATTTTACAGTATCCTTCCCCTGCCACGCCCACCAAGCCATGCCCACAGAACCGGAAGTAAAAAATTTTGAATCCCACCACTGCAGGCTATAACTATCAGAATTCCAGGAAAGATGAAGAGCAGATAAGAGAAAATGGGGCATGGGACCAAGCAAATAATATAATTCCACCTTGTAGTATACACACTTGTGCACCGATTGGTAACATGGCCGCTACTCTTGGTATGTGGAATGGCTGCTGCCACTTTTCTTAAGCTCTGGAGAACAGTGAAGCAGTGGCATACAAATTGGAATCCAAAGTGAACTGGATTCAACAGGAAACAGTACTTCTGTACCTTGAATAGCTGTGTGGAAAAGATGTTGGCCCCAGGTGAAGTAACCTCTTCTATGCAATTATTAGAAGTATTTGCCATATAGACATATTGCATAAAAATCTTCGGCAATCTCATTTCTATAACACATTAACCTTCTATAACACATAAACACACATTATTGCTTACTTTGATTGGCCTCTGGTTCCTAATCTTCGTGTTGTTAACTGTGGAAACTGTTGCCTTATTATCTGTAAATTATAATTTAATAATAATTTTACGTTAAGGAACATAAGATCCTATTCCAGTCACGTATATTTAGCAATGGCTTATTTGAAGAGAAAGTAAGAAAAAAAATTAAAACAATTCATTTATAAAGAGCTGTTTTAAAATCACTTATTTTCTATCACTGGAACATATTACGGAGCACAGATTATATATGCACACTTGAAAAGAATGGATAAAATTGCCATCATTATTATATATGGTTGTTCTTTTGTCTATAGCTGTGCTAGTTTATATATTTTAAATTTTCCTTACATATCCTTACAATAACCATCTATTAAAAAAACAACAGGAGTGGAAGATTATTGGAAGAATGTACTATTAATGTACTGCAAGAAATGCTTCTAAATTAAAGTTCTTCCACATTCTTAATACCATATAATTAAATAAAACTTCATAAACATCAAAGGAAACACTAAGAAAAAAGAAGAGGTAAGAGAGCCTTGGCATCTAATGCTCTAGCATTGATTAGCACTGATGATGCTACCCAGTGGTGGGATCCTACCAGTTTAACAACCGGTTCGCTGCACCTGTGTGCGCACTTTGCCAAAAATTGAACTTCCACATTGCTGAGAGAAAGGAAAACAGCTGAGGAGCGGCAATCCACTCTGCTGCACCAATCAGCTGGGTTTCGGAAGCAGAAATATAGGTAAGTATAACACAGGGGCGGGCGGGCGGGCCCACTTTAAAGAAAGAGAGAACTGGTTCGCTCATGGCTGAAAGTCAGAGCAAACGGTTCTCCCGAACCAGTCCAAACCGGTAGAATCCCACCACTGATGCTACCTAGTTTGAGTAATGAAATGTCTTCAAGAAAACAAGTAAGCTCAGGGAGGACCAAGGACCCCTCATTTCAATCCTTAGCTACAAATATTCTCCTTTATTGATAAAGAGAGAGAGAGCTATTTTAATAAGATGGGCCAAGTTTGAAATAAGAGTGTTCTCTGTTTCAAACTGGAAAACTGAACTTATAAATAAAACATGCCTGTTTTGTTTTTAATGTTCACTGCAGACTCCTCAGCTGGAATCATACTAAGATTTAGCTGATTAATTTTTTTAAAAAAATCGCATCCTTTCCATAAACTTCCCCTTTTTTGCTTCTTCTTATACACAGAGTCTTCCACACAGTCTAAAGCAATGTCAAAAAGGTCTGTAAAAGGATCTGAGTCCAAGTAGTATGTAAGTACCATGACGTGCCATGATTATTTATCTTCCATTTTTACCACATTTGCTTATTTATTTTGATTGATTGATTGATTGATTAATGGGGAACCAAAATGTCTTGCTTCATGAGCCTTAGAACAGGGGAAAATGTTGTACAGATTTAATTCTGAAGTAAAGGGTAGGGTGGAGTGGGGGGAAATCAGCAAACAGAAAAACACTTTTGTGGAGCTGTGAAAGTTCAGCCTAGCTATTTGATAAATGAGCAGACAGGCAGGCAGCCTCTTTCTCTGGCTCTCTCTTTTTGTGCTGATTCAATGAAGCCTACCTAAAGAACACCACATGCTGTTCCAGCTACTGATCTAACATTCCGCAACATCTCAGGCTTCCAAATTCTCTTTAATTACACATTAATCCCACCCCTCTCTCTTTCAGTTTGGGCAGACAGAGATGGGGGCACCCAGGCACTATGGGGGGAAGAAGGCATTTTCTGAGTTTTCAGAGGGGAGCAGGGTGCCTGTTGTCATTTAGAATGCACAGACAACTACTCCTCAAGTAGTTTTTTTTTTTTCAACCACCCCAAAGGCAAATAAAACATTCCCTATTGGTTTATTCTTATTGTCTCTTCAAACTTGAAAAACAATATACTTCGCTTTACCCTTAAAGAAATACAGGTCTGGAGTCCCTGTCAATGGGATGTTAAAAATCAAAACTTATATGTGTATCACACTGGGGACTGAGGATAAAGCCCGAATCCCCTTTTAGTATTATACTAGCTGTGATCCAAAGCATTGTCCCCTTACAATAGATGAGAAAATTATATTGTTACAGGGGTGGCTATTTTTATATTTAGACAGGAAAGGAGGGACCAATCTTTGAAGAACTACCAGTCTTTAGGCAGAAAAAGAGACATCCTTAACCCCAAAGCAAGACTTCTTTAGGAACAGCTGTCTTGATTCCACCAAATGATATGGTGAGATAGGCAATGGGGCTTTTAGTGGTAGCTGAGGTCAACCAGGCAGGGGTCAGGGTTTGTTATCAGTAAGTTTATATAGAGAGGACTAGAGAAGGCAAGTAGAATTTTGGTGAGTTGCATGCAACTCTTTTACCACTGACTATACCTATTATAAGGGATGCAGTGGCTCAGTGGCTAAGACGCTGAGCTTGTTGATCAGAAGGTTGGCAGTTCAGTGGTTCAAATCTGTAGCGCTGTGTAACGGAGTGAGCTCCCGTTACTTGTCCCAGCTTTTGCCAACCTAGCAGTTCAAAACCATGTAAACAATGCAAGTAGAAAAATAGGGACCACTTTTGGTGGGAAGGTAACAGCGTTCCATGCGCCTTTGGTGTTTAGTCATGCCAGCCACATGACCACGGAGACGTCTTTGGACAGCGCTGGCTCTTCAGCTTAGAAACTGAGTTGGGAACGACTAGCACATATGTGCAGGGGAACCTTTACACCCACTATACCTTTCACCACCCACATTATGTAGTTTTGGTATCATCTTTCTTGCAACGGTCTCTGAAGATATTTCATGTTTGGGCACTGTTTGCAGCTTTGTATTATTTCTTAGTCTGAGATTAATATCAGAATCAACTGTCAGACATGCACTATCTGGATGGCTTTTGAAAAATGTAATGCTTACCAAAGGAATTTGTGAAACTTGTCCAGCAAAAACTTTCCTCTCCTGGAACCTCTAAAGAAATCTTCACGTGCACAATGTTCTGTCCACAGTTTGTTTCTTCTTTGAATAACAATAAAATGTATGGGGAAAGCATAGATCCCTGCAATGAGCTTCCCCAGGACCTGAGTTGCCCCCATTCTGCTGTTGTTCAGAAGAGGAGGGAAGAACTGGCTTTTTACCCCATCCTTGGGAAGGGAGAGTTAGGCACCTTGCTTCATTTCATCTGTCCTACCATGCTTGCTAGTGTTTAATTTTTATTGATTCTATTGTAATTTCTTTGTTTGATTGTTGTGAGGTGCCCAGAGTTGTTGAGAGTTAGGGGGCATACAAGTTTAATAAAGTATTGTTATATCACATACATTATTGTATTAGATTAGATTATTGCAACGTGCTCTACATGGGGCTACCTTTGAAAAGTGTTCTGAGACTACAGTTGGTCCAGAGTGCAGCCGCGCGAGCTATCGTGGGTGCACCTAGATACACCCACATTACATCAATTCTCTGTGAGCTGCACTGGCTCCCTAGTGGTCTCCGGGCATAATTCAAGGTGTTGGTTATTACCTTTAAAGCCCTACATGGCTCAGGGCCAGGTTATCTTCAAGACCGTCTTCTACCACATAGCTCCCAGCGACCGGTAAGATCCCACAGAGTTGGTCTCCTCCGGGTCCCGTTAGCTAAACAATGCCGGCTGGCGGGCCCGCGGGGGAGGGCCTTCTCTTTGGCTGCCCCAGCTCTCTGGAACCAGTTACCTCCTGAGGTCCGGACCACCCCCACCCTATTGGCCTTCTGAAAAGCAGTGAAGACCTGACTTTTCCAGCAGGCCTGGGGCCATTGATCTTGCTGTTGCGATTTTGTAAGATCCGGCCATGAATGGTGTGAATGGGTTTTAATGTTTTAATTTTTAAATGTTTTTATAATGGTTTTTTTTAAAAATGCATTGTAAGCTGCCCTGAGTCTCCGGAGAAAGGCGGCATATAAATTGAATTAATAAATAATAAATAATAAATAAATTATCTTTTAAATCCCTTAAATTAGTTGCTTTTTATACTCACCTTTCCAAAACTAGCAGCATTAACAGGCTGGGTATCATTTTTCTCACAGAAATCCAAATAGTGCATGTAGAGGGCACTTCGAGGAATGCAGACACCTTCTGCAATCTCATAATTCTCCTCCAGCCTTAAAAGTAAGGACAAAACAAAGAAGACAAATATATTGACTTCCATGCACATCCATAACTGATTGCGAGTGTGTGTGTGTGTCAGAGGTGGGTTTCAGTAGGTTCTGACCAGTTCTGAAGAACCGGTAGTGGAAATTTTGAGTAGTTCAGACAACCAGTAAATACCACCTCTGACTGGCCCTGCCCCCATCTATTCTCTGCTTCCCGAGTCCCAGCTGATCAGGAGGAAATGGGGATTTTGCAGTAACCTTCCTTTGGTGTGGGGAGGTAATGGAGATTTTACAGTATCTTTTCCCTGCCACACCCACCAAGCCATGCCCACCAAGCCACGCCCTCAGAACCGGTAGTAAAAAAATTTGAAACCCACCACTGGTGTGTGTGGGTGTGTGGGTGTGGGTATGGGTGTGTGGACTTGTATGCATTACAAGTTCTGAACCTTTAAGACCTGGCAATTTTATTTTAATTTTGTTTTGTTTCCCTTTCCCCATAGAATCATAGAATGTAAAGCTTGGAAATTCCTTGCTGAGTGCAAGACTCCATTGCCACAATGTTTTTCACAAGATGCCCACCTTCTGTTTGATTATCTTCAGCAAACAAGAGGCTATCCCCTCCTGAGCTAGTCTGTTCCGTTGTTGAACAGGTCTTACCATTAGGAATTGCTTCCTGGTGTCCAACCAGAGTCTGATTTTTTTGTAATTTAAACTCAATATTTCTTCTGGAACATGTTTCAACAATTCTGCCCTGTCTGTTACATGGCAGCCTTTCAGATACTTGAAGAAGCTTTCATAGCTCACTCAAGTTTCTTCATGCCTTCTGATAATGCTTAATCCTTTATTTCAATCACCTTTTATTTTATTTTTTTACATTGAATGCTTTTATGATGAAAATTAGCCCCAGAATACTATAACATTATATGTTAAGCTTTCGATCTGAAAAGAGCAAATATATGCTTATGTGAATCTACTCAGAAATAAATAGCAAATAGTAGATTGCCATCCAATGAACAATTATCCAGGGTCTGAATTTGCACATGTTTAAACAGATTCGTAAAACGACACATTCTTAGCAGTTCTCTATATTCTTATAATCTGCACATGTTAAATTATAATATAATTTTAAAAATTTTGGTAAGGTATGAACCTATTCACTTTATTTGCAAATTATCATTTATGGTGTTGGTCAGAGTACGAATCCAACCAATGAGTAAAATAAATGCAATTTGATATGAATTATTATTTATTTATGCAATTATTTGTAACTCAATTCCAAAAGGATTCTGTAATATTATTTATGTTGCTAAAGTATAAAGAATTAGAAGAGGAAAAAAAGTCACCAGTCTCCTCCATACCAATATGCTCTGTTTCCTAGCAGTAACTACCAAGGTCAACAGGCCTAGCATGAAAAGTTGTGTATCGCACATAGGGGATCTGCATACCATCAAAGGCTTTCCAAGAGAGTCTTTCAATGTGCTCCTTATGTATCCTTTCTGTAAAATTTACTCCTTAATAATTCTGCTTGTGTTTCAAGGTACTAGAGGACAACAGCCTATTAGAGCCTACGTTACATACATAGTTAGCACTCTGGAATTTGTTTCCAGTCTTCTCTTTCAGAGTTTAAGGGAACGACAAAAATGCACTTCATTTGTAGTATAATTCGTCTAACTCACCCTGCTGCTTAAGCAGATGACAAAGGTAAGCCTTAATAGTGTGTCTTCTGCCTCAATCCAGAGTTTAAAACTACCTTTGACCTGAGGACCAAACACTTAAGGATGAGACTATCTTCAGAAGATCCGTTTACATTTTGTTGTTGTTAGTTGTGAAGTAGTGTCCGACCTATCTTGACCCCATGGACAATGTTCCTCCAGGCCTTCCTGTCCTCTACCATCCTCTGGAGTCCATTTAAGCTCACGCCTACTGCTTCAGTGACTCTATCCAGCCACCTCGTTCTCTGTCGTCCCGTCCTTCTTTTGCCCTCAATCTTTCCCAGCATTAGGCTCTTCTCCAGTGAGTCCTTCCTTCTCATTAGGTGGCCAAAGTATTTGAGTTTCATCTTCAGGATCTGGCCTTCTAAAGAGCAGTATAGGACTGACCGGTTTGATCCATTTACATATAGAGTCACAATTACATTCCTACGCTATTCACACCAGCTCGCTTATGTCTTCAGCCTAACCTTCTGTTATCCATTCTCCTCCCTCCCCATTCGCACTGTATTCCATCCACACAGCATCCATCCTTCATTCTGTAGTAATTCCAGCCAGGACAGAATTATAGAACTAGAAAACGAATTTAGGCCACAGAGTCCAGCCTCCTGTTCAGTGCAGGAATCCAGATTAAAACATCACCAGCAGATGGCTGTACAGACTCTGCTTGAATACATTTAACAAAAGAGAGCCCAACAACATCCTTGGTACAACAGTTCTAGGCAGTCTTGATTCTTACCTAGGTTATTATAATATGGATTGTTATCAATTAGATTATTTACCCTAGGCATAAGCTAAAAGTAGCAACTCTGATTATGCCATGCAGTACCCAGAGCTCTTCTTGCAATTCTTTGGCTGCTTGCATGTATTTTTCTAAGTATATGGAATTCTGAAGGATTACTAGAAGGATGGGTATTTCAGAAGAATCTGTGGTTCTAGTTAAAAGCTCCCCTAAACCTTATTTTAGCTGTTAACACTGTTAGGAATAACATTGATAATGTTCAATAACATTGGAAAGATTAATTATGGAAGATGCATACTTGGGTCAGTGAAGAACAAACTAGTTAGTGGAGATATGGCCTAGGGAGAAAAAAGGTAAAGGTTCCCCTCTCACATATATACTAGTCATTCCAGACTCTAGGGGGGAGTGCTCATCTCTGTTTCAAAACCAAAGAGCCAGCGCTGTCCGAAGACATCTCCGTGGTCATGTGGCCGGCATGACTAAATGCCAAAGGCGCACAAACCGCTGTTTTTCTACTTGCATTTTTTACGTGCTTTCGAACTGCTAGGTTGATAGAAGCTGGGACAAGTAATGGGAGCTCACCCCATTACGTGGCACTAGGGATTCAAACCGGTGAACTGCCAACCTTTCGATCGACAAGCTCAACGTCTTAGCCACTGAGCCACCGCGTCCCTCTAGGGAGAGTATCAGGTATCTAATAGGTTGAATTAAGCTCACTACCTTGCTGTAATGTATACTACCTTATTAAACTGAGACATAAAAAAAAGCTTCAATTAACACTAATTTAGAGAAATGTGGATTTGAAAATAACAACAACAACAACAACAACAACAACAACAACAACTTAAAGTAAACTGTGAGCCAATTAGCAGAGACCTTTCTTAGAAAAAATGATTTATATGTCTTGCTATATTGTTTGGAGATTCTCCTGCCCAATACTCCATTAGCCTTACAATGATATATTTTTTTCCTTTCTACAAACTATTTCATTAAGATATTGGAGTGGTTGAATAGAATTGGTTTCTAAAGGCAGCATCTATTCTTATTTTCTGTCTACCACAATATCATTGCTGCATTTGCCCTCAAATATACAGACCCTGAACAAAACCTCTTTTCAAAGGACACAGACTGTTTGTATGCCATAGGTGCTAATTGGCACGTCAATTTCTCTGACCAGGACAGGATAGGAAGAAAGACTCTCAATTATTTTTCTTCATAATATCTAATGATTTCTCTCCATTCTTTCATGGTGAATCATTAGTCTGTGCTAAACAATCTTCCGTTATATCTGAACTTTTCTTTAATGATCAAAAACCATTTTGATCATTGTTTAGTTTTACATATTTTTGTCATTTCAATAGAGAAAACTTTGTCATATTTTGAACTCTGGACTAGCCTTTAGTGTCATAATGAACTTGGACTGTTTATTTTATCAGCAATGTCCTTAAAACATTATCTTTAAAATTATGTGCAACATTGCAGTATATTTCATTTACTAAACAAATTCATTCGCATCCCATGATATACTCTTAAAAATCCAAGCAAATCAGGGTTATAAAACTGGTGTTTCATTAGAATGAAGGCTGGATTCCTGAATCAAAGACACCTATAATTTGCTGTGCTTGGGATTTAGGTTGTGTGATTACAGTCATTATGGATCATAAACTTTGGTTTATGGCCTAGCATATTGAAAGATATCACCCAATTATAGTTTATTAAATAATTTGTAGTTAAATGAACTGTGTTACATAGCCAAATGTAATTCTCCACAATCACCTGTTGTTTTGATTTTCATTTTCATTGTAATAAAATACTCATCTAAGACTTGCTGAACAGCAAAGGAGAGCTAAGATCACGAGAAGAGTTGAAAAGAGTTGAAAAAACGGGGTACAGACATTGATTGGTGGCCATATTTACAAATAGAATCTAGATATAAGGCAGATTTGACACAATTTGGATTCCAAAAAGAACCAAATGAATTAGATAAAATTTTATTGGGAACAGATGATAAATTAATAACTAAAATTTATAACTATCTATTACAACATAAATTAGAAGAGGAAGTGGTTAAAGAAAATATGATTACATGGGCAAAAAAATTTGGTTACAATATTGAATTGGATAAGTGGAAAAAATTATGGAAAGTAAATAGTAAACTAACAATGTCTGTACTCTATAAAGAAAACATCTATAAAATGCTTTACAGGTGGCACCTCTCTCCTGCGCACCTAGCAAAAATGTTCCCAAATACCTCTCCAGATTGTTGGAAGTGTAAATCGCAAAAAGGAACATATTATCATAAATAATCCTTAAATTTATGGAATGTGCAGAAATGGACAAACTTACGAAAGAGATACAAGAAAAAGAAGAAACCGATTATTATTTAATATAGCAAAAATGGTATGATTGGCTGGAGAAAAGAAATAAAAATAGGAACACAAAAAAGGAAATGGAACATTTAGATAAAAAGTGAGTACCAATTAAGGAAAAGAGTAAATTAAACAGGGAATTTAAGATATTATACAAGTAAATGTGTAAATATATATATAGAAGAATATAATTTACCGATGTGATTATTCCAAATACAAGTCATAAGACTTGATGTATGTTTATCAGTTGTATGTATTGTACTGTCGTATTTGTGTTTGTTTTTTTTCTTTTTAATTGAAATATTTTTTTAAAAAAAAATACTCATCTATCATTCAGAGGGCACAATACAGAGAGCTGTAGAATTTAATGGATGCTATGACAATTTGATCTGAATTCAAAAAGAATGCATCTAAAGAATGCATTCAGCCACTGTATACTGTATTTCATTGTAGTTCAACATTATCCCAATTCCATAAATAGCTGTAATATCTAAAAGAAGTACTATATAGTCTTTGAAGTGTTAATTAGTACACCATAATCTTTCCCATCTATTTTCTTTTAGATTGCTGAAGTATCACACCTCTTCCCCATACTAACAAAACCAAAAGGAATAGAATGTAAGAAGAAAAGTTAAAATGCTGAAGGAAATAGCACACGGCATTTGGGGTCAGGTGTCTATCAATGCTCTGATCCAAGCAGGGGTGAAATCCAGCAGGTTCTAACAGGTTCTGGAGAATCAGTAGCGGAAATTTTGAGTAGTTTGGAGAACCGGCAAATACCACCTCTGGCTGGTCCCAGAGTGGGGTGGGAATGGAGATTTTGAAATATCCTTCACCCAGGAGTGGGGAAGGATGGGGATTTTGCAGTATCCTTCCCCTGGAGTGGGGTGGGAATGGAGATTTTGCAATATCCTTCTCCTGCCACACCCAGCAAGCCACACCCACAGAACCAGTAGGGAAAAATTTTGGATTTCACCCCTAGATCCAAGGATATCCTCAAGGGTATATTCAGAAAAGTCAAATTGGTATCCATGGCAGTGTGATTGAACCTAAACCTATTTTTTTTTAATGTGCACCATATATTAAAATCATGTGGAGTCTCAACTGCACCACCTTGACTTTTTTTTAACCATAGCCTGTGGTAAGAGGTTGGAACTTAGAATAAATAAAATAATTCCAAAATTCATGGGTATCCTTAGGCTGTCGGGAACTTCCATCTTTCATTTTGGATGGGGTTGCATTTTCCTATTCAAGATTGGTGCACAACTGGAGGGGTCATCTGGGATACATAGCTTCTACTGGAAGAGCAGGTACCAACTATGGCCAAGAGGAACTTGCTCAAGTACATTTAGCGTGCCCTTTCTTGGACCAAAGGCACATCAGACAGTCACTCATAGCCTCATAAATGGATTGCAACAATGTGCTGCTCTTGAAAACAATTCAGAAACTACAACTGTAACAGAATGCTCTGAAAGTGCTTTTTCAAGGGGCAACTGGACTTTCTGGGGTTTTTTTGAAGATGTTTCTCAGAGATGTTTGAAGCTCTCAGACAGCTGAAGAAGCTTCTTGGATGAGTAGCAAAACATCTTCAGAGAAAAACCAGAAAATCCAGTTGCCTCTTGAAAAAGCACTTTTGGACAACCATGACCTGGATGACTGAGACTCTCCAGACCTTTGTTCCAGAATGCAGTATATTGGATAATTTTAGGTATGCTTTGTTGTGTCTATGAGACCCCAGCTGCACCAGTAAAAGTTCCAGGTGCAATTCAAAGTGCTATTTATCATCTATAAAGTCCTTCATGGCAAAAGGCCTGGATTATTTGAAGGGCTGCTTGTTTCTAGCTGCTTCTGTCCACCTGGTTTGAATGGGTATTTTCCAGCTCCCAACACTTACCGTATTTTCCGGCGTA
Organism: Pantherophis guttatus; assembly: GCF_059756535.1. NCBI lineage: Eukaryota > Metazoa > Chordata > Lepidosauria > Squamata > Colubridae > Pantherophis > Pantherophis guttatus. Next base: position 25,525,692 of record NC_142069.1, on the reverse strand, counting down.
TAAGACGACTTTTTAACCCAGGAAAATCATCTCAAAAGTCGGGGGTCGTCTTATACGCCGGGTACCCGAATCTGAGTTGCTGGCGCTGACCGATGACACTTTGGGAGCGCCGGCAACATTGAGGGGAAGCTGTACTCTAAATTAGTTCCAACCTACAAGAGGTGCCAGGCAGTGCACGGCCCACGAGAAAGGAACGCGTCCCCACTCTACCCCAGAATTCGGGTCACCTTCCTTTCTTTCCCAGGAGTCCACGGTGAAAGCGGCGCCGCGGTCGACCTGGGCCAGCGCCTTGCACACCTAGCTCTGCGTCTCCATTATGAGAAGCTCCATGCGACTTCGCATGTCTCCGCCCCAGTCGCGCAGCTCTCGCAATCCGCTCACCGGAGGAGCCATGAAGTGCTCGCACCGCCTTGCCAGATCTTCCTCGTCCTCCTTTCCCCATGGCTTTTCCCGTTGTAATTGCTGCTGCTGCTGCCACCGAGGCTGCTCCTTCATCTCCGCCCGCCGCACCAGACCCAGCCCGGCCAGCACCGCTGTGGCTCCCGCAGTCCAAGCGGATCGGCACCCGGACTCGCAAGCGAAGGGTGGGAGTGCACAGCGCACTTTTCTGGCTTGGCGCCGATCCGGACGGCTGCAGAAGGAACTGGGCACCGGCTGTCATGTCTTTTCTCCTGTGCAGGATTCGGCACCTGGGCTCCCGGGGTTTAAGCCTCCGGGCCTGCCCGCGCTGCTCCAGGATGTTCGCTTCGGGCTCCTTGGAATCGCTGCCGGGCAGTTCTTCCCATTGGGGCGATGGTGGGTGGCAGCGATCGGTGTCGCTTGGACTGCGGGAGCCACCCACCATCGCCCCAACGGGAAGAACCGCCTGGCAGCGATTCCAAGGAGCCCGAAGCGAACATCCTGGAGCAGCGCGGGCAGCCCCGGAGGCTTAAACCCCGGGAGCCCAGGTGCCAAATCCCGCACAGGAGAAAAGACATGACAGCCGGTGCCCAGTTCCTTCTGCAGCCGTCCGGATCGGTGCCAAGCCAGAAAAGTGCGCTGTGCACTCCCACCCTTCGCTTGCGAGCCCGGGTGCCGATCCGCTTGGACTGCGGGAGCCACAGTGGTGCTGGCCGGGCTGGGTCTGGTGCGGCGGGCGGAGATGAAGGAGCAGCCTCGGTGGCAGCAGCAGCAACAATTACAACCAGAAAAGCCATGGGGAAAGGAGGAGCAGCGCTAAGTTACCTTCTGGGGTGGAGGGGTGTGTGTGGAAGAATAGGTGAAGCTAAAACGGCTTTCTCGTTCATCCCGATGTCGGGAGAAGTGGCTTGAGGGGCGCCCGAGCTTTTAAGATTTTAACCTGGGCTAATCGGGCGGGGGAAAGAAGTGCTCTAGTCTGCAAACGAGGCAGGATCTTGGGTTTAAAGGGTGGGGGGGCAGAGAAACTTTCAAGGCAGTTTTCTCTCAGCCAGAGGTAGAATCTGAATGGGAGAATATGGGTGTCGCTGCGTGGATTGCATTATTTCGCTCATTTCTGGAAATATCCCTGCGCCCCTTTTCGCCTCCCGGAATTATGTGGCTCCCACCCACCCCACCCCACAACAGATCTGCGCGAGAGACCAGAAAACTGGGTTTCGTGTGTGTGTATGTAACAAAAGGTGCAGATGTCTTTCCCCCCCATTTCTTTCCGGCTGCAGCCTTTCTTCTGAATGGGGTCGGGCTGGATACGCCGCGAAAGAGATCGGCTTGGGGGAAAAAAAACCAGTCTGCCGCCTTTACCACTACCTCCCCTCTCCACAAACACACACTTTTTGTTGTTGTGTGTTGCTGATAACATTCCCCCTCTCCCCCCCCAATTCCACGGGTTCAAAGCCGCCGAGAGAGAGAGAGAGAGAGAGAGAGAGAGAGAGAGAGAGGGAAAGAAAGAAAAAAAGAGTTTTGATTCTGCCGGCTTATCGCGAAGGCATTGGAACAAGCAGCCTAAAACTAGGAGGCGTGTAAAGTCGCGGCTTAACGTTGCCGCAATGAGACTTTGGTGCCTGTTTGTGTGGACGGTGTCCATGCTCGCCGCGTCCTCTGTATCGAGACCTCTTTTAAAGCTTCTTTTTGATAAACCCCCCTTGTGCCTCTTCTCCGGGTTTCTTGGTAACTGGGATCTGCTACACATGCAAAACGGAGTCCCGAAATGGCTCTCCTGAGGTTGCCCGCTCTCACCATTACTGCAGCCGTCCGGATTGGCGCCAAGCCAGGAAAGTGCGCTGCGCACTCCCACCCTTCACCTGCGAGCCCGGGTGCCGATCCGCTTGGACTGCGGGAGCCACGGCGATGCTGGCCGGGCTGGGTCTGGTGCGGCGGGCGGAGATGAAGGAGCAGCCTCGGCGGCAGCAGCAACACCAATTACAACCGGAAAAGCCATGGGGAAAGGAGGATGAGGAAGATCAGGCAAGGCAGTGCGAACACTTCATGGCTCCTCCGGTGAGCGGATTGCGAGAGCTGCGCGACTGGGGCAGAGACATGCGAAGTCGCATGGAGCTTCTCATAATGGAGACGCAGAGCCAGGTGTGCAAGGTGCTGGCCCAGGTCGACCGCGGTGCCGCTTTCACCGTGGACCTCCTTGGAATGCTGGAACCAGCTGGTTGCTGCGCGGAGCTTCCCCCAGGCATCCAGGGAGATATTACCGACGCTCTGACTTCCCCAGACCGGTGGGGGTCAGCTGGGGAAGTCGGAGCGTCGGTAATACCCCCCTAGATGCCTGGGAGAAGCTCCGCTCAGCAGCCAGCTGGTTCCAGCATTCAGCAGCATGCAGCCTTGACTAGATTGGCACAGCTTTCTGTCAATGTCATCAGTCAGTGCCAGCAACTCAGATTCATGAAGTGTGCGGATCTCGACAAGGCTGCATGGGTGAAGGAAAAAAACCTGGTACAAAATAGCCCTCTTGCCACTACACGTAGCCCATTACCTTTCTCTACAGTACAGCAACAGTACATACAGTATAGTATACAAATATAACAGTCAAGACCCCATCATGGCTTCACCAGCAAGAAGAAAGAAATATGAAGCCAGTTTTAAACTTAAAGTTTTAAACTTTGCCATGGAACATAATAACTGTGCTGCTGCAAGACAATATGGAGTAACAGAAAAGATGGTTCGGGACTGGAAAGCAAATGTAAAAGCGTTAAAGAGTATGCCAAGGGGTAAGTGTGCATTAAGAAGAGGCACCCCACATTGGCCAGAACTCGAAAAACATGTAGCAGACATGGTGAATGAGCATCGCCAAAACGGTTATGTAGTGACACGAAATAAAATACATTTGTTTGCACTTCAGTGGGCCAAATCTAACCCAGATCACAGCAACAGATTTAAGGCCACTGTATCCTGGTGTACTAGATTCTTGGAAAGGCATAAGCATTTGAATTAAAATTACCATATTGAAATCAAATCTGATGTTTTTTAATTTTTATTTGGTGTGCGTTGGAAGAGGGGTAGTCTTATATGGCGAGTATAGCCCAAACCCTATATTTTAACAGGAAAAGTAGGGGGTCGTCTTATACGCCCAGTCGTCTTATACACCGGAAAATACGGTAACCAGTATCATCTTCCGGAGCCTAGGAAGTATGACTATTGCAGCCCTTGCCCTGTGGAATGATATCCTCACAGAGATCTGGTTTCTGGGGCCATCATAAATCTCCTTGTGTGTGTGTTTATGCCTTAGGTAAAGGTAAAGGCTCCCCTCACACATATGTGCTAGTTGTTCCAGACTCTAGGGGGCGATGCTCATCTCCGTTTCAAAGCCGAAGAGCCAGTGCTGTCCAAAGACACCTCCATGGTCATGTGGCCGGCATGACTAAATGCCAAAAGTGCACGGAACGCTACCTTCCCACCAAAGGTAGTCCCTATTTTTCTACTTGCATTTTTTATGTGCTTTCGAACTGCTAGGTTGGCAGAAGCTGGGACAAATAACGGAAGCTCACCCCGTTACACAGCACTAGGGATTCGAACCACTGAACTGCCGACCTTTCGATCAACAAGCTCAGCATCTTAGCCACTGAGCCACCACGTCCCTGTTGTTTATGCCTTAAAATACCCTAATTATTAGCTACCCAGTGTTGTTGGGAGTCAGGCAGCCTATAAATTATATGTATGCATGTATATCTATCTCCCTATAATGTTCCAAATACCTATGACAATATTTACTATGACAACAAACCTCCAAGATTCTTAACATTAATACCTACATAACTGGTTTCAAGCCAACACAGATCAATTTAAGAAATTCCAGGTTCTGTGTCAGACACAGAGCACTAAAAGTGCCTGACTCACTTGCTGTGGAATAATCAATGAATCCATGGACAAAATGCAGATGATTTAAGAGAACATAATGCATCAAGTTCATGGTAGCCAATTCAAAACTCATATATAACTAATGAATATGTGAAATAAAAAAAAAACAGATGCACAGAAATACATTTTCCCATGCTTGCAGCCATCTCCTCACTTCTTTCTCCTTGGTTTTCTCTAAATTCTCCTTTCTATTGGCTATCCTCTCCCCACCAACACATACTCATCCCCTGCAGCTTCCATTCTCACTCAGCTGGTTAGGTTGGGCTCCATCATCTCTGCTCAGCCTTGATTGCATGGGCCAAACAACCTGAAATGAGATGCAGAGGATGTAGCTCACTCAGGTTGCTGCCACCACAATTCATTGGTCTTCCAAAGTCTTGGCCAGAGATGAAGCTAGAGCTAACATCAGCTAGGTAAATGCACCATGCTATGCTGTAGTTTGCTAAAATAATAATCTTTTGCCAGATGCCACAATTAGACTGAGTTCACACATCCCACTAAGCTCAAACAAGCAATTTATTTTATGAATAAGCATGATATATGGACCAAATCAAATTATGCTAGCTAGCCCAAACATAGTTTAGACCAAAGGTCTTCAAACTTGGCAAGTTTAAGACTTGTGGACTTCAACTCCCAGAATTCCTGAGCTAACATGAATGGAGGAGGAATTCTGGGAGTTGAAGTCCACAAGTCTTAAAGCTGTCAAGTTTGAAGACCCCTGGTTTAGACTGACTGGCACACTGCCATAGCTACTTTGCCTCCTCTTGATCCCTTTTCAAATACTGTTCATGCCACTCCAGGCTCCCCCTGACTGGAGCAATTGTCACATTGCTTAAAAGAGGAAAAGAGATAAAATGCTGCTGGCATATTAGGAGGCAGAATGGTGTGTCATTCCTTCCCTAATTATTGATGCCTCTAGTTCACAGTCATTGAATTGTAAGAATTTACAAGCTGAAGTTTTGCTGCTTAGAATCAAATGCAGACAAACAAAAGGGGTGATGGTTATTCTCAACATATTGGTACTCTGGAGAACATGAAGTTCTTTTGCAGTGAGCCCAGACAAGCAGGGGCAGATATGGTTGCAAGGACAAACAAGCTGTAAGGGCAGCTGTGCTACTAAAGATGGCGGCTTGAATGATAGTAAATGGCTTATTGCCTCTCTTGGGCAATTGGGACATGGTAGCAAATAATGGCTCCGTTCCAACAAGCTGAATATCCTGGGAATTTTGGGATGTATTAACCTCTATGATTAAGGATGCTACCATTATTGGCTTGTTTCCTCCTGAGAGAAGAGCTTTATGAGATAATTAGCTGTGGCAATTTGGCTGAAACGAGCCCATCAAATTATAGGAAAGACTAAGCAATTGCCTTCTGAGGAGGCATGGAGTAATCCGAAGTATTAGTTGCTGGACAAGAACAACAGTAACAAAAAATGAATTGCTGTTTAAATATTTGGGAAAGATTAACCATTTGCTGGCACAGTTTAGGGTAGCATAAGTTCAGAAAATATGAAGATGTTCAACTAATCAGTTTCCAGAGGCCCTTCTCTATGTCCCTATGTTTCCAGTGATTAGATGGGTAACTAGAAGAGATATAACTGAACACTTTTAGATGCCTACATTTATTGATATTTTATACTGTTTTTGCTAGAGCTAACTAGAGCTATTTGCCTTTTGAAATTCTAGCAAAGCACAGATCCTTTAAACATATTTTTTTTAAAAAAAGATATTAATCCTCAGACATTGAATTCTGAGCACAGAACAATGCTTAATGAGCATAACCTAGAATGTTGATGTAGTCAGTAATCCAGTGTCAAAATTATTTCTACGTGTTTATCATACTCTTGAATATTTCTAGTTTGCCTGAAAGTAGTTGCTTGAGAATAAATCTGGTTTTTTTCCCAAAAAACAGATCTTACCATTGCAGAGTTGCTGGGGTAGAGTGTGGTTTGGATGCTCTATTATTCTCTTTCTCCTCATCTGTTGAGAAAAAACAGTTAGGGGAGATTCTTTCAGCTGAGGTACTTGACGGACATGAGAAAATTCCACTGTTGGGAATATTCTCAAATTCCCCCAGAAACAAACTTGAAATAGCCACAAATACTTGAAGATTACGAGATTCAGAATGATTGTTTATGTAAATGCCAGGCTGTACAATCTGATGCCTGTGGGCACCAGTGTTCCCATAAATACCTTCTTTGGAACCTAAAGGAAATAAATGTTAACATCTCATCTACCCTTCCACAACCTTTCACCGTATTGTGTCATTAATCTACCTTCCCTGTTTAGAGGCTCGAATTTAGAGAAAAGGTATATCAGGGCTTCCTACAAATAGGAAAATGCACCTCTTACAAGCTCGATGGATATGTTGCACCTTTCTTATTCTCTTTATTGCAGTTGTGACTATTTAAAGCCAAATATTGTTTGAAAATATCATTAGAGTCTGAATGTTATATTATACAGTAGACCAGTCATTACAATAGACATTTCCTTCCACCTTCCTTCTCTTCTCTTGCTGCCCCAGAACCAATTCCAACAATGTCAGGGATTTTAATGTTGTCAGCAACAAATGTTAACACATTGTTAGAAACAATGGAAGAAATTGGGGAAGAAAAAGTTGCTCCTTTTAAAGAATATTTCTAAACATTTCTTTGTTCTTAAGAATGGGCAGCCATTCCTACATCCAGTGTTGAGGTTCTCATTAAAACTTGATCTAGTAAGCCAGACAAGCCCTTTTCTGCTAGGGGTGTCATTGTGGAGAGCACATGCAGGATAGCATTGTTCCAATTCATTTTTCAGAGCTGTTGTAATGATGCTATTCTTGGGAACAAGGGGTTTTTGTCAGATTTTCTTTGCCCAGGAAGAAAACATAATTATGACAATGTTATCAAGTTTTATGATTGTCTATGATTGTCTACTATATAAACCAGGGGTGTCAAACTCAATTTCATTGAGGGCTGCATCAGGACTATGATTGACCTCGGGGGGCCAGCCAGGCGTGGTTGACTGGGGTGGGTGTGGCCAACTGAGTGGGCATGGCCAGCTTGATGCCACTCCTCAAACTGCTGGCATGTTTCTTCTTCGCATTAGGTAGACCGGGCTGAAGCCATGCTGGCCTGATTTTTCCCCTTCACACTGGGTAGACCAGGCCGAAGCTACACTGACCCGATCTTCGCATTGGGTAGACCAGGACAACCCCGCAGTCTGGATCCGACCACATCACGGGCCAGATCTGGCCCGTGGGCCTTGAGTTTGACACCTCTGAATAAACAGTTGGACAATGAGGAATATAATCAAGCAGAGGCTGAATGACAGACCAACCGCCTGATTCTGTGGGTTCAACTCTTTTTTAGAAGATGAAGAGTGAGGCAAGCAGCCCTAGCTGGCAAAAAGTGTGTGGGTCACGTGGACTGGTCTGGGGAAGTATTAGTTCCCCTCCTGAGACTTACCAATTCAAAGTATGCATCTTGATGAACAATAAGTAGTCCTTCCTCAGGTCAGTTCTATGGTGAGAGACATGGCACTGAAGTAGAACAATGCTGTTACCTGGTACAGATTGATGTATCTGATCCCCTTCCCTCATGGGTGGTTTTTCTTTCCCATTCACAGACATTGAGGAGACAAGAGTAGTCTCAACTGCTTGAGGCTTTCTCATTAATCTCTTTCAAATTGGAATTATCCAGGTTCAAATCTTTACAGAGGCCAGTGCCTACAACATGGCTCCTTGAGCAAAGATTGCTATGAAGCCAGTGATATCACAAAGGCTAGGAGATTGACATCAGGTTAACACAGGGGTGTCAAACTCACGTCGTCATGGCAGCATCACATGATGTATCAGGACATTTTTTTTCCCTTCATTAAACTGGGCGGGGGTGGAGCCAGCACGTGACACATCCCGGCTGCGGGCCACGAATTTGACACTCGTGGGTTAACAGATATGAGTTAAAGTGCACTGAATTACCTCATAGGTAGTGTTGACATCACCTATGTTAGCCAGTAAATTGAGCCTATTGGCTATTTATGATCAGTGTGAAACAAACAAACAAATCATGAGAAAATAATTAAGTCAAACTACCATACATGCTTGACAGCTAAATCTGCCTAATCGCTTTATAAATTCATTTAAGCTTTTGCTATTATCATCTTATTCACAGGGGTAAGACATTTAAGTTACTATACTACTGCTACTATTATTATATTTTAATGTCTACATTTTGAAGCCCCAATCAAAGAAGCTTTTTTGCATGGGAAAAATAATACATGGATTTAGCTAAACTAATTTCACATGCCCTACTTGCTGCCTTATATATTAATGAGTCACTATAAAGAGAATGCACCAAAACATATCATTTTCAAATGACCTAAAATATAATTTTTATGGAGTATACCTATTCAGCAATGAATAATAATTGCTCTTGGGAAATTCTGTCTTGATTTGTTACATTTTGTCCTGTAGTTTAGCCTAAATTCCATATCTGTAAGGCTACAGTCCTACATATACAGCCTGGGGGAGGGGGGGTCTATCCAGATGAACTCAGCTGGATTTGGTTCTCAGTAAATATGCACAGTATTGACACTGAACAAATCCCCAAATGAAAGCAAACTTGTTCTTCATTGCATATTGCTGTTTGGGAAATTCATACTCATCATTATAGTAGAGAAGTTAAAAGGGAAAATTGTTATGTTATTTCCGCAACTCCATATTTTAAAATACTAATCAACGTGGTTAAGGTTTTTTACGTTTATATCCTGCCCACTAAAAATTTCATACTTAATATAGTAGCAAAATAACTAAGAAAATAAATTATACATTGAGATAATTGTTATTACAGTTTTGTACTATAATTTGTTTTTTTTTCAGAACAGGAAAAGTGTTCATTAATATCTTAAGGTGCAATCCTGAGCTGGAATTATGTAGGCTGATGGGCATCCTTGATGGAATCCCAGATGCCCCCACATACACAGAATCTTCAGCAGAACTCCCTAGATAAAAGCTACTTTGAGGAATCAGGTGTAAGTTGTGGGTCGACTACAGTCCCAAGTCAAGGATGCCAAAACTCAAGATGCCAGAACCAGGGGCAGGTTCCAAATCCCGTTGCTACCAGTTTGCTCATGGGCCCACGCATGCTCGCACGCCTGCAGCACTTCTGCATGTGCACAGAAGCGTCCGGGCAGGGGGGTGGAGCCTCCTGCCACCGCTACCGGTTCACCCACCACTGGCCAGAATGCATGACACAAAGGGCTATTGCTCTCTGAATTCATTCTACAGCCATTTAGATCATACTAGAAGAACTGTGGAAAAAGTAGGGAAAGGATTCTGTAAAGGATTCCCCCCCCAAAAAAAGATTATTGTCTGAGCCTGTGATGGAATTTAAGCATCTGTCCAGCCCTACTTCTACAGCACAGGTGTCAAACTCAATTTCATTGAGGGCCGCATCAGGGTTATGTTTGACCTCGGGGTGTGTGTGTGTGTGTGGCCAGGGGTCATGGCCAGCTTGATGTCACTTGTGTTGGGGTACTCATATGGTGGCCTAAGTGCTCTGCCAGTGAAAATGGGCTCCCGAGCTCAGTTTTCGGCTGTGACGGCCTCCTGCAACTCTCTGCCAGTGAAAACGGAGCTCAGGAGAGCCGCACATGGCCCTCCTGAGCTCCATTTTCACTGGCAGAGGCACCATGGGCCAGTCCTTCGCTGTTTCTAGAGTGGCCCCGCAGAGCAGATCTAAACACCTCTGGAGCGGATCTGGCACCTCTGTTTTAGACTTTTGATACCTCTGTTTTAGACTTTTGATGAATAAGCTCTATTACATCCCAGTAATAAAGAGCACCAGGATAGGACACCCTACACAAGTAAATAAGGAAAGGGAGAAGAGCATGCTTTTCTCCCATGATTGTCTCTCTCCCATTGCCATATTTGAACACTCTTTCTTTAGCCATATTGCTCTAATACGCTCCTTCCCATTCCAATTATACCTCCCCAAGACAAGTAACAATATAAACCAGGCATCCCCCATTTGTTCCTGAAGCATTATGCTTCGTAAGGAAATGTTCACTTTTGCCATAATCATACCCACTGCATGCACAAGTAGATCAATATGCTTTGCACTGCAGCCTCCAAAACAAAGTTGTTAACAGAATCACAACTATCAGATTGTCCTTGTTCTCCACACAAAAAAGGAAATAGAGGCCCACCACTGGTATTCTGGTAGAGCTCTAAAATGTCACCCTGCCTCTTCCATCACACTCCCTCACAAGCTTCTAACTTACCTATGCTGGCCAGGTTGCTTGAGACCACTCCTTTCAGGGTATTCCATATGGAAGGAGACCGACCCCACTCCCCAGGGAATCTCCTCTTAAGCAGCCAGCCTTTATGCTGGTCATTAGCAAAGAGTTTCAAGAAAACAATGAAATTATTTAAAATCTGAACTGGAGCCAACATTGGAATGGTTGTGGAAGGTGGTGAGTTGAGAATGAACTGTTGAGTTGTATATGATCAGAACATTCAGTAAGGAATTCTCTTTATAGCATTCCTTCTCAGGAAGATGAACAATTCCCTTGGCAATTAATTTCCTTTTGATGGTAGAATGGAAAAGAACAAAATTCTTTATTAGCCAAGTGTGATTGGACACACAAGGAATTTGTCTTGGTGCATACACTCTCAGTGTACATAAAAGAAAAGATACATTCGTCAAGAATCATAAGGTACAACACTTAATGATAGTCATAGGGAACAAATAAGGAATCAAATCATATTAGGAAACAGTCAATATAAATCGTAAGGATACCAGCAACAAGGTTATAGTCATACAGTCATAAGTGGGAGGAGATAGATGATAGGAACCATGAGAAGATTAATAGTAATGCAGACTTAATAACTAGTTTGACAATGTTGAGGGAATTATTTGTTTAGCAGAGTGATGGCGTTCAGGAAAAAAATGTTCTTGTGTCTAGTTGTTCTGGTGTGCAGTGCTCTATAGCATTGTTTTGAGGGTAGGAGTTGAAACAGTTTATGTCCAGGATATGAGAGGTCTGTAAATATTTTCACAGCCCTGTTTTTGACTCGTGCAGTATATAGGTCCTCAATGGAAGGCAGGCTGATAGTGAAGAATCTTCATTCAAGCATCCCAATGGGCATTGTTTTGGTCCCAGAAGGGAGATTCAGGCTTCATCTACGAAGCTAGTATCTTAATGGCTTATCTTTAGGTCCTTCTGCCCATATATACTCAGCTGTCCAATATTATAAATACAAAACACTGTTTTTTTCTGGCTGATGCATTTGTCATCTAACTCTAACCTTTTCCCTGCTTGAAGATGTGGATGGGTGCTCCCTGACTTTCCTAGATCTATACAGACATTATAAAGTTCAAGTCTTTTTTAACAAATGGGAATCTATATATTTCTATAGAAAATAAAACATACTTACTTTCATCATTAGAAACATTGGCCAGAGATGTCTGGCTGGAATAACGTTTGTTTTCACTTTCACTGAGACATCTTTCAATCCAACTCTCTGCAAAACATTTTTTTTTAAAAAGGTATTAGAAAATTTTTCAACATATGTGTGTAAGAGATTCAGAAAAGAAACCAGATTCATATTACATTCTACTTAAGCAAAAAAAAAAAAAAAATGTTCTGAGCCACAGCTTCTTTGGTACAGATTGAAAATAAAACTAAGAACATCACAAACATGTGACATTCATGTAAAGATGTCAGATAAAGTTATATCAAATGTTTTTTTTCCATTCTGGGGAAAAAGTAGAATATATGTGCCCTACACTAAAAGATACTATGAACCAAGGCATTCTAAGATCAATGTAAAATGTAGCTGGACTGCCTCTGTATCATATTTATCTCATTTTCCAAAGGATAATAGCAGAGTCATTCCAAAACATTTGGCTTTGTAAGGCTGTTTTCTGCTCTGCAAGACAAAGTTCATGTATTCACCTAAGGCAAAAAAAAAAGCATAAGTTTTTCTTCTTCTAGCTTTTACAGAAAAAAAGAAACACACAAAACAATATGTTACTCTTTATTAATACTCATTACCAGCTGTCTATGGCAGTTGTCCAAATGTTAAGACTAGCTATATGGTTTGGCATTTGTATACAGATTCCATGGATACTCGGTAAAATATTTGTAGTTCTGTCTATGTAAATGGTTCATTACTAGCTATAATTTGACAGAAGAACAGAACACTCTGTAAACAGCATTTAATTCAAAACATAAGACACAAAATTTTTCAAGTGTTGTTTTCGTCACATGATAACATCTCTTATATAACATCTATTCATTTGCATATCTTCATTTGCGTATCTTCACATACTGAAAACCAAATTTCTGAAATCAGAACTTCTTTGAGCAATTTCTAACTCTGAGGATGTTGTTTGAGACCATTTCCTTATTATTCTTATTATTCTTGCATGCTATCATTCCTCTAAGAAGCTCAAGAGAGTGAATGACCATTTCAAATATGTCAGATTTTTATCCTGACTTATCTAGGAGCATTAGACAGGATGCATAATGCTTCTTCTTCTCTTTTTCTCCCATACAACTGTATTAGGTAGGATAATTATTTTATTGTTTTAAAAAGCAGATATTATTTAAAGGAAGAAAGCTGCTTCTACCTTACTACAACAAAAGACTTCAGAAAAATCCTTCAGAAGTCTATGGATGGAGATTCTTGTGTATGCTGGGACTCCATGCATATCCTTCTGTATATTACGCTCAGGGAAGCAGTAGCAATGACAGTTAGTGCTTTTCCCTCTCCTTCCTATTGTGCTACATAAAGTAAGCTGTCATATTTAATGTCAATTTATAGGGCTTCTCATTAAAATCTCAAAATTGTGTCTGTCTGTCTGTCTGTCTGTCTGTCTATCTGTCTCCCTTCCTTCCTTTCTTTCCTTCCTTCCTTCTTTCCTTTTGGAAATTTGAACTTGTATGTTTGTATGTATTACAAAAAAATTGCTTTGTTTGAGAATGGTTTGAATATGTAAATATAACAGGGCACCAAGTATGTTAGTCAATATGATAGCCATAACTAGTTTCGCAGTGAGCTGTCCAGGGTCCTGAGTATCTATGACCTTACCTTGTAGAGTTCCTGCACAGTTTGCCCCTATGTATGGAATGGGATGTAGCAAATCTATGCACCATTGTTAGCTCACTGACATAACTGAGATCGATTCCCAGATAAATATGTGAAAGAGCACAGTACAATTGATTCATTTAACACTTGCAATGTATTAATTACCCTGGATAATGTAAATAATGTAACCTCTGTCCAATTTTGTTATCACAACCAACCATACTATCTCAATATGATGCCTATTTATTTATTTATTTATTTATTTATTTATTTATTTATTTATTTATTTATTTATTTACTTGGTTTATACACTGGCCCAACATATGTAGCATAATCCTGGGTAGCTCAGAAGAACAATAAAGCTGTTAAAAGTTTTTTTTTAAAGCAACAGATCCCAACATATCCAAAATAAAGTTTAGAACTTTATTATGTGAATGAATTGCTTTGCCTATTACCTTAAAAGTATATAAATATATATTTGTTTAAAAAAATTCCAATTATGTTCACTGAATCATAGCAAGTTATTTCTCGCAATCCAAATAATCAAAATATTGAGATTTAATGTATGCAAACAGGTTGCTACTAACCGACCTTTTTGCTAGAAATACAGCCACTTTGGAAGGCAAAGCTTTATATGAAACTGATCAAGGGTAATCAGCTTCTATGTCTTTCCTTTGCCACACTGCCTAGTAAAGCTATCCATTTGCCTTTATTATCCCTAAATTTTTGCTGTTTCTCACAGAAATGTCTGCAGCGATGGTCAAACAGGGAATGATGAAAGCAGCATTGTGCCATCAATATTCAAGCTCTGATCCTTTTGTATAGGTATCAACGTGGTGGACACACAAATGAAAAGTATGTAGCTTGTATCATGACAACGGTATAGTTTTCTTTATTTTGATTAATGTATCAGAGCCTGCGGGATATTGTGACTTTTAGTCGATTGAAAGGCCGAAATTAAATGCTGAACCTATTGCTGTTTGTTATGCTCTTTGAGGTGTGAAATATTCATAGCTGAAATGAACAAAAGTGCTTCTAATCCTAGCATGGCCATCCTTGCTGCACTTGGTGGCTTCTTTTATGTTTCTGTGCCTTTTCTTGGGTTTCCATGGGAGCCACATTGGATAAGGAAAGTATGCATTTTCGCTAAGAGATGAGTTGTTAAGAAGGTGACAACAGGATGGCAGCACGTGGTTGCAGCTTGTCACCTCCTCTATCAGACCACCTCGACTCAAATACATGTTTTCCTGAGCTACTATGAGAATTCAGGAAATCTAAAATTTCTTCACAGAGCTGCGGAAATATGTAGCGGTCAGCCTTGTAAGGTCCAGACAAAAAACACATCCAGGAGTCCTAGCTTCATCTTTATGGTAAGGTTATATTACCAAAATCTTACAACTCTGAAAGTACTTCTCTCCCTGGTATCCCAAGAATCTGGGGAGGGACCCTTTAGTAATGTTTGCCACATCCCCATTTCTTTTGGGGTCTCAGCTGCCTCTTATCTGACTTTTCCCTAGTCTGCAAGTCCCTAGTTGTGGTCCGCCAGCAGCCTGTGGAGCTGGCAGCAGAGTCGGACAGTGAAGAGGCTGGGTTGGAACATGGGCCAGTCCTGGAGTCTGGGGAAGGCTCAGATGAGGGCTCTGCATCCAAGCCACAGGCAGAGAAAGGGCCATCTGGGAGGTACATGCTGCCTCCGGAGCCTCCAGAGTCAGACCTCAGCGAGGCAGAGGAACAGGGGGAGCCTGTTCCCGGTGCGCGCATACCCAGGGCTGCCAGAAGGCAAGAACAGTTAAAACAAAAGGGACGACTCAGGAGTAGAACTTGGAGATGATTGGTCCCTCCCATAAGACTTAAAAGATGAGCAAAGGGACGTGGGACTTTGCAGGAAGCAACATTGTTAATTCTGTGCAGTTTAAAGTCTAAAGCTCTGTTTGATTCTGGACTCTGTGTGGCTTTGCCAATTAGGTCTTTGGCAGCATGTCAAGGGAGATAAAGGTGGGTGATTATCAGCCTTATCCTGAAGGACTCTTTACAACTATTTGGGACTCATCTGTGAATGAACAGAATTCACAGCTGTTAAAATAAAACAAGTTTTTGGGACTACTCATGTGTTTTACTGACTCAGGAAGCCTAGGTCAAAACACTCTTCCTCCTATCTCCCAAGCTCATTCTCACATACCACTTTGCCTACACCAAGCTCCATTTCTCAGTTTGGATCCAAGCTTTGCCCACTTCTATTTAGTACCATTTACTATTGTTCAACAACAATAAAAAGAAGTAAAAACAATCATCTATTAGTAAATGAACAAACAACAGCAAGCCTGAATAAAAATAACAAAACATAAAAAAATAAAAAGTTCATTTTAAAACATGTATTTAATTACATTATTTAATTGAGATCTCATCCAATTCCCCAAAGATTTAGGTAGGTCATATAAAATGTAATAAAATAATAAAGTAGTTAGTTTGAATCATCTAATGAAATAAAGACAGTGTTATGTAATAGGCACCACTAGCCCCAAGACTCAATGAAGCAACATCTTGATTGCTCTTCTCAATTCTGAAAGAATTACTTGACAGTGAGATGGGCAGCATGTAAATTTAATAAACAAACAAACAAACAAACAGAGCGCCATCTAGACCTTGGGTGACAGACTATTACAGAATGAAATATCATTTCAAATCTAACATTTCAAAGAAAGAGATCTGAAGAATTGCTTCATGGTTAGACCACACAGAGCAGGCAAGCCCTGTTTGGAGAAGACATTCCCACAGATAACATGGATTCAAGCCACATGAATCAAAACCAACACTTTGAATTGTACTTGAAAACATATGGGCAAGCAGCACAGCATCTGCAAAAAAAAAAAGGTCTAACTTTTAAAAAATATATAATTTTATTAAAAACAGGAGGAAAAACAGATAATAACCAGACCTGGCTGGCAATGGCTAAGAAGAGGGAAATTGAAGAAAGAGACAGAGAGGCTAATTTTGGCAAAACCAAGCCTAAGAACAAATGCATACAAAGCCAAAGTTGAGAAGCAGCAACAGATAACCTCTGAAAAAAAGCTGAAGAAACAGTCACCTGCTTAGCTGCTGCAAGAAGATTACACAGACTGTCTACAAACAATGGCATGACAAAGTAACAACAGTGGTGCATTGGAAAATTTGCAAGCAAAAACTGTTGGGCCCATAAAATGAAGAAGCTAAAGTGCTCTGGCATTTTAGAATTCAAACCGACAGACACCTATCACATAACACCCCAGACTTAACAATTGTCGATAAGAAAGACAAAAAACTCAGGATACTGGACATGGCAGTACCTGGAGACAGGAGGCTAGAAGAGAAAGAACTGGAGAAGATAACAAACTACAAAGGCCTGCAAATACAAATAGAATGACTGTGGCAAAAGATACAAAGGTATTACCAATAGTAGTAAGTGCCTTAGGTGCAATCCCAAAACAACTGGAACATGAATGCCATCAGCACTGACAAAATTATCATCAGCCAATTGCAAAGAGCAGCTTTATTTGTAACTGCTTACATCCTGCAACAATATCTATAGCACCATTGTATCTCTACATCTGCCTATCCCAGGTCCTTGGGAAGGACTCAATAGGTGGACAAAAATGCCAAATCCAGTCTAAATATCTGACTAACTCGGCAATGAACCTAATCTTTAAAGTCTAGTACTTTTAGTCCCGATGCCAGCAAAAGTCCATTAGGAGTTATCAGATGTATCTATTTTAACCTTGATAAAATAAACCAACTTTATATTCCTTCCTTTTACTTTCAGCAATCTTGATTCTTAGTCCTTTCAAATAATGTCCTAGAACTTTATTTCTTTACACTTTTCTTTGTCCCTTCTGGCAAAATTCTTCAAAGTTTTAACTTGTATATTGAATATAGGAAAATTATCCTATAGCACTATCTTGGTTTATTTTCCTTAATTATTAAGACATCAGCCAGTTTCTTTTGTATGTTCAGTGTAGTGTCTTTTCCATGTCTTTCTTGTAGCCTGGCATTTTTAAATCCAATTTCAAATAAATTTTAATCTTAAACACTATCTATGTAGAGAGGCAAACATTCTTAAAATTATCTTCTAGATCCATCGTTCAAGTGTATCCTTCAATATATCCAATATTGAAATATTTTTCTTCATTCTGTATTAATAAACTGAATTTCAGTGTTCTCTTTTAATTATAATTTTTGATTCTTTCTAGTTCCCTCTACTGTCCACTTGAAGCTCTTATGGGCTAACTCCTTGTCTGGAAACTCTGGTCTACTTGCCAACTCTTCATTCCACTGTGTTTTTAAGCTCCACTTTTTATAGAGCCATTTTCAATATTCATTTCTTTCTGGAAGTCAGTATAGGTGTAACATTGTTGAAATGACTTTCATCTATCAGCATGTGGGTGCAGACCTACTATAAAATTATGATCCAGACTTTTAACTTTTTCAGGAAGATCAGAAATCAACCCCAGGCAATGATACTGAACACTACCAAAAAAATCCATCCAGAAGAGCGAATTCTGCCTATCCAGATACAAATAGCAGCTATCCACAAGAGCAACCAAAGAAGTTTCAGTTCCATGCCAAGATCTGAAATCTGTTTGAAAATAATCTAGATAACTCTTCATCTAAGATCCTTTATAGTTTCAGTGCTATTGCCATCCCCTAAGGTAGAAATAAAACAGCGAGATGGATAGCGAGATGGCTTCTTCAAAGGTGCATCAATACCTCATTCAAAGCTGGGGATACAACTTCCTTCTTCAAAGAAGCCTTATCACTTCCAATCTTTACAATTCTTCCTTAGCTGATCAAGGAAGCCAGATGGAACATGAATCCATTCTTCAGTCAAGATCTTCGGAGTCTACAATATCCAAGAATCTCAGATCATTCTGGAAGACATTGTTCTAGTTACCTTACATGTCTAGACAATCTGGGATCTAAATCAGAACAAAAATGAGTAATTTTTGTTCAAGAAAATTTTTTTTTTGCAAACAGATGCTAAAAAAAGATTATTCTGCATATCCATCCTCAATAGGGAAAGCTATTTAAGCAGTTTCATTGATTTTATCTTTACCAGATAACTCACTCCAGATCTTTATCCATGCAATAAGTAGAGAAGATTCAACCCAACTGGAGGCAATTTAGCCCAGCTTGTAGTCAACGTATCAACAAACTTATTCTTCTGATTGTCTCTAGGCACAGACGTTGTGCCAGACAGAAAATTTTGTCACAAAAGGACAACAAATGATTAGTTAATTTGTTAATTTTTTACCACCAGGGAGGGAAAAGCTATTTATAGGAATTTCTATCTCAAGTACCTGGGTAAACTAGGACATCACTGTATTTTCCTGCATCTGTGACTCAAGGAAGAAAGGGAAAAATGCATTATTATTGGGGTTGTACAGCTATACAATGGCTTATCATGCAAAGCATCTGTCATGTGGATGAGTTTACATGTGGTGTAGGGTTTCCTGCCTAAGCAGGGAGTTGGACTAGAAGACCTCCAAGGTCCCTTCCAACTCTGTTATTCTATTCTATTCTATCTCACATCTTTTCTAGAAAACCTCCAATTTCTCCATATATATATATATATTTAAGGATTAAAGTCCAAATCACTCGTCTTCTGTTCAAATTCTCTGTTTCCCCCCCCCTTCAGTCTCCTTTGGAAAGATCCTGCGCGCTAACATTTCTTTAACTATGAGGCTCAGTTTTTCTCTGAGGGAAGTGCAAGACAGCCTAGAAAACATAAAAAGGAAAGAAGAGAATCTTCTTACGCTTTTCCTTTAGACTTAACAAAACAAGCATCTAGTCTTGAATAATCCTTGCCACTGAATACAAGTTGCTCAATAGATGGTTTGTGTACTGAGCTCAGGGTGGAAATGATCCAACAAAGAGAGAGCGCGAGAGGTGACCAGACTGTGCCACTCATCTGATTAAAATTCAGCTCCCTAAATTGCCACCCAGCACCAAAAGAATTTTGCTGCTTTTATACCCTACCGTTCTTATTTTAAAATTTAGATTATGAGAGGCCTATGTATTCTTTTGGCTGCATGGAAGATACCGGTAGGTATTCCCAGACACCGTTTGAAGAGCCTGGACACACAACTCTCAGCCAAAACTTTACCACTAATGGAACTTTCTTTTTTGTTATTGCTTACCAAATGCTTATATGGGAAACTCCCACTTCTCTTTTGTTATTGAGAACCATTTATTGTTGTTGGGTTTTTAGAGCAATTTTGAATGGACAATTCTGAAGGACATTGTCCATCCACATATAGGCATCTTGATGAAAATAATGAAATACAGTAATCTGGTCAAATACATGGCTCTATTCTTATTGCTTTTGAAGAAAAATCATAGAAATTACTCATGTTTAGATGTAGATGGCTGATAAAACTTAATAAAACTAGCAGCTGATTCAATGGGTGTGGAGAATTATAAGAACAATTTTCAAACAAAACACACTAACCACTCTCCCTTGAATTTTGAAAAATGGTTTGAACCAGGTGTAACACTGAATCAAGTACAGTAAACAAATGAAAATTAGTTCTGATCATGTAGAGCAGGGGTTTTAAACTCAAGGCCCAGCGGCTGGATCCAGCCTGTGGGGTGCTTAAATCTGGCCCACGGGGCCACCCTGGAAACAGCGAAGGACCATCCCATGGTGCCTCTGCCATGAAAAAAGAACTCGGGAGGGCCATGCACAGCTCTCCAAGACTCTGTTTTCGGCTGCGACAGCATCCTGCATCCCTCTGCCATTGAGCCCATTTTTGCTGGCAGAGCACTCAGGCCACCACAGGCACTCCCCCTGATAAGAGTGATGTCAATCTGGCCACGCCTACCCTGGCCCCCCGAGGTCAAATACAACCCTGATGCGGCCCTCAATGAAATTGAATTTGACACCCTTGGTGTAGAGAATTGACCTCCCAGAATTCTTCTGGTGGAGACCTCTCATTCTTGTGATGGTTGCACCAAGTACAGCCAGAGTACAGTTTGTTGTTTCTCTTACCCGGCAACTGCTCAGGATTTATTTTTTTACAGATGAAAAGAAATTGCTGCAAGAGAAGAACAAAGAGGGAATAACTGGATTTCTTTTGTTTTTTGTCCTTCTGTTTGGTTAGTTAAAGAAATATTGCACAGAATATGGGAAGAAGGAGATGAAAAATAGGGACACTGTAAAGCTGCAGAAGGTAAGAAAGACACAGTCAGTGACTATATATGAAGGAGCCATAAATTGTATTGTTCCAAGTGCAGACAGTGGCTATAGGGTGAAACGTAAGTTTTGGAATCATAGCTTGACTTTGAACAACTGGTTATGAGTTATAGTACTCCTATAGATTTGAAGGATTTATTATATATAATTTTATCTGTTTTAGATTGTGTTATTATTAAGGTGTGCTTGCAATTCTGGTTTTACTCTTTATTGTGGTTGGCCATTTTCTTCCTTTTCAGATGAAGAAGTGTATAAAGTTTAAATACCCTGTTTCCCCTAAAATAAGACATTCCCTGATAATAAGCCCAATCAGGCCTTTGAGCACATGCGCTAAAATAAGCGCCCCCTGAAAATAAGCCCTCCCTGAAAATATTTAAACGCATGCACAGCCAGTCCCCATTTCTTCTGGTTTCCTCCATGTGACCCAAAATAATAAGACCTCCCCGAAAATAAGGCCAAGCACTTATTTCAGGGTTCAAAAAAATATAAGACAGGGTCTTATTTTCAGGAAAACACGGTAAATACAATTCAATTTATAATCCTAAAAAGAAATTAAATTTTGTCCCAAAAGGAACATCACAAAATTCCAAATCCAACTTTCTGTCCTGCAAAATACAGGCTCAGGATTGGGAAGAAGAGGTAGGCATTTATTTTAGGAAAGCTGAACTGGGGATGAGTCTTTGTGGATGTCCTTGCTTAGTGGCCTAATTTAGACAGTTTATTAGTTAAACAGGAAAAAAAACACCTTTTGGAGAGAGGTGTGATTACATCCTCAGAATTTTTTATTTTGTCTTCAGCAAATAGTACTTTCAGAAAAACAAGATTAGAGCATTTCACATTTGTTTTTGTTTGTTTGTTTGTTTCCTGCCTTTACTATTTTTACAAATTACTCCAGACAGCAAACATATCCAATTTATCCTCCTATTTTCCCTACCACAACAAGGTTGGTCTGAGAGAGAGTGACTGGCCCAAAGTCACCCAGTTGACTTTCTTGGCTAAAGTGAAACTTGAACTCACAATCTCCTGATTTCCAGCCTAGTGCCTGTGTAATAT
This sequence comes from Pantherophis guttatus, assembly GCF_059756535.1. Lineage (NCBI taxonomy): Eukaryota > Metazoa > Chordata > Lepidosauria > Squamata > Colubridae > Pantherophis > Pantherophis guttatus. The sequence continues at coordinate 25,504,019 of NC_142069.1, read as the reverse complement.
AGATTACCAATGACATAATATAGATTCATGAAATATTTGTTAAAAATACATCTTGTAACAAAATACGATCATTTTCCATCCCCCTTTTAAAGATTATTTGTATAATGTACAAAACTATTTTGTTTTATCTGTTGTGCTGGCAGTGCATTCTGGGAATACCTAGCATCATCCATTATATTGGCTTAGGTCCAGGTATTTGCAGAACCATCTCCTACCTGCCTCCCACCGTCCTGTCCGCTCACACAGGGCTGCCCTCCTCATGGTACCGTCGACCAGACAATGTCGGCTGGCGACGTCCAGGGGTAGAGCATTCTCTGTGGGCGCTCCTGCCCTCTGGAATGAGTTAACCACTGAGCTCCGGACGGCGCCTGATCTCCGCTCCTTCCATCGAGGCCTAAAGACTTGGCTGTTTCAACAAATGGGCTGATTCTGATTCTTGGGTTTTATTATTTATTTGTCCCTATTTTAACTGGTTTTTAATTAGGATTCTCCTTTTTTATTGTATGTTTTTAACTTATGTTCGCCGCCCTGAGTCCTTTGGGAGAAGGGCGGCATATAAATATTGGTAAATAAAATAAATAAAATAAAATAAATATTGTCCAACTTGGAAGAGAAGGAAGCAGAAAATACTGAGATAACCATGAGATTCTCACTACAGCAATTTTTATCCAACAAAATATAATGCCCTTGCGCACCCACAGACCCTCCCAAATATTGAAAAACCCATTGCCATCCTCAATTGCTGCCGTTATCCCAGTTATACTGCCTTTGCCCTTATACTTCACTTCAGCCACAAAACATCCATTATACAAGCTTTCAGCCCAATAGACAGTTTACTCAGCTGCTCTAAATTTTAGGGTCAAATGCAATATTGTAGTCTATTTCAGTTACAATTAGATACAGGCAAATGGAAAGACAAGCGGAAATGGTCAGACAATGAACAAAACTTTGTTGTTCATACGAACATGAGGCGTTTTGTTGTTAAAATAAATGCAGTATATTGCATTAAGCACTGGTCTTATTCATGCATTCATTCGATAATAGCCCATAAGTGATTCTTTAAAAGAAGTATTGCAATAGCTTTGTGATTGGGTTTGGCTTCGTGGAAGAGAATTGTGAACAAAAAGTTCATGTCCTTGATATTTGGATCGCCTAAATGTGAAACTGGAATTGACAGACAGGTCAGCCAAAATATTGTGTCGGAGCCATTTTTCCATCCAGACATATGGAGAGATGGTGGTGATGGTGATGGAAATGTTATTTGTAACTAAATGCTGTTGTACAACAGGATGAAAACAGGAAATGGTTCAGATCAGTGTGTATCCTGCAATAAAATATTGGAGTTTAGAGTGCTCCTGTTTGTGATATTCCCATTTCATTTTTTCATTATTTTTTGTCTTCACAGTCACACCAGAACTTCTGAAGTGTTCAGTTTTTATGGAGCTAAATTGAAGGAAGGGCAATGTATCTCCTTAGATGTATTTTCTGTAGAATGCTTGTTTTTTTCCAGGCTTTTCTCAGCTTACTGTTTTCTTTCTTTTGTTTTTGGATGGTGTACTCTTGGCTACACAGGATATGACACTCCAACAACTGAGATTGTTATAGATCAATCTTCGCAGTCATGGTATGCTTTGGAGGGGTTTGAGCTACAACTGTCTGAAAATCTTTGAACCAAGGGTGAAATCCAGCAGGTTCTGACAGGTTCTGGAGAACCAGTAGCGGAAATTTTGAGTTGTTCAAAATTGAGTTGTTCGGAGAACCGGCAAATACCACCTCTGGCCCCAGAGTGGGGTGGGAATGGAGATTTTGCAATATCCTTCCCCCAGGAGTGGGGAGGGAATGGAGATTTTGTAGTATCCTTCCCCTGCCATGCCCACCAAGCCATGCCCATCAAGCCACACCACACCCACCAAGCACGCCCACAGAACCAGTAGTAAAAAAATTTGGATTTCACCACTGCTTTGAACAGAGTAGTATTAATAGCATTGTGATTAACACCAGCTGTCTGCAATTACTGTAAGTTCAAATCTTACTAGGTTCAAGGTTGACTCAGCCTTCCATCCTTTCTAAGGTAGGTAAAATGAGGACCCAGTTTGTGGGGGCAATAAGCTGATTTTGTATAAATATACAAAAGTATGAAGGCTATTGCTTAACGCATTGTAAGCCTCCCTGAGTTTCCGGAGAAGGGCGGCATATAAATCATTTTTTTTAAAAAAATATCTTGATGGCACCACATTGGGGAATTCTCTCTATAAGCTTTTGGTTGGTTAAAAGGAATACGGTAAAAAGTAATATTTTGCTGAGTACTAGAGTTGAAAGAAAGGTGGCTAATTTTATATAACATACTAAGTTAAAATGTGCTGGATAGCTTGTAGTTCAGATTGTTAGGGACTCTGGCCATTGTTTCAGTATGTTGCATGAATCAGACCATGAATTAAATCATACAATAATTTGTTCAGTTCTAGTTGCAGTATCATCTTGGACGTTCTGGAAAAAAAATTAAATAGAATTGGACTTGATCCTGAATGGAGATTATGGGAAATACCATGACTGTTTGCTAGACTAAGAATGTTTATTTTAAGCATGCTTGAAAAAGTCACAGAGGAAAAATTATTATTGCTGATGCCTGTGAAGTAATCAGGAGTTAAGCTAAATTTAAAGGAGTTGTTATCTTTTGTGGGGATAACACCAGGGGTGGGCTGCTGGGGGTTCACAGGGATTCAGGAGAACCTCTAGCTAACCTCTGTGCAGTTCGGAGAACCCCCAAATCCCACTCCTGGCTGCCCCCCCATCCCACCCCTCCCAGAAGTCCCCATGTGGCTCATTTTGGATGCAGATAGGTGCAGGGCATGCACGGAGGCTCGAGGAGGGCGAAAAACGGGCCTACTGCAAGTTCAGGAAGGTTGGAAATGGCCTTGGGAGCCTGTGAAAGCCGCTTTCACCCTCCCAGAGGCTCAGAAAATGCCTCCAGAGTCCGGGGAGGGCAAAAATGCCCCCCCAGCATGGTGCAGGAGGCCAACTAGGCCATGCCCACCATGGCCACGCCCACCCAGCAACCAGGCAGAGAACCCCTTGCTAAAATGTTTGAAGCCCAGCCCTGGATAACACCTTATATGACTATAAATGTAAACTGAGTTCAGCATTAAGTGTGTTCAATAAGCAAATCTATTTGGTCTAAGTCCAAGTTCTGGTATAACATAATGGTGTAAATGTATAAACTACAGAATATGGGTTGTTTGTCTCAACCATCACTTCCTCAATGGCCTTAGGCAACCATTCATCTCCCTCAGTTTATGTACATACACACAGAGCACAGAATGAAGCTGCCATTGATTGAACCCAAGATCGTCTGTACACAAAACACTCACTGTACTACTGGGGTCAGTACAAGTAGTCCTTGACTTATGACCACAATTGAGCCAAAATTTCTGTTGCTAAGACAGAAGGTCGCAAAAGGAGATCACATAACCCTGAGACACTGCAACTGTCATACATATGAGTCAGTTGCCAAGCGCCTGAATTTTGATCACATGAACATTGGGATGCTTCAATGGTTGTAAGTGTGAAAAACAGTCCTAAGTTACTTTTTTCCAGTGCCGTTGTAACTTTGAACAGCCACTAAATGAACTTTTGTAAGTTGAGGACTACCTGTATCCTTCCCACCTCAGGACTGGTGACTTATACTTGGAAAATTTCAGGAAAATCAGAACATCACGTCAAACAGTCCTTCTAAATAAACTGCATTTATTCTTATCGTTTCATAACTTAGTGTACCCTAGATTGTAAGAAAAAGACTATATACTCAATCAACATGATCTATGGGAATTGTGGGAATTTTAATTCCAGCACATCTGGGGTCATCAGGTTGGAGAACATAGAAATAGTACTTTTATATGTTTCTCCATTTTTGGAAAGAAATAAGAAGCATTCTATGACGTACTTTTGCTATTGTTTCTTCAGGTAACTGTATTTTATGGGTTTCTATCACATTGACCATAAATTAGCTACATGAGATTTGTTCCCACAATACATTAGGCTAAAATAAAGTTGGCTTAGTTTATAATGCTGTATATGCAAAGCCTATAATTCTGTAAAGAATTTTGATGACTTATGAAAATGAAGTTTCACATCTTTGTGCAATCTCAACAATTATAACACGAATAAAACTCTTACGTTGCAACCTTATGAAGGAGACTTACTTAAAAGTAAGTGTCACTGACTTCCAAGCAACGGAAGGCTTACTTCCAAGCAACTGTTCATTGTAGCCTTAAGAAGCTGGTAGAAGTTGGGGAATTCTAGAAGTTAAAGTCCACTCATCTTAAAGTTGTCAAGTTTGAAAAACAGTGCTCTCGGCTGAGAACATAACTCAATTGGTGTAATGCATTTTTCCTGAAATGATTTTTTTTAAAGGTGGAGGAAATGAAAAACTCAAAATGTTAATAATGCTTTACCTTGTAACAGCCCAAAACTCTAATGAACATTAAAAAAAAAAAAAACAGAATAATGTCATGATTGCCACCAAAGAGCCTTGGTGGTGCAGCGGACTAAGTGCTGTTATGTAGCACTTAGCTGCCAGCTGCCTGCAATTAGTGCGAGTTCAAATCTCACCAGACTCAAGGTTGACTCAGCCTTCCATCCTTCCGAGATAGGTAAATTGAGGACCCAGATTGTGGGAGCAATAAGCTGAATTTGTAGAAACACCGCTTATGGGGGGGGCAAAAGCCCTAATAAGTAGGTATATACAAAAGAATGAAGGCTATTGCTATAAGTGCATTGTAAGCTGCCCTGAGTCTTCAGAGAAGGGCAGCATATAAATTGAACTAATAAATAAATAAATAATAAATGATCAATTATGATCAGTGATCGGAATGAAAAAATGGAAACCAATGTGCTAAGCCATTTTTGCTGTGGTTGCCAGGATTGCTTCCCCATGTTTACATAATTAATCCAATATTCTGGTTATGCAGAATATGATAAATACAGGATTCATACATATACCATATGTGCTTGGAGTGATAGTACTTCTGACTTTCAAGCAAACCCAACTAATGTGGTTTTCTTGTTTGTGGATTAGAAAGTTGGGTGAACTCAGCAAATTTATCAACTATTACATTGGCTTAGCTTTTTGACAGATAACTGTCTCAGTTTTACCGTCTTGAATACTCCAGTTAATTCTCAATGCAGCTGTAGTACAAATTTCATTCTCTCCCTCTCTTAAACTATCTAGCAGTATTCCACTCGGCTATGAAATATTTTGCTGTTCTATGTCTTTGCTACAGAAGCTGTTGAAATCACTCCAGAAATGAAATTCTGCTTCTACTTTGCTATTTTTCAGATAAATCATCTCTCTAGTCATCGGTTTATACAAGGCAGATGTCCATATGATGTTGTCAGGGTTTCAAGGTTATTGTCCTAATACTCTTAATAAAGTCCTATTCCACAATATTTCAAGTTGTATTCTCATTGCCAGCAACTCACTGATAAGATAAAATGGAGTTGAGGCAACAAAGTACAATTTACTGATGATGCTCTTTTTGTTAAATATATTATCAAGGTCCAGATCATTTTATAAATCATTTAAAAACGTATTAAAATGTTTATCACAAGTCTGGACAGCATAGCCCTCTAATTGCCATTAGGATATATAAGGTGTCAACTAAACATATCTGCAACCAAGTTCAAATAGTGCACTAAGCCATGATCTGCTGACAAAACCAGTTTCCTGGATTTATACCCTATGCTAGGCATAAGCCACAGTGGCATTCAGACAATATCAAATAAGTCTTAAGGTTATATATGAACCTCAGCTTGGGTCAGCAGAGCCAAACAAATTACAGTTTGTGACTATGAGTCACACAAAATCACCAGTCACATGCTAACTCTTCCCTCTCTTTGCAAACGTTGCTTGTGGAAATGGCAACTTTATCTATAAAACAAAATTATGATGTATCATATAAAAACAGCACCAGGAATAATCTTTTACTAAATTCTTAGGTAAAAGAAATTGCTGATGTTAACGAAATACATATACATATATTTTGTCAACAGCAAAATTATTTTATCAGATTGTGATCATTCTTTTCAGCACCTAGTGACTGATGCTTATAAAAGTGAGATAATGAAAGATTTTGTATTTTATTAGATATATATGGCTGCCCATGCTGCTGTAACAAATTTCAGCAAATAATAATTATTATTATTATAAAACAGGCCCCAAACAATCAATATAAGGTATTAATTCCCAAATTTGAGAACAATTGAGCCCAAAATTTCTGTTGCTAAATGTGACATTTGTTAAGTGAGATTTGCCCCATTTTACGACCTTTCTTGCCACAGGTGTTAAATGTATTACTACAGTTGTAAAGTTAATAACATGGTTGTTAGTGACCCTGGCTTCCCCATTGACTTTGCTTGTCTGAAGGTTGCAAAAGGTGATCACATGATCCTCGGACACTGCAACCGTCATAAATATGAGTCAGCTGTAAGTGTGAAAAAGGGCCATAAGTCACTTGTTTTAGTGCCATTGTAACTTTGAATGGTCACTATATGAACTGTTGTAAGTCAGAAGCTAGCTGTATAAGACCAATTCTGATCATCAAGGTAAAAGCAGTGCAATAACCTAAGAATACCCCAGCTAACTTCCAGCCTCCATGCCCTGGAGCACATCCAGGTCTTTAAGGCTTAATGATAGCCAGTAGAGTTGGGTTATGACTCTTCATACAATGTAATTCAGTATCGTACACACATTTTGCCCCTGCTTCTTTGTCTCTCTGTCTTCTCTAACATCTGTTCAAGTAAGTTTCATCACTATCAAACACTACTTTTTGTTAATAATTTAATTGCAAGGATTTAAATGTTCAAGTCAAAAAAGTAGTAGCAAAATTATCATTATCTATATTAAGATGAAAAAGAAGTGATTTCTAAAACAACGGGATTCAAAACTCATAGAATCTGTGATGCAAGCTATAAAAATACCACAGTTTGAAATTATCCTGATTTGTTAGGAGTTGTCAGTGGTTTTATCAGGGGATGCAGTGGTTCATTGGGCTTAATGACGCTGGAACTGCCCGTCAGAAATGGTGAGTGAGCTCCCGTCGCTCGATCCTTAACTCCTGCCCACCCAGCAGTTCGAAAGCACGCAATATTGTGAGTAGATAAATGGGTACCACTTTAGTGGGAAAAACCTAGCTGCATTTGTGTGTGAGGAGAGCAGACGCCGGTGCTGGACCTGGATGGATGTGAGGCAATGCAACACGAGGCGAGGCGAGGCGAGGTCGGCAGAGGTGCCTGGAAAAACCAGCAACCAAAGCAACACTTGCTAATTGGTGTAAAGCTAGTTTGACCCCTGCGGTGCATCAAGGATAGGTGCACAAGTGCCAAACAGAATGAACGAGCAACCTAGGTTGTCAGGACTGCATCTAGCATATGTAGATTTCCTTGACGTTGTATGCTATACACTAAATTAATAAGTAGTTTCACTAATATTGAATCTGTATTGGTTTCTCCCATTATTACAGTTGGGAAAGCTAAAGGAATACGATCAGGTTCACACATTCCATTAAACCATATTTTGTCTAAGCATGGTTTATTAAATCAATGCTTGCAAAAGCACAAACCTTTGTTTACAAACAACATGAGCTGAACGTTAAGCCAAAACCAAACAAGTGACTATATGAAATAGTTTGGTGTATGATTTCATGAATATACAGTTATGTGTCCACATGGATTATGGATTGCCTTCCTTGTTCAATATGAACAATGCCTGATACCCTTAAGGAATCGAGTCTTAGCCATTCTTGATTGCTAAACACAATACTTCTAACATTCCAGAACATTTTCTTTCAATTCTGAAGCTGCGTCCTAAATACTGAATCAGCTATAAACCCATAGATATTTGCAATATATCACTTGATCTGTCCATGATAAAATGAATGGGCCCTAAACTTACACTTGTCCTGTAAAGAACAACTGGAAGTGAACTTAATTCAGAACAACAACAGAAATATATTTATATTTCCCCTCAGGGGTTACATCAAGGATGGCATTATTTTCTTTGGCAAAATAAAATCCCAAAGCACAGGTGTCTTGCAGGACATTATGTGAGGAATATTCTAATTGAGTCGTGGAGGAAAATTAAGGGTAAATTCTACTCTTCAGTCCCCTCCTGGCTGGTACCACTTGAAGCTATAACGTATAGGCCTCTATATAACAAAGAAAATCACCTCTCTTACCAGGAACTTTTGGACCCCCATGGCAGTCTGAAAACAAGAAATGAGTTGGAGTTGCAGGGAAGACAACTGGATTGGTGGGCTTATGCCCAAATTTGCTCGAAATTTAAGAAAGATAGGGAACAAGTTGGTATTAATTTGAATCAGCATGATCTGGACAATATCATTCTAGGAAAAGAGGATAAAATGTTATCAAGGATATATAAACTTCTAATAGACTATTGGATAGGGGATGAAATAGTTAAAGACTCTATGATTGCCTGGGGGAGAAATATTGGTTATCCAATTGATTTGATCAAATGGGAAGAAATCTGGCTCAAACATATGAAACTCCTGTGGGCAACATTATATAAAGAAAATGTGTACAAGATGCTGTATAGATGGCACCTTCCACCTGCCCGTCTTTCTAAAATGTATTCAAATCTCTCATCAAACTGTTGGAAGTGCGGGGAGATCGGCACCTATTTCCACATGTGGTGGACCTGTCCCAGGACGAGCGAATTCTGGAAAACCATACAGGCATGGATTATGGAAATCACAGGTTATAACCTAATTCTGAAACCAGAGTACTATCTACTGAACATTAGGCCAGATAATATAGGCACAAATATATGGTGTCTGTGTGTATTTATCACCACCTCAGCAAGAATATGTTTCGCCCAACATTGGAAGGGGAAAGACCTGCCGGCTGAAGATTTGATTCTGGAGAAAATTTTGGATTATGCGGAAGCCGACAGCTGACTAAAGCATTGCGAGATCAAAAGGACTCCGTATATTTCCAATGTTGGGACAAATGGTATGTTTGGTTGAACAACAGACACCCAAAAAGTCAAGTATAACCAGGACTATGTTTAATATTTGTTAAATTTGACTGAAGCCTACATACCGTAGAAAGCGTAAATATCATGTAAAGTTTCTGTCGCGATCATTTGTTTGACTATTTCTTTTTTGTTTGATGTACTGTTTTAAATAAATAAAAATTAAAAAAAAAAAGAAATATATTTATATTTAATACATGTTGATTGCCTTTTTACTTTAAGGCTTCTCTTAAGCATAATCCCCAAGCCAATCTAGTGCAACATTATGTTTTCACATTATCTAGAGACAGAAACATATGAGTCTATAAACAGAATATGAGTGCATGAGCAATTATGACTAGAGAGATACGACTCTGACAAGAAAGCACATAGCAAATTAATGTTTAGAAAAGAAGAAAGTTTGTTCAAGTATCTGATAAATTCTACAAGATAACAACCTAAGTGTCTAGTTTGCTCTGTATCAACCTGTCCTTCTTTTCAAGCTCTTTCAGTGTTATCTGGCAGACCCTCAGCAAGCATTGCAAGAAATCAAGATGCCTCCATCAAAGGAATTCTGAAACATAACCTGTGAGCGATAAGAAGGCAGGCAGACAGGCAAGAAGGCCGGCAAGCAGGAAGGCCGGCAGGCATGCAAACAGGAAGGAAGGAAGGAAGGAAGGAAGGAAGGAAGGAAGGAAGGAAGGAAGGAAGGAAGGAAGGAAGGAAGGAGCTTCTCCAGCTACAATTTGGCAGTAGTGAATCTTGTGCTTTGAAATGGCAAAGAGAAAGATGGAGTCTGCTTTCTCCAAAGCTTGTTTGGACAGCATTCTTAATGAGTGATTAAGAATTGTTTGTTGAGCACTGCTTCAGCAGGGTTTCTTCTCTTTTCTTTTGGACGGTTTCATTTCACAGCCAATGGAGGGGCCTTCTGTATTGTCCAAGGAGGGAGGGAAGCGTGCACTTCATTGGATCTTTGCTCCTTTGGCTCCCTCCTTCCTCCTTTGTTGTATGTTCACAGTCACTCTTCGGGTGCCCCCTGCTTCCAATCCCTGTTTAAAGCAGAACTGCAAACTCATAATATTTTGCCTTCTTCCCTCCCATAATTACAAGCAGCTGTTTCCCTCTACAATACCACCCCCTCCCCAAATCCGACTCTCGGCAATCACCATGGAGATGTCACTAGTAGGAGCAAGGCTGTGGCTATGGAAACCTGCTAGTACTTACTCTTCCTTGTAAAGTTTTCTCCTCGTGTGAGGGAATGTGAAGGAGCAGTAAACACAGGGACTACCGGATGCATGTAAGATTTAGCGATAATATTTTGATTTGTGTAGAAGGCGCTTGAATATATGCACATATACTGTATACTGTACACATGCATATGTATACACATGCATATATTTATATATCTACGTATATGAGAACTACTTTTGTGTATTAGTTAAGGTATCAGGCTAATAATTCTAGCACCACCTTAGGCATGAAGCCACTTGAGTGACATCACCGGGTGTCAACCTTGATTGGTGTGTGTTTGTGCATGTTTGTGTGTGTGTGTGGGGGGGGGAAGGAGAGATATGATAGATAGATAGATAGATAGATAGATAGATAGATAGATAGATAGATAGATGATAGATGATAGATAGAAGATAGATAGATAGATAGATAGATAGATAGATAGATAGATAGATAGACAGACAGACAGACAGACAGACAGACAGACAGACGGGGAGGGAGAGGCAGAGGCAGAGGGAGAGGGAGAGGGAGAGGGAGAGAGATTTAGTACCACAGCCACTTCAAGTTTAAAATATGAATTTCAAAAATTTTTTGAACTTTTTCTGGCAAAGTCAAACACTACAAATATTGGTTGGTTGTATGGTAGTCCTTGTACAAAGTCCTTGTTTTAGTAATATTTTGTGGGCTAAAGCACATTGACTTGGTTCACTCACTGAAATAAACCAAAAACGTACTTTTCCGTCTCCAGTAACTGAATGTATACAGAGTTTTAAAACTAACCAAACAATGCTACAACTTCGCTATGTCAACGCAGACATTGTGACACATTCTTTTGGTGCAGAATTGTAGATCCTTTACTGATTCAAAATTATTTATATGACATTTTACATTTGTCTGTAACTTTATTTTTTACATTTCTTGTGTGGCAAAGAGGCAGTCCCAGAACCAGCGAAATCTGGGGGCTGGGCAGGGGAAAGAATGTATCTGCCCTCAGTGTGGAAGGGATTGCCACTCTCGAATTGGCCTTTTTAGTCACACTAGATGCTGTTTTAGTACCTCTTTCCAGAGCACGATACCATATTCTCTTGAGAATGAAGGATGCCAATGATTTCTTGTGTGGAATTCAATGTTAATGTTAAAGACCATTTGTACACTTGGTGTATGGCCAGCCACTCCCTTCTGTCTCATATACAAATCCCCAAATATCTATACCAAGTCAAGTCAAGTCAGTGTTTATTACAGTCAAAGACCAGAGCAAGTTAAAAACAGCCAAGGAAATCCAGTTAATACCAATATCAGTTGAACCTGTCTACAAACAATCCTATATAAGTAAAATTCATATTTCAATCAAATCTAGCAGTTATGATGGGCCACAAAGTTGCTATTTCATACTAAATTTAATATCAGCCCAATTAATTTCAGAATTTAGTATGCCAGAATATTAATAATAGGAATGAGAATGCAAATGAAAAACCACATTTTGAACTAAAGCAACTCTTAATAATATGTTTACTACCACAAACAATATTTCTTTCAGTATTAAAAGCCTTTTCACATCCAGGCAACCACACAAAGAATATAAAACTCTTTCTTTTTGCTAGTAGTTTTTTCCCCCCAACTTTAGCAATTTTAAGATGCTGGCTGAGGAATTCTGGGAGTTGAAGTCCACATATTGTAAACTTGGTAAGATTGAGAAACATTGCACTCAAGCAAAAATGCATATTTAGTAGTTAAAAAGTGAGGCGGATTAAGCCACTCAAGCAAACATTAGCACTGCTTCTTTAAGAAGAAAAGCAATTCATATCTAAAATTAATGGCAATGGTAAGGAAATTAATAGCACATTTTCACATGGAGACTAAGCAGTATTTGGGAAGAAATTTAGAAAAAAGTTCTTCAGAGCAATTCTTTAAAGCAGGCTTCTCAAACTCACATCATTACGGTGGCGTCACATGATATATCTGGACTTTTCCCCCCTTTGCTAAACCAGGTGTGGGCTTGGCCAGCATGTGACGCATCTGGCCCGTGGGCCGGGAGTTTGACAGCCTTGCTTGAAAGCAACTGCATCTTTACCAGGCCTGGATTGCCAATTAGCAATCTGCAGCAACTATGTGATCCTCACATAAGGGGAAAACATAACTACTTTAAAGAGCTACAGATGGGTATATTTGTGGCCATGTACACCCTGAAACACTTCTTTGAAATCAGATCCAAAGCACTACACAAACCCTATTTGCCATCCCTCTGTATATTATATGGTAGAATGAGATGATAGAACTTGAAAGGGATCTCCTCAAGCAGAATTAAACAAATGATTTTGACACATAAAAAGCACCGTGGAAATACTATACAGTACGTTAATGAGATGGCTATTTTACATCTTTTCCCCAATATAGCACAAAGTTGGCTACATTTTTTGCATATGATTAATTACATGCCAAAAAAAATTGTTCATATACAAAGACTTTGAAATCATGGCTATCATACTTGTACCTCCTAGTGTTGTAGCCTCAAATTCTATCAACTCAAAATCCCATCTTATTCTACAAGATGTGTAAAATGATTTGTTCAAAATAATGTGTTTTTACTGTATTTTTGTGTACAGTACAAGAGTAACGCCATCGCATACAATAAATTGTTGAAATTGTATAACTTTGTCCCCAAGGCAAAGTAAATTGTACGTTAATTTTATTATAAGGATTATAATATTGACATATATCAATAAGTTAATTATAAAGTTTGCAAGCTACCAGTATTTATAATATTTATAACTTAATTATAAATAAAGGTAGCAACATTCTCAAGCCGAACATGGCTTCAGTTGACTCTATTATCATTATTTTTAATATTTTAATATAAAGGTGAAATGACTCATGCTATATAGCCTTCCTCCAAGATGCTGTTGAATTCTCAGTCAAATTCAGGTGGTCTCATCCCAATATTAACCAGGTTTGATTCTGCTTTGGTAAACCAGATGCTGCCCCTGCTGCGGCTATTTATATCGTTTACACTTTTAATTCATTATCATGCCAAAATTACATTGATTCTAAATACCATTACAGTTATCAGGAAGCTGTTTTAACTGAACCAGACCATCAAATCAGTCTTCATTTCCGTTCTGCCTAATGGCCATTTTTCACCCTAGCATTGACCACAAATAAATATCCATGACCCAAATGAAGTCATAAAACACTCAAACCTAGCCACACTATGCATGCCTAAACCCAAATGTCCCACTTCTGTTTATGATCAATTACATGTAGTCCTCAATTTATAGCTGCAATTGAGCTTGGAATTATCATCATAAATTGAGGCATCACATGACCAGATCTGATTTTCTGACTTTTTTGCAGCAGTCATTAAGCAAATCCCTTTTCCCCCTGGGTGGTTTTTTTTTTTTTTTTTTTTTTTTTGCTGTAAACCAAAAACAAATGCCAGAAACTGGCAGAACTTTGAATGGTCATTAAGAGACGGGTTGCAAGTCAAGAACTACCTATAAACTAACAGCATACTGCTATTTCCTACACTCAAAATCAGTTGCTGGAGGCCACTGCTTCATTCCACCCAACTGAAGACGAAAAATCTCTGTGAGGAACAAATTCTCTATTGCCTATTGTGAAAAAGGGATCAGGATTGCTCACGATTTATGAGTCAAACGCTTCTCTCAATTATATCTTATTTGCTTCTCCCTCTACTCTTTGGTACCCATGCAGTTAAATCTGTCCAAGGCAAGTAATAACTTCAGCAAAAAAGAGAGAGTAAATGCCTCAGAGTGAAAGAAAGCAAAGAACATTGTGGTCCCTTCCTCCCTCCCACTTCTTTTGATAACACTACTCTAAACATAGACAAGAATTTATATCCCTCCTTCCCCAACCCATAGTCCTGGAGTCCTACTGAGGGTATTTCAAGGTAGCAAAAATGAATGGGAAACTTTCAGTGTGATTTAGGGAGATCCGTACAAGTAAGGACCTTCTCTTCAGTGAGATTGGTGAAAAACCACCATGCTGTCTTCAAGCAACAGTAAACCTTATATGATTTACTAACTGTACTTTATCCATTGCTTCATTCTCCCTTCTGTATGCAGGAGCTCTATGGTACCCAAATGTAACTGTATGATGCCAAATGCTATCTGAGCCGAAACAGAATTTTTGATCAATGTTACCTCTCATGGTGTTATTATATGTATTCAACTGCAGCTTCTTTAATCCCATGCCTTCCCTTTTAATGGATCTTAAGATAGTTAAACTTCAACAATAAACTAATCGTTAAAATAACCCATCTTTCTTTAATACATCTGAAATCAGAAGACAACGCAGAACTAATTTTGCACGTATGTCTGTAATCTCAGCAGTTTTATATACATAGAATTCAACAGCCAGATACACATTTCACCTACAACTAATATCCTGAAGAATAGAAGATGATGGAAAAACATTATCTATACTACCATCTTATTGAATGATTCAAGCATCAAATAGATTAGAAATGTTTACTATTTTTTCTTAGATGAAATTGGAAATTTTATTATTGTTCAGTGAGGAAATAAAAAATGGTGATTTTAAAAAGCAGAGTTTGGATAACCTTGCCTTAACGGACTATGGTGGTGTCGGGAGGGGTGGGGAGAAGTACTACAATATGAAAAAGATACACCCAAATATGTTCTTCGTGGAAATGAGTAAGAAAAAGTTGTAGAAGCATAACTTTTGTTGCCCAGTTTGCAAACGTTTAAACAAAACCCTATTGAGTTGCCCAATCTTGTTTATCTGTTTAGGCCTAAACTTTTGTAATTGCCAAGACACATTTATAAATTACAAGAAAGCGTTCCTGGTGAAACGAATGCATACTGGATAGGTTATGAAGTATCTTCCCATGTTGGAAAGCCTCACAGGTTTCTCATAATCTCATAATTCATTCACTAAGCATCAAACTGTTAAACAGTCAGTTTTAGCACTTTTGGAATTCCTGATTTCCTATCCACCAGGCACCCAACGTTTCCTTTTCCTTCACTCATTGTAAAACAGCCTCTGCAATGCTTAATGGGGAAGGATCCATCCCCCAAATATTGATAAAAGCACAGACTTTCCTAGAAGTGTCGATGCAGGAATTGGCCACAATAAAAAAAAAACATGAAGTTATGAACTTTTTTTTTTAAATGACAGAGCCTGCAATAAGCATAGATGAAACATGAAAGGTAGGTCTAAAATGAGAGTCTAGAATGTGAGGAAACAGCCTTTGACTGACCATCCTGTGCTGGGGAGCTAGTTAAGACCTGTTATCATGAGTATGCCTCTCTCTTTAGGGATCCAGCTCACAAATTTTGGATTATTAATATCCCTTTCACATACTGCTCGCTTTCCATTTCTCCCATTATCCAACTACAGCGAAGAGGATCCAAGGGATGTGTTTCCAAATTTTGTGGCAATGCCTTCATTTAATTCTCATTAAAAAGGACAGTCAATAACCATCACTGCTAAACTAGCTGGGTTCTGCAAGCATCTTTCCTTAACAAGAGCAGGGGGGGGCCTTGGGAGAGAACAAGGAAAAGAAAAGGGGTCAGCAGCTAAAAACAATGAAATGGCTAACCTTGGTTCACCAAACTCTAATCCAGTGTGTATTAAGGCAGCAGCAGCAACTAGTGGTTTTAAAAATTTCATCCCAGGGCTGAAGAACCCTTCCTGTAACTAAAGTGCCACTTGGACAGGATTTAGTGATAGGCACCCATTGCCCTCTGCAAAAGAAAATTAACAGGAGGTCTCCTAAAGACAGCATTCCTGGTGGTTTACTATATTTTGAAGGAAACCAATTCCCTCTAAAGCACTGAGGGGTGTTTATATAAGATTAATTTCAGATTTGGCCATTGCCTAATTAGGAGACCCTAATCGCATGTGTTTAGGCACTGCATTTTATCACGTACATGCATTAAGATATTTGCCTTGAATTCTACATCACACATTCTAGAGCAGTATATTAAAAATGATTTCTAACAAATAACTGTCTTGAAGGGGGAAGGTATAGAGAGAAGGAAAGTTCTATCACTTTTCCTGGGCTTCTAGTTTCTGAGAACAGATTCTGGAATTGTCCCAAGTCAGGACATCCAGTCTGGCTGCTTCTATCAATTTGGCCACTTCTCAGTTTCAATTAATTCCTTAATTAATCTTGTCCCTGTTTAACAGAAAGGACTTTCTTTTTTTCTTTCACAATTTCTTTGGTAGAAATTGAATTTGGGACCTGCTGATCTATCAGAATTAAATTTCCTGCCTGCGATCATTTCATATTTACATAAATAAAACAAAAATTTAAGCACACCCACTCGTCACAAACTATTTTCTCTAAATGTGATACATTGTATCTACTTTTAATCTACATTCAGATGTTAGTGTTGAATGTATCATATCCCAAAGGAAATTTGTGCTTTGTTAGCTGAACCGGGCAAATATTCTTTATAGATCAACCTGTTGAGTGGGTTTAAATTCATTTAGCGACATTTGACTGAATCAACATTGTTTGAAAGATATACTGAAATCAGGAAGAGATTAGAATTTGCTTAAAATGGCTTAACCACCATTCTTCTTGTTATTTATACAGGTGTGTAATTACTATTAATTTAACCATTTCTTGCTCGCCTTATAACTGCTCTAGAGATGCTCTAATATTTGATGCAAACTAGATATAAGCAAACTGCAATTAAACCTTCAGATTCCCATTGATTTCCCCAAAGAGCGATGGAAAGGCACGTATAAAGTTGGAGAAGAGATGTGAAGGGTCAGGAAAAAAATTAAAATGAGCTGCCTTCCCAGCCTCCCCCCCGCCTCCAGCCTCCCCTCCCCGGATGAAGCTATATTTCTCCGCCGACGCAAAAGGATTCTTTACATAACAACTGAAACTCCGAAGAAAGCCTAATTGGATTAAGTCCTCTGAAAAGAAGGCGAAAGTTCCTGAATGGGGCAAAGCCAAAAGCTCCACTTTCCATGCCATCTGTTGAGCAAGGTCGGGAAAGTGATTCCTGATTAATATTATCTTAATCAATCCCGCTGCCAAGGTAGCCGCGGGGACTTCGGCGAACTAAGCGTCCCGTTCATCCGTTCATCTCCAACTTGTAAAGCTATGGATCACTTCTAAGGCGTTGGGAGGTTTATTCCACTTTTGGGAGTTTACAGCAAAAAGCCTGGTCAGCCTCTTGCGGGTGGAGGCACCCCGGTCGTTCTGCCGAGGAGGTGCCGAGCTTCTCCCCCTCCGTCACCAAGGCGCCCCAGATAAGTTTTTACCCCGTTCCCATCTCCCCTTTTCCTACACATCGCGCTAGTCCAAGGCTGGCTCGGCTCGCTCTATCGGTTGCAGCAAAAGAAGTTCCTAACAAAACTTTCAATTTTAAACGTGGGAGGGAGGGAGGGAAAGGGGGAGTCCTAAAGCCACTGCTGGCCTCTTCCTTCCCCACGTTTAGTTTTCAAAATTCAAATGTTGATGGGCAACCTATCTGCCCATGTTGGGAGTTTCGGATTCCCTGGTTCGTGGTATTTTTATTCGTTTTGATTTTGATTTTCATGATTTGGGCATCCCTTCCCCTTGACCAACAGGCCGGTTGATGCTTTTATCATCCCCCCCGCTTCAAACACATAAAATCCGCCCAGAAATATTTTTCTTGTAAATCTTCCTCATCGAGGTGTCTAGGGCGCCATTCGGCTCTTTAAAAAAAACAAAACAACAACCGGCATTCCCACCCCCCAGCCCCAGGCCGCTGTTTTGTTGAGGGGGGTCCCCAAAAACGGAGAGCGAGAGCAACAGCCCTAAAACTTCCACCCTAAAAATCTCGAGGTGGAGAGGAGAGTAGGAAAGAAACTTCTGAAGACTTTGAGGTAATGGCCGGGATCCGATCCTTCAGCCCGAATCACTTGATCTCCCTTGCTTTGGCTTCCTATGGATTTCCAGGCACGTTTTAAAGACAACTCTTCAACTATAGCCAGCTCTTCCCTTCCCCCGTCCTATAGATTTCTCAACAGGCCCATTTAGATCTAGCTTCCAAATTTCAGTGCAACTGACCCGCACTGTAATCCCCCAAATCCCTTCTTGTAGAACTTTCCCCACTGATTTTCAGGCGATATAGGCTCCAGAAGTCGACAAACCGAGAAAAATAACAGCCTAAGGTTGAACATCCAGTTTAAAATAAATAGAGGAAAAAGTTGCCCTCGCTCCGTTTCCAGAGATAAGCTCCTTCCACCCGCCCCTTCTGCCTCTGCTCAGCACCTGCTGAGATTTTACAGCTTCTGCGCCTAGAGTCCTATCCAGCGCCTCGTGCAAGCTAACCGCCCACCCAGACCTCATTTGGGGTATCCCTGGGGGAACAAAGCCACCGTCACTTCTTGCCGCTTCACTGGTGCCTCCAACCAGAGGAGGCTCCAGATTTGAGAACTGGATCAGTTGCCACTGAGTAGCCAGGGTGAGGTTAAAGCACCCTGAACAGATCTGGAGTGAGCAGAGGATCTAATAAGGAAAGGCTGGGGTGACATGGGGGGGGGATCATAAATTCACGAATGGGAAAAGAGGGAGATTAAAGCTGATATTTTAAACTGATTTAAGAGCTGTAACAATTAATAGGATTCATTCCAATACAGAGTTTTGCTTGGAGATAATGGGAGTTGCTTCATAACAGTCCAGTATTCCAATATAGGCCTATGATCTTAAGTAAAGATTTGTCCTAAGAATTAACTAGTCCTCCTCCTCCTGAGTATCAAAATCTCGCAATGGATTTACCAAGGTTTCCAGCCTCATAATCCTAAATATTTCTATGGCTTCCTCCTCCCCCCTTTTCCCACCTGGGCCCCTAACTACTAAGCCAGGCAGAGGTCAAGTCTCCAAAATTTCCCTGGAATTGCAAGGAAACCTCAGACAGGGGTCATTTCCCCCCCACCCACCCACCCCAAAAAATATTTCTGTCTCTCCTTGTGGCTAGTTCCAGTCTGGTGGCACCCCAAAGCCAACCCCACCCTAGAAGGTTCCCCTTTAAAGCGCCTGGGCTGTTAGAAGCTTGCAAAGAGAGTTGGGGGGGGGGTAAGTGGCCCCGATCCTTCCCACCCAGGCTTGGAGAGTGAGGCAAAAGGCCTGGGCCCCGTCCTTTGGGGCCTCCAAGTCTCCCGCGAAAGGCGCCTTGGATCGAGCCGTCCCGATCCAAGGGAAGGAAGGCTGACAGGTTCGCATCCCCACCAGATTTCCTCTCCCGGCTACTTTCTTCCCGAGCTCGGGCTGTTTGTGGGCCGCCCCGACGGCTTGGACTGACCTGTGGAATCCATGTCAGGTTCCTGCAGCAACCCACAATGCATGCTGATCCCATGGACAGTACAGGCGCCCCAACGTCCGAGGTGCGTTTTGGGGAGTTCCCCTCGGCTCAGAGGGACAGGCGAGGGCGAGGGGGAGGAAGGGTGTGTGTGTCAGAGGGGGGGGGAAGAGATGGGGAGGCCAGAAGGGGAGGGGGAGAGAGGGTGGGGGAGAGAGAGAGAGAGAGAGAGAGAGACCCTCAGTAAATCCAGCAGGGCAACGTCGGAGCCGTCAAAATGTTTGCGGATGTTTCATGGGAAAAAGCGTGATTTTATAGGAGCCCTGATGGGAGAAATGTCATTGATAGGCCGGCCAGCCTGATGAATGGCTGCTAGTCAGATGGGGATGTGGCAAGGCTCAATGTGAACCCCATTGTGCCACTGTTTTGAATAAGAAAAGAGCTCCTCCGGCAAAGGGGGGGGGGGGAGAGAGAGACTTCGGAGCTCTTCGGCGACTGAGCCCCACACTTCTTTCGGCAGCTTCCCCCCCTCCCCGCTCGCCCTTCGGGAAGGCTGCTCTTGGGGAAAGTTCCACGCACAGCCGGACCCCCTTCGTCCCATTTCCCTTCCCCCCTTCCGCCCCTCCCTCCCTCCCCCCCCCACCCCACGTTTGGCTCAGGACAGCCTGGGATCGACCCGGACTTCGCCCTCCTCCTCCGGCCCGACTGCCCCCGCCCCTCCCCCTCCTTCAGGGAGTTTGCTCTGAGGGAAAGAGCCTCTGCCCCCCCCCCTCCTCTCGCTGGGTGTTCCGGGGGCTTCACACGCCGGGCCCTCTCCGGCTTCCCCCCCGACGTGGCTTGGCTCTGGCCGAAAATACGCCCAGCACAACATTCAAAGGTGGCCCCAACGTTCACTAAAGTCTCTCCCCCACTCCCCCCCCCCACAAAAAGAGACCAGGGCCGAGCTTGGCCTGCTTTGGCCTCCTGTCCTGGGCGCTGAGGGGATGCGCAAAGGGACCCTTTGGATATCTCCTCGATCGACCAGATGCCGAGATAGCTCTATACACAGGTGTATGTATATATATATGTCTATAAGTATATATACACACATATATCTACACACATACATATACATACCCATACACACACACACACACACACACACGCATATGCATATATATATATATATATATATATATATATATATATATATATATATATGCATATACATATACAAATTTATTTATTAGTCGCATTTCTATACATACACACACATGTATGTGTCTGCATATGTACACAAACATACACATACACATGTATATGTGTGTAATATATATATGCATTTGTATATGTATATGCATATGTATGTGTATGTGTATATATGTTTTATGTGTGTGTGTATATACTTACACACACATATGCATATACATATATATACAAATGCATATAGATATACATATAAACATACATACACAAACGTATGTGTGTGTAATATATATATATATATATATATATATATATATATATATATGCACTTGTATATGTATATGTATGTGTATGTGTATGTGTGGGTGTGTGTATGTGTGTATATATACTTACACATACATATGCATATACATATATATACAAATGCATATACATATACAAAATGCATATATACACACATGTATGTGTATGTGTATATGTATATGTACACACACACACACACACGTGCCTATGTGTGTGTGGTATATATATATGCCTTTGTATATGTATATGCATATGTGTGTGTGTGTGTGTGTGTGTGTGTGTGTGTGTATACTTATACACACACACACACACATAGTGTGGGTGTGGGTGCGGGTGTATGTCTACATGTCACAAGTAGTTCAAGAAATGAGCCTTGAGGGCGGCGTGGGCGCCGCGAGGGTCTCGGGTGGGAGGGCGAGGGGCGCGCAGAAGAGAAGCCGGGCGAAAGTGGGGCGTCTCTTCGGGAGGCGCTTCTGTGAGCCACGCAGGGAACGGAGGAGCCGAGCCGAGCTGGGGCTCCGATAAAGTGGCTGGTTTAGAGAAGGAAAAGCTGTGATTAGAATATGAATGGAGCTCCAGGAGAGGAAGAGAAAGGGGGATTACGGCTGAATTACTTTGACCATGGACAGAGCCAAAGTGCTTTTAGAAAAAGACCTCTCTCTCTCTCTCCCTGCAGTCGCTGGCTCGCTGGCTCTCTCCTCCTGCTGCTGCCTCCCGTTCCCCCCATTTCCCTTAAGGTAGACAAACAAGGAGCAAGCGGTTTCTCCACCACCCCCCCACCCCCGCCCCAACCTCCCCGCCCAGCGTTCACATACGAAAATACCCAGAGGAAGCCAGAAACGTTGGTGGAAAAATTACAATACGTTAAACACGCTTCCAACTTCGCTGTAATTTCGCAGGACCAACCTCTTGTTTTGTGTTTCCTTTTAATTTAAGGGAGTGGAGGGCAGGGATGAATTAGGGTCCAAGAAAATTTGCAGATCAAAGTCCCTGGGACAAAGTGGCGTAGAAAAGCTGAAGCTAGGAGAAAGAGTTGGAGGGGGAAGTCTGACTAATAAATCCCAATGTAGCAGTTAAAGGAGGTGGGGGAGAGGGGTATGAAGCCGCCCATCAGAAACTCACACCATGGAAAGGAGATCAGCAATACTCCAATGAAGGTGGAATTAAAAGCAAAAGGTTCCAAATAATTCCTGCTGGACAATTTTTTTTCAAACAACCAACATTCCATAGAGAACTGAAAGTGGCAGCAGCCTTGGGTATCTATCTATCTATCTATCTATCTATCTATCTATCTATCTATCTATATACATATACATATACATATACATATACATATACATATACATATACATATACATATACATATACATATATACATATATATGTGTGTGTGTGTGTGTGTGTGTGTGTGTGTGTGTGTATGTATGTATGTATGTAAGTTTTCACAGGTAT
This sequence comes from Pantherophis guttatus, assembly GCF_059756535.1. NCBI lineage: Eukaryota > Metazoa > Chordata > Lepidosauria > Squamata > Colubridae > Pantherophis > Pantherophis guttatus. The sequence continues at coordinate 25,481,558 of NC_142069.1, read as the reverse complement.
ATATATATATGGCAGTCAAATTTATGTTTGCTGGAAAGAAACTTCATTTATGTTCAGGGATCCTTTAGGTTAGATAATTAGGCAGAGAACTGCAGTTTTTAAAAAGATTATTTTAAAAAATATATTAAAAATCTACTCTGGATTTTAAAACATAACATAGAAATTTAATTCAGAATTTGGTAAAGAGCTGTAGCTAAAACCTAGAGGGGGGGGTCCCTTTTGGACAGTGGAAAATATGGCCCCAAGAAGTAGTGTTTTCATGGTTGGAAAAATACTTCAGTTGTGTAGATTCATGAGCCACTTCCCCACTTTGAGAGGGGTTGGATTAAACTTCAGTGAACTGGCATTATAATTCTGTAAGAGGAAAAGAATGGAGAGAGGTTTTCATGTGGTAACTGATTCCCAGATAGAGACCATTTAACCCATTGAATTCAACCCCCTGCTCTGTGTGGAATCCAAGTTGAAGCACTGCACAGAGGTGACGGTCTCACTTCTGCCTGAATACATCCAATAAAATGGAGCCGCCATCTTCCTGGGGAATTGATTCTGATATCCAGCGGCTCTTTTATTTTTCCTTAGGAACATTCCTATTTCTGCACTCTGGAACAATGAAGAAGAAGACCTTGTAGGAGGCATTTCCCACCCCTACTCCATATCTAAAAAGTGGTATTTTGTTCTCCTTCACTTCCCAAGGCTAAATACTCTTAGTTCTGTGAAGGAGTTAAATTCCTAGTCCCTTGATCCTCCTCTTTATCCTTTTGTGAAATTGTTCCAGCTTCTCTGAATCCTTCTTAAAGTATGAACAGAACTGGACACAAGACTCAAAGTAAGTCAAATAGAATTCCATCCAGTTTGGAAAATCTACTTCTATTGATGCAGTCTAAAATTACATTCGCCTTTTTTCAATCATGTCACACTTCTTTTCCTATATAGGCATTATTTATTTATTGGTTCTATGTCCCATCTTTTGTTCACTTGCTCAAGACAAAGCACACAACAGTCCCTTTTTCTATTTCCACTTACAGCAACTTTATGAAGTACACTGAGCTGAATATGTGTGACTCGCCCAGTCACCCAGTATACTTCTGTGTCTGGGAGTAGATTTGAACAAACATGTCACCATTCCTAGTTCAAACTTTAATTGTTATATCATCCTGATTCATTTTATAGTCAGCTACTATTTTAAGATCTTTTCCCATAAAGAATGTCGTCAAATACCTCCTATGATATACCCATGTTTTATTCCTGTTTCCTAAATACATAACTTTGCATTTCTCTGAACTAAATTTCATTCTGTAATTTTCAGCCATTTTTCTCATGTTATTAATAATAACTTGTAATTCATTTCTATTTTCTAGGGCAATTACTAGTCCTAGCAACTTCTGGATTTGTGGATTTCAACTCTCACAATTCCCCCAGCTAGCTTGACGATTGCTAAGAAATCTAGTTAAAAGTCCACACACCTGCAAATTGCCAAGATTGGCAGGATATACAGGTTATTATATATTCTCTACCCAATTTTCTGTCGTCTGCAAAGTTCATAATCATCCTCTTCACTTCCTTATCCAAGCAACAAAGCACAAATATTGCACTGTATAAAATCCCGAACTGAAATTTGGGGGGACCATACTCGAAACTTCTGTGATATAGAATCATTAATGAATTCTCTTTCAGGATGATTTTTCCTTTTTTTCACAAAACTTTTATTGAATTTCAAAAGAATATAAAATACAAGAAAGCCTCAAAGAAGAAAAATTGGAAAGAGAAAAAGGAGGAGCAAGGAAGGAACAAAATTAGGGGATGTAGACAAGAAGAGAAAAAAACTATAGAAAAAAGTAACTTCAGACTTTCTTTGATGCAAATCCAAGCATGACATTCAAAGACTCCTTGAACTAGAGTAAACCGTAGTACACAGTACTTCTGCAATCATACACAATTCTAATCCTAAAATTAAAATTTTGTTTCTCAGTTTCAAGCAAAAAGTCCAAAAGTGGTTTCCAAGTAGAAATGAAGTCTTCCAAGATGATTTTCAAGCCAATGATGTGTTCACATATTTGTCATGCTATTTATCTCACACTTACCTGGCACGCTAATCAAAACGTCACAGGTACTATGACAAATGCTTTGCTGAAATCAAGATGTTATACTTGTAGAATTCCCATGATCTATAAGGGATAGAGAATACCCCTTTAAAAAAAAAGCCCAATCTAAGACTTGGGCTTGACAAATCCATTCTGGATTATTGAATTATTATTCAATTCAATTATTATAATTATTGAATTGTGGGTTTTTTAGGTACTTATATGTCTTGTTGATGTTCTCTAGAACAATCCTACAAACTGGCAAATGTGCAATTTCCAGAATCTGCATTCTTTTAAACATAGGGTCATTTCTCCTTCTCTAGTCACTGTAGAGTTGGGTAATAGTTAGCTGTCTTCATTGGAGAAAACAGAACAAAGCCAAAATTGGTGTAACCAAAAAAAAGTGGCATTGAGTTTGAAAATGGGTCAGATCCAGCTAGGGCTGTGAAGAAATAAATCCAGAAAAAAAAAACCCAAGCCATCCCTAAGGGAGAAATAATTAGGCAGTGGCTCAAAAGCTTGACAGCTTAAGCTCCCTCCATCTACCCTCCTGGTATCTGCAAAGCTTCTATTAAAGGATAAGAAAGAATTCCAGAAACTATGCTCTGCATGATATCCCTAACTCGTTCTTAACATCCATTGTCCACTTCAGCTCTTTCTAAGCTTAAACTGTCCTGATATCATTGCTACCATTCCAGCTTTCTTTATATATTCCTTCTTTCCATCTTTTGACTTTTTCTATCTCACTTATTTTCAAAGCTTCACTAAGTGCTTAATGTAGTTACTTTGGCCTCTTCTTTTCTGGGTTCTTTCCTCATGAGAATTGTTTGCACTTATATTTGCAATATCACCTGTGTTTTTTTTTTTTTTAGGAAAACCCACCCATTGAGGCTTTCACTTCTCATTAGCTTTTTCAGCTTTTGAATCTTCTTAACATTGCTCTAAGTTTTATTAAAATCAAATAATACAGCCAGCCTGATATCTTCAGACATTGACTTTGCCCAAATGGGCAAAATCTTTAGCTTTCTTTATGGTTTCATACATTCTTTCATCTGCTCTGCTAGAGCACAAATTTATTAATATAACACTTAAGGGACATATTTGCCTTATGGATTGGGAGCAGTTCAGTGGTGAAATCCAATTTTTTAAATTACTGGTTCTGTGGGCGTGGCTTGGGTGCGGTGTGGCTTGGTGGGCGTGGCAGGGGAAGGATACTGCAAAATCTCCATTCCCACCCCACTCTGGGGCCAGCCAGAGGTGGTATTTGCCAGTTCTCTGAACTACTCAAAATTTCCGCTACCGGTTCTCCAGAACCTGTCAGAACCTGCTGGATTTCATCCCTGGAGCAGTTGAAATGTTGGACTGCTTTTATGCTGCTTTTTATGCATTTTATGATGAACTGTTGAGGGAGCTAGGCATGTCTAGCCTATGGAGAAGGATTAGAGGGGACATGATAACCGTCTTCCAGTATTTGAGGGGTTGTCACAGAGAAGAGGAAATTCATGTATTCTTCAATGCACCAGAGGGCAGGACAAGAAGTAAGGGGTGGAAGCTTGTTAAAGAGAGATCCAATATAGAAGTAAGGAGAAATTTTCTGATAGTGAGAATCAAAGGAATAGTTTGCCTCTCAGAGTTATGGGTGCTCCATCACTGGAGGTTTTTATAAATAGACTGAGCAATCATTTGACCAAGATAGTATAATGGTCTCCTGTCCTGAGCATGACCTCCAGATCCCTTCCAGCCCTATGATTCTATATTCTGTTCCTAACATCACTAGCAACTGGAGAAAGTATTTCTGATACCACTGCTTTACGAAATCACAATCCACGCTGTGATATTGTGAACTGCAAATATACTATCTCAAAAAGTATTTTGTTATCAACAAATTATTGTGCCAGGAAAGCAGAGTATTCTTTAGAATGAATATAACATTTAAAGATGGACAGTTAAGAGTGATGTGGTGGCCTAGCGACAAAGACGCTCACCTCACGTAAGGTTGGGAGTTCAATCCTAGGTAGCAGCAGATGTTTTTCTCCTAGGCCACAAAGAAAAAATATATATACTGCGAACTGTGTGAAGGCATCAGGAAGGGCATCCAGCCAGTAAATACTCAGCTCCATCCAGTTATCCTGACTTTATCCCAAATAGGAACTACAGGGTTGTATAAAGGTAATTTTAAAGATGGACAGTTAGAAGTCCTAACAACAGATGCCATTCAAAAAAAGAATGGTTTAAAAAGTGCCTGGAAAAGTAAATTACTTGCAGTTTTAATAGCCATATCCATATCCTCTTGGCCCTGTACTCTAAATCAGAAAACAGAAAATAACATGTTTCTCCAGGACTATTTCTTGGTAGGTTTGTTCAATGCTGTCTCTCAAGTCAAATGTTTGCTACGATGGCTGAACTCCTTATAGCCCATGTTTATTTGGTAATTCTCCTATCCCCTCCAGCCTCTCAAAATTGTGAGTGCAATATGTTCTGTTTTTATTTCGGCTGTTCACCGCCCTGAGTCCTATTGGAGAAGGGCGGTATATAAATTGAAACAAATAAATAAAATAAATAAATTGCTTCTAATTGATAGCTGTCTGATTAAGGCTATCTTAGGATTCCCTTAGGATTCGAATTCTACAGCTATACATCTCTGACTCTCAGAATATGTATTCTATAGAACACCACAGACAAGAAAGGGCAGCCTACTTTACAACAGGTGGCTGCCTCAATCCTGCTTACTACTATTAGGAATATCGTTATGCCATATAGACACATAAGACATTTGGCCACTAAAACCAACATTGGACAATATCTTTTAACTTTTTATTAATTTCCAATCTCAGTGAATAACATTAAAAAAAAACTATACTTGGTACGAGAAAAGAACCTCCACTTATTAAAAATTACATTTCAATCACCAAAGCATCAAAAGTTGGTACTTTAAACTTCATTGATTTTAACAGTTTAGTGCCATTCCAAATGTTTATTCATTTATATATGCTTGTATTTATGTTGTTTGTTCTGTTACAAATGGCTAATCTGTAGGGCTTCCCCTCAGTTCATAGGATACCAAGATGCTGCATCTATTTCCTTTTCCATCTTCTATACAAAACCTCTTGTTGTTTGTCACAGATAAACACAGCTTGAGTCTTGCCCTTGCAGCTTCTAACATTCTTTTGAGGACTGTTTCCCAGCTAAAGAGGGAAAAGAAAACCAAGAGGAACTTATGGCCTATGTGGTTTAGCACTTCCACTTGAACTTGTTCTGATTATATTTCCGCCAGCCTCTTCTTTCTTTGCTTGTCATTCGTTTATTCATTGTACTTGGACAATTTTAATCTGGGTATAATGTTCATAGACTGAAGTTCTTGGAAGAGCAGCTTACATGCATATGGTATACGCAGAGAAGAGACGTGGCATGAAGATTTGCAGTAATGGCACCTAAAAGATAGGAAAAATAGGGTGTTATTTTCCTCACACATTATACAAACACCTCACGAGTACCACAGCCATTTCACATTACCTTCCTTTTATGTCCCACGATTCGCAATAAAAGGCAAGTTACATGAGGCACAGTGGCCTTAATAAATGTATCCATAGATCAACAAGTACAAGAATTTTCCACAAAAGTTTTAAAAAATGAATGTCTGCCTCCATTTCTAAAGATAGCAGAGAAAGAATTCTGTAAATTTTGGGCTCCATTCCATAAAAGACCTGTTTCCATTCTTGGGTCCCCAAACTGGCTCTCTTGTTAACTAGTAATAAGATTCTCTTCTTAGAATTTAAATAAAAACCTTACAAGATGCACCAATTATGCAAATATTTTGCAGGACAGACAATTCAGTAGAAGAGCTAAAGTTTGTACCTATATTACATGCCACAGAGGACAGACTATCTATGACGGTGGCCCCCAGCCTTTTGGGCACCATGGACTGATTCCACGGAGAGCTTGCCTCCGAAAGTTGTGGGTGCTCCATTGCTGGAGGTTTTCAAGGAAAGATTGGACAACCATTTGTCAGAGATAGAATAAGGAGTTCTGTTAGGGGAAGGGATTGGACTAGAAGACCTCCAAAGATCCTTCCAGCCCTATGGTTCTAAAAGAAGACAAAGTGGTGTCTAAACCCCCTAGAAGCCCCTGCAGAATCTGCTCCCCAAGTCAATGTTATAATTTCCTGCTGCCTAGAGGGTTACTTTAATGTCCTATGCCCGTGATGGCGAACCTATGGCACGTGTGCCACAGGTGGCACACGGAGCCATATCGGTGGGCACGTGAGCATTCCCCTAGCTCAGCTAGCATGCAAGTGCCGGCCAGATGATTTTCAGTCCTTCCAGGCCCACCAAAAGTCAGCAAACGGGTCGTTTCTGCCTTCAGACGACCTCCGGGACGGTGGGGAAGGCTGCTTTTGCCCTCTCTAGGCTCCAAGAAAGCCTCTGGAGCCTGGGGAGGACAAAAATTGGGCCTCCCGGGCCCACCATGCCATCGCACGGCAAAAGTGGGGGGAGAGCAGGGGGGTCATGTGCGCATGTGTGGGCCCCCCCGCATTGAATTATGGGTGTGGGCACACACACATGTGACCCCCCCCCAGCGCTCCCCACTTTTGGCACGCGATAGCAAAAAGGTTAGCCGTCACTGTCCTATGCTTTAAGTTCTAGGCTTAAAAAATGAAATTAACTCTTATCCCTGCTCAAAAATCCCACACCAAAAATCATAATCCCCAAACATACCAGCATGATTTCTTTAATCTTACAGTGGTTCTTAAGTGTTGGAAAAAAGGGTGGTAGTTGCAGTTGCTAGCCATAGTAAAGTTGCCTAGCAGTCTTCTACTCCTAAAATCCGTTATTAGAGACAAAGGAGCATGCTAATTTATTTAACTAGATACTTATTTATTGGACTAGTTCAATTTAATATATGAAGTTCAAGCTTTCCATCTCAAATGTTATCTCCCAAATTCTTCCAAGTGAAACATTCTAGCTGCTCTCCCACATCCCCAAGAACAAATGGAACACCGAGATATTGTCTCAGTGAGATTAAATTCTACATCCTGTTGACATAAGAACAGACTATGGGATGTAACAGCGCACAATCTGTATAAATACATTACACAAAATCAGCTCTTGGTGAAATGTCTATAGAGATTCTCAATCATCCAAGTCTTGGTTGTCCCAAAGGTGCTTTTTCCAAAAGGCAAATTGACTTTCTTGGTTTTTGCTTTGAAAATGTTTTGCTTCTCATCTAAGAACTGAAGCAAAATGTTTCCAAAGAAGAAGAAAAAAAGAAACAATAAAGTCCAGTTGCCTTTTGGAAAAAGCATCCTTGCGATAATTACTGAGATTCATTCAAAATTTATATTTTTATATTATTTTAGACCATGAGAAGTTCAAAAGGAGAAAAAATGGAGGTTCATCTATAAATTGTTCCTATCACCCATCTCTTCCCACTTTTGACTGTATGACTGTAACTTGTTGCTGTATCCTTATGATTTATATTGTTTCCTAGTATGATTTGATTGCTTATTTGTACCTTATGACTATCCTTAAGTGTTGTACCTTATGATTCATAACGAGTGTATCTTTTCTTTTTATGTACACTTTTCTTTTTATGTACACTGAGAGCATATGCACCAAAGACAAATTCCTTGTGTTTCCAATCACATGCCATAAAGAATTTTAATCTAATCTAATCCAATCCAATCCAATCCAATCCAATCCAATCCAATCTCATCTCATCTAAACTAAATAACACAATATTAGTTGACAATAGAAGTTAGATATTGATGTATTGTCAAGGCTGACTAACTTTTGGATTGACTGTGGGCATCTTTGTACTCCGAGATCGTCATCATAAACTCTAGTGGTGGCATTCCAGTACTTCCACCATTTTAAATTTCCCCCAGAATTTAAAGAGATGCTATTACATTCCAGTACATTCAGCAAATTTAGGCAAAAGTTTTAAGACTTGATGGGCCAAAGGGATATTGCAATGATGGACATTATGTGGCTTGAAAAAATATGTCTGATAATCTCAGAGGTTGAGGTAGTCCCCTTGTATATTTGGCGTATATAGTTGAGATAGTTGTCCTGTATATTTATTGTACATTGTGTATTGTATATGGTGAATTTGGGATCAAATCATGCTATCTGTGGTGCAAGTAAAATATTGAAGGTATTCCTTTTGGGATACTACAATTTCTGTACATTTAAATACATGATAGATGAGAGTGTGATCTCAATTAGCCAGTTCTAACTTTTAGGATGGACCACTTTGAACGTTGAACTCGCTTCCCCTCCCTTTCAATTTTACTGTTAATCAACCTATGGAAACATTTAATGGACACGGATGTGCTAACATATTGGTGGCGCCCTTTAAGTGCTGTGAGAGCCTCAGCTGCAGTTCTCCATTACCAAGGAAACTCTCAGTCAGTGGCACAGAAATGTTAATTATAGTATTCCAATTTAGGGGTGAAGAATGAGATTTCCCTTCAATCTTAATTTGTGCACCAATGAATGGCCCAACCTGTATTTGCTAGAGCAGAGAGGAAAGAACGATACCCTGAAACCCATCAACAATAACAATAACCCACCCACCCCTGATAATGCCTATCCAAAAAGCTCACTAATTCAGCCACCGGGATTTCACTCATCATTTTTAGGCACATTTTCGAAACAAAAGTTTAAGGCGAGAAGGAAGACTTCCTGAATGTTATTCACCAATGTGTACAACGAGATTAAAATTATTCTTCAGGTGACACAATAGGAAGACATAGGAATAGTGACAATCTAAAAAAATAATCGCCTACAGCGATGACACAGCTATGCTTCAGAACAGCTAACAATGATTAAAATACAGAATAGTGAAAAACACAAGTTTTCAAGGCCAAAATTAACCAACAATTAAGAGCCCGACGAAGAGATGTGGAAAAAAAATGCTTCTTTTCTGCCTAGAACAGGAATGAGCACCTGTTGGCCGGGCAATGAAAAATGGGCAGAACCAGGATTTTCTGGATTTTTTCCCCTTATTTTTTCACCCCCTGCTTTTGACCTTTCTTAAAACTACATTAAGCCCATGCTGCAAACTAGCCACAATTTTTAAAAGTTTTCTACTTCAAAATGAACAAAAATTATGCGATTAATCTTTGTAGGTTCTCCTTCTCCCAAAGGGCTGAGGACAGAGGTGGGTTTCAGCAGGTTCTGACCAGTTCTGGAGAACCGATAGTGGAAATTTTGAGTAGTTTGGAGAACCGATAGTAAAAATTCTGACTGGCCCCACCCCCATCTATTCTCTGCCTCCCAAGTCCCAGCTGATTGGGAGGAAATGGGGATTTTGCAGTATCCTTCCCCTGCCACACCCACCAAGCCATGCCATGCCCACCAAGCCACACCCACAGAACTGGTAGTAAAAAATTTTGAAACCCACCTCTGGCTGAGGATCACATGAGGCTTTGTAACATGAGATGGCTTAATCTTAACTAACAAGTTGCCAGTATGCTTGTCAATAAAAAATATAAAATTGAAGCAATTTTTTAAAAATACAAACCACCTTTGCCACAGGCATTTCGTTTTGTTGCTTTTCTAGAAAATGTAGAGACCCAAAACTATGTTGGAAGGGATTTTGCTCATGGCAGGACAGATTCCAAGATGATATTCGTATATATTATTTTTACTGATAGGTTTTGCATATCAGATGACTACAAAGGGCTGAGATATTCTCTTGATACCTATTGTTCATCTAAAACCATACATTATTCTATACTTAACTGTAAAGCACTACATCAATTTTAAAATAGTAAAAAATCTGTTTCTCAAAGAGCTCCAAATGTAAGTTTTACATGTGTCAAGGAAAGAAGGAAATGGTTGTGGAATGAGCAAAGGATGAATGTTTATTTAGCATACATTGTTAAGTTTGGTTGCAATAAAACAACTTTCCTCAAATTGCTCTCTTCTACATGAATAGACTATAGCAGTGATGGTTAACCTTTTTGGTGCCGAGTGCCCAAAGTGTGCACACAAATGCACACGTGTGTAGCCAAACCCGAAAATGCAATGTGAGCGTCCCCCCTTGCATGCACCCCTGCCTCCCGCGCATGCATCCCGTTTTGTTGCCTGCACCAACCTGGAAGCCAAAACATGGCGGGCGGCTACTTCTGGCCTTCATTGGTGCAACTGGGAATGAGTCCGCCCCGAAACACTGGCCTGCCGTTGCCGCCACAGTCTCTTTGCTGCCGCGAACAGCTTGCAGCCACAGCTTCTTTGCTGGCATGAACGGCCTGCTGCCTCAGCCTCTTTGCCAGTGTGAGCCCCCCCCCCCCTCGTGCCCAGTTTTGGGCCTGGAAAGCCTCCTGCACCAACCTGGAAGCCAAAACAGGGCACGGAGGGCCCTTCCACTGGCAAAGAGGCTGTGGCTGCAGGCCGTTTGTGCCGGCAAACAGGCAGCGGCAGCTCCCCCTCCTCCTGCCAGCCTCGCGCTCCGGGCAGCGTCCAGCCAGCCATCACCCTGCGGCAGCCCACATGGATCCTGGGCAGTGCAACTTTGGGGCCTTTCCTGGTGGCGGTGGCAGCAGCAGCCAGGCAGCCAGTCATGCCTGCCCTTACCCTGCAGCAGCCCACCTGGATTCCGGGCAGCACAGCTTCGGGGCCTTTCCTGGCGGCTGCAATGGCGGCCAGCCAGCCATGCCTAGCCTCCCCCCTGCAGCAGCCCACATGGATCCCGGGCAGCGCAGCTTCAGGGCCTTTCCTAGTGGTGTTGGTGTTGCCATCCATCCAGTCATGCCTGCCCTCACCCTACAGCAGCCCATGTGGATCCCGGAAAGCACAGCTTCGGAGCCTTTCCTGGCAGCGGTAATGGCGGCCAGCCAGCCAGCCATGGCTGGCCTCCCCCTGTGGTAGCCCATGTGGATCCTGGACAGCACAGCTTTGGGGCTTTTCCTGGCGGTGGCAGCGAGGCAGGCAGGCAGGTGGATGCAGGGGAGCAACTGGCAGCAGTGCTCCTGGCTGGCAAGGGTGGATGTCCTGGGGCTGCATGCGGGTGTCAATGGCATGGCCGGTGCACATGAGCACTAAGAGGACCTGCCCAGTGGGCATGCGTGCACTAGGAAATGAACTTCCAGTTTCCGGCGCACGCATGCGTGCCGGCCAGCTAGGCTTCTGGTTACTGGCATGCATGTGTACGCGACAATCAGCTGGCCATTTGATCTTCCGGTTTCTGGCACTGCTGTACATGTAAAAGAAGAGGAATGGGCGATGCTGCATGTGCCAGGTGACATGGCTCTGTGTGCCACTTTGGGCATGCGCGCCATTGGTTCGCATGCCCAAAGTGGTTCGGGACTATAGCATCCAGTCTTTAGTTAGCACTGAATTGATTTGCTGGGAATTTTAGGACTTGTTGGGTTCTTAGTGCACTGATAATGATGATAATGAAATATCCTCAGGAAAACAATCAAGCTCAGATGACACAAGAATCCAACATCTGAAAAGACACCACCCCAATGTGTGTAATGTTTAAAGATTCACTGTAAGTGAAATACTGCGACTCCACTTAACACATTACAATTCTATAGCTTTTACTGCCATGATACAATGCAGATGCCTGATAAACTCTAGACTGAACATACAGTTTCAATCTTTTATGGTATAACCTTCCAAATAACTAATGCATTCAGAATTCCCAAGCAGAGTTTATCTATGGGTTGCTGTATCTTTAAAGGAGCATTCTCTGAATAAACAACGTATTTTGAAGAACCAGTTCAACACCAGAAGTAACTTGTCTTTTGTAAGCAATAAAATTAATTCTAGCTATTATGACATTTGCTGAATTTTCAACATTTGGTTGCTATTTCCTTGACAGTTTCAATCTGAGTGCCATTCGATCCAAGTACTACTGGAAGCATCAAATGCCATATTTACTTGAAATACTTTTCTGATTCCTAATTCCGGGCTATATCCGCTACATCCAATATTTTCCTTTTCTACCTTCCCTATCGTTTTTTTCCCCAAGGCATGCTAATTTATACAGCAATTCCTCACTAAAGCTGGACTTACTGGCAAAGGCCTTTTAGAGGTCTGGAGTTGCTATAATTGCCTGGCTTCTATTGTGTTGCTCATTAAAGGGCTGCTTGGCTCCTACTATTGACAGACAGAGCACATAATCACCTAATAACTGGATAACAAACCCAATTATAGGTTATGATCACCATCAGATAGCATAAGACCAGAATTACTTCCTTTGAACATATTTTCCACATTTACGTAGCGTAAGTCACAGCAGAAAACAACTTTTCTAAATGTTCTACAAAATGAATGGCAATATATCATTTTTTTTTAGTTTTTCCTGTTTGAAATGCAATCCTTTCATGCAATAAATTACCATAGCTGTGGGTAGAATTTTTCTGCATTTGTATTTAGCATCTCCTTTATGGCTTTCAATTACTTCTTTTTACATTAGTTCTACTCGTCATCTCTTTAACCGCCATAATCACAGCTTTAAGAGGAGCAAATTGAGAACTTGTATGTCTCACTTTCACTGGGTAACTTTTCTGATATTATATTTTGTGTGCTGCGATGGACAAATTTCTTCTAAATAATTGTATATGCAAATCATATGCAATGTTAACTGCTATTCCCTAATTCAATGCAACCTCTCATTGTAGTACTGTAATTATTTCTCACAATCACAAATAAAAACCAGAATCAAAATTGAAGATCTTAGGCTTTATAAAAGAGCTAATTAATGCCAACAGGTAGACACTATAATTTCTTTGATCTCATCCATCAATCCAATCTGTTGCCTCCTCCTTCCCTGAAATTTCCCTCAAAAAATCCATAATCTGTTCCCATCACATATCCAAAGCACATGACTTTCTACTTCCTGTTTAGTTGGCCCAGGGAGATTGACTATTTTTTTTCATACATTTCATCGTTTTCTCAGCAGGTGTCTGCTATTTCCATAATTGTTCAATCTCATTTGTTTCTATTATCTGTCACATACAAGATTACTCTTGAGCATACCTCCCCCTTAAATGATCAAATTTCCTAAGAGTTTTCTAAACTTCTTCAAACATTACCTACTTTTATTTTCTTCTAATGTTCCTCCATTTGTTAATATTTTTTGACAGAGATCATCTTTCCTTGTTCCTTACAGTTTGCATTATTATATATCTTTCTTGTTGCCAAGGTTTTTATATTGGGTATTTTTTTGCCATGATAGTACCTGGCTCTGAAAGGCAATTGTTGGTTTTCACCTTTCAAATTATAGGAATATAATTGTATTTTCATTTGATGATATCTCATATCTCTTTCAATAATTCATCAGTTATCTTTTTATATAAGATAAGCACAGTTAATCTATCCCATAGTTAATTTTTTATTATAGTTGCATGGTTTCCAGAGGATAAGCAGGTTGGAACCTAGCTAGAAGCTAAATCTATATTTCCCAAAACTACATGATCTTTAGACTATACTAGTATTTCAAAATAGTATCATGGAAGAAGCAAAGGGAAACCACTTCTATACAATTGCCAAGAAAATTGCATGAATATGCCTATGAAGTCACCAGGAGTCAATTTGAAGGTGACTGCCCTTTTAAAACATTTAAATATGCTTGTATAGCACAATGTGGGCTGTACTAATGGGATGGAACTACGTAAAAGCTTATATAATAGTTTCTTTGCCAATTTCAGTTTCCCACAAGCCTGAATATTTTATGTCCATTATGAAGAGGCTCAAAATAAATAGATGGGTTTCTAACCAAGCAGAAAATAGGCTTTGGGCTTTTCCCCTTGTCAGCAGCCATGCCATCCCTTGCTCAGTCTGGTTTGGCATCTGCCTGTCATAGGAGAGTTTCATTTCATTATGAGACTTTTCCTCCTGTCTTTATTTTTTGCAACTGAGAACAAGGCACTATACAGTGGTACCTTGGTACTCAACTGCTTTGAAACTCATTGAACTGGGTATTCAACACACATTTTGACGTGAACATTTTGTCCTGGTACTCATCATTTGTTTACTACTCAACTCACAAGCTAGAACTTGTCAGTGTCAGCTGACTTGCGACCCACTATATTATTCCTTAAAGGAAAAGTTTGTTTGGTACTCATCGTGCTTCCTGGAACCAATTAACGATGAGTATCAAGGTAACACTGTAATAGCTAAGTGAGGGACAATGGAACCAACCAATGAGACATAGTTCATTTTAAAAGGGCCTAAGGAAATGGCACAGTAGAAGTAGGCAGGGTTCAGTACTCAAAACAGGGTGAAGAAATTGAAAGAGATCATCTTCGTGGCTCAGACCAAAGTTTAACCCAACTGACAAGATCTGTTTAGAAATGATGGTGTTTAGGAGAAGGGAAGAATTTTTTCCTCTTACAACCAGAGCTCCTGTCAGCTTCTCTGGCCAGAGAGCTGCTTCTGATTCTCCTATCCCAAATTTGGTATCTTCATGGATATAGTATCACTTGAAGCTTCAGCCTTAGCGGGCTGGATAGCAACTCAGTGCTTCTCTATTCAATTCCCTTGAAACAACATGAAATAATAAAGTATATTATTTGTATTATTTTCAGGAAGCCTGATGGAATTGGATGAAAAGGATATTAATATCTCTGTTCTTATTTTCCCCAAGCTAACTATTATATCCTTTCAGATGAAGAGCCTAGGAATTCTCTATTCTTCAAAATTTTGCTTCAGATGCTTCTCTTCTTAGCACTTAATTTTTTTCCCCGTAGACATTGTTCTTTCCTCCTGCAAAGAACTGTCCTTAAAGTCCCTTTCTACCCATTGGTAAAATGAAGGTAAAAAGGGAATCATGGAAACAATAAGGTCAGTAAAGAAAAACTGATTCCACACTTACATTGGGGACATTTTACATCCATCACCCTTCTCCAACCAAAAGATAAAATTTGTAATAAACCAACCTTTTTCATGGGATCTAATCTAATCTGAATTTTCTCTTAAATATTGCCATCAGGTGGAACCTAGGCAGCCCGCCTTCTTGGCAGTAGCCCCTGCTGTTTGGAACATTCTTGCTCAAGGTCAGGCAGAACCTACCCTTCCCAAAAAGCCTTGAAGGTCTGGCTTTTCCCACAAACACTGAGACAGTATGTGGCTAGAAGGCAAGAAAGTTGCCTATTGGCTATGAGGACGCTGGGAGTTTTTATGGTGGTTTATTGCTTTCTATTGCTTTATTATTGTTTGTAAACCACTCTGGGTTATGATATGCAAGAAGGGTAGTTATATTGATCTTTAAATAAATAAATAATTTTTTTAAGATAGAAGAGGACATTGATCTAGCTTCTCCTATCTTTTCCAGGAAAAAGAAAAAGCTATTTGTAGCACAGGCAGTACAAGTAATCGCAACTTCTACATTCAACTAATGGATCTTTTTATCTCTGTCAAGTTTAGGCTTTTTAAAAAAGTATTGGAAGATGTCCAGAGAAGTAGATGTATTTCCAAAATACATCTACAGTATATATTCTAAAGACGCGAAGGTAAAGGGTGATGAAGAGTGAAAATGTGATTCTGTAGCTCTTGCATCCTTCTATGGCAGACCTGGGCGTTTTACAGCCTTTGGGCCATAACTGGCCCTTTGGCTGCCCCTATCTGGTTCTAGTGAGGTAAATCAGAAATTAGAAATCAAGCATAAATAAGTGGATGCATGCACACAATACAATTGTGTTGCTTTTATTCTGAAGGTGGCTTTTCCTCCCCCGATCTAGGCACCTTCACAGCCCTATTGATTCAGCCCTCCACAACAGTCATGGTTTAATCATATGGCCCTTGAGAAAATTAATTGCCCAATGCCTACCCCTATGTTATGGTCACCAACTGAATCCTTAACTCAGAAGTAGAAGTGGCAGACCTGTTACGACTGGCAGTCTGAAGTGTCAGCAGTCAATCAGACATCTGTAGTCACTGAGTCTAATCCAACTTACATAATGAGGGGCTAGATTTTGGGAGGACACTAGGCCAAGAACCTATCAGCAGCAATGAAGGCTGAGACACAGAGATCAACACACCATCTGAGCGGAGAGGATAGCAGCACCTCTAATCAAGCTTATCACCACCTCCAGGCCTTTGTCCTCTGTTGAAATAACTTCAGTCCTGGGCTCTTGCTAGTCTTGTTCCTTGCCCTGCATTGAGATCCTTAGCTTGACATTTCAATTGGCTGGTTGAATTCTCTGGTGTTCCTACTCTGGACTGTAAGATACGACATTTGTATTTCAACCTCTGCCTTTGTCCTGCTGGCCACTCAAACCTGAAGGCAAGACATTGGGCTCTGGCAAATTACTCACTCAGTTACCAGCTGTTTATCAGGAAGTTTACAACACGGTAGTAAAGCCTTTCAAACCTGTAATTGCCTGGCATTTTGTTTTGCACTGTCTGGCGGAGGATATAGCCAGGGAAGACAAAAGTGATCACTGTGATGTTCCCATAATTATGTGGATTTTGAGCTTGAAACCAACACCATACCTAGGACTATTGACAAAAACAAGTTTCATTTGGCCTGGAGGGAATGTCGGTGGTTCCAGGCATTCAATGACTGAACTTTAGGGATATCCAGTCTGTATCAGGATTCTGAAATTACCGTATTTTTCGAAGTATAAGACGCACCGGAGTATAAGACGCAGCTTAGTTTTTGGGGAGGAAAATAGGAAAAAATTATCTGCCTACCAGGTATTCATCTGGCTAGCCTCCTTAGTCTGGTCAGTTTCAGCACATTAGTTTGCTGGTTTTTTATCCCCTGCTTGGGGATAAAAAACAGCTTCTAAGGCACAGCTGAGAGGAAGCAGCAATGAGAAAAGCAGGCAAAGCACGGGGAGATCGCTTCACTCGGCTAGCGCCTAGTTAGGGCTGAAAACAAAAGCTTCTAAAGAACAGCTGAGAGTCGGAGCAAAGCAGGGAGATGCTTCACTCGCTAGCACCTCGTTAAAGCACAGCAGAGAGTCGAGGGAGCAGGCAAAGCTGGGAAAATCACTTCACTCACTAGCTCCTCGTTAGGGCTGAAAAAAAGCTTCAAAAAAACTACATTTGGAGTATAAGACGCACCCAAATTTTCAGCCTCTTTTAAGGGGGGGGAAAGGTACGTCTTATACTCCGAAAAATACAGTAGTTTGGACTTTCAGCACTATCAGAATGCCTAAATATTGGTGAGTTACGCTGCAAATCTGGGCTCTGCTTCATTTCTTGTCATCTCTCCTTGGGAGCTCTTGATGATGACAATAATAACCACATTGTTTCCTGGCATGGATTCTGCTCAGGAGGAGTCAGGGCGTTTGCTGGCAAACTGCCTCACAATTTTGGTACTGTACTGAGGTTTCGGGAGGAGACTGTCTTATCTGAGTATTTCTGTGAAATACCGGATTCTCCATGGTAAGCAAATGCTCAAAAAAAAAAAAAGTGTAATTGTGCTACTTTTCATGTACAAAGAAATGGAGTCCTGCTAGCCACAGGAGTAAGGAGAGAAAAGTGATGTCTTTTCATCTACCTAAGCCTGTAACTCTTCAGACTTCAGCTGTACTTGTCCCGTAACTCACTGCACTTATTCTTTAAACTACTCTCATTCCATCCAGTACCTGGAACCTTATTCTTACTTTGTATCAGTACCTGGAACCCTTGCAGTCAATGCTTGCCATGCCAGAGCTGATGGATCTCACAGGTGTCACCTGGAAGACAGAATCTTCCAAATTAACCTTTTGATGAGCCATGAATTTAGCAGTTATCCAAGTAAGGATCATCCTGGGTCAGTCAGAGAACTATCCACTTGATTATAGCTTAATCACAAAGCTTATAAAGAAATCCACCCTGGCTCAATGACGGGACAATCTTGTGGTCTCATAAAGATATATAGTTAACTCTGAAGGTTAGAAATATGCTTAGCAACCCATATTTTTCAGGCACCAAGGCTAATGCTCGATGCCAGACTACCATTGCTGTGATGATAGCAGCTTCTGCAGGGTCTTCTGGGGCTTCCATTGTAACCGATTGTTTATATTTTCAGCATTCCTGCCTTGGGAAACTCTAGTTTCCAACTACTTCCTGCACTGAAGATCAAATTATTATTATTATGTTATGTGCATCCTAAAGACAGGCATTCACACGCTATGAATGAGGAACAATGTGGCACCTGCTGCTGGCGAGATTAGCAAAGATGTTTAAAAACGTCCGCCAAATGTTGGAAATGTAATCAAATACCGGGTACATATTATCACATGTGGTGGACATGTCCAAAAGCAAAAAAAAATTGGAAGAAAATGCATACATGGTTAGAAAAAAATGTTAAAACAACATTTAGATTATAAAATAGAATTATTTTTGTTAGGCATATTACCAGAAAAATATGATAAAGGAAATGTGTATTTAATATTACATGTTTTGACAGCAGCAAGAATCGTATTTGCGCAGCACTGGAAAAATGAGGATACACCTACAGAAGAAGATATAATTAAAAAAAAATACTAGGCTGTGCAGAAATGGACAGATTGACACTGAAGATAAAAAAAAGAAGACACAGAATATTTTTGAACATGGGACTTGTTTTACCAACGGTTGGATAACAGAGGTAGAAATTGGGAACTGGAAAAATAGCATTATGTAAGCAATTGAACCAGACAACACACTTTTCATACAGCACATGTATGTAAACAGAAAATGTATAAATAAACTATATTAAAAAAAAAGAAAATAATACACTATCAAGCAGATAGTGCTTGATAGAGCCTTGATAGTACAGTGGTCTAAGCACCCTGTTATTAACACAGCTGCCTGCAATTATTGCTTGTTCGAATCTCTTCAAGGCTCAAGGTGACTCAGCCTTCCATCCTTTCTAAGGTAGGTGAAATGAGGACCCAGTTTGTGGGGGCAATAAGCTGACTTTGTATAAATATACAAAAGTATGAAGGCTATTGCTTAACGCATTGTAAGCCACCCTGAGTCTCCGGAGAAGGGCGGCATATGAATCAAATAAAAAAAAAAAAAGCAAAAGTCTACTTACCAGCCAGAGTAGCCCAGTAATCCACACTGGCCACATACATCTACTTCAAATGCATCACTTGAAATCATAAGCCTCTCCAACAACAGCATGCTGGCTCCATAACCTATCAAGCAATCTCTTTCCATTTCTCCCAGACGCAGTCCTCCATCGCGGGATCGGCCTTCAGTGGGCTGCCTTTAAATCAAGATATTTGTAATTATTTTATTTCCAGTTACATGTGCAGTTATGATTCAGTAACATGTATACAGGTAGCTCTTGACTTGCAACCATTCTTTTAGTGACCGTTTGAAGTTACGATGGCAGTGAAAAAAGTGGCCTACGACTGGTTTTCACACTTACGACCACGTGATCAGAATTTGGACGTTTGGCAACTGGCATGCATTTATGACAGTCACACTATCCTGGGATCATGTGATCACCAGTTGTAACCTTCCCAGCTGGCTTGTGACAAGCAAAGTCAATAGGGGAAGCCAGATTTGCTTAACGACCACATGATTCACTTAACAACTGCAATGATTAACAGAGGTGGCAAAAAGATTGTGAAATGGGACAAACCTCACTTAACAACTTCCTTGCTTAGCAATGGAAAATTCAGGCTCAACTGTGGTTGTAAGTTGAGGACTACCTTTATAAATTGCCTCTTTCGTTCAATTAGCTAAGGATCCAGCAGTAGAAATAGAAGAAGCATCTGATCACCTCTATATAATGCAAAACAGAATACGTTCTTCTGGATTATTTATTGGAAATATTCATGCATGTATATTGGAGTGGTATGGTGGCCTAGAGGTGGAGCTCTTGCCTCACAATCAGGAGGCTACGAGTTTGATCCTAGGTAGAGGCAGATATTTCTCTCTCTGGGCATAATGAGAATATATCTGCTGAACAAAAACTCCACATTGGTGACAGGAAGGGCATCCGGCCATTAAGCGCTCTGCTAGCGCCATTCAGTTGCCCAGACTCCACCCCACAAGGAATTATGGAGTTGTTAAAAGATGATGATGATTCATTCAGTGTATATATTATTTAAAGGAACTAGAATACAATGTAATGTTTAGTTTTTTAAGAGTGGGGAGAACCAACTTCAAGTCCAACTTCAGTTTGAAGCTGCCTGGATGGCGCTTGGTCAATTATACACACACTGAGCTCTTTTTTTCTCACAGAGATTTTCTCTGAGGGAAACTGGAATTAAGCTGACATGGAAGATATGAATCTAAGAAATAATAGTAACCACCACAAATACAATTGAAAACGATTTGGAATATATGTGAAAACTGTGCACTGGTATGAAAAACAATAGCAATCTCAATTCAGTGGTTTTCTTTACATCATAAAGGTGGCGCAGTGGTTAAAGTGAAGTACTGCAGCTACTTCAGCTGACTGCTAGTTCAGCAGATCAGCGGTTCAAATCTCACCGGCTCAAGGTTGACTCAGCCTTCCATCCTTCCGAGGTGGGTAAAATGAGGACCCAGATTGTTGGGGGCAATATGCTATTTAGTATACTGTCTTTGGTGTAAGCCGCCCAGAGTCCTTGGAGAGTGGGCGGCATAGAAATATGACTAATAAAATAAAATAAATAATAAATAAATAAATACCTGGTAAGAACTGCTCTGGGTCCTCTAGCTCTTGCATGCATTTTATCCAGCACCATGTGCTTCAGTTTCTGATAATACACAGGGCCAAAATAGATATAGGCTTCTAAGGGCTCCCTGAGAAGGAAATTACATAAAAGCAGAGAAATGAACTGTAAAAATATACACGTCAGAATTGCAAAATTTTACAAAAAAACGTGACTTTAAAATAACCAGCATCCAGAACAATGGTGCTACATATGGAAAAACTGCATAGTAGACAACTTGTTTTTCCCCCCTCTTAATTAGCCAAGTCCCATCCTCACAGAAGCCAAAATTATAACTGTAACTATAACTGTTACTCAATTGAGAGAAAAACAAAACAAAACAAGTATCTGATAAAAGGTGAATATCATTATCTAAAAAAAAAAAACCAGTTCTTTTTTTTTTTTCTTTCCATGAAGGAAATTCCTGAAAAGGACTTTTAGCATAGCTACCAAGGTGGAGGGCCTGAAAATGGGGCCACCGGAAGTAAAAAGAAGTGGAGAAATGTAGCAGGGTTGTAATGGCAAACAGTGGAACAGCAGAAGCAGCAATGGGGACAAATTCAATTGTCCCTCTTCCTTCTCCCCATGACTGTGGGATGCGGTGCAAATTCCCGCCCTCCCTTTTGTGATCGCCGACTCTTCTATTTTCCTAAAAAGCTTATTTATTTATTTTTTAAAAAGGGGATCTGTTTTACTGACTTGTACACAGAAGTATAACATAGGGGTGGACAACCTGAGCTCTGAGGGAAGCATCTAGTGTTCAACCTGTTGATCAATATTACTGCAAATCAGTGGCACCGTTCTATGGTAGGAATCACACAAAAATATAGCTTAAGACCTTAAAATAGAAATTTGTTTAAACAAAGGGAAGCCACCTACTGCTGAGGACCGAAAATTGCTACCGTAAGAGGGAGGACAAGCAGTTTTTAACAAACGAAGGCAAATTATACACGTTCATTAAATATGTTGAAGTAAGATTTAACATCTCAATGCATTGGGTCTGGAAAGTCATGTCAGCTTTTTAAAAATGTTTATTTCCCTTAAATCAAATTTGATTTAAGATTTTTTAAAAAACCTCCATATTTGGAATAAGTTAGTGTCAATGGTACGTTGGTTTTGAAATAGGAAGGAATAAGAAATTGAAAATCAGAATGAAGATAAAGACACACTGTCATATGGCTCTATCCTGTTCTTAAGTCATCTCATATTCCTTTGAACACCACAACTCCAAAGATAGTTTAATCAACACAGCAGGAATCTCAGAGATCAGTCAGCTCTGCCAGACTGACTCAATAATTGACAAAAGCTGCAGAGAGAAAAGCCCCAGTTGATTAACACCTGCCTCCAATACTATATTTTATATGACTTTATACAATAGAAGGCTACTAAACTCCTCCTATGAGTATACAAAACGTCTGCCAAGGCCCTTGAAAATATCATTAGTAAAATATTATTAGCAAACAAGACTTCCCGACAAGGGAAAGTTGTTCTTTGTTTTCTTTTAAGGGATGATTTGGGGATAAGGGGTTAAAAAAACCCTTTTTGAAATAATTCATATAAAAGTTAGTACACACTATCATTACGTATATCTTCAACACACGAAGATGCATTAAAAACGGGAACTGCTGTTTCCCAATACCCTTTCAAGGTCTTCTTACCCTGTGATGCCAGATGTTACGTAATCCTTCCCCAAATAGTTATAGCCATAACGAACAAGATCTTCACATACGTCTTTAACTTTACTGCCACCGAATGCTGTTCCATAATGAAATCTGCCATCTAGGACTCCAGCTTTTCCTGCCAGAAGTTCAATGAGTTTTCCTACCTGGGCAACACAGAACAGTGATAATATTTCACCACAAGCAATTGTGATATGGAAGAGGAATGTTGTACCTAAGGTACAACAGAAGAATGGAAGTGTTGTATTTAAGATATCTTAGCTCTTTGTGTATGTTTAGTGAATGCCAGAGAGAACACTTGGTCTGGCCAAGGTGGTGCTGACAGACTAAACTGATCTATTTAACTACATCATCTTGTATTCTTTTATTCTATTTTCACGCAGCTTTATCCATTCTCATTGGCCAATATAACCAGGGGTGGGCTTCAGATCCTTTAGCAACGGGTTCACTGGGCTGCTGCTGGGTGGGCGTGGCCATGGTGAGCGTGGCCTAGTTGGCCACCTGCACCACAGCAGGGGGGGGGATGTTTTTTGCCCTCCCCAGGCTCCGGAGGCTTTCCTCGAGCCTTTGGGAGGGCAAAAACTGCTTCCCCCGAGGTCCAAAGGCCCTCCAGAGGCTGGAAACAGGCCCATTTCTGGACTTCCAGAACCTCCAGTAGGCCTGTTTTTGCCCTCCCAGATTCTCTGTGTGGCCCCTGCATTTACCTGGAATGATGAATGGGCCACGTGGAGACTCCTGGGAGGGGAGGGGTGGGCGTGGCCAGCTAGGGGTGGCATTTAGGGGTTAGAGGATTGGGTAGAGGATCGCCCGAACCCTACTGAACCCATAGGAGCCCATCCATGAATATAACCAAGAAAGTCTCTTTCCTAACTGAGCTTGCTACAAGCTTATGATGATAATGATGTACAAATAGTTATAATTCTTTAATATTTTAAAAAAGGAGCATAGAATCAGTGAGCTAAAGCAAAACTATGAATTGGGGTTGATCAACCAAGACAGGCAACAAGAAACCTCCGAAGCCCTCTCTGACATTTAACCAATGTTTTCTAAGCAACAAATCGAATTAGGTAGAAAACAATTAACAAAGGCGACGTAATGCAGAGTCCAACACATTTATGTTGGATCATGCTGGCAGTAACTAAGAGAAGGACAGATTCATTTTTACCAGATTCTTCCACTAAAGCAGCTTCCCACTGTTTTATGAAGATACACATTACTGATAAATAATGAATATAAAGTCCCCAGTAGATAAGCATAGACCTGGGAAGTATTATTGGGCAAACCAAGTTTCTTTCAGCGAAGAGAAAAGGCTTTCAAGATACGTAATGGACCGCACTTTTGTTCTACCCTATGAAGAATAATGTAGAATATGGGAATTGACATTGCCAATAGAGAAATCTATTAAAAAAGATAAAATCTTAGCATTAAAAAAAATCCATTAAAATGAAATGCAGTTATAAATGTATGCTGTTACATACCGTCATACGTGACGGGAAGCCATGGGGATTCATAATGATATCAGGGCAGATTCCTGAATCACAAAATGGCATGTCTTCCTGAGGTACAATCAGTCCGCAGACTCCTAGAACAGAGTACATCTTTCAAAGAAAAGCAAAGAATTCATACTGTACATTAGATCAATGGCATATACAGTAGCGGCCAAAATTGTGGAAACCTTTTGGGAAAAGTGTATTTTTGAGGTTTGATGGCTAATAACACCACTTTTTTTTTGGAGTTTCAAGATAATCATATTCTACTGATGAATGGCCTGGGAATAGCCCAGACCTTAACCCAATTGAAAATCTATGGAGTCGGCTAAAGAAACTTGTCAGAAGCGGTCCAACAATAAAACCCAGTTAATAGAAGCAATCATTCAATCTTGGTTTCACATTATAACAGCTGCAGAACTAAAAGAGTTGGTTCACTCCATGGGAAGACGTTGTAAGGCCGTAATTCATGCTAAAGGTTACCCAACTAAGAATTAACTGACGTGATAATTTTTATATATCTCGTTGTTTCTATGGTGATAATTTTTGTATATCTTGTTTTTTCTACATGTTTCACTTTCCTTCTTTATACTGTAACTGCTATTCTAATAGCAAATCCTTCATAAAAGTTATTGCATTACATTCTTGATTAAATTATCCTTCCATTGATATATAATTTTATGGTACTACTCCAAAATAAATGTGGTGTTATTAGCTAGTTTTAGAAAGTACACTTTTCCCCAAAAGGTTTCCACAATTTTGGCCACCACTGTATTATGTTTTTATGTAGTCCAATTCCTATCTTGAATGAAGAATTACTGGATGAAAAGTTTTATGTTAGAAAATAGTGTTAAAACATTTCCTACAAAAATATTCTTATGCAGATGAATTCTTAACCTAGAGAAAACTTAGTCATAATGAGCTGATTAAAAATAATTTAGTCAACTAACTGCCTTACTTTTGAAGGGAAAGAAGGATAGCATAGTGATCTAGGGGCTTGCTCAGGGTTTATGAGGGGGTTCCTCATAAACCGAGAAACTAAGCTCACAGGGAGTAGGGAAAACATAGCGAAACAAGATTTTTTAAAAAAAATATTTAGTGGTTAGATTGGTAGCCTGTCTTTCTTCCTCAAGGCAGTTTAAATGATTATTTTCCTTCATTTTAAACCTCCCAATAGAGACCAGAGACTGGCTTTAGACACCCAGTGAGCTTCCATGCTTAAGAGTGAACATGGAACCAAGGTCATCCAGTTCTTTTCCAATACCTTAACCTGTCTATGCAGTCTATGCAATGTAATTCATAATTAGTGATTCACACTTTAATTTGATAAAATCAAATTGTCAAAAACAGTTAAAACCCACATTTCAAAAGGAGCAACTGAGCTACCATGAGGTACAAATAGATAAATGGTTAATGTGTAAAAATGACTGGCCATGAGGAAAATGCATGTAGTCGATGATAGGAAACTAGCTATTTCCTAGCAAACATACAAAATATTACACACACACACACACACAAATACAGATACAGATACAGGGGATGTTTACCAAGATAATTGGTTCTTATATACATCAAGTATTGAACACCTGCTTCGCACACTCACTGTTTTATTTTTTTAAACACATAGATTGGTCAGCTTTGGTCAAATCTACACATTTCCCTCCTCTAGGACCCCGCTTGGTGTTATTCTGCTGAAAGGGCACCTATAAGGCAAAAATTAAATCTGGGCTAACTTAAAATTACTTCAGGCACTGAAACCCTTTTATATGCCAAGACGGTTCCCATAGCAGACAGCCACTGTGTTGTTTGTTTTGTGTGAAAGTGAATGATAAAAGATCCATGAAATCGACACAGAAAGGCAGAACAGCAGAAAGAACAGAGGCCTCTCCATCATAGCAGCTTCTACCCTTTGCTGACTTGTATAACAATGGAATCGAGACGTCCAACTGCAGATCTAACACAGCTGTGCATTTCATTAGATGAAGAGCACTAGTGACACAAGTAAATAATTAACTTATTCTGGTCCGCTGACTGTGCTTATGAGACCAGTCATAGCTGACAGATTTTAATACAAGTTAAACACAAAGAAAGCATAATGAGATTAGACGTTAAAACAAAATATTTAGAAAGACTCGCGAAGGGGAGGGGGGGAGAAACCACTACTTTCACAAGACATCTTTAAAAGTTCTTATTTTTAGAAGTAAGGTAAAATTCTTAATTCTAATCAAACTCTAAAAAGCTGATCCATTGAAACATAACAAAACATACACATTTTTAAAGAATTGAGCAACAGCACTTCTACTTTTTTGTCTCTAGAATGCTAACAATATTTTTTTCAGTCTAAGAATATATTTGCTTCATTATTAAGTTAAAATGTTAGTTTAAACTACCGGGTTTACCTGTTACTTTATATTAAAGGCTTTGTAATATAGCAAAATAATAAGTCCTTTTTAAATTCTACAACAAAAGTCAAAGTTGTTGAGACACAAAAACTACTCGATGCATATGAATGTTTAAAGAATTATTCCACTACATATATAGATTGCAACACTACCTTTCAGTGTTTTGGAAGTAAAATTTTTTTCAAAACCAATGGCATGTACCCCGTATATACTTGAGTATAAGCCGACCCGAATATAAGCGAGACACCTAATTTTACCACAAAAAACTGGGAAAACTTATTGACTCGAGTATAAGCCTAGGGTGGGAAAAAAGGGTCAACAAAAACAATATGGTATCAACAGTAACTTTAAAAGTACAAAAAACTTAGCTCAATCAGCAACCAAGCTAAAACACAAGAGTTAAAATCCTAAATAAACGTACTGTATATCCAAGACCAGATATATACCGGTACTTGTATTCAGCAATGCTTGGGCGGAGCAAGGGGGTGTGACCAAGCACGGGTAAGACTGTAAAGGCTACATCATTGGTCACAGCCCTGGAGAAGAGCGGGAGAAGAAGAGCAACCGCATCCGACATTCATCTGACCAGCAGTTATCGGACCACCCACAGAGGCTGCAGGCGCCCGCAGATGAGCGGGAGAGACCCACACTGCACTGGAGAACAGATAAGAGGGACTCTCCCTCGAGTATCAGCCGAGGGGGGCTTTTTCAGCATAAGAAATGTGCTGAAAAACTCGGCTTATACTCATATACGGTAATTTTAAGCACATATGCATACTATCAATTATACTTAAAAAAGAAAATCGGATTTATATGAAGGTACACCAGATTTCTATTTCAATATAATGCTCATTATAGACTACAGTACCATATCAATAGATTCTATGTATTTTGCATGCCCCTGATTTCTGATGAAGGTACCTACTTTTTTCCAGGAGCACAGAATTAAGATCTATGTTTTGACAAATAAGTCTTCGTATAATATACTTTATGAATATTTGCCCCAATTCCAACTATTTCAACAGAGGAGAATTGATGAAAAACAGAACTGGTTATTTGACTATTAATACAAAACAGCAAAATCTGAAACACATTTTTAAATTTAGAGTATTTTGACATTTTTTTTATGAAGAAGGTTCTTCATTTGTCCTTTTTATTACTCTCAAGGATGATTTTGGCCAATGCATTAAGAGATGACGGGGAAATAGAAGGGATAGGTAAACTAAAACTAAATATGTTTGCTGATGATACATTGTTAACAGTTAAGAATATAGTGGATAAGATGGAAAGAATTGGATGGCATCTAAAAGAATTTGAAGAAATAACTGGATTAAGAATAAATTGGTCAAAAACTGAGTTGATGCTGTTTAATTACACTAATAGGGAAGAGAAGGATTGGGAAGGGAGGCAAAGCGAAATGAGAATTAAAGATCGTATTAAATACCTGGGAGTTAGAATTACAAAAAATTTGGAGGAGTTAGAAAAGGAAAATTTAGGCAGCTTAAAGAAAGAGATTTTGGAAAGTTTGAATAAATATAAAAGGTTGAATTTATTATGGTTTGGCGGAATTGCCTTAGTAAAAATGAAGATTTTAGCAAAGATCAATTTTGCTTTTAGGATGCTACCAATAAAAATATCAGAATTAAAGTTAAAGAGTTGGCAGAATATACTGAACAACTATTGTAACGGGAATAAGAAAGCAAGGATAAATAAAAATAAGTGGTATCTAAGCCAAAAAAAAGGGAGTTTAGGACTCCCAAATATTAAATTATATTATGTCGCTAACAGGCTTAGACATGTTATAGAGGCAATTTTAGGAATAGGGGAATTGGAATGGCTGGAAGATAAATCTAAAATTAAAACCAAATTAGAATGGAAGTTGGAAAATATATTTTTTATGGAAGGTGGTAAGAAATGGGCTGAGAGCATAAGCAATCCTCTTCTGAAGTTTCATTGGGAAATTTGGAGTAAATATAAAGGGAGGCTGCTTCCGAAGAACTCTCCATTATCACCAGTAGTAATTTTGGAAAAGTTCCCAGGGAATTTGAAGAATAAAGTGAATGAAATTTTAAAAGAGAAAAATAAAATGAAATTAAGGGAATGGTTAGGAGGAATGAGGACATGTGGGGAATTGGAAGAGGTTCTAGGAGGGAAACGGTTGTCTTGGTTAAATTATAGCCAAGTGGAACAATGGTCTAAAAACTGGATAAGAGAAAATGGAGAGTGTAGAGAGTTAATGAGGTTTGAGGAATTAATTGAAAAAAATCAAACTGTAAAGGAAGAAAATAAAGGGATAAAAGGCTTAATGAGCGGAATCTAATGAGCGGAATATTGTTGGAGGAAGAGGAGAGGGGAAATTTAGGAAAGATGGTATGGGAAACTGATTTGAAGATACAAATAGGGCAACAGAGTTGGGATAGAATTTGGCAACAAAGAGTATTGAGAAACGTGTCAGTAAGAATAAAAGAGAATTACTACAAAATGGTATGGAGGTGGTACTTAACTCCGGTTAGATTAAGTAATATAAATCAGCATTATTCAAATAACTTTTGGAGAGGTTGTGGGGAAAAAGGAACGTATTTACATATGTGGTGGGAGTGTAAAAATTGTGGAAGATGGTATTTAAGGAGATAGAAGAAATTGTAGGAATAAAGGTAGAAGAGGCACCAAAGGTAGCATTACTCTCACTATTGGAAGATATAAAATGTGAAAAAGAGACTAAAGAATTGATAATAAATTTGTTGACCGCAGCAAGGCTAATGATTTCTAGGAATTGGAAGATACAAGGTGTTTATAATTTGGAAGAATGGTATAAGGAGGTATGGGATATTGCCATAAATGATAAATTGACCTGCAATATTAAAGTAAGGAGGGGTATAATGAAGGTAAACGATTTTAATGGAATTTGGAAACAGTTCCTAACATATGTGTTTTCTGGAGGAAGAGGGATACCACCGCCAGAAGAAACTTTAAGATTCTGGAAGCAAGAATGATCCCGAGGGGTGGGGGAGCACTTGTTGTTTGTTTGTATTCTGTATATTGCTATATATTATATATTATGATTCATGTATGTTATGTATGTTATGTATGTTAATTTCTTTTTAAAATAAATTAAAAAAATAAAATAAAATAATAATAATAAAAGGATGATTTTGTGCAATTAAATAGTAACTCACAGAGATATGAAACGTTACCCTGACTCATAGGGGAAAGTTTTTTAAATCAAGGACAATCATTAGTCTTGGAACTTCTGAACTGACATTGGTGAATATGCCTGTGGCTAGGATAATGGCTACATTAAACAATCTCCTATATTGAAATGTGCTGCTCTTCAGATCCAATGCAGAAGAGATGTTTTCAAAGGTGATGTAACTTAACTTAACCATCTCTTTTCCTGGTCTCACACAGTAGCCACACTTTCATGTAGGAACATATGTGTAAATTTCAAGAGATGGCACTAAGGTGCCACCATCATGTCATACTCTGACATCCCCTCCATATCTCAAAGGTACATTTTATTGGAATATGTAGTTAATGGGAAAAAGTAGTTCTTTTTAAAGAAAGGTGCAGCGAATATTGACCCTATTCTCAAATACCTTTTCTGTTCTACATCAGAAAAGCTGCACATGACTACTCATGCAGAGTTGTTAATTCAAAGTCTGGTTTGGGATACTGAAGTTCTAGTTTTTCAAGCCTAAATATTCTGATGTTCTGCAAAAGGTTTGCAATTTTTCTCATGTGCAAAATCCAAAATTAGTTAATATTTATAACGTTTCTTTTTTAGCTGTTAAAATCTGTACTACTCTGTGACCATGCAAAAAGGCCGCAAGAACAAACTGATACCCATGGAACTAAATAGTAAAGCACTTAAAATTCAGAAAGACAAATAATCCTATGACATTTAAACCCCGATTAAGCCCCACAGTATAAAGAATGTAGGCCAGGCCACAATTAAAAGATCAGAAGCCACAGCTGCAGTATTATCAGTTTCTACTGAAAAGATTAAAAATAGAACTTGCCATTAGGATAGGACAGTATCTTCTAGACATTTAGTGTAATTTAAAAACTTTATGTACCATGTTCAACAGAAGATCTTTTATTACATAGAATTTACACTGCATCTTACACTATTCTGTTCTTAAAATGTTGCAGCAATAATCTTCATAGCTAGTCTCCCTTTTTTACTTCCATTAATTTAGAACAATACAGGTATATTTATGGAATCCAGTTAATTGCTATTCTTGGGTGGGGGAAAATCCCTCAGAAACCAATGGTTTTCCAGGTAGTGGAAACTTTATGCCAAAATGAATAAATTTCCCTAACAGACAACAATTGATTTTCCAATAGTGAATAATTTGCAGTTCCGTCATCTCATTGGGCAGATTTTAGATAAAGAGAACAAATTTTAACCAATAAAAATACATAAGCAACTTGATTAGCCTCTTTATTAAAACCATTCCAAGTTAGATGAGGCGCTAAAAGACAATACCTCTTATAGTTTGGTTTCCCATGAACTGCTGAATGGCCTGATGTGATAAATTTGCATAGTCTAAAGGGCAAAAAGAACTGATTAACTGAAAATTTTACAATGCTCCTAGATGCAGTTACTACTGTACGTAAAGAGGTACTCTGAAAAATACACATAGGGAACTTAATCATGATCCTTCAGAAAAAAATGGTTTTAGAATGTAAGCAAAAAAAGGACTTTTTTATCCTAAAATACATTGTAGGAAGGGGAAAAGGGGGGATTATTATTGAAAAGGGTCAGAAGGTTACCTGTTTGTTTCTTTAGTCAAAATGCTCATTTGATGTTAGAATAGTAAGTTAAATACCTTGTTAAAGAAAATATGACAAAAAGCTTGGAGGTTTGGGTGCTTTTTTTTAAAAAAAATGTGGACTGGCTTTAAACTGGCAAAGAGTAAATTAAAAAGAAAGAATGAATATTAGGTTACATATTAATTCAGTATGATTTTGTAAGGCCTTTATGAAATGTAACCTGATTCAAGATCTTGGAATGATCTTGGGTATCGAACAACCAAATTAGAATTGCATCTTTCTGTGAATGTAGTTAAAACATTTTCCTCACTTGCATGCATTGTTAAACTTTGAAATATGTTATCTATGAAAGATGTAATTACGTCTACCAGTATAGATTAAAGTAAATCAGGGAAGGTAAGGCTATTAGTAGCTTCTTGTCAGCATTAGTATATGTTAACTGTAATGTCAGAGACCGTATGGGTAATAGTGTGTATACTGCATACTTATACTCATGTATTTCCAGCCCCTCATTATTTTGAAAACAGGCTGCTACCTTATAAAGATTGATTTAATCCAACATGGCTCTTTGTAGTATTTTGTTTATGAAGTATAATTGCAATCTTTTAAACAAGAAACCTGCACATGCCACAAGGATAAAGAATCCATATTAGATTAAATCAACATTTTATAGAATATAGAGTGGCTGACTATTAAATGCCAGCGACTGATAGTGGTGCCTTCTGATATTGTTTATAGAAAACTGCATTTATTAGAACATTTATGATAATAATCAACCGGCATGATTTTTACTAGTTCAGATCGAGCTTGATTTTGTCTATCACTTGATGTATGCTTCTAATGGCATTTGAAGCCCAGTTTTCTTTTTTCTTTTTTTAGGATGCACTCTTTATGCATTTATCTGGGAGAAACATAGTAAAGCATTAATTTAAATGAAGCATTTGCAGGAGTGTGTTAATTGGCTTGTTTTATTTAAACTGTTTTGGGAATCTTGGTTGAAAAGGAATATAAAAAACATTCAAGACAAATATTTAAGAGGTATTTAGAGTTGTCCGATTCAAGGAAAAAAACCCATATAGATTTAAGAAAAATGTCTGTGCCAGACCAGGCCTTAAAGTTAATTTATAAATGTGTTTTTACATTATTTATTAATAGTAAGAGGTAATCAATATTGCAAATAAAAGATATTCTGCACAATAAACACATCATTTTGCAACAGAGTGTTTTCATAAATATAATATCAATGAATGTAAAATCATTTCCTTGTTTCTAGAAGTATTTTTATTGTGGATACTCAAGAAAGGTTTAAGCCTTTATCTGGGATCTTTGGCTATTAAAACAGGTTCTGTTTGCCATTCCTATCCTCATTGTTTAAATACAGTTCTTCCACTTGAAGAATACTGCTCAGCACTACTGTTTAGTTCTGTGATTTGCACGACCTTTGTCAGTCGTGTTAATCCTTTTTCACATGAGAGACTGAGACCGGTCTTTCAGAGAAGTGATAAATTGCTTTTTCACATCAAAGGACTCTAACTTTTCCCTTTCACTGGGATTCACTGCAGAAGGAAAAGAAAGTCCGGAAATATAGAGATGCAAGAAATATGAAAGCCTGAAATTATCTCTCAGTCTTGTCTGGAACTAAGAATGATTCAAATTTGGGTGATTTGGGGAAAAAAAATAAGTATGATGTCTACCAAATTGTTCTCCTATGCCAATATTTTTCCAGAAATGTGTTGGGTTGTTAACTCCTTTAGATATGCTGGCTGGGATTACTGGGAGTTGCAGTCCCAAATCATCTGACAAATCTGGGATCAATAGTTTTTTCCCAATCGTAATAATTTTAAGGTGTGCTGGCTAGGGGGAATTCTGAAAGTTAAAATTGCCAAAGTTGAGAAACAATGGTCATAGGTGACCACTTGGGAAAGGCCTTCTGCTTTCCCCAAATTATCTGGATAACACTAATGAAAATTTAAGTTAATCAAGCCACTTATATATCTAGACATTAATATTCACTAAAATACTTGTTACACTAATAGGATGACCTTGTGAAATGTCGAAGATTGCATAAGTCTTAAATTCCAAAGTTTAGAACTTACACATTTTGACTTATCCAGTGTAAAATTGTTCCAACTTTCTAACTATAGGCAACATATTTCTCAAAGCACTCTATAAATTGTAGTCAGAATTTAGTTGCTGTTTTTTTTAGAGGTACATTTCAACATGTATTCAGTTCATGTATAGCACTTCCTGAATTGTGGAGATTGTTATCAACACACAAAAACTAAAAATCAGCTGAAAAAGCACAGGAAGGAAGAAGTTAAAGAACCTCTATGTCCTGATAGAAAAAGAAAGATTAGTTATTTTCTGAGGACAACTGATTTAATTGGCAGGAATTTACATTTTGTTGCCATTCTTTGTCAACAACTTTGACCTATCCAAGTTGGAAGAACCCAAACAAGTAAATTGAAGGGATAGGCTGTGGAAATTTATTGCTCAAGAACTAAGAGTCATAAACCTAGATATAGCTTATTAATGCTATTTCCATGGGTCTATGATTAAGATATGCAAGTACACAATTTCAATTGCACTGAAAATAATATGTGAAATATTGAGGATCCTGAAAGTGCCTGGAAACCATGTCAAACTCAAGATTTCTTTATGAAAAGCACTGAAGACTTCTCCACTTCTGGCTGCACACGTTTCATTGTATATGGATGGTTCATTGTACATGAACATGTTTATGCACAAACCAAAGTTCTTAAAGCACTTATAGGATCATTGCTCAATCTGCCTTCAACTATTTATTTATTTATTTTATTTTATTTTTTAAATTTTTATACCGCCCCCTCTCCCGAAGGACTCGGGGCGGTGAACAGCCAAAATTAAAAACACACAATACAAATATTAAAATACATTAAAACAAAATTAAATTTATCTTTGGCTTCCCCAATTTAAAACCGCTTACCCATAAAATTCCCCAATTAAAAGATTTTTAACCCAGCCTGGCTTGCTGAAATAAAAAAGTCTTCAGGGCCTATCTGCCTGATATCTAAACACAATGGGGAAAAATAAAAAAATCCAATCCTTGTTCAGTAGTGATCTTTATAGGGAGTCCTTCACTTATGACAATTTATTTCTGACCAGTTAAAGTTAGGATGGTGCTGAAAAAAATAGACTTACAACTTGTGCCTAAAATTATGGTTATTGCATCACACCCGAAGTGCCTGATCAAAATTCAGGCACTTTATAGTATGCTAGCATTTACAATCACAGCAGCATGTCAATTTCCTCCACTTGCCCATCTTCCACTATTTATCGCCCCTATTCTGATTTAATTATTAGTATTTTATTGCATTTTATCTTTGCAAGCTACATTGAGAGATGCTGACTGATATTAAATGAAGTTACTGAGCAGATAGTTCGTAACTCTTGCTGCTTACCTTCCAATGGAGCAATGTACCAGAATTTAGGGAAGCACTGAGTTGAGTTAATGGAGTTAATTTTTTCTCAGTCCAATAACTCTTTAAGGCAGGGATAGCAATATGGTGCTGTCTACTTTACAAGTCTCTGCTATTATATTGTGAAAACTATTGTCTATAATATTTGGGGACAAAGATGATTATATCTGGTTAAAGTAATCAAGCAACACTGTATCCATCTCAATTGGGTATACATCAACAATAAAAACTGAATAGAATAGTTCTGGCCAGTTGTGTATGGACAGTGAGTTCTTTCTACTTTAGAATTTTCCTACTTGCAAAGAATATGAATATGAATATGAATAGGGTAGATAGGTAGGTAGACAGACAGACACAGACACTTAAAGAAGCTAATCTAACATTGACAGGTAATTATAAATTTGATCGTATTTCACATTTTTTCAAATACACCTAATTAACTATTAGAGTTATAGTTTTTGTTAGTGGTTTTTCATGCCTCCATCATATATTACTGAATAGAGGAAAAAGACACAAATATTTTTAATGACCGCATGTGAATTTATTTGCAGAATTACCCATTCATTTCAAAATATAGTAACTTGCATTATATTGCATTTTTTTCACAGGAGAGCAGCAACCATTCAGTTTTAAACTTCTAAAGCAGCAGAGCAGCATTTATGCAACTGGTTTTACTCTTTCCAGAGGCAGAAGATTAAAATTCTAGTTGAATCCAATCTGGGCACTTATAATAATTATCTTATTTTATTATAATTATCTTATTTTACTTACTCTGCTCTGCTGTTATGCCAAGAACATCTAGAAATTGAAACCATTCAAACATAGTAAAATGTACCTTTTTGCCCATGACGACTGCTAAACTTGTCTCCAATTTCTGGGCGCCTAGTTTGCCTCAGCAATATTTTGATTAAAAAAGCATCTTCTGCATTGGAAGATATCATGACCTTTTCAATGTACGAATCAGTTGCACCTTTGTAACTAATGAACAGAAAATGTACATAGTTTAATTCAAGAAAAAGAAAGGCAGCTGAGTTTAATTAATACTAGACATCTGCAAAACAAGTTTACAAATTTCAACTCCAAACGACAATTTTGCTGCTTCATGCAAAGTTTCAATAGTGAAACCAACTGCAAAACAGCTATAGCAACTCAATAACAATAGGAATGGTAAATGAAGAAAAGTTTCTTTGCCCATTTAGTTTAAGAATGAACATGAGGAACTTGGATATTACAAAAGACTGAAACAAATTGAAATCCAACTTCTTTATAATATATATAATGTGACATTATCAAGAAAACTAAACATATGAACCCTTTTACTAACTACGGTAGTATGCCTGACATGACCAATTTCTATTTTCTTTTCCAGAACTAAGCATTTTCTACTGGCTCTTTGTTTTCTGTTGCTTTTAAAAAATAAAATAAGGTAGCATGTCATACATTACTGGCACATCTTTATATTGCGATTGCTGTGATACGCTGCTCCCTTCCAGAGGAGTTTGGGTCACCGTGGGCATCGATTTATTCACAAGCACTTGCTTGTTTTCTACTTTTTCACCTGTAAGTATATGAGGAAATAATATGTTTACGCCCTGTTTGAATTATTTTCATTATCCTCAAATGGTGAAAGGGGCGGGGGGGGGGGGGGCTGTGTTATAACCTGAGACCCTAGGCCTCATCCAAGTGCCTTATTTACGCTCCTTGGAGTCAACCAAGATCATGTCACCAAAATTTGGCAGCAAAACACTGAAAAATGAGGGCCTGATTTTTGAGAGGTTGCTAAACCATCCAGTATATTCCATGAATGTACATAATTAAACAATAACAACAACAAAAAAGCTTTCCATTGAATCAGGTCACAAAGGCTACAGATTTGGGATTGAGTTTAACAATAGCAAATGAACAAAAACAGAAGTTCAAACTAATAATGCTTATAATAAAGAAAACAATGTATACCTGGAGAGCAAATACCATCAGCATCTAAAATTTCATGCCGCCAAATTGGTTTGCGTGTTCCCGCATCCAGCATGGGCCCCATTACTTTATCAAATGTTTGATTTGTGTAACGCTTGAGAGTACACTTAGCATTTTTGTATACAAGGCACCTTCCAAAGCCTCAAAGAAAACAAATATATCAATCAAAACTACTATTAGGGTTATCTAAAATGAAAATCAAACATCCATGACTATGTTTTAAATATACTGCACAAATCCATAGTACAGAAAACAGTTGCTTGGAAAGTTGTTTATGAAACAACGCACTTAATATGGCTGCAGTCCAATGGACTCTTTTCAAGCTATTCAATTATACTGATTTCATACTGATTTTAATACGGCATGAACCAAAATGTATTGTTAGAAATGCAGTGACTTATGACAATGAACTATTATGTCATAATAGCAAATTCAAGGTGTCACAAGACATTTATAACCTTTCATTAAAATTGTAACTTCAAAAACTTAGTTATAGCTACATTTCAAAAGAGCTAAAAATAAGGATTTGTTATAACTGGAGAATTAAATGACATGTATATTTCTGAAAGAACAACATTACAGTTTTTAGAGTAAAACATCTACATTTTAGAACAAACTATCTTATGTAATTTAACAGGTTTAAAGAATAATAAAATGTAACTGATTCCCAAATTTGTTTAAAAAGACCACAATTTAACTAAAGAATGATCTGGACTATTTTGTAAAAAAAAATCAAACCCAAAACATTAATTACCCTTAATAATTTTCGGCTGCAAGATTCCAAAATAAAAGCATATAAAAGTGCTGCATTTCTTTCCTTAGCCTTCACTGGCTTAATAATTCCTAAATTTGGAAGAATGCTTTTTCATAAACGTTATTTCATAAACGAAAAGTGTTTTTTCTGTTGAAGTGATGCGTAGTGTATCTGTATCGTTTGGCCGTACGACGTAATTCGGGAAAGTATTTGATTTCCCCCCTAATGTTACTAGTCTACCAGAAAGAAAACATTTTGCTTTAAATCATGTCTGCTATTGTTTTAGGCAAAAAAGAATAAATTAAGTGTGCAGACATTAATGCCAAAGATACATGTCCAGCAATACTACTAGTGCTGCCTGGCAACTGGCAAAAGGGCTCTTAAGGATGGGCGAGTGTAGTAGAATGTACTGCAGTACGCAAGCAGTCTGACCACACAAAGTAAACTCAGGCACCCACAATATTATGCCTCAAGCAGAGGAACTGTGTTTTAAATATGATTGATGAGGCAACACTAAAAAGCGTAACATCCAGACAAGTTTGTTTGAAGTGAATGCAAGGAATACCCTTTGAAAAGCACTGAATATGCTTTTCCTGGAAAAGATTTAATAGGCCCTTGGGAGAAGGTGCCTGATTGGCATTGCAGCCTAATGATAAACCACAAACATTTTTCCTTTCTTAAAAACGGGTAGCAAATTTATTATTAACCACATTGATTTGCTATGCAATTTAACAATAATAATTTTTTTGGGCCAACTAACCGGTAATTTTTCTTGGAGCATCATAAAAAATCCTGATGGTATTCAAGGAATACAGGTAGTCCTTGATTTAGAACAGTCCATTTAGTGACTGTTTGAAGTTACAACCGCATTGAAAAAAGTGACTTCTGACCATTTTTCACTTAGGACAGGGGTGGGCAAATGTGGCTCTTTTACAACCTGTAGACTTCAACTCCCAGTTGAATTGGGAGTTTGAATGGGAGTTTTTTTTAAAAAAATTGATTTATATGCCACCCTTCTCCAAAGACTCAGGGCGGCTTACAATGCATTAAGCAATAGTCTTCATACTTTTGTATATTTATACAAAGTCAGTTTATTGCCCCCACAATCTGGGTCCTCATTTTACCTACCTTAGAAAGGATGGAAGGCTGAGTCAACCTTGAGTCTGGTGAGATTTGAACTTGCAGTAATTGCAGGCAGCTGATGTTAATAACAGTGCTTTAGTCTGCTGCGCTACCAGGGCTCCTGTTGAAGTTGAAGTTCACAGGTTGTAAAAGAGCCACATTTGCCCACCCCTGACTTAGGACTATAGGTCACGATCAAAATTCAGATGCTTGGCAACTGACTCAAATTTATGACTGTTGCAGTATCCTACGGTAAAATGGGATCCCCTTTTGTGACCTCCTGACAAGCAAAGCCAACAGAGAAACCAGATTCACTTAACAAAGATGTTACTAATTTAATAACTGCAGTGATTCACTTAACACCTGTGGCAAGAAACATCGTAAGATGGGGCAAAACTCATCTATCTCACTTAGCAACAGAAAATTTGAGCTCAACTGTTGTCCCTGTATTCATCTCTACTGAAATGTCTATAGGGTTCAAATGTTACTGGTTTTCATTATTAATGGAAAAGCAGTATTTTGTAAAGCACGATTAAGCCAAATGTAAATGTTTAAAAGTCAGATGGCTAGTTTTTTTCTGTTACAATAGTAAATCTGGAGCTCCCCTTAAGAAGCATTTTCAGCAGTAATTTCTCATTCACTCTCATTCTTGAAAAGTTATTATACAAGAGTTCAGTTGAGATGTAACTGTAATGCGTTATTATATTAAAAACAGAATTTCAAACTCTACCCATAAAGTGAGCCCACACAAATACAAGACAATCAGATTTTGAACTACCTGCTTTTTTTCCATCGGCTCAGTGTTGTTTTTTGTGATGTGGTATGTCAGCTAATGTGATCTATTATTTCAAATATCACAAGTGTGGTTTATCAATTTAGATATCACACCAAATCATAGTTTTCACATACTGTATTATACAAATACACCTAAAAATGAATCATGGTTTGTCAATTTAAACATCAAAATTGTGATTACTTTTCTTTATTCATAGATGTGAACTGTTTATATTGAGCTGAAGCAAGAGATGTAACTATCATGTTAAACAGAGACTTCCTACCTCGGTCTAAGGAAGCCTTGTTTAAAACCAGAGCATCCTCAATGTCATAACCACTGTAACTCATCACAGCAACCGTGGCATTTTGTCCAGCCGGCAGTTTTTCAAACTCAATGAGTTCTATTGTTTTTGTCTTAACCATTGGTCTTTGCGGATATGCTAACAGATACATAAGGGTATCAATCCTATTCCTCTGATTGTAGCCAATGGTACCTGCAATTAAAAAAAAAAAATTCTTAAGCAAACTTGGTAGATGCTTGATTCTACCTATTTACAACCTTAGCTACAAAAATGTGGAGAAATCGACAGAAATAGCAGCAAATATTTTATGCCATCTATTTCCTTGGTGTTCATTTTAGCTGAGAGCTAATTAAGTGAAAATATGCAATACCCAATTTTCCCCACACACTTTTTACACAGAATGCAAATTATAGTAGAAAGTTCTCAGTGTAGGCTTCAAGCAGTTTTGAGCCTCTACAAATTTTATTTCAAGAATCAATTTGTCTTTGAGTTATTCTTGAGTTACATTGCAATTGCTATCATAGTTTTTTTACTAGATGCTTTTGAGGAGTAATCTAGTTATAAATACAACCATTGTTTCAGTGTACAAAATATAATGACCACAATATTGAGATTCCTTTTTACAGCC
Organism: Pantherophis guttatus; assembly: GCF_059756535.1. Taxonomy (NCBI): domain Eukaryota; kingdom Metazoa; phylum Chordata; class Lepidosauria; order Squamata; family Colubridae; genus Pantherophis; species Pantherophis guttatus. The sequence continues at coordinate 25,441,538 of NC_142069.1, read as the reverse complement.
TTGAGCAGGAAATAATTCTTGAGGCTCATAAATCGATAAACAAGATGTACTAAACAGGCAAGTAATTCCTGTGTATCTGGAATATGATTAGTATTATCTCAGCCTCATTATTACCTATCTGATTATTCAGATAAGCTGCTCATAGACTTGTTGAAAGAAAAGTCAATTAAAAAAAATACTTAAGTGATCTTCCATCTAGAAATATGATTTTATTTCTATTTATACCCATTGTATACCTTCCAACATATATCATCAGAATTTCAGTTCATCTGGTACTCTCTGTGTTATTTAAGATCCACGGATCCACCTAATTTTTGCTAAGCCTCAAGGAAGACATTTCTCAGGCAATGGAAGTATTCAAATAATCAGAATGGGGCAATGCTGAGTAACAAGTCCTTTCTTCTCGGCAGGGAGCCAAAAGACTATCTCAATAATCCCAAATTCTTGACAGCCCAGGAAGTGACTAAATGGACTTGAACATGTATCTCCCAGAGGACAATACAAAGACTGTTAGTGGCAGCGGGTGGGGAGGGACAGGCAGAGACAACCATAAGGGAGGGCTGACACTTTTAAAGAACAAACGTATTTTGATGTGATGAATCACTGTCCAGACAGATTCAAAATAGCCAACTCATAAGTTACAGCACCAAATGTAAACTGTGCAGATGTGCCTGAAGTTAATTTGTAGCCAATCCAGGATTATAAGAATTGAGCTTCCTATAGGCACTATGTCTACGTCTGTATTTTTTTTTAATCTGGTGTTTTGGATTATAACTTCTTTTACCATAGCCAGCTGGTGATTATAGGAACTACAGTCCCACACATCAACAGGCACAGAAGGGAAGATGTTCAGAAGGAAAAAACAGTCTAGCCACTATTAGCAAATATTCAGCACACAACTAGATGTTTAATGTGTATATGGTGTTTTTTTAAAAAAATAGTCCATTACATCTCAGCTTTAGAACTGTACTTTTATCTCCTTGCTCATTCCTCAGGTGCTTGCAGTAGCACACAGAAACAAAGCCTTTAACAATAATTACTAAAGATATTCAGCAGCTTTTGTATTCCCATCGTCAGCAGCAACGTCAGAGGATTGTATCCAAGGAGCTAAATGTGCAAGACCCTGGGTCAAAGCAGCTGAATACACCAACCTCAGAAAACACAGACAATGAATTGCAAATGACACTGAAAACAAAATGAGAAAAAAAGACCTTCACACAGAAAAGTACAAAAGAACTCTACAGATTCTGAATTGGCTTTCTGTACACACTGATCCTGCTTAACTGTGTGTGGTAACTAACCAAACCTTCTGAGGCTAATAGTCCTAAAATAGATTCTCCTGGAAAAAAAGAAAGCATGACAAAGAAACAGGATGCAATTAAAAGAAAAGGGATGGTGTGTAAAATATTTTTAAAACGTTTCTAATGTGCTGAAGGGAAAGAATATGTATTACATAGGGGTTTTGCCTATGTAAAAAAAGATTATCTAAGATACTTTTATTCCCCCTCCCCCATCAACTGAGAAGCAGCATTATTTGGCTATATATTATACTCACTGAATTTATGTGACCACCAGGAATGACACCCTAACCGAATTTCACAGTTAATGTTTTAAGCAAATTGTAATGGCAACTTAGGTTCACTGAGAAGAGCCTTACTGAAATAAATGAACGGTGGCAAGAAGATTCTCTTCCATCGGTTGCAGTTGCTGCAGAAAAAAATCCCTGCAGGTGTTATTTAAGGACCGGTGAAATGTCTTCATAAAGCATTTGTTTTGGGAGATGGAGAACAAGCCAGGCTAAAGCTACACAGCAACATGTAATTTGCAAATAACAGATGGTAGGTACGTGACAGTTTGCTTGCCATGGTGAAGAACTGGGAATCCATGTGTTACACAAATGTGTAATGTATAAATAAATGTTGTGCAATACATTTGAGCCACACAAGCTCAAACAAGCATTGGTCATCCAATTCTGAGACTGCTGCGTTCCCCAAAAGCCTTGTGCACAGCAGTCCTGTGGTCAGCCAATGTTTCTGCTGGCTATGTGAAGCAGTTATGCGCCCACATGGGCACAGAGACAAAAGACTCATGGGAAAAGACTTCGAAGCCCTGAATGTTCATTCCAGGGGGGTGTCCTCAAAACTTCAAAAGGAGATGTTTAGTTTTTGGCAAAATGGTTTACAAAGCACCTATTCAAATGCTCTACACTGTCTTAATGTATATTAACAGGTATATGTCCATATTAGTTGCAATGTATGTGGGCTGTAGGGGCCGTTATTCGGGTCTTTTCCCACGTAAAATTGGAAGTGTCTTGGCGACGTTTCGACGAAGTCTCATTCGTCATCTTCAGGCTGGTGTTCTCGGCTTCGTGCTTCCAGGAGCAATATATATATTGTATATATTGTATTGTATATATATATTTATATATATACAAGTGACCCTCTCTTATGCTTATTTAAAAGTGGCAAAGAGCAGGGAAATCACTGCTGAATTGAACATTTGTAGGAAGTACAACAGAGCTATGATGTGAATTTCTTAGCCATGAATTCTGGAATTCAGTTTTAATAATGGGGCTTAATAATCTCGCTTAAGAAATAATAGTTGATGAATTGGGGATTTCCTGTTTTCTGAAAAGGGAGTTATAACTACATTACCCTAAAAATAATCCTGATAATTTAGTGCTGATAAATGAAAACAGCATGTGACAAAATATCTCTCATCAATTTTTTTATCTTAGCCTCTGAGTACATTTCTAATTTTGTTTTTTAAAATAGGAAAGCATTGTCAAAAATTGGGGATATGAGAAGGCACATGTTTTCAAATTAGAGTATCAGAAATATTTAACAAAGCTAAGGGAAACTGAATCTGGGATGAATGAAATAACTATTTTTATCTGAAGGCACAGAAGTCTTACCCATAGCTTGCTTTCCCATAGCGCACTGGTAAGTGTTTCTTGGAGACTGGTTATGATGGGGATATGGAATGAGACCAGCACAGACTCCAAGAAGAGTAAAAGGTTCAATCTCCAAGTGTGTTGTCTCTCTAATAAAGGAGAAAAAATATATAGCTAGATTTCTTAAAGTTAAAATCACATGGTTACCTGGACCAGTGAAGTAACAGTGCCCCCCCCCAAATGGCTTTCTGGAAGTAGGTGAAAACCCATCTGTTCTGAAAGACCTTTGGATACTAATTAGATCCAATGGTAACGTACCAAACAAATGATGAGTTTGACAATTGTAGTACCAAATGAGGAAAACAGGTTTTAGATTTTATTGTTTTAATTATGTTACCGAGTCACATAAATGTTCTTGAAGACAATGTTAATAAAGAAAAGAAACTTCTTTTTATGTCCCATATACATCTGGGTGTACAAAATTTCACCTTTTTTCATTCTTAGAATATATTCCCAAGGAGATTAAATATCTTCTTGCTCCAATTTCAGTGTTACAATACAAAAAATAAGGTTTTAATGATGCCAGAATACTTACTTATTGATTGTATGTTCATAGAGTGCAATGTTGCAATCATTTTCCTCATTCACATCCAAATATTCAACAAGGCTTTCATGTAAAAAGTCTTCAAAATTCCTGAATATAAAATATTTATTTTTCAAAACAATGTATATGCATTGTAATCCATGTGCAAATGTGCATAAAAGATAAACAAAAAACTAATACTAAAGCAAAGTGAAAACAGGATTTTCATATAAATGAATTTCCACACACAGATTTCTACCTTAAATGGAGTCCAGAATAACTTAACTTAGTAACTTAGTAAATTTTAACTAAAGACTCTGACTAGCAGTAGCTGTCCAGAGGTTCAGGTAGAGGATTGACTGTCCTGGAGATACTAAGGACTGAACCAGATTTGGTAAGGTTATATGCCTTACTCATTTAGCCAGGTGCTTCCTTCTTTAACTTTTGTGGTGCCAATGAGTGCATTTGAAATGGGCACTCTCGCCACACTAATGTAGTAGTGGGTATGGTGATCATAAAGTACCCATATACTGAATGTCAAACGAAGTATTGGACTGCAACTATCTACCATGTAATTTCTTACAGCAAGGAGATGCAGGAGATTCATTACAGGAAATAGCCCCTCTGCATTGAAAAAATTATCTCAGAACACAACTGCATCACTAACCACTATAATTTTTTACTTCAAAGAACGACATTTTTGGCGCCATCAACCTATTAGTTAGCACACAAAGCTGCACGAGCTAATGAGCAGAATAGCCTATACAAAAATCCTGTCAATCAAACCCATGTTTTGGCTAACAAAGAGCTTGATTAGCCAATGTGTGAACCAACCCCTCCTGAAAATCCCTTTAGTCTAATCTACCTGCTGGCTAACATGGAGCTGAATTAGCCAGTACATACATGGCCTGATTGAAAACCCATTGGCTCAGTCTATATATAGGCTAACATGATGTGCTGTTAGCTAACCGGGGATGGGGATGGGGGGACGGGGACAGGGACAGAGACGGATGGACGACACACACAGTAGTCAGGCACCTCTTTGTTTTCTCATCCTCAGATCACTAGCTCTGTGCAGAGCTCCGATGCAGCTGAATACACTGCAAACTCTTACATCAGTGCTGCTTCACGTTTATTTCTACATATTTTAATTAATGATATATAAAAATTATTTGGTGGGGAGGAAAATTTAGTGGCTCCGACTAATACCATTTCATGAGTCAATTTGAAGGCCCAGAACTGAATGGTAGCTTGTTGATGAAGAGCACAGAAATATCTATGCTTAAATACTGGATTGCAAACATAGGAAATGCTGTTTATTCTTATTTTTATGAACAGATAGATCCTAGTAAAGGAACCATGATAACTTTCTGAGTTGTTTACCTATAGCCTTGTGCAAGTTCTTCCATATGCTTTTCTGTTACAGCGGGTTTTTGCTTCTTCACAATAATGTAGGGTCTAGATCATAAGAAAGAGAGTTGACACATTATGTATTTTATTATCACGACATTTCAGAGATGAAATGAAGATCTTGTTAACAGCAGAAGTTAGCAGCATGAGGAATATGATAGGGAATTACAATTAGAGTGGACTGAAGCAGAATGGATCCTAAAGATTTAGCGCCTGTATACTCAGTCTTAGCTGACTGCATACATTATGCCATTAATAAAAGATAGACTACTCTTGTAAATATAATGTACAAAAAAGTTCAGGAAAGAAAAAAAGAAATACTTATCATATACAGAGAAATGACATACTGAAGGAATAAAAGGCTTCCAACTGGCATACACAACAGCTTTCATTGTAATATGGAAATAGATCTGCACATACTTTCCATTGCCCTTACAAAGATATTCCCAATATAAAACAGGAAATCGCATGCAGGAATTGTATTTATCCATATGGTGGTTCATATTAGGCTATAAAGTTTGAAAGGTAGATGAACATAGAAGGATGTACCTGCAACTCAATTATTGGCATTTATTTTCAGTTACAGCGATCACCAGGAGGCACCACTGGTGATCAATGTAACTAAAAACACAACTCAGGACAAACCACACAACTGTGTAAAAGTAGGAAAACTGCCCTTCTCACCCGCTAATGTGTGTGTGTGTGTGTGTGTGTGTGTGTGTGTGTGTGTACGTCATGAGAACATGACATAATGTAACATTTGTATTATTCTGTATTAATGTGCTCTGACAGCAGGCAGGCTATATATACCATTCTGACAATGCTTTATGCTTATTTTCTAATATATATATGGCTAGCATATATATAGCTAGGGAATGCATAACAGGTCTCCGTTTAGCCTTTCTATCAATAATTGCAATTTTTTTTAACATTAAGTAGAAAAGTAATATATTTTAAAAGAGGGAATTGCTATAACCCATTTAGCAAATACTTTACTATCACTTATTTCTACATTTAATATTATCTAATTTTATAAACTTTAAAAGTATAAATTAAATATGAGTGAAAGTCTCTTGAAGGAAAGAGTAATGTTTTTTTTTAAAAAAGGAAATGACATAATGTAGAGCAGGGTCTCCAACCTTGGCAACTTGTAGACTTGCGGACTTCAACTCCCAGAATTCCTCAGCCAGCTTTGATTAAAATGCTAACTGAAAGGTATGTTCAGTTAATTCATACCAATTTGCTACTTGGTGGAAATACATTTATGTAGCTTACATGGTAACAATATTAAATCTATCATTCCAGGGAACCAAAATAAATTCTGCAGTTTTCAAAGCTAAAAAATAGCTTTGAAAAAATAAATTATTGCATTATTCTGTAAAGTTGATTTTTTTAATCATTTCTGATTTTTTTTAAAAAAAATGAAAATTAATGTTTTAAATTGGCAACCTAACCTTTCAAAGGCTTTTTATTATAAACATATAAGAAAAGTTACAAAGAATGGCATGCCCAGTTAGACATCAAGAGTTGTTACTACTTGCACATAATTTCCAGTACGACCTAAATAACCACAATATTCCAGTTCAAGCAATCAGTTTAAGAGCTAACGCCTGCTTTCCAGATTGAAGTGGAGATCTCAATAATTACAATAGGATTAAAGAAGAAAACCACAGCAAAATTGAAAAATTAAGTAACACTAATCATACAACATGATACTTTTAAACAGCTGACATGTGCATCCCTTGAGTTCCAATTTATATGACTGGCTTGTTGGTGAAGTGCCAGCTGCTTGCCAATCAACTTGTAGAGTGCACATGTGTCTAAAACTGTTTTTTGTGAATGAACTGAACAACTTGATAGTATACTTGGAATGGAATATTCTGGTGCCGTGGCCTGGGAAAAGCATATTCAAAATTCTTACCTACATAGCCTTCCACCATCACTAGAAATATAGACACATCTGTCTGCAAGATTTGTGGAGATTGAAACAAATTCATTGATATAGCCTGCTCTACGCATTAGCCGGAATGTGTAGACCAGTTTCTGATGATCTCGAATGACACCAAGGATGTTACCTGTTCAAGCAAACAAGTAAATGATTCTGTAAATGTTACCATCATTTCAATGGATAAAGCCAAATGTTGGCTTTCTGTGTAATAACAATCCAAGTTGTTATCAGCATAGTTATGAAATGTTTGATCAATTTCTATTCCGTCCTGGGACATAAACATGCAGCAATTAATAGTAAAGTCAATGCATTTTTCAAGAAATTATAGTAGGTAATTCAACTGAATTTCTGCTATAATTTGGATTTGGACCAGTCATTCCTAGAAATAAAATGGTAGCAACATTTAAAGCACTGAAATAAAATGATGCAAACCTAAAAGAGAACAATTTTCATATTCCAACAAAAGCAATTTTATTATCTTTTTGTTGATATCATTATTACTTCTAAGAACTTCAATATGGTCTCTCTTAAAAGTAAAAAAATATGTTTCCTGGTAAAATCTTGCTGGGTTGGAACTTTCATAGTTATAGCAGATGGAGGGAAAAAGCTTTATTTTACCCTTCTTCTACCATTTCTACACATTTTTCCCCAATTGGTATTTTCCAGATATAAGGGATTGTAACTCTCAACATCCCCAATCATGTATGTATTTTTCTTAAAACAATTTCACACTCTATTAAATGCCCTTTAAGTATTTATTGCATATTACCTGGGAGTATTTTGCATGAGAAACAGTGTGCTGAAAATATGTCGTAGCAGTATTGGGATCAGTGCACAATAATTGTGCAGGTACAGATTTTACAATCTCACATCTTGCTCCTGATTTGTCAACAGTGTTGAGGGTCTATTTCCTGCCATAATTGCATTTAGGTACTTTTTAAATGTGGAAGTTGGGTTTCTAAAACTTTGCCTCATGTCATAACTAACATAAAAGATTTAGAATCATGCTCATTGTATGAAAATTGTATCTCTATAATGAAATATGTTACAGATTTATAAAAATTGGCTTCCCCAATCAACGTTAATATGTAACTTTAAATGTTGCATTTATGCCATGGGATGAACCATCAAAAAAAGAATGCAAGAAGCATTCTACTTGGCACATATGCACTCTATAGTTCCTAAACTTTGCACAATGCACAGTGTACTCACAGAGGCACCATGGGATGTTTAAAATTCTCAAAGGAAACTGTGATATTCAACATTGGTCAGACACGACAAGAACTACTAGCTTGAAATAGTTCAGTTTTGGCTTAGCAGTGCTGTGAAAAAAATTACTGGGATTCTAACTGAAATGACAAAGTTTGGGAACCTTTAATTGCACTGTTAACATACACAATAACACATTCAAAAATCTCATTTTCTGAAAAATTATCTGATCAAATCTTAATTTTTATGAGGACACATCATTTATACTAATGTTTAAACTTCTAGTATCCTGTTAACCTTGGATTAAAAGTAGTAACATACCATTAAGGAAAACAAGAAACACGTTTGGATATGAAAGTTCCTCTCCACACAGAAGATTTACATCTTCTACTCCAAGGTTACCAGCTAATTTAATAATAGGGCCATCTTCCATGTCAGTAGTAATGTGAGTCATCAGTGCTAGGTTTTTAACCAAGCCACAGGCCTGACGAAAACAGAAGTCAATTAAAAAATTATAAAGGAAAACAAGTATATAAAATCAATTCATATAACGAAAATACTAAGAGATAAATTTAACAAACATTCTGCTTAGGTGGCCATCAAATATGTTATTATGTATCAGACATATTAGTATGTAATTTTGTGCAGTATATAATATCAATATTTATGTTTGCAATTTTAGCCACTGTTACTTGGTGATTGCTATCAGAATTTGGCTGGTTAGTGGCAACTAATTCCAGGTTATATTGGAAAAAAAACACAGAATAGAATTCATAATTTAATCCTAGAAAACATAAGTGACATAACTGATATTTATAGCTTTACAACCATACTTGGAATTAAAATTACAACTTTTTTTTTGGTTTATACCTATGAGGGCTAGTTAGATCGTTTAGCACTAAACAACAGTTTTGTTGTAAATTGCTATCAGGAGAATGTATTTATTAGCAATTTGTTTCCAACAATTCAAAGTTGTCTTTTTAAAGAGGATAGCCAGCCAAAAGAATTCAAGGACATAAAACCATCAATCAAAATTGAGGAAAAGTTTAGAGCATGAAAATAGCTATGAAAAAGGTTTGCTGAATCATGGATATTCCAGGAGGACTTGTTTAATGGCATGGAAGCAGTACAAGTCATTGCATGGAGGTGATGCATTGAAGAGGTTCTCCTCTTCATTTTGAGGGGAAAAGACAGCAAAAAAGGATGGGAATAGGCAAAGGCAGTACATCCATATAATAACTGTGAAGTATAACGTAATATGACAAGGGGAAGTGCATTAACCCAATGGATCTTACCTCTCCTTCAGGAGTATCTGATGGGCACAGCATTCCCCACTGAGATGGCTGCAGAGATCGGGGCCCACTCACTTTCCTGGTCTTTTCAAACTGAGAAGAAATCCTTGTCATCATCCCCAAAGCAGAGATATAGGACAAGCGTGACAATACTTGAGTCACACCTTGTCGATCCATCTTGAATCTCTTCAGTGACCAATTCCCCTAAAGATAAAGAACCACGTAAAACTGGTCAATGCTTCAAACAACCTTTTACATTTCTAAACAGTATCAATTTGGAAAACATGGTAAAACGGGTCCAGATTTTCATCTATCAGGAAAATCTAGGAAAGTTTTTTGTATAAATGACAATAATCATGCTGTTGGTCATGTGTTGAACTTCAGCATACCAAGATTTTGCTGCAGATTTTGATCGATTGTTTGTTGCAGGCAAATTTCTCAATTGTTTAAAGTCCATTTCCATTTTTATTTGGCATTTTGATTCAAGTACTAAGGTGAAGAGATACATAAGCAAGACATTTCTCTGTTGGTAAACAACTGGAATGGTTGGACCAGCCCAATACATTATTTATTTCTAGGGTGCATTATAATAATACATTTCCTGGACAGGATCCAGATTTAAATCACAGAATCTTAAAGTGGGAACAGGTCTTTTAAACAATTGAATCCAGTTCCCTACTATTTAGTGCAAGAATCCAAATTAAAAAATTAACAATACACTTCCCTTTTCTTAATAACTGGTACCATGGTTAAACTGTTCTTAACTTCAGGAAGTTTTTTTTAAAAAAATATTCATTCAACTTAAAACTATTATATTAAGTCCTGTACACTGTTACAAAGAACAGATATTGGCAATAATCTAAGAACATACCAAATAAACCAAAGTAGTTAAAGACAGACTTTTTTTTTTAATAGAGAGTTATAATGTTAATTAAGTAGCTTGGAAACAGACACTAATCACTAATCTTTTCTGATAGCAGAAAGATAATAATATAGATGCTAAATTGTTCTGTTTGGAGTGAATATTTAATGATTATGCTGCCATACCTTAAAAGATCTTCACACTTAAGTCAAGAAATTAACTGGATCCGGTGATATACTTTGCTCACATTCTCAAGAAAGACATCCAACAAAATAGAGACAACGCTTTGAACACCTCCATCAACTGACAGAAACGTATTGTACTGATAAAGGAGAATATTTGTAGCTCGGGGCTGAAATGATGGATCCTTGGTGTTTTCTTGCAAACGTTTCATTACTCAAACTAGGCAACAGTGTCAATGATGATGAGATTACCTAGTTTGGGTAACAAAATGTCTGCAGGAAAACAACCAAGTTCAGAGAGCAACAAGGGCCCCTCATATACTTTCCAGATGATAGAAACCAGATATGGATGAACTGTAAAATGACTTACAAATATAACACAGCAAGCTACTAACAATTCTTCTATAAACAAATCCAAGGAAGGTTTTGAATTAAAATTGGAAAAAGAAGCACTGTGCAATATGACAGCCTGTAAGTGTTGTGGCCCGTCAGCGGCCTGTGCAGATTGTAGCTGATTCCGACAACGAGGAGGCTGGTGTGGTGCTGCGCCAGCAGCCTGTGCAGCTGGCGCTTGAGTTGGAAAGTGAGGAGGCTGGAGAAGATGTGGTGCCAGAGGCAGGGATTCAGCCAGGGCCTTCAGAATCTCGAGAAGCTCCTTTAAGTGAAGAGGACGAAGAGGAGGAGCCTCTTCTCAATGCACGGGCGCGCAGCTGCCAAAAGGCAGGAGTGGCCCCTCAGGAGGAGGTCTCCTCGAGAGTAAGGCTTAGGGCTAATTGGCCACTCCCTCAGCCTATTTAAGAAGGAACGCCGCTTGCAACAAGCTGTAGAGAACAACTTTAGTTCACTCTCCTTCGTGTCTGCAAAATTGCTTGTGGGCTTTCTGCCAAGTCTAGTAAGACTGTGATTACCTTATCTTAGAATTCTGGTAGGCTGTTAAGACAGTTTATTAACAGCCTTTGGTTGATAAAGACTAAGTTATTGGAGTAAAATAAGTTTTGTATAGAGTTTGTGTGTGCTGCGTTCTTTAGGGTCTGTAGCTGGGGCAGAACAGTAATTTGCACTGAATCCTGTCACTTGGCTCATGATATCTCAAGGCTGTCCATCCAAATGAAACACTTACGGTCGAGATGGCATTCACCATACCGTTGGTGATCTGATCTTGCCGCATGTGCTTAACTACATCAAACTGGGCAGCTCTTTGCTTGGGGATTACTTGGTCAGCGATTTTCTTCAACTCAGAGTTGAATTTTTTGAACAAGTCTTCAAATAGAAGGGACAGAAGCTGCAATAAAAATTTAAAGTCATTAATTTACAACCCAGGAAATGTTGAAATAGAGCGATGATGCTATCATATTGTTTATCCAATATTTATGAAAGGAGAAAACAGAGGGTCCTTCCAATTCTGTGGAGTTTTCATTGTTCCCTATCTAATAAATTCCTTCCAACTCATTTTACTTTTTTATATTTGATTGTCACTTTTTTTAAAGTTGGCTCACTAATTTGCCCATTCACATGCAGTGTTTTTTCTACTGATACATTTTTTTTGGGGGGGGGGAGGCTATTTTTATTTAAAGCTATCTAACATGTTTCACAGCAAGGTAGCCAGAGATTAAACACTGCTTTTCATTCTCAGCTTCTTCTCTTGTCTCTAGAAAACAGCTCCATTCCAAACTTTGCTTTTTTTTTTTTTTTAACAATTCTAATTGTCAGGAAGACTAAAATACAGTTGCTAGTGTATGCCAAAAATGCAAGTTCCCAGCATACAATACATTGTTAAGCACCAAACAAGCTAAGTATTTAAACAGGCCCTGTTAAGACATTCTGGAATCTATTGCATAATTTAATTCCTGCAGGGAATGAGTCTGTTTTAAAACTGTCTCCATTTTCTTAGAAGTATTAGCAGAACTCTGCCCCTTTTGGCAAAAGGCCAAGCATCTACTTTACTTTCCAAATTAACATTTATACTGATTATATTCATCATCTTTCCATCATTGCATCCCTAATAGTTTATAGAAAACACTGGCTGATAAAGCTTCTTTTGGTTCAAACTCTAGATCACTCTGAACACGCAGCAGTTGAAATGATTTACTATTAATTGTGCATATTCCAGTTTTTATAAACTGTACTCTAAATATAACTTTAAAGAAACAACTGTTAGAAGCTGTTATTACTTTGAGTTTCTTGTAACTTCTGAATCTGGATATCACAATATAAATTGCAATAAACTATAAGTGATTATTTATACTCGTAATGGCGTCACACAATATATTAGCAAAACAAACAAATCTTTTCATGTTTTATAGTACATTCAGTCACTTAACTATCCAGTTACATAGCAGTAACTATCCAGGATTTCATACAGAATTATTTCCTAAATCCTACCTGATGATATATAATCCACTATATAGAATATATAATAAACTTTCTATAAATTTTTACTAACTTCAAAAAGATTTCCACTAACCAGAGTATTTTCTTTCTGTTCCAATCTATTCTAAAGTCAGTGACTTTTTTTTACTTTTGTTTATTCTAAAAGGGTTTATTTCTAAGAGCATGGCAAAGATTCATGATATGCTATTTTTTAGATCAAGAGTAAGTGATTAAACACCGAATGGAATCCCAGTAATAATAATCATTAAATTTTCATTGCAAGCACAAGGCCTTTCAAAAAGAGGACTGGGAAGTAAATTATACCCAAATGTAGTTGAAGGTATAAGGGAAAGAAAGTGACAGTTCATCAATTGATTTTCAAGGAAAATCCTGAGGAAAAAAAAATTAATAAAGAAGTTAAGCTGCTGAAATAGAATTTCACCAATTAGCTTAATGTCAGAGAATTCTAATTAGACTCCTTGAGATTGCCATTTACTGTTTAAGGCTTTAGAGTGCCAAATTCTCCTTTTCACACAAACTGGTTGCAAAATTAAAGACATTAGGCAGCCTTAATTATATTATCAGAACAGCTGGGATTAGTCAATCTCTGAAGTCAAGACGGTTTTCTTTTGTCATAGGGTAGAAATCCTTTCCTTTCCAGGGTGCCGGATTTTGGTGCTGTTCCATATCTCACCCATACAAAGCAAGCTGAATTAGAAAGAAAGAGAGAGAGGGGGAAAAAAATGCCAAACAAACCCTGAGGACAAAGAGGAGGGAAATGCTCAGCAAATAATGAACACATTAAGGAAAGAGAAAAGGTAGGTGAAAAGATTAAGCTTGGAGTCGGTAGGTTTCGCTAACACCTCTGCTGGCACCTGGCCTACCAAGCCTCTTGTGGGCTGAAAAAATGAAGAAAAAGCTCTGTAAACCAGCTTGGCTAGTGGAAACAACTGTTATCTAAAGCTAAAGCACATTTCGTGCTCCCTTGTCCCATGGGGTGTGAAATTAGCTACTATTGTTTTCACACATTTTTATAGACACAATACCTTTTATGTCTTCACATTGTGCAGACTGCTCTGCTTTTCTCCTTAATACAGGATCAATCCCTTTTCATTCAAATTTTTAAGCAACTGAATTTTTAGCCCAGAAACACTGCCAGCTTTTTAAAGGATAAAAGCCATTTAGACGGAAACATTAACTGAAAACACTGAGTAACAGGCTTAAAGTAAGGTGCTTTATTATTTTGCAGATATAATGCAAACATTGTGTTAATAATAGCAGAAACACATCTGCAAGATATATTTTTAAGTTACAAAACTATCATAAATATTAAAATAACTAATAAGGCAATAGACAGATGGTACTATTTATGAAACTCTAACTTAAAAACCATTGTATTTGAACAGAATTGTGGCAAGTTCAAGGTATATTTGGACCTGAAACTGCTGTAATGATTTGTAGCCAAGGTCTATCACAAGGAAGAATAATCTAATGAAAGCAAATTATAGTTGATTAATTTGCTATAAAGTGGAGGCTTAATCAACTAAACACACATAGAATTGTACTTTTTGACTAGTATATTTTAAAAAATAAAATAAATAGTAAAGGATTTTGTAGTATGTTTCTAAAAAATTAGAAGAGTTACTACATAAAAGGTAAATAATGTAAAATTCACCATTCAGCACTGCTCAAAAACTTACTTTTTCTTCTTTCATCAGTCATGAAACAGATGGAATTTTATCCACATTAATGTATGTATAAACTCAGGAGACTGTGATGACCCGGGCACAAAAACAACATAGCCAGAGAACAGGTCTAACTCTCCTTTATTGATCCAACTTTGCCCCTAAACGTTCTCACGTTTACTACAAGTCCTGGAGCAAAGCTCTCATATGCACCTTCAGCAGCCTCTGGCTGTGAGTAGTCCAGTAAGCAAGATTACGTAAACAGTAACCAAGGCCAGCAGTCCAGTAAGCCAGGTTAGCTAAACAGTAATCTCCAGGCGTCAGCAAGTGCACACAAGGCTCCACAGATTCAACACTTGTTCCCAACAAATGCCCCTCCCACCAGCACCTCCTTACGTTTCAGTCCCCAGGTGTGCCTTGTGAAGGTGGGGGGCACTCGCCTCCCTCGTAGCCGGCTCAGTCTGCGTTGTTCTCGCCTTCTCTCTTCTCTTCGTCCTCTAGGATCAGGAGGTGGTCCTTGCTCTTTGCCTGAGCTTTGTCTCTCCTGCTCCTCCCTGTCTGCAAGCCTTTCTAATCCTGAAAAGCCTTGCCCGTACTGACTCTGCCCTTCCTCAGTTTCCTCCAAGGCCAACGGAGCCGCCCTCTCGATCTCTGTTGGCTCTTGTTCAAGCTCATCTTCCCCCGCAGATTCAGACACCGATGGGGGCATGACAGGAGACCTTTACTTTTAAGTGTACTTGCTCACGTTTGGGATGTCATTCCTCCCACTCCTGCCCCTTAAAGAAGATGAAAGACAGTTTTGTCCTTTTTGCATTTGTCATTTCTTTTCTGCTGAATTCCAGAGCCACCTCAGCATATATCACGCAAAGGCTCTCTCCACTCTCCACTTGGGTCATATTGAGATAAACACCTTATCTGCAGCATTTATCTCTGCATTTCAAACCGGGAAGGGGGGGGGATAGGCAATTTCTATGCCCCATCTGTAAGGGAAGCAGACAAATAAAATATGTCTTCTTTGGCCCAGGTTCAAGACCTAAGTGTCATGGGATGAGCTCCCATTCTTGACCCAGCTCCTGCCAATCTAGCAGTTTGAAAACATGCACATGAGGAATTCCGGTTGATGTCACGGCAGGAAGGGCGGGAAAATAGTGGAGCTCCGCTGGGCTCCATGAAATGCAGCTGGCAACTGCTTACCGGGAGACCCTAAGGGGTCAAGCCGCCCTGGAGGGGTGGTGAAGAAAGAAGAGACACTTCGTTGATTACGAGGAGACTGGAATTTCCTCGCTGATCTGAAGAAAGCTCTCCCGAACAGCAAAAAGGATGATTGCCATTTTGGTCAGTCACAAGCTGGGACAACCAGGACATTAAGATCTTTGCTGGAGCAGTGCATGGACAGCTGAGTGAGATAATTTCCAACTTTTACCTTAAAAATTTAACTCAAGTAAAAAATTCCAAAAAACAATATCCAAACATTAAGAAAGCGGCGATTGGATTTATGAAGTAGGATTAAAGATTGAAAACCAAAGAGAAAGATTAAAGATTAAAGACTCAGACACAAAAGAAATATCTAAAGGATGTTTTAAAACACAGAAAGCCTGGAAAAAGTAAAACAACATTGTGAAAAGTGATTATTGGGAAAAATTGCTTTTCTAAACTCTATCTTTAACCCCCCCTGAATGGTTGATAGTCAGCTGTTTTGACTCTGTTGAAAGCTGGAATTGGGAGCAGGGGAGCCATCTACTGGAGGAAGAAGATTACTGCAACATGGGAAATTTGAGTGAAAGTGATGAAAGGAGAGAAAGGAAACAATACATGGAAGGCTATTTGACTTTGACTTTATCTTAGTAGGTGATTTGGATGCTTGGAAATCTCTAGTGAGCCGTTTGAAGATCTTTAAGGCAAAATGAACTATAAATACTAAAACTTTATTGAAACTGTTCATTGAAAGGTGGATTTGAAAGATTTGAGGAAACCTGGTGGATCAAGGTGGATTTGATTTACTAACATCACTTGAAAGATCATCCTATGAGGCAAAAGAAGAAAAGCGATAGAAAGGGAAAAAGGAAAAGAAAAAAGAGAGAAAAAGAAAAGACAAATAAGACTTTAAAATTTGGACAATTGGGAACGTCTAAACTGGAAACTATAAAGACTGTAAAGTATAAATTTATAACTTTTAAGGACTAGAAAGCTAGGGGACTTGGAGAATAATTCTGGGATTGACTAAATTGTATTAATAATTGACTTTTTTGGAGTTTTTAGATATTGAGATACTGGAATATTAGAGATATATTGAGTAATTTTTGATATATTAATTTGGCACAAGGTGACTCAGCAGAAGACAATAAAGTTCTATGAAGAAATATTATGAATGGTAAAAAGTTTTTATGAAAATGTGACAAAAAATCATAACGAGATGATGGGATTATTCAAAGATAAAGATGTGAGTGTAGAAGATCCTCAACAAATGGTGGGGAAAGATGAACATAATATTCAGAAGACAGATGAGAACTAAGAAGGAGTGGTGAAGGAGACAAATCAAAATAATTTACAAGAAAACAAAAATATTGAAAAGACAGTAACAATAAATGCCAAGAATCAAATAGATAATTCTTTAAAAGCTTACAATAGAACAGAGTGAAAAAAAGGAAAATTTCCCCAAAATAATGAAGGTGTTATTGATGGGCATCCATAACATACAGCAGAAGGAGATAAGGGATAAGGCAGAGGGAACATTCAGTCTATGTAAAAATGTTAGAAAGAAATATAGGATCCCAAGAGAGAAATATAAAAGAATCACCAAAAAGTCAATAAATGATGAAATCCTAAAAAGGCTGAGAGATGACGGATAGAAACATAATACCTTGTAATATTGTGACTGTATTAAAAATCAACAGAAAGAAGCAGAAAGTATAAATTGGGAAAATAGTAACACATATACAGATATGTAACAGAATTTATTATAACTACATATATACTAAGGTTAGGGTTAGGGTTAGGCTAAGACTATGTTTAGGTATATTTAAATGTATTATTATTATGATTAAGTGTGCAAAAAATATACTGGAATTTATAGCTTTTAAAGATTACAAATTCAGGGGATTTAGAGATATAATCCTGGAACTGATTAAATTTTATTAATAATTGGTTTTATTGGGTTTATAGAAAACTGAGATATTGGAAATATGGTGGAGCTTGAGTAATACTTAAAATATTAAAATATTAGTGATTTAACAGGGGTTAACAAACACATTGTATGAAGAAATGTAATTGATGTTTAAATATATTTTTGGAGAAAGTGATAAAGAATCATAAAGAGAGAATAGTACTGTTTAAAGAGAAAGAGGTGAATATGGAAGAACTCCAACAAGTGGGGGGAGAACAAATTGGGAAAATAGTATTATACACATTGAAACATAAAAGAATATATTGTAATTATAATGAGCCTATTAAGGTTAGAAGCTGGAACATAAAAACAATTATTATTGTTAGCACTGTGTAAAAAATGTATTGACCCAGTCATTACACTGTCCACAAAATATGTTGGTTGTTAAAGGAAAACTATAAATAAAACATATTAAAAAAAACCCCCACCAAACAAACCACGCACATGCAAGTAGATAAATAGGTATCACTTTGATGGAAATGTATCAGCACTCTGTGACATCATGCTGGCCACATGACCACAGGATGTCTTTGGACAGTGTTGGCTCAATGGCTTTGAAATGGAAATGAGCATCGCCCTCTATAGTTGGCAATGACTAGTGAAGTAAAACCAGCAGGAATTCCTTTACCTTTTACTTTTTGGTTGGATGGGAAGGCAATCTTTTGCAAACGACTCTTCATTTTAAATCAAGGAACAGAATTTTTATTTCATCAATTTGGTTAAGAAATTATCGCACCTGTATTGTTTAAATTAAATGACTGTGTGCATTTGACTGACACATTAGGCAATATAATGTAGTCCAATTTTATTAAGCATCGAGGTGCACCTACCTGTCCTGCTAGTTCCAGCCTCTTGTTTCCATAATAATCTCTGTCATCCACTTTGTTATCTCCCTGAGCTAGAATCACCCTGCGGACCATCACAGCTGTGTAGATGCACTTGGAGCGGAAGTTGAATTCTTTTACCTGAAATACCAAAAATGAGAAAATTAACTTAAGTACCTTACTTAAGGTACTTACGGTACCTTACATGGAAATGTCTCAACTTTGATGTGTTTAACATGGTAAGTAAAGGGTCATGCAAACGGAAGGAAAGAATAGTACAGGAATAAATTGCATTTATCGTTACAGCCTCTCCTTTCTACAAGGGCCTTGGATTTTATAACTGATCCACCATGCATCAAGTGCTTGGATGCCACTTTTGATTGTAAGTGATCTCTTTTTTTAAAAATGCCTTCTTTCTTCCTTTCCCGTCATGATTTACCTTCATCATGTTTTCTGGTACCAGAGTTTGCCCAAGCTTCTGATTTCTGGGAATGGGTCTGACAGTACACAGAATATGTCTGGAAACTCTCTTTCAATTATTCTGGGTAAAGCTCCATATTACTTCTCAATATTATCCACCGCTAGATACGAGTACTGGAGAAAATGCCATCTCAGAGCAATACATTCATTGTTATGTAAACTACCAATCAGATAATTGCCTGATCATTAACTTATGGCTAACTCTGCTTAACTCTTATTATTACATATGGTCAATTATATCTTTTTCCAGTACAATATATCTAGCATGTTGCAGAGTATAGTGCTGATCTTGGATTCAAGCCACAAAAGAGATAGAGAACCAGGAGGGAAGAAAGGCTGCAGCTATGCGATCGGTGTATCATTAACAGTAAAACCATTACAATGAATGGTTTTATTGTTATTGCTGGCAGTAACAATTTAGTGGTTATTGCGTACAATATGGAGAAGGAGAATACTGTTTTATTTAATGGGCAGATAGTCTTTCAGAGTTTAATAGATACTAGGATCACACTCTCTCAGATTATGTATATATCTCTCAAAAATTCTGAGTAGGACTACTTGGTGTCTCACCCAGGATCAACAATCTATTCTGCAGGATGGACTGCAAATTCATCCGCGGTTGCTTTACATGCCTATGGCATGTAAAGATAAGGTTGCTGCATGCGTTTATCATACCAATTAATACTGACATTGAATGAATACTGGAAAATTAATATACTTCAGATCTGTTACTCCTGCTTAAAATTATATAAAATTTATTTTAATTACTTTTTGCTGTATTGATTTATAGATGTAGGAGATGAGCAGGCTGTTCTGGAGGGCAGGGTTAAATGTAAAATGAGTTTGGAGTCATTGTGCAGCCACAAGAGACCCAAGTCCAGCCCTCCCCCCTGTGAATTCCGTTGACCTTTAGCACCAATGTAGCTTGGACTGTTACCTTGTTTCCCTGAAAATAAGACACTGTTTTATATTTTTTTGAACCCTCAAATAAGCACTTGGCCTTATTGCCATGTGCTCAAAAGGCCGATTGGGCTTATTATCAGGGGATGTCTTATTTTGGGGGAAATAGGGTAGCTGCTCAGCGTCTTGGGTATATGACAAGAATAAACTTTTAGTGCTTTGAACTCAACACCTGTTCCTGATTATTTGTGCCTGACAATAGTTGGTATTGTCTTGAGTTTTGTGAAGCAAGGTGGTATATAAGTGGTTGTATATATAAACTATCACCAGAAACTAATAATAATAAATTGAGCAGCAGTTCTTCCTGCATTCAATTTCATCTATCATTCCGTAGTCACTCCTGCAAAGTAGGAAGAACATCTGATAGTTTAAGACCAAATCACTTACCGGCACATGGGCAAGAATAGTCGTTGCCAACAACTCTCTTGCTTCCTCCATCTTGGTTTTCTTGGGACCTCCCCACATTCGCTGCCTTCGGACTTTATTTCCCAAATATTTCAATGCCTGCAAAGAGAAGTGAAAAGACAGTGTGCTGAAAATCATTATTGTCATCATTACGTACACGTCACAAATCATTGTCAATGTACTTTTTCCTCTTGGAGAAGTTCAGTATTTATTGAGAGGTTTTATTTTACAAGGAAGCCCACAAGCCAGAACATGACTGTCTTAAAAGCAAAACCAGAGAGCAGGACAGGTAATGGGTAGAAATTGCTGAGCAGTACAATTACTCTGTTACACTCTGTTATTTCAAAGTAATCCCTTACAAGTAAGAAAATATATCACCTAGCTTGAGTTTAACACTGAATGGGTAAGCATCTCTTTTTCTAGTTATGCAGTAAATCAGGGGTGGGCAAATGTGGCCCTTTTACAACCTGTGGACTTCAACTCCCAGAATTCCTGAGACAGCCAAGCTCGGCTGTCTCAGGAATTCTGGGAGTTGAAGTCCACAGGTTGTAAAAGGGCCGCATTTGCCCACCCCTGCAGTAGATGGCTTCTGTTTAACAAGGCTCATTTTCATTTGATCATATTGGCTCTTTCTGATATTAAAAAATGCAGTCTGAAATATAAGGCAGCACCGTCAGTTTATGTTTAGGGCCAGGGTATTTACGAGACCGCCTTCTGCTACCGATAACCTCCCACCGGCCAATACGCTCTCACAGAGAGGGCCTCCTCTGGGTGTCCCATCGGTCAAGCAATGTTGGCTGGCGGCCCCCAAGAGGAGAGCCTTCTCTGTGGGAGCACCTGCCCTCTGGAACGAGCTACCTCCCGGAATACGGCTGATTCCGGATCTCGGCACTTTCCGTAAGGCCCTGAAGACGTTTTTATTTCAGCAAGCCGGCCTGGCCTGAATAGGTTTTATGGGTTAGTTTTTAATTGTATAGCTAGGGGTTTTAAATTGGGAGGCCGTTTAATTTAATTTATTTTTAATTATCTTAACTTTTATATTGTATGTTATTTTAATTCTCGGCTGTTCACCGCCCTGAGTCCCTTCGGGGAGAAGGGCGGGATATAAATTTAATTAATAATAATAATAATAATAATAATAATAATAATAATAATAATAATAATAATTGCTTTTATTTTGCCTGTCTGGTTTCATTTCAGGTAAATTTCAGTAAATCTGATAAAAGTCCCATTCATGCGGTCAAAATACTGTTTATGAGCTAGGCTTTTCCTACCCATCAAAGTAATTAGGATGGGACAAATGCTTCAGTAACTATGTACTATGCTATTTCAGATATTGGTAGGATATTTTAAAATGTTACCCCTGCCACCATTTATATGACACAAGTTTAATAAGTTAGTATTCTAGAACAAAGTATAAACTTCATTAGCCCTCTAATGGAGCAATCCAGAGTTTTAATACTTCAACCTTTCCAATTAACTGTTCGATATTGTATAGGCTTTTGGATATGGGCTTACTCTCCTGACCTAATTAAGCAAAGAGGGGTGACAAGTAAAAGATGTACTGGTGCGTCTTCTTGCTACTCACTGTTTTTTAAAGGGGTAAAAAGCCCAGTTTCATTACAAATGCGCTATAGATGGATTGAGTGAATATCACCCACCTGCATCTGTGTGAAAATCTGAGCTTTTTGGCATTCCTCCAAGCTGGGGCCAAACGCAGCCATCACGTGCTCCTCTGTTCCAATCATCTGCACAATCTCTTGGTCACTCTCAACCCCCATGGCCTATAATAGAGAGAGGAAGAGAAATAAAAGGTAGAAAAGGGAGAGAAAGAATGTTGGCTTTCTGTTAACTCGCTGACATTTGCTTATGCTAATTTGGTATTGTAGTCAGTAAACTCTTAAGCAAAAGCGAGTTCTCTCAGAAATAGGACCATCTGGCATTGGCAGCAGCACCTCCTCATCAAAAGGAAATCTTGATAAGCAGCACCGAAAGCAGGAAGGATGAATGGCGAGACAGTATATTTTTTTTACTAGAAAGTTATTGGCTGATGTATAAAGAAGAAACTTCATACATTTTCTCAATAAATAGCAACTGACAACTGCAGCAGAATAAACTAGCCGAAGAGCTGCAGGAATTGAAGCTTGTATATACACAATCCAGTAAAGCTGTATAACGTTATCACTGATCAGGTTCGCAATATGCACCTCCCTTTCTCAGGAGTAAGCTGAATTTAAGGTGGGATTAATGAAGACTATCAAATCCTGCCTCTGAGCATGCTGAATATTGGAAGAGGAACCTGCATTGTTATTGCACTGTGTAGGTGCATAGCATACAAACAACAAAACTGGCACTTAGCAAACATAGACCTGCTCCCATGAAGAATGCAGGATGCACATGGGAAAGCACAAAAAAAAAAAAAAAAAAAAAAAAAAAACAACCACCACCCAAAAACCAGAAACTTTAAAAACATTCCACATTCCACACTATGGTAGGAAATTAAGGTAGCGAACTATAGCCTGCCCTCTTTACCGTCGCCTGCCATGTTTATGTATTATCTCCACCAACGAAGTGGAGCCAGCCTCTACTTCTTTGTGGTGCAATATTAATGACTATTGGTAATGAGTCAAATCTTATAAAAATAGAAGGTTGGGATTTCACACATAGTTCTAGCCTTAGAATCACGTTATGTTATTTTTTTCCCCAGAAGTTCATAAGCACCGGATTATATTTTATATTGGGGAAAAAAAGAGCTTACAATATAAATGAGCTTTTCAGGTTTTAAATCTCCCCAATCTCTCTATAAATAGTGCTTCAAACTGGCAGACAGCAGGGCAGATCTTTGTGAATTGCAGATACTGTTAAAGCTTCTGCTTTCACCTATCTTCTTGGAATTACACCCCATCAAAAATGCATATTAAAAACACAACAGTAGTTAGGATTCAACAACGTTGGGGGGGTCTAAATATTTTGGAGCTGCTCCCTTAAAGAGTCCTTCTTGTTATTACTTTAAATAGTAATACAAGAAAGGGACTTCCTTGGTGGCAATTGAGTAAGTAGGACTGCCTACCTCAAGATATTAAATGGTGTTCTTTACTTCTCTTTAAAATGTATTTGATTCTGCTATGATTTCCTTTACAGGCTGTTAGATTTTACTTTTTTTGTTGCTACCACATGGGCTGGGAGATAATAGCCTCCAGCATTTGAGTACTTCTGAGCTGTATTTCTCTTTTCCTGCAGGTTTACATTTGGCCATCTCCAAAAGCCTCTGAAAGATTGAATTGTTACAGACAATGTGGGCTGGACTTCAGAATTTAGAGAATATTTATTTCTTGGCAGGGTACAGTAAAAATTATCTTACAACTGTATTTCATCAGTCAGGGAAACCAGAGAGAGTTGCATTCAGAAGCAACCCAAAGTATGTACCCAGTCCTTCTGGGAGGCAGTAATCCCATTCACAAGCAGATCTACACCCCTACCCCCACAATGATGACTCCTTGCAACATTTTGTCTGGATTCCATTTTAATTTGTTATCCCTCGCCCAGCACATTAGTAACTACAGTCAGGCATTTAGAGGAGCTAAATCATTTCTTGTTACAGAGAAATAGATTTGGGTGTCTTGTTGATCATACCCAGCAGTGTTATTTTGAAAAGTATCAGCAACAGAAGGGATTAGCATAAACCATATAATAGCTCCCATTTGAAGAGCCACGTGTTTCCAATTTCCATTTCCAATTGTCTCAGTCTATCCATGAAAAATTACTACTCAAAGCTATTGAGAGAGTTATGAGAAGCAACAGGAACACATTCTCATTATTGATCCTCAAAGATCAAGCTGACCTAGGTGGTGTCAACTTTATACTTTGTTCTAAAGCTAGTCTGAAATGGTCAAGATCATCTGCTACTATCAACACAGCCTGTGGCTGAGACCCCACCAAGCCATGATTCAGATGATTTGCTAGTGAACATATGGCAGAGCTCATATTAAAAATAAACCCCTTAACACCGAAAGTTATTTTTATCTAGTTCCCAACAAAATGACAAAGTATTAGCGAATATCTGGTATGGGAGAGAATACTTCCAATTATTCAAAGAATTTCTAAGTGTTATCAATGTATATTACGGTTCTTCAAAAAAAAAATTCCTACATATTAAGTGCCAGATAACAGTAATTTTGAGAAAATTATTTTATCATACGTTATTTCATTATTTCATATTTAGTTATTTCATATAAATTATTTCATAATTTATAATTATTTCATATTTAGGGACGCGGTGGCTCACTGGCTAAGACGCTGAGCTTGTTGATCAAAAGGTCGGCAGTTCAGCGGTTTGAATCCCTAGTGGTGTGTAACAGAGTGAGCTCCCATTCCTTGTCCCAGCTTCTGCCAACCTAGCAGTTCGAAAGCATGTAAAAAATGCAAGTAGAAAAACAGGGACCATCTTTGGTGGGAAGGTAACAGCATTCCATGAGCCTTTGGCATTTAGTCATGCCGGCCACATGACCACGGAGATGTCTTCGGACAGCGTTGGCTCTTCGGCTTTGAAACGGAGATGAGCACCGCCCCTAGAGTCGGGAACAACTAGCACATATGTGCAAGGGGAACCTTTACCTTTACCTTTATTTCATCCTTATTCACTGGTAGAGCATTTGTATCTCATACCCATCCAAAAAAGATATGCTGTTGCTAACAAATTTCACCAAAGAATTTAGGATTGTTTGGGGTTTTATGACTACAAGTAACCTGTTTTTTACACTACATCGACAGATCAACAAATAGACAGACAGATTTGTTGATATCTTGGGTAGACAGACAGATTTGTTTGCAAATCACCACATATAAAAATACTGCTATCTAAAGGTTAGTTGCTAGTTCACACACAAACAGCAACATTTATTTCAAATAATTACTGAATGTAGTGACAATTAATTTCTTGGCAAATATTTTGCAAGTCAAATCCAAAGCATGATAGTATAACCAGGATTGTATTATTGTAATGTACCATTCAAACGCTACAGTCAACTTGCTTTTATCTTAATATCCTACTGCCAGCAAAATATTTATCCATTTCCTATATTAAAAATGCTATCCGGACAGCCAGAGTTTTATCCTCTAACCATGTACATTACTCTAAGAAATGTTTTCTTTCATGAAAAATAAAAATGTGGCACAGAAGTAAAATTTAAATTCACAGTTACTGACACAGAAGTAGGCAAAGAAGTTACATGCTTTCAGAACATGTGATGTCCTTCTCTGATATGAACAAATAATTGATCTGGCAAAATGAATTGGAAGATTTTTCTTAATAGGAATAAATTATGTAGTATTAAAATCAAAAAACACATAAAAGTCTTAATCCCTAAAGATAATTTTTCAAAGCAGCCCCAAACTCAAAGTCATTTTTTGGTTGTATTGCGATCAAGCACTGCCCTCTTCTGGCAATGCTTTTCAGATCTGAGATGTTAATACAACATCTAAACTATATAAGATTATGGAAGACTTCTAGAAGTATTGCCTTATAGAATTCCCAAGGCACAATAAATGAACTTAAGGATTCAGTGGCCAGCAGCTGCTCCACAAAAGTTCAATTTAATTGAGAGGCTGCCTTTAAAATATTTACAAAAATACTCATTTTCTTTCAATAAATAGAAATATATATTTCTATATATTGTATATATATGGTATATATTTTATTCCAGAAGATATACCGTATTTTTCAGAGTATAAGACGCACCTTAGTTTTGGGGGAGGAAAATAAGAAAAAAGCTGATTGGCAGGTGGATCAGCCTCCTGGAATACCCCCGATCAGCTGTTCCCAGAGGTGAATTTTAGCAATAGGTTTCTTGGTTGTGAACTCTGTGCCTTGCTTTTTTTTTTGCCTCTGAAACTTCTGAAACTCTGTTTCGGAAAAAACTTCTTTTCCTGCCTCTGAAACAGAGCTTTGGGAAAAAAGCCTCTGAAGCTCTGTTTGGGGACTTCTTTTCTGAAGCTTCTTTTCTGATGCTTTTTTCAGCCTCTGAAACCTCCGTTTGAAAAGCTGGGCAGGGCTACATTCAGAGTATAAGACGCACCCAGATTTTCACCCTCTTTTTGGGAGGAAAAAGGTGCGTCTTATACTCTGAAAAATAATGTACTTTTAGATGCATTTTGATTGGAGAACAGTATTAAAACTCTCTCAGAAACAACTAATAACAAATTTCCAACCAAAGGGCTCAAAAATCTGGTTAGTGTGTACTGGCACTGGCAACATCTGTTAACCTCAGTGTCAGTACTTACTCTATCACAGGGGTGTCAAACTTGATTTCATTGAGGGCCGCATCAGGGTTGTGTTTGACCTCAGGGGACCAGGGTGTGTGGCCACATCCGTTTTTAGGCGTGACGGCCTCCTGCAGCCCTCTGGCAGTGAAAACAGAGCTTGTTTTCACGTACTCCCCACCCCACCCCACCCCGAACTCTGTTTTCGCTGGCAGAGGCACCACGGGCCAGATCTAAACATCCTATGGGCCGGATCCGGCCCATGGGCCTTGAGTTTGACACCCATGCTCTATCACAAATAG
The DNA here is from genome assembly GCF_059756535.1 of Pantherophis guttatus. Taxonomy (NCBI): domain Eukaryota; kingdom Metazoa; phylum Chordata; class Lepidosauria; order Squamata; family Colubridae; genus Pantherophis; species Pantherophis guttatus. Next base: position 25,414,712 of record NC_142069.1, on the reverse strand, counting down.
GCAACCTTTTTGTTCTGGAACTATATATTTGAGAGCTTGTGATAATCACATTCACAAAATGGAGACTACCCAAGATATTTTCTTCTTCAGTTACACTTTTGTTCTCCTCTTATAAAGAGACAAAAGGAGAAAACAGCATGAACATTTTGACAATGCCCAAATACAACCCAAGTGTTCAAAACCAATGAAACAAAAGTGTTTTTGCAAACTCTATAATATGGAGTACATTGCTAAGATAACCTTCCCCGTCCAGGCATTCTACAGATATTTTTTTGAAAACTGCAGTCAGAATCCATTTTAAAAATTATTTGGTTGGAAAAGGCTGGATAAAAAACAGGAGATCTAAACAAGATCAGTGGACTTATACACTCAAAAGCTAAAGTTCTCACATCATTTTAAATAATTTTTCAAATTTCTGAAGTTCTTTTAACAGTAACATTATTACTATTGTGTTTATTAAGAATACCTTAAAGATTATTGCTATTGGAATATCTTCTGAAAGGGTGTTGTGCTTCAGATAAAACCTTCCTTGCTTCACAGTTATATTTGTTCGGCTCTTCTTTTCATGTGTAGAGCTAGGCATTGGTTACAAAAAAAGGAATATAGCATTAATATTTATACTTTTTATTCAGTGAGAGGAAAACGTGTCAAGACTTCTTGTAGTTGGAATTTCATAGCTCCAAAATGTTCCTGTTGAAAATTAAAAATTAGCTATTGTATCAACAATTTATCTCTTTTTGGCTGTGCTCAATGACAAGATGACCCAGTCAGAGGACATTGCAAACATCTATTCCTGTCTACAGCTGCCAGGCCAGGAATAGCCAAAAAAATTGCTTGGAAGCAGGAAAAATTATAGTGAGCTGCCAGTTAGTGAGAGACCAGTGGCTAACCAGAGGTTAGCCAGAAAAAGAAATCAAGCAACAGCAGCTGATGGCAGACTATGTGACAGATTTGGAGACAACCATGCCAGAGATTGGATGATGGAGGGGACTGGTCTTTGTTGATTAGAACAGGAGAGAGATCATGGATTGAGTGCACCAACAGAGCTAAGAGAGTGAATGTGAGTGAATGCTAAATGGGAGGTTGAAAGATGAAACTGGATGTGAAAGACATTGAGGATTATCAGTTTGTGACAGTATATTGGGAAGTATCTGAAAAGAACTCATCCCCAACATGCCCAAGTTCTTGAATAATTCTAAAACAATTTCCTGAATTCCAGTCAATGTAAGAGACTGTTATTCAGTAATTCTTTACCCACCTGGTAACTGATGCACCAACTGTTCCTTTTCTGTCAGCTTCCACTATTATTCGGTTTTTCGATAATTGCTCTTGAATAAGAATGACCTTTTCTACTCCTTTAACAATGAAGTAGCCACCTACCAAATAGAAGATGAACGTTTATTCAGTTGCTGTAAGATTTATAAAATTTTGAAATATGGAAATTTGGAATTTCCTGAACCCTCAGCAAGATAATAAATCCCTGGATAAACCTGGATTCCTTTCAGTTGGGATATGGATATGAGATGGAGATGGTGTTGGTCACTCTTTTAGATGAGCTCTAATGGGGTTGGGACAGGGGTAGTACATCTATCTCTTCTTGACTTCCTGGTAGCATTTATCATGGGTTTACTATGGTATCATTCCGGGCCAGCTCCACGGGCTAAGAATGGGTAACAGAGTATTGTGCTGGTTCACTTATTTTCTCTGTGGGGTCAGTACCAGTCAGTCAATTGGGAGAAGTCCCATCCTTAACCCTTATTTTATGGGGTTCTGCAAGGTTCTGTTCCCTCTTCATTTCTATTTAACACCTACATGAGCCCTCTGTTGTTCTGTTGTATACTGCCCAGAGTCGCATGTTTTTGAGACAAACGGTTCTATAAATATGCTAATTAAAACTGAAGGAATATCAGGAATCTGAATACAAGCAAATCACATGAAATACCACTACCAAAGAGCCTACTTTTTCCTCGAAGGAAGACTTAGTAATTATTTTCACTGCAACTTTGAGTTGCAAAATCTCAAGATCACACATTAATTCATAATTGCAAAATCTTAGTAATTACTATCTTCAAAGGAATCAATCCTTAACCAACATAGCAAAGAATATTAGAAAATAAATTTGGAACCTGGATCTAAAGGACACTCATTAAGCTTTGCAAATTCTGCCGGAGTCTTCCCAGTGAGAACACAATTGGAACTACGTAACATTATCGGCATCCTATAGGAAGAAAAACAGCATAGGTTAAACCGTCTGTCAGCTTGTCTTTCAGACAGGTTACCTAAGCACCACTGGAAAAATAGTAAGCCAGATAGTAATGGTGGTAACCAATGTCTTTTTTCGTAGTTTCAGATAATAAACAAAGCTTTTGTTTTTATATATGAACAGAGATGTCCTCTATTTCATTGCCAAGGCAAGAAACTATCATAGATCGGCTATGACTTGGATTAGGTTAACATTATGTATATTAATGGGCAGCCAATCATACAACGTAGAAAGAAACAACTTTATTGATCTTTACCTGCCAAATCAATGTATAACAGTCCTTTTGGACTGTTATAAATACAGTTCTTATAACAAGTAGGCCTTGGGAGATCTATAAACAGGAAACCAAATAATGAGGTATGAATATATGTAAATTTGCTAAATGGAAACATTCTTTATAACCTTCTCTTGCAGCTTTCCATATTTCACATCTGTTTTTAAGATTTGAAATGTGGTGAATATATGCAAATATAGGAATTTCTTTAGCCAAATAAGCAAGGGTCAAGGCATGGTTTCTATTTATCTGTAATGCCACCAATAGTGATGCAAAAAATTACTACATCATAAAACCTGAATTAATTTGCTAACGTTAAGTGCAGGAATTGCTTTATGTTAAAGGATTTTTCACAGCATGGCTACAATCATGCTGTGCCAACCACTCTAAGTTTAAAAAAAAAAAATATTTGCGCAGTTTAAAAAATATTTGTTAGTTTTCTTGTGCCTAAAATCCTTTATGGAATTGATGTCTACATCTTAAATGCTATCTTTGCAATTCAGTTCAGGTATTCAGTTTCCAACAATGTCCCTTGAGACAGCTTGCTTATTTATTTACTGGAGATAAATAGCTTAATCTGCCAATCATCTTAGAGCAGCAATATAATTATAGGTAGTGCTTGTTTAGTGACAGTTGGGGCCACCAAGTGAAGCAGTCACTAAGTGAAATCACAACTTTGCTTATGATCTTATTTCAGCTATCCTTTCCTTTATAGATCCGTAAAGGTCATAAACGCAAGGATTGATCATGAGGTTAAATCTTCATCACTGTCATAATTGCAAATGATCAATAAATGAGGCAGCTGATAAATGAGACTATCTGTAACCTAATTACTGAGTTGCTAATTTAGAAGGTTCATTCATTTAGTACAGAGAAATCAAATTACAAATATGCAAATCTGGAACTAGTATCTCAGAAAAACAAGGTAGAGAAAGCAGAAAGAACTGTTTTTATATGCAATTTAAAAAGATTGATATACATTCAAAGCTGTGTATGTACTTAACCTAAATTGCCTGAAATGAAAATAGGAAAGAAAAAGCAGGTAATTTGTAGGAATCGAGAGTAACCATTTACTCTTGATTTGATGATAAAACAAAATTGTAATAATGCTACATGGTAAATTGATATTAGAATTGACGTTGCAGGAAAGATTTTAATTGCATTTCTATAATCTAATTGTCTACCCATCAATTCACACAGGCTCAATATCCAAAAGATCTAATCAAATCAGAGAACCTTACTCATGCTAAAGTTTTCACATCCTATTTTGTTTCCTCTCCACTGATGTTAATGCATACCAGACTGGAATACGATCTCCAGCTTGAGACCTATTTCTCCAAAGGACAATCACTGCTTGCAATCAAACCACGTAATGCAAAAGTGCTATGCACAAGATATGCAAATTGGGTTGCACAGTCAACAGTCATCACTGACTATCAATCCCCTATAGCAGATGGACATGAGGATTTTGTCACCTGTCTGCTAGGCGAAAGATCCAACAAAAACTGAATGTCTAAGCTGCTCTTTGTTGTCCCTTGATTTTCTGATTGCATTAAGGTGACTGCTGGTTGCAAACAAGAAAGAGCTGCTACTGCTGCTTAATTGCACGAATAGGATAAATTAGCATTACAAAAGCAAAATGAAAGATTCTGACCATCACTCATTACCAGTATTTTGACAGTACAATAAATATCAGCTTTTAAATGCACTAGTAGCTCATCAACAAAACGCAACAGGCAACACATTATGTACAAACTGGCATACTCTTTTAGTTCTTTAAATATGCCTTGAAGCTTAACAAGACCAAAGACCAAACCAGCATAGTCTTTTTGGCCTTTTAAAATGCATAAGGTCCACATTAATAGTATAAAAGCTCACCAAAATTGGCTTAGAGAAGTATTCTTGAACAGATAATATACTGGCCGATAACTGGCAGTCTATGAATCTACTGCCAAAATTTCACCAATATTTATGTGTTTTCATTTATTTAATCGCTTTTTCTATTGCCTTTATTACTTTATAGGTAACTCAAGGCTGTACACATACATAGTACTCGTTCTTGTTCCTACTTTTCCCACAAATCTGTGAAGTGAGTTGAGCTGAGAGAGAATGACGGGCCTAAAGTCACACAGCTGGCTTTCATGTCCTAAGTGGAACTAGAACTCACTCTCCTGGTTTCTAGGACAGCCTCTTAAGCACTACATCACATTGGTTTTCTTTATTGTCCTTTTTCAGCATGCCACACAAATTCAAATCTACCCATATAAAATCTAACTTCTTTATAGCAGAAACAGGGGTTTAGCTGGTTCTTAGCTTCAGCATGAAATTAGGCTGCGAAGGATCTGCTATCCACAAGGTAATCAACTTCTAAAAAAAATCTTGGCTTGATACAACTGTTTCTGTGATTAAGAGGATAGTCACAAAGAATAGCTCAAGCCTAGAGACTGCCTTAGCTATGGGATTCTATTCCTGGGAGTAGAGACCCACCATTGCATATCTTGCCGGATTCAACCTACTACCTGGTCAGTTTCATCAGGTAGATTTATTCTGAGTGTTCTAATCCTAAAATAGATTAAATTCAAAGTGCTAGACTAATATAATGCCTCTGCTTTACACTCAATTGAAAATGACTAGTATTACAGTATATTGTTCATAAAAGTGCTAGTTTTAATCTTGATGCCTGTTCAGATCAAGGCCATACACATTATCCAGCAGAGTTCCTAACTATTTTCTGTTATGTATTAGCTAAGGCTAAATATTAGTTACTTACCTGCCAACAGGTAATGCATTACGAATAATTCTTTGGCTGCCTCGAGTATATTCAATGTCCACTGTAATTGGGGCAGAGTAAGTCATATCTCTCAGGCGACACTTAAAGAAAAAATAAATAAATGTTCTATATGTGAAAGTCTTCAACACTCCTTCAAAGCTTTTCTCAGAGACATATTTTAACCGCTAGGATTTTATCTATAGCAATAGCTATATTGCTATCCATACTATTATACTAACGTGTTACAGTAGAATTGGTTTAGTGGATATCAGAAGCAATAGTTAAAATCTGTGCAAATATTATATGCATAAAAATCTGTTACATACATTCATGTACACTATCATTCTACTTTAATATACAACCCCCCTTAACTGAGAGCTTATTGTACACTCACTCTAATTTGCTAGTTGTCAAAAAATTTCCAAAGTGAAGTGCTGAATAGAACCACATACCTCATGAGGAGAAACAGGTCTTGTTACATTGAAGCTTTCTTCAACATCTGGAGTACCCACATAAATATTGAGATATCTGCAAGATAAGACCCAATAAAAATAATTATAAATAGAATATGAATCAATTGCCAAATATGTAGTTCATGTTTTAATATTATATTTCTATTTAGTAAAACAAATTATGAATATTTACAGAAATTTATAAATATATAAACTGCAAGAAAAAGCTGTTTTTAATAAAGCCTATTATTTGTAGGAAAATCATATTGCCACTTAATCCATCTTAGCTCAATCAATTATATTATATTATATCTGTACATCTGCAGCATTTCATAGTAGATGTTATGGATAAAACAAATACTTCCATGAAAGTTGAAGCTCAGGATATTCAAGCTACAGCCAGAATAAAATTTAGGCTTACTTTAAATACCACATTGGATCAGCATCACTTGTAATTTTTTCATTGGCTTTCATTATTTTCTTTATCTGAAAATGAAAAAAGGATATGCTTAATAGGTAGTCCTTGACTTATGATTGTAAAACCAAAGTTACAACAGTCTTAGAAAAAGTGACTACCAACCTGTACTTGGACTTACAACTGTTTACAACTGCTTGCAGTCACGTGATTGCAATTTGGCCAATTGGCAATTGGCTCGTATTTACAACCAATTGTAGCATCCTATGGTCACATGATTATGATTTGCTATTTTTGTCAATTTCTGGCAAAAAAATACCCATTGGGGAACCTGGATTCACAGTGCTTTTACAGCCCTTTCTAAGCAGTTTACAGAGCCAGCATATTGTCCCCAATAATCTGGGTCCTTATTTTACTGACCTCGGAAGGATGGAAGGCTGAGCCAACCTTGAGCCTGGTGAAATTCAATCTGCCAAATTGCAGGCAGCCAGCAGAAGTAGCCTGCAGTACTGCATTCTAATCACTGCGCCATCACGGCTTTAATAACCATGTGATTCATTTAAAGGCAACAATAAACGTTGTAAAATTGTGTCTAACCTGACTTATGACAAATTCAGCTCCAATTGTGGCTATAGGTCAAGAACTACTGTATATTATAGGCTTTAATATTCAATAAAACAAAATGGCTTACCTCTACATTGATGAAATAATTGAATGAATCTATATGTTGCTTTACAAGTCCTTTTACCTAAAATAGGAAGATTATCTTCAGTGAAGAAAAAATATAGAACTTTTGAACTGCTTAAATCTCATTTAATACTTTGAAGTTTTACTTGAAGGATTTCCATGTCTTACTTAAAAAATGAATTTGGTTTTGCATAAATAATTCAGCCATCCTGGCAATGTGAGGATTAGTTTTATAGTGTACATTATGAGATATGTATGGATTTTTACATCTATTATGCATAATACTACATATCTATTAGATTGCTTCACATACTAGGTTTCTTAGTATACATTTGAAACTTAAAAGGTGAGGACAACATATAAGTATAATAAAACTTTTTTTAAAAGAAAACCTGGATTGTATCTTCCAGAATCAGGGAGAGTAGGCCTGTAGTAACACTGTTTACTGAGATACAATAACATGAAAAGACTTACATTATGCTCAACCCCTGCTTATAATTGCGCTTCAAAGTTTTGGTTACTATCTTTAGAGCGCTCCATGGCTCAGGACCAGGGTACTTACGAGACCGCCTCCTGCCACCAATAGCCTCTCACCGACCAGTTCGCTCCCATAGAGAGGGACTCCTCAGGGTGCCGTCGGCCAAACAATGTCGACTGATGGCCCCCAGGGGGAGAGCCTTTTCTGTGGGGGCACTTACCATCTGGAACGGGCTTCCCCCGGAGTTACGAAACATCCAAGACTTACGCATATTCCGCCGTGCCCTGAAAACATTTCTATTCCAACAAGCTGGTCTGGCCTAACTCTCCCTTTTTAATTGGCTTTTAAACTGGCTTTTAAATTGGGTTTTAAACCTCTTTAGATAAATTTGGATGTTTTTAATCTTTGAGCCTAAATTACTTAATCTGTTTTCTTAATAGTTTTTAACTTCTATATGTATTTGTATTTATTATGGCTGTTCACCACCCTGAGTCCTTCGGGAGTAGGGCGGTATACAAATATGAAAAATAAATAAATAAATAAATAAATAAATAAATAAATAAATAAATAAATAAATAAAAAATAAATAAATAAATAAATAAATAAATAAATAAATAATGAACTAGTTGGCCCAAGATAAAGAGGATAAAATGGATCTTCCTTCTGAACCAATAAATATTTTAAAATACAGATATAGCTAATAATAAACAAATAATGCAAACTAGGAAGTTAACCAAACTACATTATTCCTATTGTCTGTTGTTATATTACCTTTCAGCCCACACAAACTCACTCTAATTTTAATTCCAAAATATACTTGAGTAAAATTGAAAGGAAAACATGTAATATTATGCAAAATATTACAGACAGAAAAATCAGTAGTCCAGATGAAAAAATAACAAAATGCACACCAAAAATACTCTATTTTAAATGCATTTTCTCATTATTGTAGACAACAACTGAGTAAAACCAGCAATTATATGTAATTTGTTTGTGAAAAAAAAGGAAAACGATTTCCCCAATCTGGCTGTACTTATACTAACCTTCAAAAAAGCTGGAAGTAGTCTCCATTTTTCCTGAAAACAAAAGTACATCAAAACAGTAAAATATGTGAAACACAAATTCCAAGAAAAATATTTTATTTTTAAAAAAATCAATAGTTTTATAATTATTGTTTTATCCATAGTGATACGTACTAAGATATATTTATTACAACATGTATCTAGAACAGGGATGTCAAACTCCCGGCCCACGGGCCGGATGCGTCACGTGCTGGCCCTACCCCCACCCAGTTTACTGAAGGGGAAAAAAAGTCCCGATATGTCACGTGCCACATGACGATGCAAATTTGACACCCCTGATCTAGAAAGTCTACTAGAACGTTTTGATTTAGATGAATGAATACTAGTACATAATACTTCAAGTTTAGTTCATTTATATTTTATTTTTTATTCCACGGAATTTAAGAAGATTTGGACTTCCTAACAGATCTATCATTCAGATTTTCCATAAATTTAGAATTCTTTATTTAGTAAGGTGGGTAGGGATCTTCAAAACCAGGCTACTTTAGCAAACAGGTTAAATCATGGCCTTAAAGCCAATGTAGATATAAGATGATCTTGTTTATCATACAATAGCTAACAGATTATTGTGAATAAGCTAGCATACTGGGACTCACAAATGGTTGCCATAGTCATACATGTTAAGGCTTTTGTTTTACTGAATGATTTTTTATTAACCAATGGCAGAAGTAAAATTTCTGTCTCTGAATGAACTAGCATGTTGAACTCCAATTCTTGGTTATTTCTAAATGGCTTCTGCTGTCAAACAGAAGGCTAAATAAAACATGGAGGATATCATGAACCCAAACCAGAAATTCTGGCTAGAATCAGAAACCTAAAATCAAGCCAAAGTGATTAAGCAACATACTCATTCTTAGTAAACCAAAATTCTTGGAAACTTTGGCTTACTTCGGCAAATCAAGTCTCCCATTAGATTCTTCCATTATTGCTTCTATTAATGATCTACTACTGTACCATTTAAGTCTTTTATTTTGGTAGGAATTTGTCAAGAAAGATCACAGGTAAAGTGCACATAGGCGAGAGATGCACAAGCACTTAAAGTTATTGAAGAATCCATGAGCATCTTTCTTCAGTGGTGGAACAAAGCTGCTCTGATCAAACACAAAATAGCAACACACTCCAACAGCTGTTGGAGCAACAGCTGTTTTATCTGGGCTTCCTCAAGCTTCAACAAAGTCAAGTTTCCAGAACTTCTGAGATTATATATATATAATCTCAGAATATTATATATATATAATGAAACTGTAACCAGAAGCCTCTAAAACTACATTTACACATTCTTTTCTTTTTTGTCAGCAAGTTTAAAAAGCTTCAAGTTCCACAATCGCTTTCTGTTTTTGATCCCGCTGCTTTCACTCACCTCCACCGTATTTACAGGAGCCGCCGCTTGCTCGAGAGTAAAAGCTCCCAACTCTGCTGCATCCATGCTGCAGAACGTTCCCTTTGCAGACCCAGCGCTTCCTGGGTATAGCGCATGCGTGTATCCTTGAAATCGGTCCCCTCTGCAACTCACCAACTGAAACGAAGTTCCGTCCAATGCGCTACTAAAAAAGCTTAGCTGTCGTTAAGAAAATGTAACCGCTTGATCAGAATTAGATGTTTGCTGTTGTCCGTGGGTGTAATTCAGGCTCCTTGGACGAAACTGTCTCACCAAGAGCAAAGCTTATTTACGCTATACTAGAGGTCTTCAAACTTGGCAGCTTTAAGACTTGTGGACTTCAACTCCCATAATTCTCCAGCCAGCAAAGTATAGCTGCCCTATACTAATCCCCCCAGCCCACTATTTTTCACTGTAAAGAAATTAAACAGGTAAGTCAAAAGAATTAGAAACAGTGCTTCGTACAAAACATCCTTTAGGGCAGTGTCTCTCAAACTTGGCAACTTTTAAGTTGTGTGGACTTTGATTCAGTTTGGCTGGGGAATTCTGGGACTTGAGGTCCCTGCATCTTAAAAGTCACTAAGTTTGACAAACATTGTTTTGGAGTTTAAATGTATGTGCGAGTTCTATGTGACACATAATACCCAGGCTTTATTTATTTCATAAATATTAAGAGTCTATCTATAGGCTTCCTTCAGAAGTGTAAAAAGATGTACCAACCATGTCTGAATGCAAAAATCTAAAGAACCACTAGCAGAGAGTTAAGCATATTATGTGTTTCTATGTGCTATCAGCTGGTTGCCTGGATTGTTGAATCTCAGTTATATTATGCATATAAAGTGCATAATCCTGCAAAGAGGTTAGTCAGACTGATTAGCCAAAGGCACCAAAGGATTGAGTTGTACAATGTCCTGTGCCATATGATGTGGCATATAAAGTAGCAAATCCATATTCCTTGATGTATGCATTAATAAAGTTCAGCATTTTTATCCACTTTATAAAGTTGTAAATTTATTTTAGAGATTAAAATATAACCATTAAAATAGCTGGCACATTTATTTCTAAGCCCCCTCTAAATCCATTGAAATTAGTTTTGTGCATGGATTGAGTGTGGTCAGATTCAGACATTATTTTAAAGGAGCTGCAATATTTCAGGGAATCAGTTTTCCTCTTTGCAACATTTCCACATCGGTATACATCCACTATATATCTATTTTCCCCTTACATCTATATACTATACATGTGGTTCCATTATCTTTTATACATATTAACATATTAACATACTAATTTATAAACATACATTTTTGTCATATATATTTATACAGATTTATTACTATTTTCTAACTCCTAAGTCTTCTTTCTATGATACTTTCTTAGTTTTTGCACCTATCCTCTACCATTCATTCCATACCAAATAATATTCCGTTTCCCCCTTTCTTTTATTTCTTTTGTCAGTCTATCCACGGACAAAAAGTGCGCTATCTCAGCGCACTTTAGCACTTTTCTTATCACACTTTCCTCTGATGGTATAGTATTATTCTTCCACTTTTGTGCATACACAATTCTGGCTGCAGTTATGACATGTAATATTAAATATTAATATTAAATATTAAACATGTAATATTAAATAGTAAATACAACTACAATACAAAAACATGTAATATTAAATATTAAACATGTAATATTAAATATTAAATACAATAATATTAAATATTGTATTTTTTCATCGTAATTTTCTGTGAGTATGCCTAATAGGAATAATTCCAGTTTCAATTTTATATTTTGCCTGATTATCTCCTTGAGCCACTTTCTTATTCTTATCCAATATTTTTTCGCTACTGCACACGTCCACCACATATGGTAGTATGTTCCCTGGGCCTGTTTGCATTTCCAGCAATCCGGTGATCTGTTCGAGAACAGTTTTGCTAATCTCGCTGGGGGTAGGTGCCATCGGTAAAACATTTTATATAGAGTCTCTGCCGACATGGTCAATTTGTAGTTTTTTTCCCAGAGTTTCTCCTATTTCTCTAATTCTATGTTATATCTGAAATTTTTTACCCAGGTTAGCATAACTTCTTTAACTACTTCCTCTTCCATTCTAAATCGCAATAGGTAATTATATATTTTACTGATCAGTTTTTCTTCTGTCCCTTGTAACATCTTGTCCAATTCTTTTGGTTCTTTGTGAAATCCGAATTCTGAGTCTTTCTTATATCTGGTCTGGATCTGCATATATGGCCATCAATCAGTGTCTATTCTGTTTTTTTTAGTTCTTGTTTCATTTTTAGTTTCCCCTGGTCATTTAGCAGGTCTTTATATCTTATTATTTTACTATCTAATACATTTCTGTAAATTAATGCTTCCATAGTTGATAACCAGGTTGGTATTTTATTGTAGTGGTTCTTTTCAATTTTTTGCCATATTTGTAGTAAAGCGTTTCTAATTTGGTGTCTCTGAAAGTAACTATGTGTTTTGTTTTTCCCATTCCATATGAATGCATGCCAGCCTATTTCTAAGTCATGTCCTTCTAAAGTCAAAATTCTTTTATTTTTTAGATCTATCCAATCTTTAATCCATGTGAGCGCTGCTGCCTGGTAATACATCTCCCAATCTGGGAGCCCGAAACCTCCTTTCTCTTTGCTATCCTGTAGTAATTTTAATTTAATACGTGGTTTTTTCCCCCAGCCAAATGAATGTTGTTGTTAGTTTATTTGGTTCTTCAAAAAAGTTTTTCCCTAGGTTTATTGGTACTACTTGAAATAATAACTACTTGTTAAGTTGGGCGAGTGAGGAGACAGGAGACAGGTCTGTGTGGACAACAGCTCTTTATTTCACAGTGACAAATCCAGCAAATGTGCAACAAGATAGCTCCCTTTATATAGTATGTTGGCCAGGGGGCCAGCCAATCAACATCGTGTTTTCCCTCCAAAATTTCCCCCCAAAACTGCAAATTTTTATAATAACAATAAAATAGAAGTTCTGTTGTATGCAATCTGCAGTTGACTTATTTCTAGTTTCAGTCTCAGTGTGGTAATTTCAAGTTTATTTTTTACTTGCAAGATTTGTCTTTTGCTTTTTCTCCAGGATCTTAAAAGTACCTTAATAGTACTCCATCCTCTATTTTCCCCCTCAGTAACAACCTTGTGAAATAGGTCTAAGAATGATTGGCTCAATCACCCGCCAAGCATCCATAGCTAATCAGGTACAATTGAATCTGAGCCTCTGCAGTCCATCAAGTCCTCTGTTTCCTTCACAGCCAAATCTTCAACTTTTTTAGTTGAGTATATTATAGAGACGCAATTTGTCTGATATCAAGTAAGCAAAAACCAAGAGGTTTAAGCTTGAAATGGGCAGCTGGGCCTGGCATAAAGAAGCAAATAGTATAATCTGAAGTATGTTGGATATCTATGCTAAGTGATTGTCAGTTGCCATGTACATAGGCATCATTAATACATCTCAACATGTTCCAGATGCTGACTAAAACAGTATAGCCTAATTTAATGGCTCTGATACAGTTTTTATTGCCATGTCACTTGTTTTCCTTCTTCCCCGCTTCCCCTTGCCACTAAGGATTGTTGTTACCCTTAAACTATCTACTCGAAATATCAAAAATTACTATAGATTCAGCAACCATCTATGCTGCTGTCTTCATGTTTTTGTATTTATACATTAAAATGAGAGAGAATCTGCACACATTTTAAATGAAACCAAATTTAATAATACATTTAAGACAAAAACCACTTAATAAACCAATTACATACATATCTAACTTTAGCCAAATGAAGTAAATGTACTTCAATAATATCAGTAAGTAACATGCAAGAGAAACAACTGTACTTAACCAAGCATTCTGAACATTAAAGGGATTATGAAGGTTAGTTGTGAGATATTCAAAAACAGTTGAATGGACATACGTATCATGCTATATTAAAATGCCCGTTTCATTTATAAAAACCACACAGTATCTTCTGCATGAACATTGTACAATATAGGTAGGCTAGATTCATACACTTAATTGCAATTAATATCCACTGAAATAAATGGGACTTGTTCCATTTAACTAGTTCCCATTGTTTTAAATGGTATCCAGGTTAAACTAATTTAGATCTAACCCTCTAGGTAAATTAAAAATTTATGAAGACATATATTCACGACTTGATTACTATACATAATGTAAAATGCTTAAAAACAGAACATATATACACCATAACATGATTACAGAAAGGTTTTTTAGTAGATATTATAACTTCACAAACTTATCAAAGTACGTATAGGTCCAAAATATTTTATACTTTTAAAATTTCAAGGTTAAGAATTAGATAATTGCATTTTCAGTACATGGCATGGGTTAGTAAAGTATAGCCCTCCATTTGTTGAGCTACAGTTTTTAACACCTTAGCTAATATGACCAACATATAGGATCTAGAAGTTATAGTACTGCATCAGAGGGCCACAGTTTATTCACTATATTAGGTATTCACATATTTACTTCTTGATACAAGTCACTAGTGTCAACAAATATTGTGTCTCAATACTTCCTTTAGCCATATAAATATTTTAATCTTCTCTCACATCCTGTCTTCTCAAATCTGCTACAATTTGTTTAGAAAAATGAAAGGTAGAATATTGAGAGCAAGGGATATCAGAACAAGGAAGATCTTCTAAAAAACATTTAAGATACTGAGCAGTTTAAGAAAATTGCTCTGTAAAACTAAAGTTGGCTGTCATAAGCACGTCTGGATTGCTGAACAAATATTTATCACAAAAAGTTATTTTGTTCAAACCCATGTGGAATTGACATGTATGAATAAAAATGGTTCTCTCCTCCAAAATATCCTAGCAATATATATTTGAGATTTTTTTACAAAAAGAATTCATATCAATCTTCCTTAATCTGAAATCTCTTTGATCTTGTAAGAGATTCTAACTTTCAGAACTCCTTGCTTGTCACCAAGTTGATGGGCTGAGGTACCCAGTCCTATTTCTGTAGGAACAATTACCTATGTATCAGCAGTTGTTTTAAACATTAAGGTCCTTCTTGAAAGTCTTTGTGACAATCACTTCAGAAGTATCATATGGTAAGGGTAGAAATGGGAAGGCCTGGAAAAAAACTAGAAAAATTGGGAAGAAAACAGGTTTTTTTTCCAAAGCCATTTTTTCCAGAAAATTTAAAGAAAAAAAAGGAGTGTGGAATATGTTTTTTTCCAATGATAATTAATATATCTATGACATGGTATTCAACCTATATAACATGAAGGCCTTAATGAGAGATTTCTGAGACTTTTTGTAAAGTCTTAAATTATTGCAAGTTCTCTCAGCTGAAGACAAGCAAATTCTAGAATACAATTCAAGTAACACTGTACTTCTCAGTGCAGTTCTCAAACAAGAGAAATATGCATTTGTGCCACTAGGAGAGTACTGCAGAGGAAAGACTCCAATTTAGTTTACTTATGTACCTCGGATCTCCTACAGTTGAGTAATTTTTGGTATACAGTAGAATCTACTGAGTAGATGATAGTTTGTCTTCCTTTCAGGCCTTAACTGACTGGTCAGAGGAAAAAATTGTCTGACAAATTCGTTTCCCTTTTGTAACCCTTAAATGATTCCTCTTAATGTTCTCCGCCATCACACAATGATGTTTTCCTATAGTCTAGTCAGTAAATTGCTTTTTCTTTTCCTTCTCTCAGTAAAATGGTGATAGTTTGGAAACATTTCCACAGTGCAATTTCTGCTGAGAGCAAAGCTGCAATTTGCAAATAAGAGTGAGAAAAAATATACTTTTCCAAATGCTACAAGGATGACAAAATGCATCCTTGCAGGCTAGAGGTGCCCTAAAAACATTAAAGAATACTTTATGGAATTAAATGATGAGGACCAGAATGAAAGTGCATGTTGCTTTTCCTTCCAGAGTTCTAATTCCAGAAACACTCTTTCTGCTGCTTCTGGATCATCACAAAGTGTTTCTTCACTAGCAGCCTCTTCACGTAAGGAAGTGTTGCAAACCACTGCCTCAATACCTTCATTTATAGATAAAATGACACCTGAAAATCAGAAGAAAATTGATCACCCTCTTGCAAGAGCAATATATGCTTCTGGATCAGCTTTGTCAATAACAGAAAATGGCAGGAAACTTTTAAATTATTACGACCATACCATTTGCCAAGCGGACATTTCCTTGGGCAAGCCTCTTTTGGAGTCAGAATATGAGCGTGTGATGGAATCTGTACAAGGAAAATTAAGTGAAGCACTATGTCTTGCAGTACTTACACATGGACAAATGTTCGGGGAGAAGGAATCATCAACTTTCTGATAACAATACCTCAACCAGTCTTTTATAGAAGCATTGAAACTGGAGAGAACAGATACTGCAGAGTGCATCAGCAGTGAAATATGTGCAATTTTAGAGAAAATTGAGAGTGGTAAAAGTATTTGCTTTGCTGACAATGCAAGCAATATGAAAGCTGGATGGGAAATCATAATGGACAAGTATCCACACATTACTGCAATAGGATGTGCATCTCATAGACTAAACTTACTTCTTAGTGACCTCATGAAACTGGACACCCTTCAAAAGATTTATAGAAGAGCTAAAGAAGCTATCAAATATGTAAAAGCTACTCATGTTGTCACTGCAGTCTTCAAGCAGCAGCAAGAAGAAAAATGCACAGAATAAAATAGGGATACTGAAGCACTGTAGTAAAACATGTTGGGGTAGAGTGGTGATCCCCTTTGAAAGTTTACTAAAAGACAAAGAAGCTCTTCAAGCAATCGAGGAGCTTAAAATTCCCAGAAATATGTGCTTGATGAGGATGTGTTTTGGGTTCAGCTGCAGAACTCCCTATAGATTTTAATGCCATTTTTTCCAGCAATCTGTGCATCTGAATCAGGCACTGCACTTTTGTCAGAAATTCCTAACCACATGGCTCTGACAAAAACATCCGTTTTTGAAAATCTAAGTGCATCTCCACTTACAAGTGCTGAAAAAAGTAAAGTGAAAGGTTTTATTAAGAAATGGGAAGAATGTTGTTGCCATCCAATATATGCTGCTACAAATCTACTGGATCCAAGATTCAAAGGCAGTGTGGTGTGAGTGATGAGAATACAGCTGCTGCATTTGACTAGATTATGAAACAAGCTGGGCACGTAGGACTTGATGTTGGAAAAGTATTTTCAAATGTTGCAGAATACAGAACATCTTCAGGGAATTGGGCCAGGAATGCATTCTGGGATGCTACAAAATATATCCCTCCTGCAACATGGTGGCAAGGTCTCTACACCACACAACCTCTTGCATCTCGCTTACTGCAGATTCCTGCATCTTCTGCTGCATGTGAAAGAATCTGGTCTATGTTTGGTAATATTCACACCAATTCAAGAAACAGACTGACCTGTGAAAGGGTAGAAAAGCTTGTTTCAATCCGTGCAGCCCTAAAGATTTTAGAAGTCCATGAGAAAAATGATGAAGAGGAAGAAGAAGTTGAAAATAGTAGTAGTTTAGAAAATGAGATAGAATAAACTGCACATATATGTTGTGTCTTCTGTTTGGTTTTTTTTAAACGCCACTCAAAAGGTAAACCCATGGAGCTTAAATACTAAGGTGGACCTTAACTTTATTTGCTATGGGTGTTAAGGGGCAAATCTGATTATTTTTTTATGTTGATGGTTTCTTGCTTTTTTTTGTTGCTTTTGAGGGAAAGGGGGAGTTACCTGTTTTATTGCAAGCATAATACTTTTATATACACTGCATTTCATGCAATTTATAAAACTATTCCACACTGAACTTTTTTTTTTCAATTATTCAAAAATTTATATTTTTTCTGGATAAAACGGGGGGGGGGGGGGAACGTTTTTTTTCTCATGGCTTTAAAATTTCCAGAAATTTTACATCTCTAGGTAAGATGTTATGCCCAAAATGATAACTCAATTTTTATTAGAAAAAAAGCAAGTAAAATATCAACTGGGACTATTTAGTAACATAAATCTGCAAAAGATGTCCAACTGAACATGTTTAGCATTTGCTGTTTAATACCATACATTTGTCTTCTTCAGCTTTCCATTTTCAAATTCTGATTCATGTTGGTATTAAACAGAGACTTATATGTTCAATGTATTTTAATCCTTCAATAAGTTGAGAAAAATAATATATATATAGCTTGCATATAATACAGCAAGTTGTTAAGCATGAGTTAAAATATCATGACTTACCTTTTAAAAAAAGGAATTATTCTTCCAAGTGAAATCAGAGGCTACTAAATTCTAAGCAACTGGTACTGATTATGAAGACTGCATACATTAAAAGCTCAAAACAGGAAACAATCTTGAACAAATTTGACACATGATCTTCCCTAACATCTCACTTGTGAGAAGAGAGAAATGGGGGGGAGGGCAGGGTTCCTTGAGCAATCCATTTTGGGTAAAGGCAGAAGGCAAATGCCCTAACAATGATTTCAGATCAAATCTGAAATATACTTTTTATATTATTGCACCATAATCATTTGCATAAGCATATTAAACATTTAAGAGATTTATATTACTGTAGGCATTTATCATACATGTCTGAAATATTTGTGTAAGAAAAAGAAAAATACAGTAAATAAGTGCCACATGTTATAATCCATAGCTACAAACAGAATTAATCCTTTCAAAAGTTACCTTTTTAAAATGTAGCAATTGCTTTAATTTGGAGGGAACTTTTTATTTATTTGACTGTAATCTGTATAATATAAACACATTTCTCTCTGTCTCACATTAACAGTCATCACTGCAAGCTATGCATAGTCAAAAGAAAAATGCAGATCACAATATAAATATTGTGAAAAAGAGGGACCAAAAAAGAAGCTGTACATATTTCAGTTGGTAGAAGTCTCAACTTCGGCTTTGTTTGTTTCTGTCTCATTGTACAGCAGTTTTCGAAAGATACTTGCATAGAATGGTCCATAAACCTGTTTATTAAGGTTAACAATGCTAGCATACTGCGAGCCAATAGTCTCTATCTCTTTCTGAATCACACCAAGACCTCCAGGAACTGTAGGCATAGATTTTTGAAAGCATGGAGAAGCAAGCAATGCACTTTTCATGTACAAATGAATTCGTTTACCTGAAAAAGAAAAAAAATACCCACACATATATGTATAATTAGACTTCCTGGCATTATTTAGAACAGCATTAATTTCTCATGAGGAATAAAAACTGATCAACTAACATGATTAACTGCAAAGCATTCACACATCAAAAAAGACAGTGTGGCTATATAGATACCGTAGCACCCTGACTGATACTGATGCATTAGAAGTTGACATCTAATCCAGTGGTGGGATTCTGCCAGTTCTAGGCGGTTCGGCGAACAGTTTGTTAAATTGCTGGCTCACCCCGCCCCTTGCCCCACCCCTCTGCACCACTATTTATTGCCAATGAATAGTGGTGGGCGGGGCGGGGCGAGCGAGCCAGCAATTTAACAAACGGTTCAGTGGTTTTTTGTAATTTATTGGCCTCGCAGCACACCGAACCGTTTGTTAAATTGCTGGCTCGCCCGCCCCGCCTCCCACCTGTGCGGCGCCAGCCTACCCTAGCCCATCCAGTCACTGGGGGAGACACACGACTTTTCTCCGCCCCGGAACACTGGCTGCCCAGGCTGCAGCTGAAGATTCGCATCGTAATGGGCTCCAGGAGGAGGAAGGGCACCGTCTGCCCCATTGCGAAGCTCAGTCTGCCCTATTGCGAAGCTCAGTAAGAGCAACCAGAGCCGGCTGCAGGCGCAGCTGGGCGGGCAGGCGCACGCACAGTGGGGTGCAGGCTTAAGGTGCCACCTCCAAGCCAAGGGGCGACCTGATGGTGCAGTAGGTGTGCTGCCGCCGCCGCCCCAAACGGGAGAGGAGAAAGAGATGGAGAGAAAGAGAGATGAAGGAGAGAAAGGGGGGGAGAAAGAGAGATGGAGAGAAAGAGATGAAGGAGAGAAAGAGAAAGAGGGGGGAGAAAGAAGAGATGGAGAGAAAGAGAAGGAGAGAAAGGGGGGAGAAAGAGATGGAGAGAAAGAGATGGAGAGAAAGAGAGCATTTGTAAAATATGTGATCAACCCAGTCAACTGGCTTATTCAACAGTTAACAAGGTAACAAACAGTCAATGGGAAGAACCATCTGCATAAACTATTGCAAGCCAGTGACGGGATTCATGCAGGTTTTAAATAGGAGAGAAAAAGCTAGCTGTCCTGAACCCGTGCTCCTTTCAAATAACAAATCTGGCTAAAACTGGGATCATCATTTAGTGAAGGTAGAATTTCTGGATTCTGCAAACTGAAATCTAAATCTAAAATCAGTAATGTACTATTAAACATAAGAAGCAGGTGGGCCCAATCTTCATAAGGGAAACAAGGGGAAGACTTTAAAAAATAAATGTATATAAGAGAGTGCTCAGGAATCATAGGTACATTTAAACATACATTTCATATTAAGAATATGTCAAGTAATTTATCACTAACCAATTAAGGTGATGACAGCATTGTCTTCTTCAACAATATTGCAGAGCTGACCTGCCACATTTGCTTGAACTTCTTTATTTAATAGTTGAAAGCCTCTCTTTGTGAGTGATTCATTTATTGCACTACATGTCTGAATACCTATTGCATTAAGAGCTTCTTTTAAATCAAAAGTCCTGCAAGAAAGAGAGAAGGAAATTAGAAACAAAATGCTATCACATAATGCTTTTGCCTTTTTAAAAACCATTAGTTAGTCAGTCAGTCATGTGTTTACTTACTCCTTATGCATTCCTTCGAGCAAAACAAAAGAAATCCTTTTTTGTTTCTCAACGAAGTCTGGAATATCCTCAATAACTGCAGGCAGCATGTTGCTTGTTATGAGAGAAACACACGCTACAATCTTCAACTGATTCAATTTCTTGGATAATTCTTGAAGGCGAGCTTCATCTGTCATTAATGTCTGAAACAATTGGAAGAATAACATTGATGAACAATCATCAAACATCTGACCCAGTGGTGAAATCCAATTTTTTTTTACTACCGGTTCTGTGGGCGTGGCTTGGTGGGCATGGCAGGGGAAGGATACTGCAAAATCTCCATTCCCATCCCACTCCAGGGGAAGGATATTGCAAAATCTCCATTCCTACCCCATTCTGGGGCCAGCCAGAGATGGTATTTGCCAGTTCTCTGAATTACTCAAAATTTCCGCTGCCGGTTCTCCGAACTGCTCAAAATTTCTGCTACCAGTTCTCCAGAACCTGTCAGAACCTGCTGGATTTCATCCCTGATCTGACCATATTTAACAAAGTACATCTTTGTGAGGATGTCAACTTTTTCATCAGGTCCAGGATAAAAGAAGTCTCCTGAAAACTGTTAACTACCACCATATTTTCATTATATTCAATACTGCTGGTAACACAAATGCAAAATGCCCACATTCAGTTTCTTTATTAATATTATTTTATAAACCTTTAAGTGTAAATTAGTTTAAAGAGCAAATGGTATTGGTTAAAGCCAAAGCTGATCCCAGCTTTCTATATCGCACATTAACCAATCCGATTCATTTAGAAGCTCTTAAATGTAAACAGGAAGATCTACTCTTCTTCTGCTGTTGCAGAATAATTGCTATTTAAGGTAGTACAATTTTAAGAGCCTGAAGGTACTAAACAGCATTTAAGACTAGGTGTTAGGCTTAACTGTCATGACTTTCTCCTGTCTCTTAAAATTATTAAAACAATGATTGTCATTGCATCTAATGGCAGCATATTCTGCAGAGTTAGGTGTTCTCATTAATTTCTATAGGACAAAGTAAGTAGGTTACCACAGAGTCAGGGCCTCAGTGAATAACTAATCACACCAAATACAAGGCATAAAATTATAATGCAATGAAATGTATGGCTATCAAGCCATCAGTTCACATTATAAAAGAGAATCAATCTTTATCCAAGCTTGTTCTTGAAAAAGTATCTATCTATGACATTGTGGATGGCAATAACCAGAGGTGGGTTTCAGCAGGTTCTGATCAGTTCTGGAGAACTGGTAGCGGAAATTTTGAATAGTTTGGAGAACCGGTAGTAAAAATTCTGATTGGCCCCGTTCCCATCTATTCTCTGCCTCCCAAGTTCCAGCTGATCGGGAGGAAAAGGGGAATTTAAAATAACCTCCCCCTGGATTGGGAAGAGAATGGAGATTTTACAGTATCCTTCCCCTGGAGTGGAGTGGGAATGGAGATTTTACAGTATCCTTTCCCTGTCACGCCCACCAACCCATGCCACGCCCACCAACCCATGCCCACAGAATCGATAGTAAAAAAATTTGAAACCCACCACTGGTAATAACTATGAACAATCTACTGGCCTAGAATCAGGCAACATGCTAACCTATAACATGACTTGTTTTTGGATTAATGTGTTGTGCTTTTCTCCATAAATCATGGTTAAGTCAACCATGATTTAAGTTTAAATTGCTATCCACTGTGTATTACAGAAAAAGAAGTATAAAAATTTTAGAAGTTCTGAGATAGAAAGCAACTTACCTCTGGAATTGTTTTTTTCTGATAATCCCACTCTAACAATTTCAGGTAGCTGTTTGTTAACACCACAATCGGGCTAAGATTTGCTTTTGAGATCCCATTAGCACCAGAAGATGATGACATTTCACAAGAAATAGAAGATAGTTCATCTTGTATTGATTCCCTTATCCATTCCGTTGTCAAGTCTAGGGCACCTGAACATTTGGAGACAGAGATAAGAAAAGATCAGACTTGTACTGTTTGTTTTACAAAGGCATGTACCCAGTTCAGTAAATATGATATGGGGAGGGGGGGATAACTCCAGGACCTAATCACCCAAAGAAAATAAAACAGGTGAATATTGAAAACTAGATAAAGTTTTTAAAAACGGACTAAACTTACAACATGACAAAGTAACATGATAGTCATGCATAAGCATACAGTGTAAAAATACATCCAGATAGTAAAACATGTAAGCCAGAGCATTTTTGCAACTCAGGGTTGTTTTACTGACAGTAATCCTCAAAAATATTTTAGAATACTTCTCTCCCTTCCCCAAATCTGTTGCAGCTTTTTGCTCAACTGCTTCAGATCTTATACAATTGCCTTTGTTGCCACTACATTGTCTCTCCCCTTTTTATGTAAACAAAGAACATACTTGGAGTTTCTTCAAGTATATCTTGGAATTTTGCTCTTTCATAATCGATCAAGTTGCGCTGAACGTGAGGTCTAACACTCTGTATGGTAAAGTTAACCATATCCATTGTCATGAGATCCAGAACATGGAATATTTGCCTGAAAAAATACAGAAATGACAAATTTGCAGTAGATTCAAACATTGTTACTTACATATATTTAGTCAGTCATCCTTTCTCACAATGTGAACATGATATGTACTTTTATGATAATTTCCCGAGTTTAGTTTTCATAAGAAACTACATCCAATTCCATGTTTCAAAGATAAGGCATGACATCGTAAAGCTACTGAGCAGAATTTCAGCTGTTTTGCAATGTTTCTATAGCTTTATACAAACACAAAGATCACAAGAAATGATAACATAAATCCTATCTATTCTGCTTCTATCAGACGCCTGTGGAAAACTGGCAGTGCAAGAGTCACTTTTTAAACTCTTAAGCAACTAGCTTTAAAAAGCAAATAGCCATCAAGCTGGAATAGATATCCGTTGGGATTAAAACAACAACACTGAAAGCCGAGTTGAACCATAAGAAAATATAATGAAAGGGTGATTCTTTACAAGAGCCAAAGTAACATGGAAGTGGATGGTTGCTTTTACAAAAGGTAGGGGACAGGGAAAAAACAGAAAACTGAAAAAAAGGCCAAAGATTCACAGTTTAAAGTCAGAGTCAAGATAGTGATTGTATTTGGAATGTTTTAGTTCAGGTAAATGTCTATGGAGATTCTCAATGATCCAGGTCATGGTTGTCCCAAAGGTGCTTTTTTAAAAGGCAACTGGGCTTTCATAACTGAAGAAGCTTATTGGATGAGAAGCAAAACATCTTCAAAGAAAAACAAGAAAGTCCAGTTGCCTCTTGAAAAAGCACCTTTGGGACAACCATGACCTGGATGACTGAGACTCTCTCAGTCTATGTCTATGGACATTTACCTGGTCCAGTTGTCTCTTGAAAAAGCACCTTTGGGACATTTTAGTCCAGGGTTTCTCAACCTCAGCAACTTTGGGTTGGGTGAGCTTCAACTCCCATAATTCCTCAGCTAGCAATGCTTTAGTCAACGGTAAGTATTATTGATGTCTGAGTATCAACAGTAAAAGACAAATGGAAGGACTTTACAGGCCATGGGAATTCTAAATGGTATAAAAGACACCTGAAATTTTGGGGAGGATTGATTCAGATCATTCTTTTAACCACCACCTAATGTTAAAAAGCAAATCACATACCAACCTCAACAATGCTACAATATTCCCAGTGGGCTTTAACTGGTTGATATCATTGTCCCTTACTGGAGCACACAACTTCCCCATGGTGCTAATGACATAGTTTGCAAGACCCTGGATATCAACTGCATTGTGCTCAGCCTGCTGCCTTATAAGGTCCGTGTCGAGGACTTCACAAATTTGGTTGCGCATCCTGTTAGCCCCCGGGTTCAAAAAAGAAAGAAGGATCTGCAAGATTAAAACCACAAGTCAACTAAATTGCAATTAATGACCCATAATAGAAATGTGTGTTTCATGTGGTCAAAGACACACAGAGAGAGAACCAATCAATAATATAAGTTAGGAGGAATTTCAGCAACTGTGGCTTTATGTTGCACATGCCAAACTTCCCCCTTCAAGAGCAATTAAGAGTCCTGCCCTTCCTGCCACTTGAAGTCACTCTATATACTTTGTAATTCAAATGATGTGAATGCCATACCTAGATGCAAAACAGATACATGCTGTTCTACATCTAGATTATTTCACAAAAGTGTCGTTTGGAGGAACTAAGTGGCCACAAAGCTAACAACAAAGTGATTTTGGTTTCATTGGCTCCCCCCCGCCACCTAATTCATGGGGGGGGGCAGTGGTGGGTTTCAACTGGTGTTACCACCAGTTCGCTTCCATACTCAATTTCAGAACAGCTGAGGCATGGCAATCCGCTCTGCCGCTCCTATCAGCTGGGCTAAAAACGAACAAATATAGGTAGGTATAGCACAGGGCAGGTGGGAGGGCCCAACTGACGGTTGGAGCAAACCAGTTCGCTCTCACCTCACCATCTCCACTATCAGCTCGCCCAAACTGGGGAGAACCGGTAGAACCCACCACGGGGGGGGGGGGGGGGGATTCAGGGAAAACCATGGAGGCAATTTTAAACTTCCTGGAAAAATTAATACATCCAAGTTCTACTAACAACAAGAGTGTCAGTTTGGTGTAGTGGTTAAGGAATCAGGCTAGAAATGGGGATAACATGAGGTTTACTTCTTAGGAACAAAGTCAGCTGGGTGACCTTGGGCTGGTCACTCTCCCCCAGCCCTAGGAAGGAGACAATGACAAACCACTTCTGAAAAATTTTGCCAACAAAACTACAAGGAATAACCCAGGCAGTTGCCAGGAGGCAACACTGAAACAAAGATATGCAGTCACACACAGACACCCCATCCCCACCCACTGCAAAACCTTTAAAAACTACAAAATAATTTTATGATATTAGGTAATGTTATGGTAAAATGTTATAGTCATAGCAGGATCTCATTCAGGCCCTGTTTAAGTACTTGGCGTACAAATACTAACACACATAACTTTCAGGTGAAGCCTGCCAGACACAAACATTTTTAACTGGCTTTCAGCACTGACAGGATAAACTGAGCAGTTATTGTGGTCACCTTGAACATATAACAATGCTACATCAGAGTCTAGCATCACTGTAGGCAAATATTGAAAGGGTTGGCCAAATCAGCATTTTTCCTCTGAGAATTGGACTACTGAAATATGTAACAGTTGCTAGTCATTAATGCTGGTCCCTACCATACCCCCTTGTATGTAAGAAGAAGTGCTACAATGAATGCTATCAAACTTTGTATAATTCTGCTTCTGGCAGGCATGCCATCATAAACAAAAAGAAAAAAAGCATGCTAAGCTTCAATATATCTACATATAGATATTTTTTTTAATCATTTCTTTCTGTCTGTTATAAAACATTCCAGCAATCTTCCCCACCCTGGTTGCCTCTCAGGTGTGCTCAAACTCAGCTTTACCATTCTCCCAACTATCATTGTCAAGCCACCTGAAGGACAGTTAGACTAGGGATATCTTGAGAGGCTGCCCACTTTACATCAGAGGTCTTCAAACTTGGCAGCTTTAAGACTTGTGGACTTCAATTCCCAGAATTCTCCAGCCAGCATAGAGAATTCTGGGAGTTGAAGTCTACAAGTCTTAAAACTGCCAAGTTTGAAGACCTCTGCTTTACATCTACAAATTTTGATTTACGGAATGCCAAGGTACAGAACCTGCTCCATGGCTGCTTAAAAACAAACTCAGCTTGAGAGAGCAGGACCAAAACCTCACCTCTTTAATTTCCTCAAAGAGTTTGATTGCATGCTCATACTCAGGAGGGTCTTCCTTCAAATCTTCTTCCAGGCGATCCCAGAATGCTTTATGTACAATTTGTTTAACCCTTCCAGACAAGCTGTCAGGTATGAGAAGGGAAAGACAGGAGAGTATAAGCATTCAAAGCATTCAAAGAAAGCAAAGTGCTAAAACAAAATAAGTCAAACCAAGCTCCTGCTTAGAGGAAAGGACCTATCATTTCATTAATAGAAAGATCCTAGCCATAGCAGTTTATAAACCAAGGATCAGGATTCAATTATTTGTGAAATGGGCCATTGCAGTTGTTACAGAGGCTATGATTTGTGTGATATGTAACCTTAGCCAATATTTACAGGAATACTGCACATTCAAGTTCTTTTTTTTAAGTAGCAATGTTTATGTCTCATGGGCTTATCAGTTTGAATCACAAACTTAACCTGAAAAAAAACCTTGCTTAGCTTTTTGAGTACATTCTGTATTAAAAGATGAACATTAGAAAGGACCCCTGAAACTATGCAAACCATTTGTGATTGCTTGTTGATCTGTTTAAAAACTGGCTCCTTTCCCCCCATCCTTTTAAAAACCTGAGCCTACCTGTTGTGTGTGTGCTCTATGCGTTTCAAATGAAAATTCTCATTTACAGCAATTTCATGAGCCAGAGACAGGTTTGACAGATTCCTTGCAGCTGCCATCATTTCATCAAACGTAACCATTTTGGGAGGGCTTGTTGCTGGAATCAAGAAATAAGACATACGACGTGTTGACTTGACATGAAAGCCTATCAATATTTTACATTTCTGAGAGAGTTCTTCACTTAGTGTTTAAAAAAAAGTTTACTTTGAATCTGTATTTTCACTTAATACCTCCTTTATTTATTTTATTATTTTTTTTGCAAATTCCAAGCCAGGAGATTTTGTTACCCGAAATTCAAAAACTGCCAGTCCTTGTTCCTCTATCATTGTTCCTATAACAGGATGTTAAGTGTTTATTCCTGAGCAACAGGCTAACTTAGAAATTAAGTTTAGGACAAGTTAATTGAACCTCCCCATGATCCTATTGCTGGGTTCACATATCATACTCATACTACCCTTTGTTTTGGCCTGCATGTTCAATTGATATCCTCCTGTGGCTAAAATCATGATTTATGAAATCAATCAACCAACTGTACCTTATTCAGCAAGCCCTAGTTAATATGTGCTGCCCCAGAGAATTCCTCCTTTCTACTTGACCCTTTATACAAAAGCTAATCAGACTGGCATTTGTGCTTTATTTTGACAACAAGAGCAGAACAAGAATGATAACTTTACTCGAAGGAGGCAGATTAACATCAGAGATTCAAGCATATATGGAATTTCTCAGTTATCCAGATCATAGTTCTCCCAAAGGTGCTTTTTCAACAGGCAACTGGATTTTCTTGTTACCAGAAAGTCCAGTTGCCTCTTGAAAAAGCACCCTTGTGACGATCAAAGATTCAAGAGACTTTTCACTGCATCA
The DNA here is from genome assembly GCF_059756535.1 of Pantherophis guttatus. Classification (NCBI taxonomy): domain Eukaryota; kingdom Metazoa; phylum Chordata; class Lepidosauria; order Squamata; family Colubridae; genus Pantherophis; species Pantherophis guttatus. The sequence goes on along the minus strand of NC_142069.1, from coordinate 25,386,897 downwards.
AGAGCCTTGGTAGTACAGTGGTCTAAGCACCCTGTTATTAAGACCAGTTGCCTGCAATTACTGCAGGTTCGAATCTCGCCAGGCTCAAGGTTGACTCAGCCTTCCATCCTTTCTAAGGTAGATAAATTGAGGACCCAGTTGTGGGGGCAATAAACTGACTTTGTATAAATATACAAAAGGATGAAGGCTATTGCTTAGCACATTGTAAGCCGCCCTGAGTCTCCGGAGAAGGGCGGCATATAAATCAAATAAAAAAAAAAAGTTTAATCCACAGTTGGCCCATTCTGTCTAGTGAAAAGGCCAACTCTGATTTCTGGACATCAGAAATTGCTTGCTCTTTGAAGTCAATTAATAAAATCTCTTTAAAAATGTATCTAAATATATGTGTTTAATACTGGATGTTTTCTATTTATTGGCATGCTACTTGTTTCTATTTTTACAACAGTTACTATTTCCCTTTTACTCAATTGCAAGGTATTTTATTAGATAAATCCAACTGAAAATGTATTAATAAAATCAGTGAGTAAATAAACACTAAGCAGAAGTGAATTAAAATGAGGAAATACACATTCTATTCAAAGTAAAAATTTTCAAGCATCTTAGTGAAATGTTTTTGCGCAAAATTACACCATAAATTATAGAATGTTCTGGACCTGTTCTAAGATGATCATTTAGTTCAGCCAAAGGACAACTCAAGCATTTTGCTATTTTATACTTTTTCTGCAAAATTTCAAAAGGTACCTAAGGATATGGCTGGCATATCATTGCAGACAGCAATTATAAACATAATTTAGGGAATTCCTTCGTGATATCTTTACTAATGCCTACCATCAATACATGGGCAACTACTAGGATTCAAACCTGTGTTGGTCATAAATTAATAATAATCTCACATTCTGGAAATCTGTTTTACCCACAGGATTGGGCATGATGTTGTGGAAGATAGCTAAAAAAAATACCCTTCTAAAATGTGGCCAGCTTCAACTCCCATAGGAAACCACTGAAATTTTGCACAATTTGGGAGATTTTGAGTGTTCCAAGGACAGAATCTGGAAGTATCAGACACATTGCATTGTCTCCTTTGACAAAAATTCTATAAATGCCCAAATAAGGCCAGAAGATAATAGTCCACCAATATCCTCTTCAAAATGGAGGAGGATCTGCATATCCAATCTAAACTTATCCCAGACCATTTTGGCAATTCAAAGGCACATATCCCAGTATGTGCTTCTTGCTTACAGGTTGGAGAACTGGGCTTGCTTGAAGAATCACTGGTAAAACTCTGCCTTGAGTATTCAGAGTCGCTAGATGAAGAAGTTGCACTTTCTGAAGATCGCGAAGAATCACAGTCACTGCTCTGCTCATCAGTGAAAGGCATTTTGGATCACTTCTGTTAATCCAGTAAATAGAACCTGCCAAATTTTTAAAAAGAGGTTTACTAAAATCTATTTGATACAGTTATAAGAAAGTCTTTAAAAATGTTATCACTGAAGAGCATTAATACTGAATTGAAATAAACAGTAGTGTTTACTCCAGTGGTGAAATCCACATTTTTTTACTACCGGTTCTGTGGGCATGGCTTGATGAGCATGGTTTGGCTTGGTGGGCATAGCAAGGAAAGGATACTGCAAAATCCCCATTCCCTCCCCACTCCTGGGAGAAGGATATTGCAAAATCTCCATTCCCACCCCACTCTGAGGCCAGTCAGAGGTGGTATTTGCCGGTTCTCCGAACTGCTCAAAATTTCTGCTACCAGTTCTCCAGAACCTGTCAGAACCTGCTGGATTTCACCCCCTGGTTTACTCCAAATAAGTTAACTTTAAAATGGAAGGAATCCATAGATTCAATGAACATATGGGAAGTAGGTGAGGGTTTCTTTCTTCTAAGCTTCCTTTGAGAGATGGTGTCATCTGGCCTTTGGATAAATCTGATATGCAAATATTGCCTATCTTAAATACAACATCTATTTTAAAGTGGAGTTTAAAATGGAATCAGGCAGTATTTATTAAATGTCTTTGGATTTTATACCAAACATGGCTTAAACTGTGTAGCGTACAAAGTAATGCTGAGACTTTGGGAAAAATAATTAAATAAGACACTGAACCTAGACATCTTTATTCATAATCACAGATTATGTTCTTTATATGATACAATTTTTATTACATCTATTCCCAATCCTGGTCACCTCCAGATTTGGCCATTTTCCTAGTTGATGATCATGACAAATTATGAACAAATAAATTACTGAATGTTAGTCAAAACTGTATACTAACCTGTGTAAGCAAATACCAAATGAAGTTATCACAATTGTCTAGAGGTAGTCTAGATGCAGCCCTCTTGAAAATTAAAAAAACAGATACTTAAATCAACACTTAGAATTTAGCTAATACTTCAAAGGATTTTCCACATATATCATTTTATCAGTCTTTACAGGAATTGTATAAAACAGATTCATATTCTAAGATAAAAACCTAATCTGGGTATTTAATATCTAATGTTAAATAATGAAAATCATTTTAGGCTATAATCTTATAGAATTTAGGATAGCATTTTATGGACCACTGGATTCCTTGGAAATTGAGATGCTCTTCCTTATCAAGATGCTATTATCTAAACTCTGCATAACTGAAGTAGTTCCATTTTTCACTGGAATTTTAAATAGAGACAGTGTGCAAGGGAGCTTCCTTTTGGATATGAATTCTAGCACCTACTACTAGAATCAGACTAACAGAAGCTTTACTTCATTTTCTAGGACAAATGATCCTTACTCTATTCTTGTTAATAAAGAGTTACTACAACAAAAAGAGGAGCAATCACTTTGAATTCTTTGAATATTCAAAAATATTTAACCAGCTAAATAACTGGCAATCATCCAACTGATCAATTTAGAATATTTGTCTAGTGGGTTAAATAATATGCCAATTTATGCAACATGAAACCCAACATTAAGGTTAGTGTGATAAGCGATTTAAACGAGTCACGACTCAATTCATATACTTTATCCATTATTATGCTAAAACCCCTATTCACTTTTGAAAAACCCATTACTGAAATTCCATTATTAACATATAACACCTCTTGTAGTGAACCATCAATAATTCTCATGATTTAATGCAATTAAATACTTCCTGTGCCACGGAAAAACAACCATCTCTAGTGTTGGTCAGATAGATTAATAATCCCACCAATCATATCTAGGCCCACGTGCAGAACAGGAAATAAACATGACATCATACAATTTAAAAACTACAGTTGGAATTTACATAGTCATACAATTATTAAACTGCTCTGGCAATGAGTCAACAAGTACTTGATGCAAGCATGAACTTCTTGTTTACAACTTGAAAATTTTCCAGATGTTCCTCGGTTCCATAGGAAACTTCTTAATCAAAACTACTAATGAACTGAAAGCCAATTAATTGTAGAGAAGGTGCCCTCTTTGTGGACTTGAGGATTAGCTCTACAACTGGTGAAGGAGAGAGAGATTAGTATGCTAGTCTTCATTCCTCTTCATTCTTCTTCTTGTATGTATACTTAATAAGTTTACATACAAGAATAAATAATGAATAAATAGAACGAAACCAGTTATCCTAACTTTGTGTCCTCAAGATATGTTATCATATGGCAAGGAATTATAGAAACCATTTTTTTTAAACCAGGACGACAGAATTTAATCAGGAGGACAGAATTTGTGGAAAAGGGACCAAAATATCATCGCATGTAACAGGCATTTTTTACTTTTGAATATCAAAAGGGTAAGTCACAACACAGCTGTCATTTGTTTGAATGGTTCAACTAAAACTTTTTGTCCTCAAATATACAATATACTTTACAGCAGCAGCATAGTTGCCCACTCTTGATTTGCAAGTGAAGTTCCTTATGCTAAACAGTAATCTTGATGATCATGGTAATAAAGACCCTAAAACATTTTATTCTTGGGCAGTTATAGAAAAGCTATGACAAGGTAAACAAAGGCATAGTCTCAAAAGCAGCAAATAAAAACTCTCTGGTGCATATCTGAAGAACAAGTTAGACTATAAACTATGGTTTATCAATTGCAATAGCTGATTTCACCTAGTTCACGAAGCCAAAATCAAATAAATTACACTATTGTTTACCTTGATGTGTGAATAAAACCACAATATGAATGACACGATCTAGAAACAATTTACCTACTGTAACTTACAAATGTCAGATCCAATGAAGAAAACTGACACAATGACAGAACTACATACTTGAGAGTTTTGAAACTTTATGTCATATTGCATGAAATACACAAGAACATGAGTAACTGAGCCAGGCAATTAAATGAGACTGTCCCTCATTTGCACAGAGCATGATGACTCCAGAAAGAAATTTGAGTTGCTTCCCTTCCAACTTCATTGTTTCTTTCTTTGGACTCTCTAATCTTTGCTCTTTTTAAAATAGCTAATAGAAATAAGCTTCCTTTCTGAGTACATTCTACTTCTCAGATATTACCATACTGACAGTTAGAAATGGACCTTCTTTTTGACTTTTTGCTATATGTGATGTAGCAATCATTAAAATATACGTTTCCATTTTCTGGAAAAGGTTTTAGGAAAATAATCCTACATAAAAATAAATCAGCTACAGAAAGTTGCAATTTAAAAATGCACACATCAAAGATGTTTGTGTATACAACGCACACAGTGTGAACACTGTGCATCAATGTAGAACCTGGATATACCAATGACCAAATAACCACCTACTAATATAGTAGAAAGAAGGATATGGTTATTTCTGTGTGCCATAATATTATTCCCAGGATATATTCTGATTCTCAAGCTTAAAGGGATGATCTTTACATAGATCAAACCAAGCCACCTATTCACATACAGATTTTATATCTTATTGAGAAGCAAGGAAGGATGGTAGTTGCAAATAGTTTTCTTATACCTGCTTACTCAGAATATATATACAAAGCATCAAGAAAAATATTTTTAACTTATTCTTCAAGTTGCATACATAAGAAATTTACTAAAGCTAGTTAAACTCATTCATTAGTCTCTCTCCTCTACTCCTTCCACTGCTTAAACAAATAATAAATTCCTACGGTTTCACCAGCCCTACATTGCAAATAGGAGGTATTTGGCTAATGTTGTTAATTTGTCATTTCACATTATGAAACGAGTTTGCCCTTAACTGACTATTAAAAGTTCATGTTTACAAGAAGACAAACCCCTCCACTGATAAAGCAGACATTAAATGAGCATGCTGACAAAAGCCAAATAATTAAATCAGTAAGAAACTGAGAAGAATGGAAGGAGCTGCTGGTAGAAAGTTTCTGATGTTCAGATATTTGGGATGTAAGGTTTTCTTTTAACTTTTTGCTGCAGGTCCATGTGAAAAACATGGAGGTCTCAGAAAGTTAAGGACAGTCAGCAGGTATGCAACTATATATAGATGCAACCAACCAGAAATAGAGTGATAGAATCCATGCATCACTGGAGTGGACAGGATTGTGGAGTGGATAAAGTTGCAGCCTGCACATTTTATGCTATCTTGGGGAACTGGAAAGCTACTACTTAATAGCCTTATAAGAGAAGGCAATAAATAAAAGTAAATATGAAGAGCTCTACATACTTCACTTACTCACCCTAAAAAAACACATGATAGATCTAGGTAGCATATCTGTCCTGTGTGCAACTATTTAGGACATATATACACAACAAATAAAAGCAGAACCTAAAATAGAAATTCACAGCCTTATTTTGGTTGGAAAATAAACTTCATTACAAATTACACTGTATAAGAAAACTTGAGATAGTATTTAAATGCTTAAAAACATATTATTTAAAAATAGAAATACATACATAGATGTGACCTATTAATAACTTGCTTACCATATTTACTGCACTACTTTTAGACTTGCCTATCCTGGTCAATCCTTACCTGTTCAAGAGTTGCTCCCTATGTGAGGTTTGATGCAGTTCATGGGCAGTTACACTTTCAATATGTATTCTGAAAATCATTTAAGAAGTGTGTAGCAGATCTGCAAACTGGGACACAGAAAAGAAGAAATTTGAATAAAACCAATATAATTGTATAGCAAGTTGTCAAGGTATGTATTGTGCCTATTTGGGGTAGAAGAAATGAGATAAAATGGAATTTGCATAGCAGTTTAGACTCTTCAATCTCCATCACCATCAACATTTACATAGTTGTGAAACACTTGCAATTTCATTTTTGAGCAATAGTCATTTCTGCATGAATATCTTCACAAGGATATCAAATATTTTAAATTGATGCAGTGATTTTATTAAAATACCACTTTACTCTTACATCTATCAGTAAATACCTGTAGCATGACAAGGGCAAACGTAACATTAACTCATGCATAAACTTGCCAAAATCCTAATGAAAACCTGGGGAAATCACTTCAAAAGAGTGGGATTATGGAGAGTCATGCAATGTCCCAGTTGCATAATTCTATAACAAATGTAGATCCTGTAGTGGCAGCTTGCATTTTTTTATAAAAATGTTTAATTTTTCCCAGGTTGATGTTTCTAATAATTCTTACCTTTTGCTAAGGAATAATGTGAGTTGAAAGCTAACCCATTTACACTCTATGCTAAGACAAGGCTGGAGAATAAACAATTCTTTGAAGAAGCAGAAAATTAAAACAGAAAAGTGGTTCATTTAGTATCTCATAATGGGAATCAATCATTTAAGGAATGTGTGACTTTTCTTCTTGCACACAAGAGAATCAGTGCTGACCAATTTCAGTGATAGTACAATACTTCACTTACAAATTCTTGTTCTGTTTGTTTCTTGTTTCTCTTTTCAGAAGAGAAAAAGGATTCAAGAATATACCGATCAGAGTAAATAAGTCAGCATGACTCTTTATGGCTCTATATGACTTCAGTGGAAAATTTACATTTTGTGTGTGTGTGTGTGGTGGGGAATTAGCAGATATCATAAGCACATCTTTTTGTTTTTAACTCAGAAACATAGCAACCCATATACAAAGGTATAGCAACAATCATATTATCAATCTCCCAATGAATGGAAGCTAAGCAGCAACACTTACTGTACTAATTATAGAGGTGTAGATAATTAAGTGGGAAATAGGTTTCTTTAATGAACTTTTGTTAACAGCTAATTCCATAATGTAACATCATCATTAGGTGAGAATTTAATTTGATTTTATCAGTTGTGTTTCGTTTAAGTAGATCAGTTTCTTAAGAAAACATTGCATGTGCATCCTAATCCAATAACCTTACTGATGTTTGTAAATCTGACTCTGAACATTTAGTTTTATGTATTATTTATTGCAAACATTAATCAAGAAGACAGAAACTCCTCGTTTTTCTCCTGCTGTGAGCTAAATTCAGTCTTTGGAGCAACAACCTTTTTCTTTGTTTTCTCCCTGCATGCTAGTAAGAAAGAGATTCTCCAGAGATCTAAAATAAATACTCACAGAGGTAGGTTCTGCATGGACTCTAGCATTAGCTAATCATTTCAATTGCATAATTCTTACCAAGAGTTACGAGTTCTTTAGTGACCTTTCAACCTATTGTTCTTTCCTACTCTTGCATTTTTACTAAATGCTTCAGCTCTCCTAGCATTTTCTTTAAGACTAAGGCAAACATGACCTGGGAAATCCGTAAATGGACCCCCGTTCTTCCCCCTCCCACAGTATCTGTATTTCACACCTAGATTATTCTTCATTTAAAAGGGTAAATGATAGTTTATGAAGTAGCAGCTCTGGAAGAAAGATGGCTTTAATTCCCCCAGAATATTGCTTTCCACATTTAAGTTACTCCTTTGAAACTAAAGTGAATTCTCCCAAAGGGAAGAGAGAAAGTGTATCTCAGTTAAATTACAGTCCATTATTAAGATGAAGAGACAAAAGCTTACAGAATTTACAGAATTCTTCAGAATGTAGAGTCTCCCTCCCCACCCGCTCAAGAAAATATCATTCATTTAATCATCCATATTTATTGCAGGTTTATTTAATGCAAGTCTTCTGCCTGGAGGTTTCTTTCCTGGTATTGAACAATGGGTTGAAATGTTATGTACATATATATAGAAATAAAACTTCAGAAAATATAATAGTGAAAAAATATGGTTGCACCACAATTCTATCAATGTTAGGATTCTTAAAATACTGCAAAGTTAAGAATTCATAAAACTTAAATCAAAGGGATTAGTAGGGAAAGATGGTGAGCATTCTGGATTTGTCTACTCTGCCATCCCTTTAAAGTGAGTCATTTCCTTTCCTATCATGGTGCAGGTGCTATCATTTCTGAGAATTTGTGGGAAATGTTTTTCTTATACCTGTTATTATCACTTTTATGCACTTCCCTTGGATTTTTGCATCTGCTTATAGAATCTATCTACCTACCTACCTACCATCACTATTGTGGATGATCTGTTGTCTGTGTTGTGGCGACCTTGGTACTCTCTGAGCTTGGTTGTTTTGTTATGGAGTATTGAAACATCTGCAAAACAACAAGCCACGCTTAGCGTGTACCAAAGACTCTACAGTTCAACCTTGAGCTAGAAATATTCTCTTCTATTACTCTCTGTATGTTTACTTCCAGATTAATTTTGTCTGCTTTTAATTTTATAAGCAAGTTATAGCTAGATAAAATGTAAAGAAAGTTCTTTTTGTTTGGAGCCAAACATTACTAGTTTTCTGGATTTTTTTTGCCTGTTTAGAAGATATGATTTATCACTTTGTTTCAGACAAACTGTGTGTAAAAACCATGAATATTCATGATGATTCTTGTCTCAAACAGAAGCTTCTTGCATTATGTCCCAGATCCTCAGATCTGTGGTTTTGATGTTTAGTTTTAGGCAAAAATCTATGATCAGTGTTTTGGCAATTATTTCAATATAAAAAAAGATAGAGATTCATGCCTTAAATCCATGTATCCAATCAATTGATTGGATCTATTGTGATAGTTCACTGTATACAGACAAAGGTGTTTTGTGACTTTAGAATGATTTCATGTGACTCTCTTTAAAAATGATGCAAAATCAAATGATCTCTCCCCAACCCATTATTTGTGTCATGTTGGAGCCAAAAGTGGTGAGATCCATGATTGTCAAATTGTATGGACTTGACAGACATAATTTATTTCTTGATGATTTCATATAGGTTGCATGTAAAGATGCAGGCTTCAAATTATGTTTTAATACCGCAATGGGATCAAAAGGACTCATGACTAAGAAGCCTCATTGAATGCTGGCAAATGCGTCCTGTGATTTGAAGGTGGTTTCACATGAACTCATGGAAAAAATCCTGAAAAATCAAGAGAATCTGTGTAGAAATAGAAATGATGAGCTGTGCAAATGTTAGTGTATTCTGTGCTAATATACATCTTATGATTTAACAGTTATTTATTGTTGCTTTTAATGTACATTTAGAAACATTTAAGTAATTTTCTATTATTTGTCAAATTAGGGAAAAGAACCAACACTGTTAATTAAGATGATGATTTAAGTGCAAGAATGTTTATAAACATGTGAACCATATGCTACCTAACCTAAACTGCAGAAATCTAGACAGCCACCATATAGAAGTTTTGCTTTTTAATTTTCAAATATAGTTATAAGGAAATTGACTAAAAATAATAATAAAAATGCAATGCATAATTACGTAACTCTTGCCCATGGCTCCTCTGTAGTGGTCACCCAGATTTTTCTGGTGGTGACACCTGAGACTTTATTTCCATAAGCCTAAATGCAATGGGCAGAGTAAGAGGACGTACAGGTAGTCCTCGACTTACAACAGTTGCTTTAGTGACCACTGGAAGTTACAACAACACTGAAAACTGTTGTTTTTCACCCTTATGACCGTTGCAGCATCCCCATGGTCACATGATCAACATTCAGATGTTTGGCAACTGACTCATATTTACGACGGCTGCAGTGTCCTGGAGTCATGTGACCACCTTTTGTGACCTTTTGACAAGCCAAGTCAATGGGGGAGCCAGATTCACTTAACAACCACTTTACTAACTCAACAACTGCAGAGATTCCCTTAACAACCGTGGCAAGAAAGCTGGCAAAACGGTCTCACTTAGCAACATAAATCCTGGGCTCCATTATGCTCGTAAATCGAGGACTACCTCTACTAGCCGTCAACAACACGAGAGAGCAGCGTCCTCCGCCGACTCTCTGTACCGTCCAATCTCTACTAGAGCAAATGAGTAACCCGACGCCCCTCCTTGGATGGAGGGCGAAAACAGCAGCTCCTCCTCGGCTTGGCCGATTCCCCTCCCCGCAGATGTATTTTTGGCGCCGGCTCAGAGGCTGCAAGCCTCCTGGCACCCTCCGCTCCAAACAAAACCAGCGTTTCCAAGGAAAACCTCCAAAACAACAGCTCGCTTCTCCGCCTTCACGAGCTCTGCAATTTCTATCAAGGCTTCCGGATCTTTAACCGCATCCGACAAGTTACGGGGAAGGGAGGGTCGTGAATATATATATATATATTTAAAGTGTTTCGGAACACTTGTCCTCGGAAAGGACAAAACAAAATAATTTGGGTTGCCAACGACGGATTCCTCCCCCCCTCCCCCAAAAAAAGGGAAATTATTGCTCGCCTCCCCCCCTCTCAGCTTTCCCCGACTGCAAAAGCGCGCTTTGCGGTCGAGGGGCGAGGGGAGTCACCTTGAGATCGAGCTTGCTCCCCCACCCCGCCTTATGTTTGTTTAACTAGGTTTAAACAAGCCAACATTTGCCGATATTCGACGAACGGCGTAAGCCAATAGCCATTGTTTGCAAATCCAAACCGCAGAGTCCGACACGGGCTTTGCTTCCCCGTCAAGGGTCCAGCCAGAATGACAGCCGCCCAGCCACTCACCCACCGCTCACGGGTTCTCCCCAATGCAAGCGAGGCTTCAAAGGGGGCAATCCGGGGTTCAATCGTCGGTATGATTCTCGGGGTTTTGGGGAGGACGCGGAGCGCTTCTTTCTCAGGAGGAGGAGGAGGAGGAAGGCAAATCGAGACCCACTCACCGCAAGATACCCCCTTTCCAAGCAGAGGAGTCCTCGGTTTCTCCCCCCACCCTCACCCACCGGTTCTGCCCGGGCTGCCCCTCAGCTGTTGTCACTCGGGCTTTAACTCTCCATCCGCCTCCCCCGTTTGGTTATACATAGTCTTGGGCTGTCTTATTAGCAGCTGCCTGGACGCTCCCACTTCTCTGTGAGGAGAGGGGGGGTTAGAAACGTTTCGTTCCGTATCTTAACCAACGCGACACGCAAGGGAAGCGACACTCGGAGAGCGAAACGATAAGCCTTAGGCCGGACAGGTCGAAGCCGGCGGCGGGGTACTTTTCCAAAAAGGGAAGGCAAATCCCGTCCATCCGTGAGAGGAGAGCTTTCTCCCCTTCCCCTGGGTACGAATGCTCTCTCCCGGCTGGAGGGGCGGGGCTGAGCGATGTTTACGGAAGCGAGCGGGTGTCCCCAGTTCTCCCTGCTTGCTGGGCTCGGGAGGTTGCCTCCTCCGGCGGCTCATGTTGTGGTTGGGCGCGCCAGCGCTGGGCTCTTTCCTGCCCTCTCAGGCAGCCGGTTTGCGTTGCTGCAGGAATGTAGATTGCTGGATTCTGTCCTGACTTTGTCATAATGCTTGCCTGCTTGAGTCGATATGTGATAAAATAGCTGCTCGTTGAGGGCGGAAGATAGGAGCAGGAGCGGGTTTCGCAGAAGGGAAGCGAAAGAAGACAAGAGTCACGACGTTCTCCCTGTAAATGGTTGGCCCCAGGGTGCTAAATTTAAATGGCTTTGTACTGGGATTCATCCAGCCTCCCTGGAACTTCAGGTTTGGAGTCTGTAGAGATTCTCAAATCATCCAAGTCATGGATGCCCCAAAGATGCTTTTTCAGGAGGCAACTGGACTTTTCTTGTTTTTTCTTTTCAGTTTTGGAGGTGTTCTCTCCAACAGGTCCACACAGTAGCTAAAAGAGACCGAGCCAGAGATGGAACAGACAAATCCATGGAAATGTTTGCCTTTGAAGTGTAGGAAGATATGATCCACTCTTCTCCTAGAAAAAGGAAAAGAAACTCAAAAAATATTAAAAGAGCAGGAAAATTCCCCTAAAAGAAAATAAGCAGAAACTCAGGCAGAGTTTCAGCCCCCACTTTTGTCAATGGGCCTTTTAAGAAGCTGAAGCCAACCAATTTTCCACAACGAAGGAAGGACAAAATTACAGGGGCCTGCAACATCCAAACAGGTATGGGACACAGAAAAAAGCAAACATCCAAAAAGGAAAAGAAATCAAGCCAAAGTAATTAGACTTTTAAACTCATGAGAAAAGGAGATATTCACTAAAACACAGTAATAGCAAACTGATTAATTATAGGGAACAAACAACTACAAAGGGCTAGGAAAAACAGATATTGGACTATAAAACAATTACTTATTTGCCAGATCCAGGATGGAAGAACCCAATCACAAAAAAGCAGGATTTAAACACCATAAAACAATCTCACACACAAATCAAAGGATTCACATGCCAAATCAAAAGAATTTCAAAAGACTTTAAAGGGTCACATAGAAAAATCAAAAGACCTTTTAGGATATAAAAAAGGGTTATTCTTACAGCTCAAACAGGCTAGCCTCAGAACGCTATGCTTGTATTTGTTTCTTGCCTGCCTTCCTATAAATAAACTAATTCTGCTCTCAAGCAGCTGACCTCCAATCATTTGGAAGTCTCCCAGTCCGGAGTTTTGAATTCAAGAAGGGAAAGCTCTGCCTTCCAACAATCCTTAAAGGGAAAGGCTTCTTTTTCTTCCAACAGAAGAAAGTTAGCACCCACCCCTCTCCTAGAAGAATGAAATGTTTTAGGAAATATTAAAAAGGCAGAATAGTATGTTTCTCTGGATGAAAAAAGGAGAAATATGTTTTAAAGACAAAGCAGCTTCCTGCAGCTCCCTGCCCCCCCCCCCACCCTCAGCTCCAGGGTGATGGGATTAACATGGCCCTCAGGACATGATAAGATTAGCTGTCTACCCATCTCATCACATGGCACCTGGAAAGATTCCATCACTCAGCAAGGCTCAACCAAGCTTGGGACATCACTACAGCCTACAAAGTTAGCTAAGACCCCCGCCCCATGGGAGTCTGATAACCAATCAGAATACAAGCTCAAATTCAAAGCCCAACAGAGGGTATAAATCTCTCTCTCACCCATGTGCTTCCTTTTACCCAGGACCGCAAAACCATATGGTCCTGTCCACCATTAAACCATCTTTTCAAGCAGTCTCCATGTTTCCAGTGTCTTTCTCCCCTTGGAACTGAACTCAGATGGACATTTCTTCCAACACCTTAAAACTGTTTCCTTTGCTTTTTGTTCCTTCGTTTGGTGGGTATCATCCCTTGGGACACTTTACAAACCCAAGGGGGAATTTCCATTTTCAAAGGCAACTGAAAAGCAGTTGGAGGTAACAATTATGAAGGAATGTTGGCCTGTGATCTACTTGGTAGTTATTGGAGACATAATTGTTATGGAAAATAAGATGAACAATAGTTACATATTAATTTTATTTAGCTATGCTGTTTTACTGAGACACTATGGAACGAGCAGGAGAGTATTAACACTTTTGAACTTTGGTGTTGGAGAAGACTCTTGAGAATAGTGTGGACAAGAAAATGGATCATCAAACACATTGAGTTCTCATTGGAGGCACAATTGACTAACCTCAAATTGTCCTACTTTGGACACATGAAGACTCAGCTTTCTGGAAAAGGCTCTAATGTTGGAAAGGTTGAAGGAAAGAGAAGATGACGACCAGCAGTAAGTTAAATAGACTTTTTTTTTTTAAAAAAAATGATTTATATGCCGCCCTTCTCCGGAGACTCAGGGCGGCTTACAGTGCGTTAAGCAATTGCCCCCACAAACTGGGTCCTCAATTTACCTACCTTAGAAAGGATGGAAGGCTGAGTCAACCTTGAGCCTGGCAAGATTCGAACTTACTTTAATTGCAGACAGCTGGTGTTAAATTACAGTGCCTTGTCTGCAGAGCTATTCAGGCCTCTGATGTGGTAGTGATGAGTGCACTATTAGAAGACCTAAAGGATCAGGTTAGGGACAGATTGTCATTTTTTAAAAAATCTACGTGGTCACTAGGAGTTAAACACAACTAGATGGCAGATAAGAGTCTATTTCTCTCCAAAATCAGTTTTTACAGCAACAATATAATCTGCCTTGAAGTGGATTACAGATTTGTTTAGCCCAAAAATTGGCTTGAAAAGATTAATTTTTGAAAATCAATGTTAAATTTAAATTATAGCCAAGGCATTTCAAAATGTATGCTGCAGTTTCTTCCGTTAATGCTTTAAATGTTAATAAATCATGAAGAGATTAAAGTACATATTTGTATTTGCTAAACTGACCCACCCCATTTCTTGGGAGAACCAACTCTGAATCATATGGGACTCCACCTGTTAGGAGGGCAGGATGGTAGACTTTTTCCAGCTTTATAAAGTCAAGACACTCCCATACTATAGTAGTGTGATTATTTTTTTCTTCTTCCCCATGACTATTTAAACAGACACACCCACACACTGATACAAAATATATTTACCCAGTTCTTAGAAGCTGAAGAAATATCATTGCTCAGTCTAGAGTGAAAAGTCATTCTCCAGGTAGAGAAAAATTGCCATGGCTGCAAATTTAATTCACATATTACAGTAGACAGTTGCCAACTATATGTAGTCTATTGTGAGGAATGAATGCTTGATAAAAAAAAAATTAAGGGTGTGTGTAAGATCATGTTTCTTTTATAAAGAAGTGAAAATTGGATATGGCAGAAGAAACGTAATTTAAATGCAGTGGAAATGGGATACATAGGTGTGGAATAAAATAGGTAGGGTCAAGGATGATTGGGTTGAATAAATGAGAATTGACCAAATGCATGACTGCCAAAGAAACACAATGGGATGTTTTTGTCATATTATAGTGTACAGTAATGAATGTAGTTTGATTGCAAAATACATGAAGAGCAAATAGGTGAAGAAACCTGATTGGGCAGATTTGACAAGATCCTGAAAAAGTGATGAGAAGTCTAAAGAACAAAGATCAATATACAAAGTGAGTGAAATTATGGCTTGCAAGGCAGAAAGATATAGTGAATGAATTTAACCTGGTTGCTAAATGTGAAAGGTGTAATGGATATGTACTTGAATGTCCACTGCTTTTCTCCTGGCAGGGCTCAGTACCTCTAACTGCATTTTCAGTGCTATTTATCTATTAAAGCCAGCAGGCAGGATCACCAGCAGCAAAAGTAGTTGGCAAACCTACTTACAGATCTATAGTTATCCTTGTTTACAATATTTTATCATAGCAGCAATAATAAAAATGAGAAGGAAACAGAAGCACACAAAATTTCACTTTAATCAGACATTCATAACTGATTTTTGTTATCTTTTCAATATATTATTCAGAAAATATTTAAAATGAAGCTAATTGTGGAGGATTGCCAAGTTCCACTAACAATACAAAGATATGGGATTTGTTTAGTTCTATAAATACAAATAAAATATAAAATATATTTGTTTTAGTTATCCTACCAGCAGATAATTGGAAGCATCTTTGACCAGCTGACAAAATTATTTCAGCATACTGTTTCCCAGTATTTTTAGTTTCTTCCAGCTGTGCACAGTCTGGCTTCAAATGTTTGATGTCTATTACTCTCACAATTCCCACATGTGAACAATAGGCTGCCTGGGGATTCTGGGACATATAGGCTGAATGCTTGATTTAGGAATACTGGTTTATCCTTTTCCCGGCTTTTATTTTTATAGCTATCTGTCAGAACTTGAAATTGGGTTTGATTGCTAAGGTGAGCAAATACAATCTAAGTGCCATTGGTCAGTGAGCTGTTTATTTCCATTTCTTATTTGAGTAAGTCAGTCTGTATAGCATACATCATTTTCTCTTTGACATAGCTGATTTCTGGAGAGGAGATAGGGCAGTAAGGCATAATATCCAGATGAAAAAAAGCAATATCACTGAAGGAAGGCCCATAGGAAATGTCAATCTCAGGTTGCCGAAAAAATACACTCTGTTTAAGCACAAAGACAAAACAAGAAGGTTACTGTTGACTTGCTCAGCATGTGCAGTCTGTTCTCAAGTAATTTTTCCTGGGTATTGTTAACATGGTCCTGGCACCCTAGAACGTACAATTCAGTGAATGGACTGTACTTATAAAAAATATGCCACAAGGAAATTCTTTTGCTTAAGAGAATACATTTGGAAATTTGAGAGGATGTTATTAGTGCATTCATAAAACAACGGCAATGTTGTGGCCAATAACCGCCATTTTACTAAAAGAGAAAGTGGTGGCTTTTGAGTCTTGATCTTGTTGCTCCTTTAAGCTCCCCTTTATTTCTGCCAGAATGATCCCTAGTATCCAATTACATTTTTTCTAAGTTGATGTTCTAGTTATACAGATCCAATAAAGCTCATATGGAATAAAATTTGTAAGGGCAGAATTAAAAAAAAACCCTGAACATAAACTTGGAGTACTTCTGTGAAAAATGTATTACTTAGATAATATTTACAGACTTTTATTTTGATCAAGGACTATGATTTCCAAGTTTCGAATTCTAATTTCTAACTTCCCATTTGCTGTTAATGTACCGTTACATGGAATTGGATGCATCTGCAAAAGAGTAATTATCCAGCAGAGTCTAGATCATTGCTAATTTTATTAATGTCCATAATATATAAATAGTTCGGCAACCAGTGTTAAACACTCCCTATCCAACTCAAACAGTACAGCTCAAAGACCTTTGTCCAAAGGGAGATATGTACATGTAGTCCTTGACTTATGACCATGAGCCCAAAATTTCAGTTGCTAAGCGAGATAGTTAACTGAGTTTTGCCCCATTTTACAACCTTTGTTTCCACAGTTGTTAAGTGAATCACTGCTGTTAAGTTAGTAACCTGATTATTAACTGAATCTGGCTTCCCCATTGACTTGTCAGGTGGTCACAAAAGGTGAAGGCATGACCTTGGGACACTGCATCTGTCATGTGTCAGTTGCCAAGCACCCAAATTTTGATCACATGACCATGCTGCAACAGTCATGTGAGAAATGGTCATAAGTCACTTTTTCAGTGCTATTGTAACTTTGAATGGTCACTAAACAAACAGTTGTAAGTTGAGGACTGCTTGTAGATTTTGCTTTCATTGGTGTATTCATTCTATCTAGACCAGGGCTGTCAAACTCACGGCCTGTGGGCCCGATGCATCACTCGCTGGCCATGTCCACGCCTGATTTGGCAAAGGGGAGAAGAGTCATGATACGTCATGTGACATCGCCATGAGGACGTGAGTTTGACACCCCTGATCTAGACTCTGCTGGATGATTACTCTTTTGCAGATGCATCCAGTTCCATGTAACAGTACATTAACAGCAAATGGGAAGTTAGAAATTAGAATTCAAAACTTGGAAGTCATAGTCCTTGATCAAAATAAAAGTCTGTAAATATTATCTAAGTAATACATTTTTCATGTTTATGTTCAGGTTTTTTTTTAAAATTCTGCCCTTACCAAGGTCAACCACAATTCATGGGGATTACTTGAATCCATTTCCAAATGCTAGGCTGGTGCCATGTCTTTTTACTTATCTAAAAACTTTACCAGACCTATTTGGTTTATAAGATGATAAAGATGAAGTTTAAAGATGAAGTTGGAATTTACACCATGCAAACATCTCCTGTCAGAAACTGCTGAGAAGGGTAGAGAACATAATCTTCCAACATCCCCATACTACTAATCTAGAGTAGTTCTAAAAATGCATTTTTTCCCCCCAAACACTTAAGGGCTAAGGTTGTCATCTAGATCAGGGATCCCCAACCTCTGGGTTGCAAGCTGTTTGCAACTGGCCACGAAAACAGTGGATGAGTGTGTGTGTGTGCACCTCCACGTACACAAGTAGTAGGCAAGCGCATGCATGTGCGCTCCATTTGCCTGAATGCGGCTTGCCAATCGGAACCATCCTCTCCCCCCCCCACCACCAATCCACAAAGTTGGAAAGTTGGAGAACTTTGAGCTAAACTACTACACTGGAAACTAAGGTTTCTAATTCTGTATATCTCTATCTATCTGAGAATAAGTTTGATCAAACTCAGTGGGATTTACTTATCAATAAATAAATGGACAATTATTCAAAGGCTCATCTGTATTAAGGCTATTATACCTGGGCTCCAGGAACAAAAACATATTTTGGAACTATTCAGTTCCCACCAGGGGTGAAATCCAGCAGTTCTGACAGGTTCTGGAGAACCGGTAGCGGAAATTTTGAGTAGTTTGGAGAACTGGCAGATACCACCTCTGGCTGGCCCCAGTGTGGGGTGGGAATGGAGATTTTGCAATATCCTTCCCCCAGGAGTGGGGAGAGAATGGGGATTTTGCAGTATTCTTCCCCTGGAATGGGGTGGGAATGAAGATTTTGCAGTATCCTTCCCCTGCCACGCCTACCAAGCCACACCCACAGAACCGGTAGTAAAAAAAATTGGATTTCACCACTGGTTCCCACCTAAATGGTTGCACTGCAGATCAGGTAGCATTATGTCTTTCTCTCTTTAGCACTGGGTACAGCCTTTAACTTTGCATTTACAATCTTCATCCTTCAATAATATCTGAATTGAATATGTCATATATTTCATTTTCTTATGCAGGCCAGTCTATTTGAGCAAGGTAATTTAAAATTAGTTATCTATGGCAATGGAAAGCATTACATGAATACAGTTGTCTGAAAATGGGAAACTGGTCCAAAGTCAGAAATAAATTGGTCAGCTGAGAAATGGGCGGCGGAGGGAACTACATGAGATGTTTGCATTTTAATAGCGAAGACTATTTTTCCATCGAACAGACTCAACATATTCTGCTTTTAGAAAAAAAGAAGTATTTAAAGAAACATCTATATTCACCTATAGCCAAAGCAATCTGAAATAGTGCAACATTGGTCTTTTTTTCCTTTTGTAGCAAAGTTACTACTTAAAGAGTGCAATGACAATAGTATTATAATTACACTTCTGCAGTTTGCAGCTGGATCACTGAATCAAATTCTTATCCCTCCTTTAAAAAACTTTATATGTGGAAAAAGTTTAAGAATTGCAAAAATGCTTAGGTTTTTTTCATTGTACAATTGCTGTGTATCACTCTCAGCATTTCACAGAAACCCTCCTTCATTCTATAAATTGTTTTTGTTTGATATTATTAAAGGCTCAATTGCTTCTGCATGCAAAATTCCTAGCACTCCGGTCAAAAAGCGATTGTGCAGCTGTGTTATCTTTTCCTTCCCTACAACTTTTTTTCTGAAAAAAGTGGAAGAAGCAGTAGTAAAACATTAGGATACAAATGGAAAATATCTGAAGGCATTATTGTATACAGCTTCAGGTTTGAGTGGGAAGTAGATCTAACTTTCCAGTAATAAAATCACTAGGCACATTCATTGCAAAAAATTCCAGTTGCTTCCTGCTGGAATAACAAGAGCCTTACCATCCTGTGTGCACAAAACTATGCCCTCAGTGCAGGAGAGCATTTGAACCTAGCAAATAAAAAGCACCCAACATTGGCATCAACCTGATTGGTGTCAGAGGTGTCAGTTTGGCTCTAGTATAGATCTGAAGTGTCTTTAGATCTGACCTTCTCTAAATTAATAAAGTTTTGCTGAAATCTGGCCTTTATGAGTGACTACAATTTGGAATGTGGCACTTTCCCATTATAAAAAGGTAAAGGTTCCCCTCGCACATATGTGCTAGTCGTTCCCGACTCTAGGGGGCAGTGCTCATTTCCGTTTCAAAGACAAAGAGCCAGTGCTGTCCACAGATGTCTCTGTGGTCATGCGGCCAGCATGACTAAACGCCAAAGGTACACGGAACACTTACCTTCCCACCAAAGTGGTCCCTAATTTTCTACTTGCATTTTTTACGTGCTTTCGAACTGCTAGGTTGGCAGAAGCTGCGACAAGTAAGGGGAGCTCACCAGGGATGGGTACTACTTTACTACTGGTTTGCAACGGGGCCGTGCGCACAGAAGCTTCCTGATGACATCGGGGTCTGTGGGCGGAGCCTCCTGCCAGTTTTACTACCGGTTCTATAGAACCGATCCGAACCGGGACAACCCACCACCGGAGTTCACCCTGTTAACGCGGCACTAGGGATTTGAACCGCTGAACTGCCGACCTTTCGATCGACAAGCTCAGCGTCTTAGCCACTGAGCCACCGCATCCCTTTATAGAGTATCATTATTCCTATGACCAAGAATGTTTAAACTGTAGCCCTGTGAAATAATGTTACATGCAGACACACAAAGACTACAGGTTCAGGAAGACAATTTGCCTGCACATATTTCATATATGATGTCCCCCCCCTTCTACAAAAGGTTGGGGGCTTTTCTCTTAAAACTCATGAATTGGACTAGCAGATCACACCACAGAAATTAACAGGATTTCTTTTCCAACTAAGAGTACTGTACATTCAGTTTAGCAAAAATCTCCCAAGTGACTATCCCTGCTGAGTCTTTTCCCCAAATTGCACCTAATCACAGCACAAAAACCACACTTTTTTGTCCAGTCTCCTTGACATTACTTTCATCTTATCCCCAGCCCACAAATAAGAAAGGCTCAAGACATTCTTAACTGTTCTGGAGTTGATAGCATTTTCTGCCTTATTCCAACAGGGTTCAAGGACAACCTCAAGGTGTAGAAAATGTGTTGGGCTTATCTGAGAGGAAAGAAAGTGACTTGAAGAAGCAGGATTCATTAGCAAAATAGTAAATTTTATGACAAAAAAAAAATGACTAGGTATGAATGGGGAAAGGCCTGTAGCCTGCAAGTCTAGTATTAAATATATTCATTTTATTCCTCTTAAAAGAAATAATTAAAAGCAACATTTAAACAAACAAGAACAAAAGAAGCAATCATTTGGGCCAAATTTTAACACAGGGCTAATCTCTTGACTACACGAAATAATCCCTGTTAGTTCATCTACCCTGCAGGCCCCGTGTTGATCCTCAACTTCCCAAACTCTCCCAGGACCTCTTTTTTAGGTTCTCCCCTGAATATAATTTTAAGTTCAGCATTCTTGGATTTGAAGGGTTTTCCCCAAATAAACATCGAAGCGGCTGCGCTCAAGGCAACAAAGAGGCTGGAAAGGCTGGAAAAACCAACGTATTTGTAACTCCAGAAACTTATATGAGGGGTTTTTGGGGGGGGGGGCAGGCGATTCCACATCATTTTGCCCGAGCTCGAAGCAAACTTTTGCCAAAGCACCGGGCGCAGGAAATGCAGCTTCTCCCCCCCCCCCCGCATTTCTCTCTGCGCTCCCGGGCCATCCTTTTCCTCCCTCGATCGGTGTGCGTGGCAGTCACCCTTCCCACCCTTGCGTTATGGAACTCGGGAGGCGGCGCTCGCCGTTGGGCAGGGCGGAGATGAAGCCCGCCTGAATTCCGTGCCTTCCCCTCCCGTCTCTCCGTGCCGAAATTGAATGGAGTAGCAGACCCTTCTCCCAGCTCCAGCCGCTTTCCTTCTCGCGCGGGCCTTCCAAGCGCGCCTCAGGGAAGCCTCCCATCTCGCTCCGACGCCTTCAGAGTACAAGGGCGCCTCCGCTCAGTTTAGCATGTCATCCTCCGCGGCCAAACAAAGGAGCGGCAAGAACAGCGGCAACCCCGCTTCTTCCGAAAAGGGGGCCCATTCCAACCAACCCGATGACGTGGCGAAGAAGCAGTCGACGCCGCCGCCGCCGCCGCCGCCCCCGGCCCACTCCAAAAGCAGCAAAGGGGGCTCTCCGCCGTCTGGCGGGGGCAAAGCTGCCTCGTCCTGCAGTTGCGGCGCCATCCTGAACTTTCTCCTGTCCGTGACTTTCTTGGCAGCCGCTGCGGCTTCGGGCTACTACGTCCATCACCTTCTGGGGGAAGTCAACCAGATCAGCCTGAGGCAGGAAAGCTTCGCCAAGCAGCGGGAAGAGCTGGCCAGTTCCTTGGAAGGCGCCGTGCAAAAGGTTAGTTGGGGAGGATAATAAAGAAAGAAATATTTCTTGCCCGGGGAAGGCCGAGGGCAGCCCTTTCAAGGCCGCCGAGCAGGAGCGTGTATGTGGGGAGTGGAAAGTCGGAAGCCACCCATCATTTGCCCCAGTTTTTTTTTTATTTATTTAATTGCTCCGAGCAGTGCGGCGATATTTCGCCTTGCTTGAAACGCCGCCAAATTTGCTCGCCTGAAGCAAAGCGCAGAAGAGGAAGGCTTTGCATCTCCAAGCGGGTTGCACTTTAATGTTTTATCTTTCCGCGGAGGAAGGTGGAGAAGTCTTGCTGATGGGCTCCTTCTTGTTATTGGGGTTGAGAGTGGCGGGATTTGCTTTTGCCAGGTCAAAGAAAAAAAGCAGATTTTCCTCCCAGGGAGCATTTTTTTTTTTTGCAAGCCACGTTTTAGCACGTGCGGTCCATGCGCCGCGAGCAATGCGCAGCATGGCGTTGCAGAGAATAGCCAAGCAATAAAGTTGAAGTCCTCGGGGAAAGAAAAACAACTGTTAAGGATTAACAATGGATTGTTTTCTGATCATTTGGAATGTTTTTTTTTTTTTAGTCTTTGCCAGACAGTATGGCCGAGGGCGAGAGATAATGGACTGAAGAGGTTCGCGCAGTTGGGGGGGGGAGGTCGCTGCATTTTCTGGTTTTTCCTGTTTGCAAGTAGAAAATCGGATAGTAAAAAAAATATACAACTTTTCTCAGAGCCTTTGGGAATTTCCCTCAGAGTTGCAAGCCAAAGAAGTCTTGTGAACTAACCCAACGTGGCCTAAGTTTTTCTGAGCCATAACACTTACTTGAATCTTGACAACAAAAGTTAAAGTTGCAGTGTTTGCAATAAGTACTTTCAGCTGGGTGAGGATGCCTTAATAAGATAATTGAATGCTTATTCCGCTTTTCCCAAAATGGTGCCCTTGGGAGTTATTGGACCAATTCCAATACTTAAATTTATTGAGTGGAGATTACAGGAAATTGAAATCCATTAACTCGGGAGTGGCCCGTTTTAAGTAAAGTGGATTAGAATATGAATTTACTCTTAACTATATGGATATTTATTTTAATTAAATACACATTTAACTTTTTTTTTTAAGAGGAACTCTCCAAGATTTCTATGAACAAATTGCAGATTGCGCAGCAAAGCTATAGAGGAAGTTTGTGGACCACAGATTGCTCTGTTCAGTAAAGTTTCATCTTTAAGTAATCTAAAGCAGTGATTCTTTTGAGGTGCTGGATTTACAGTAATTGGCTTCTAAACTTCTGCTCAAAGGCCACTAGGAATTGTAGTTTTGGGACGAGGAGAGCATAGCTTCATGGTTAAGGGAAAAGTATACACTCCCACGCAGGCAAAGTACAGACATGGGCCAAATTTTCGGTACAGTATGGGTTTATATTGGCTGTGAAAGTGAATGTGATTGTATTTATCTTCTATATCTCCTACAAAGCAATATGTTTATAATTGATATCAGCCATAATAATGTTGAACTAATGTCTTACTAGAGGCCAGAATGGCATTCAAAGCCTTACAACAGGGAAGTCTATAGCATATCCCATTGCTCTTTTTTTTTTTAAATTTAAATTTCTATACCGCCCTTCTCCCGAAGGACTCAGGGCGGTGTACAGCCAAGAGTCCACTAGGAGAAGGGCGGTATATAAATTGAATAAACAAACAAACAAACAAGATAAAACCCACAAATATAAAAGTTAAAAGCAAATTAAAAGTATTAAATAATTTGGCCGAAACTAAAATAACATAAAACAACCCATTAAAATTACATTTAGGCCAGTCTTGCCTGATGAAACAAAAGCGCTTTGAGGGCGCGGCGGAAGGTCGGGAATCATTCCATAGGGCAGGTGCCCCCACAGAGAAGGCTCTCCCCCTGGGGGTCGCCAGTCGACACTGTTTGGCCGACGGCACCCTTTAATAAAGGAAAGACATTGGCCACAATATTACAGTATAAGCCATCTTGGTTATTGGATGAATAGAAATTAAATTAAATTAAAAACAAATTAAAACTATGCTTTGCAATTTAGATTACTTGGTGGAAAATAAGATTGTGTGGTTTGGTAATATTTATGTTTTGCAACAGAAAAGCATCCTGAGTACATAGATGTAGCAATTGTTGAAATTACAAATGCAATCGTTGCATAATTAAAGAGATACCATATCTAATAATATGGACAACCAGCAAATAGAAGGAAAAGTTAGTTTCCTGTGTCCCTGTGCTGCCATCTAGAGGTGGTTATGGTTTTTCAGCCCAGATCTTGTAATCCTAATGTTGAAATACTTTCACTGTACTGTAACATGTGTCTTTCATGCATATTCCATGTGAATCTGCAGTACAAAATCTATCTATTGGTACAAAATCGGATTATGAACATTTTAGACTCCATTTCAAAAAAGGCAGTTTTTTATTTTTCTATTGCTTTTTATTTTCATCAAAATCTTTGATAATGGAAGTTGGTTGTTATAAAAGAATACAAGTCTGGCAGGAATACAAATAATGTCACAAGTCGAAAGCTATTAAAGCTTTTAATCAGATCACTAAACCATGATATATATATATATATATATATATATATATATATATATATATGTATGTATGTGTGTGTGTGTGTGTGTGTATATATATATATATATATATGTATGTATGTATGTATGTATATATATATATATATATATATATTTAAGTCATTTATTTTGATGTATCATGTTGTCCGATGTCTTAGTTACTGAACTTCCTATGTAGAAAATGATCCATTTCACTATGCTAACCTTAATTTATTTCTATCTTTCAATTTCTTTTGTAGATGCAGTCTTTACAGTCTGCTTTTGGTGGCTTTGAATTGACATTGAAAAATGCTCAGCAAAAACAAGAGATCACCGAGAAAACTGTTAGACAAGGGGAGAGTGAAATCAGTCGCATTGGTGAAGTTCTCCAGAAACTACAAAATGAAATCCTTAAAGATTTGTCTGATGGTATTCATGTTGTAAAAGATGCCAGAGAAAGAGACTTCACGTCATTAGAAAACACTGTGGAAGAAAGGCTGACAGAGCTCACAAGATCTATAAATGATAATATTGCTGAATTCACACATATCCAGAAACAGAGCCAAGACGAAATCAATGAAGTTAAAAAAAAGGTGGCTTCACTTGGTGAAACAGAAACATACAAACATGACCTTCAGGTCTTGAAAGACACCGTTGATGAGATGCAGAGATCCTTGAAAGCCAAAGCGAAGACTATAGAAACCTTGCAAAGTACCATAGATTTGATGGAATCTGATGTTCTGTCTGAAGTTAAAGCACTTGTCAATCTCAAGCAGGAACACGATAAGTTTAAAGAAGTAGCTGATACAGAGCACCTTTCATTACAGACTTTAGAAGAGAAAGTCCTTAAAGCAGAAGAATATCTTTCTCATCTTCCATTGGAGCTGAAGAAACTCAGTGATGGCTTGATGCACATCAAGTCTTCTGATGATATACAAGGTAGCTATGCATTCTCCAAAGATGACATAGAAAGTCTGCAGAAGAGCAATAAAGAATTGGAATCCAGGCTCAGGTCCATAGAAGAGAATGTTCAGGCTCCGACATCATCATTTGCACAGAACACAGAAGGAATAGAACCTTCTATTTTCAAATATGACACTAAGCTAGCTGCGTTAGAAGAAGGTCTAGGTTCTGTCCAGAGTACTATAGAAAATGATATACGATCATTGACGGATACTGTGAGGAGTCTTGGGGAAGCACAGCTCTCAATCTTCGGTGATGTTGATGAACTAAGGAGAAGTCTGAATGATCTACCAAATAATGCTGATGCACTCGATCATATCCAGAAACAAGTTCTTGCTTTGCTGGACCAGGAAAAGTCTTCAGTGAATGTAGGGCAGTCTGGAGATAATAAGGCAGAACTCTCTTCTGTTAAAGATTCTGTTGATGACGTGCGAGTTTCTCTTGGTCAGGTAGAATCGGACGTAAAAATGCTTAGGACAGCAGTTGACAGTTTAGTTGCTTACTCAGTGAAAATCGAAACCAATGAGAACAATGTGCAGACAATGAAGGATTCCTTAGATGACATAAGGAATGACTTGGACAGGTTGTTTGTTAAAATGGAAGATATCCATGAAATGGTTTGAATATTGAGCATGTTTTAACTCTGAAGTACAAAAAAAGAAATTGTTTTCCTAGTCCAAAGGAGTTTTGTTGTTGGGGAAGTTTGTGGAATGGAAATTGAGCTATTGATATCTCTGGAAAAAATGTTAAAACAATCCAGTTAGGTAGGTCCTGTAATTTCTACTATTTTAATTGCTAGGACAAATTAATTTGTTTCTGCAGCTTAATCTGTAGTACACTGGGTGAGGGTGTGGACCCAAGAAGCAAATTATGATGGTCATTGTCCTTTTAATTTAACAAACATGAGGGCAACATGCTCAAAAGCAGTCCCACTCCTTTGAAAACAAATGATTGTATGCATTATATTGCATAACTCAGTCTTCTACCATTGAAATAAAGCAGCCAATCATAGAAGGTTCTATGTATTAATTAAAATACACAAAGGGCTGTTATTATATATAATAAGAGTATTCATATGAAAATTATCGTATGGAATAATCACATTTGAGATTGGATTCTTCTATAATCCATGCTCATCAACATAGCCATTCCACAACAAAATCAATGTAGCCATTCCACAACAAAACTAAAGGTGCTTTTGATGTGTCCAGAGGCAGTAAACATTGGCAGTATTGGATAGAACTTTGCCATTATAGTAGTGCCTACTTTTGGGACAGTTTACTGTGATGTCAACTGAATTTGCATTTATCGTTTCTGTCCTAATTCATTGATGCAAAGATGTATGGAGTCAAGGTAGGGAAATGAAAACAGTGGGGGGGGGGGGAGGTAAACATGGAACATACCTTCCCCCACAAATAACAAAGGGCAATAAAAACAGAATTGTTTACTGCATTTAACATTTTCCTTGTGATATATCAAGATGCAACAGTGACATCCAGTCTTAAGTGCCTTACAGTCTTCCTATTATTGACTTGGATGAAACAAAATTAGATTTGAGATTGGTTATTTAAAAAGTCCAATACATTAAAAACTACCTTTGGATTTGAGTAATTCTTCAAAGAAGAGATATTCATAATGTTCATTTTACAGAACCACTGAGTTTTACAGTTGGGTAGATTCTTGTTTATCTTCTTTAGAAAATATGGCCCTGGTTGTTCTGTTGATTTATACATAATTGTTGAGAAAGATAAACAGAAGACGACTGTACAAAGAATGCTCGTAGCATCAGTAGTAGAGGCAACAGGTAATCCTCAGGAGGAGAAGCAGACAAGGTGTGCAGTAGCCATTTATAACATAAGCAGTGTATTTAGTAACTGCTTCTGTAGAGATACAATGCCTTAAAAACCAGAACTATGCCTTGTATTGAGATCAAGTCATTATTTTTCGGGAGTGCTTTTATTGTCTTTTTTGTGAATCTTGAATGACTGTAGTTGGCTGTGAAATAATTTTCTTGGTATGTGTAATTTGAATAAATACTTATTCTGGTTGTAGTCAACCATTTTTTCTAGTTTTGAGGAAAACAGAGTAATTACATAAGTTATATTATTAGTTTCTTTGAGTCCTTAAGTTTTGCTTAATAAATAGCTGCTACTATTGAAACTGTCATGGACTCAGTTGGGATTCATGCATCTATTGCTACTCACCATTTTTTTACGTTATTTGTCTGCAAAGCGGCATTACATATAGCTAGACCCAAAGCAATAACATTTTTATAATACAAGAATAGGTTGCATTAATCTTTTCTGCAGATTTATTATTCTGAGAAAATAAATATAATACAATATTATATTAGAATATAAAGTATTTTATATACACAGTACATCTAGTTGTGGGATGGATTAGTTAGCTAGTAAAAGGGTGAATGAAATACAGAAAATCAGTTCAAGGCAGTTCACACATTGAGCTAAATTATGGCATATTTTTAAAAACTTCAGGTTTATATGTTTGGTGAACATTGTGCATTTGACCATAGTTTATGGCTCAGTGTTAAGTGTGAATGAGGCCTCCTTGGCTTGTTTAAAACTGCTTAAAATAAAACCTGGCTTAATAAGAAATGTGAATCCAGATATTTAGTCATGTATACCAGCCACTCATAAAACAGCTTTCATTTAGCTAAAGAGGAGTTATTGTACTCTACATTCCAGTATTTAAAATACAGGTATTCCTCGACTTTATGACCATAATTGAGCCCAAAATTTCTGTTAAGTGAAACCTTTCTAAGTGGTTTACAGAGTCAGCATATTTCTCCCAACAATCTGGGTCCTCATTTTACCGACCTCAGAAGGATGGAAGGTTGAGTCAACCTTGAACCTGTGAAGATCGAACTCTTGCCTATGGGCAGAGTTAGCCTGCAACACTGCCTTCTAACCACTGCGCCACCACGCTTCCTATGAAAAAAGAACATTTATATTTCCTGAACGAAGGAAATCATTCTAGGTGTAAAATGCAAGTTTTCCTAAATCCATTATCTTGGTTCTAAAACAATTCTGACAACTAAAATTTCTTTTGATATTTTGCTATTTTTCTAGGAATTCAAAATGAAGCTACTGGTATCCAGTCTGAATTTCCATGGTTGAGAGTTGATTTGACCTGGGACTCCAAAGTCTAAGTCCAACATTTTAATCACTACAACAAACTGAATTTTTTGGCAAATGTATAAAGTATGTATTTTAAAATAGGAAAGGAAACTAATAGTGCCTTCCTACAAAATACCCATATGGCATGGGAGAGGCGGCAGGGGATCCTTGATTTATGAAAGTGACTAAAACCAGACTCCTTTTTATATAGAACGTGTTTACCGCTATTTTGATGTTTTTTATTGTCCCTCATGGATACCCCTGAAAGCAATGGTTATTACATATAGAAAGTGGAGAAATCTAAAATTAAAACCAAAAGCAATGATTATTTAGGATCCTCTGTTCTTTCAACTTTTTTATTTTATTTAGCTGAATTACAATTTTTTAAAATTAGCCTGCAACTGAAAGTAAGCCCTATTGTTGAGTCTTGCATATGGTTAGAGCATGTGTGGCTGAGCGTTAGCCATGGGGTCCTTGTTCTTTGATAGTTTTCTTGCAGACGTTTCATTATAACATCATCAGTGCATTAGCTATTTCAGTTGTGTGATGTTTATATCACACAGTGGGACAATATTATGTGAGGCTGTTATCCAGGCTACTTGAGTAACGGTGGAAACGGTGTTAGTAATATTAAAAATGAAAAGATAAAAAATAATAGAAACAAAAGACAGATGAAGAAAGTGCATCTATAAAAATGAAATCAATTAGCATAGTAAGCATAATAACAGTTTGCTTGATTCTAGATGAAAGTAAAGTGACTTAACTATTGGTATGAAACCATAGTTTAATGCGTTAGCAATGAGCAAGTTTGGCCAGTTGTGGCTTATGTAATAAACTATGTTTCAGTACAATGTGAAAAACATGGAACGGTACAGTATTTCTTAAAATGGTAAAAGCTACAATCTTAACATAAGCTTTCTTGGGTCTCAGGCACAATGAACTCATTGGCCTTAGTATTAGATTGGGGTGTCAAACTCAAGGCCCAGGGACCGGATCCAGCCCATGGGGTGCTTAGATCAGGCCCGCGGGGCTGCCCTGGAAACAGCAAAGGACCAGCCCACAGTGTTTCTGCCAGTGAAAAGGGAGCTCAGGTGGCCCTCCTGAGCTCCCTTTTCGTTGGCAGAGGGTTGGAGGAAGCCATTGCTGCTGAAAACAGAGTTCAGGAGCCCATTTTTGCTGGCAGAGCGCTCGGGCCACCACAGGTGCCCCCAACACGAGTGATGAGCTGGCCATGCCCACCCTGGCCATGCCCATCCTGCCCCCCCCCCCATGTCAAACACAACCCTGATGCGGCCCTCAATGAAATAAGAGTTTTGACACCCCTGTGCTTTTAATCCTTCTGAGTCAAGAATGAGACACAACATGGAAGTGTATGGATTCAAACTATAATAGAGTTGATCCCATTGCATGCAAGAATCCAGATTAAATCATCATTGTCAAGATTGATATCTGGTCTTGATTTGAAAACATCCTGTAAATACATTACATTCCACCATTTTGGGTAATTGCAAACATTTGTCTTCATATTCACAGTAACACTAATATGCTAACACATTAATACATTGCAATTATGTGTGATGCGCATCGACAAATCAGTATGAAAGCCAGTTTGGTCTGGTGGTTAAGACACCCGGCTAGAAACCAGGAGACTGAGTTCCAGTCCCGCCTTAGGCATGAAAAACCGGCTGGGTGACTTTGGGCCAGTCATTGTCTCTTAACCCAACTCAACTCTTAGGGTTGTTGTGGGGAAAACAGGAGGAGGAAGGAGTGTTAGGTATGTTTGCTGCCTTGAGCTATTTATAAAAATAATAACGCAGGATAAAAATAAATAAGGCACTTTCAAAATAACATGGTGATACACATCATATACATTAATATCACATTGACTTACATTAATATCTTTGAACGTCTTCTAATTCCTCCTGTGAGGAGAAGAACATTGCAAGAGTCTATTACCAAAGCTTTACCATAAAGTATTGACCTACATGAAATTGGTTTCCGGGTCTGGTCTTCCTTGAAGGGCTAACAGTGGAGATGAACAAGCACAACCTCAGTGCTACCTGTGCCCCTCAATATCTTTTACCATAGTACAGAAGGGAAAGTCTCCAGTTCAAGGATTTCTTCAGAGATACTAGGTTCTTGGCTTTAATTAGTAAATCTCAGGAACCACGTGATTCTGATCATCTGAGCTGTGAGCTCCCAGAGAATTTAACACTGGAACAGTTGGACACTGTCATCTAGTGAGAATGTATGGTAATGCTACCTAGAATTGCTTCTCAAAACAAGGTTCAGAGTTTGATTCCTAATATTCCATAAAGAACATTATTTTCTGTCGAGTATAAACCCGAATTTATGAAAGTATTAAAAACTGAACAGGAGAAAAAAAAACTGACCAGAGCTGAGGAGGCTTGGAAAAAATCATATTCAAACAGATTAAGAGTGAAAATATTTTTGTTTTACAACACACTATTTTTAAGCGCAGGGAAGAAAACAATAGCATTCTACATGTGTCCAACCAGAGGTGGGTTTCAGCAGGTTCTGACCAGTTCTGGAGAACCGGTTGCAGAAATTCTGAGTAGTTTGGAGAACCGGTAAATACCATCTCTGACTGGACCCACCTCCATCTATTCTCTGCCTCCCGGGTCCCAGCTGATTGGGAGGAAATGGGGATTTTGCAGTAACCTTCCCCTGGAGAGGGGAGGGAATGGCGATTTTACAGTATCCTTCCCCTGCCACATCCACCATGCCACGCTCACCAAGCCATGCCATGCCATGCCACGCCCACCAAGCCACGGCCACAGAACTGGTAGTAAAAATTTTTGAATCCCATCACTGTGTCCAACTTCAGTTTTATATATTTATATATTGATAAATTGGTATATAATTACTATGCTCTATGGATCTATTATATTCGCAATTGATTTCAGATGCAAAATTAAACTTGACCAGACACTGATGAGCACTTTTGGTCAGTAAACCATGCAATTTGAAGATCCCTTGTTAGTCACTGCCAACTCAGTCCCTACTGGTATATGCATGAAGCTTGCATTTATTTTTGCTTCAGAAAGCCCAGATTAACACTTGTTGCCATTGAATTGTGTTTGCCACCTGAAAAAGCTGTTTATCCATTTTGGACACATTCTTTCAGACCCCTAGTTGGCACTTGATTTTCAATTTTACCCACCCAAATAATTTGATGTTAGACTTGGCTGGATCACTGCCCACTTCCTGTAAATCAGTTATTAACAGATTAAGTGTGGACCAACCAAGGTAAGGAAAGAAGGCAGAATGAGACTTCTGGAGTTATTTCCAACCCTTGTGACAGCAATGAGCATTTACTGTAGGTATCAATATTGTATTTTCTTTTGCATACAGATAATCCTGACTTAACGACGATTCCATAGTTATGACGGTGATTTTAAAAAAAGTAATTTTTTTAACCAATCCTTGCATTAATGACCTTTGCAGGTCTGTAAAGCCAAGGAAACCTGAAGTAACATCCTAAGCACAGTTACAGTTTCTCTTAGTGATCTCTTCACATAACACCAAGTTGACAGTCACAATTGTGGTTGCTAAACGAGAACTCCCTGTAATGAAGTAATGTGTCAGGCCTGTGTGTCTGTGTGTTTAAGCTCTGTTTTGGGCATGTGTAACAGAATGGGACAATTTGCAACAGCCAACTCACCACGGAAGAATTCCATTTTGTCACTGGAAATAATGTCAAATGTGGATGACATTTATCGTGTTGAGTTATTCCACATGGAATTGTCCCATGGTGAGATAGAGGCATCAGGTTGGCTGAGGCGAAATGGCTGTTGTTGGCCGCGGCAAGATGGCTGCAGCAAGATGGCTGTGCCAAGGTGGCTGTGGTGAGTTGGCTGCGGTAAGTTGTCCTAGACCCCAGAGCAGACAGTCTCTGCTCAGTCGATTAAGATGAAGGCATGTTTAGAATGAAACAACCTGCTCTGTAATCACTGCCCAACTGCCTCTCTTGTAAAGATACATTAAGAAATGCTTTTGTGGAATTGTTTTCTCCACTCTCCCTGGCTTGATCTGAACCACTTTTAATTCAGTCTTTGATTTGCTGGGTTTTACTCTGCACATCAAATTCGATCTGAGGTTTCAGAGAGCTACAGTATCCTGTTGATGGACAGGTAGAAATGCAGAGCCTTGAGTCTTTTTGCAATATTCTTTCCAACATTCTGTAGGGTTTTAAGAATAATGAAGTAGCACAAGCATATACAGTGCACCTTCTTAAATTCTTTCCTACCCCTTTTTCTGATAAGTCATAGAGAGTATCTGCATTTTCATGTGTGTAACATACACATGTGTTAAATCTATATATGTTTATGTATGTGCACTTTTTGTTCATTGCACTGAGCCTGTACTTCACAATCTTGAGTTGTGACTGGAACAGCTGAATTTGTGATTATTTGAAAGGACCTAGAATTAAATCCTGGATGAATGGACACACACACGCACACAGAGAGAGAGAGTGGGGTGGGGTGGGGAGAGGGGGAAGGAGAAAGATATTTCTGTGTACTTCTTTAGGCATATTTTTTTGTATATATATAGATGTGTATACATCCACAACTAATCTAGCCATCCAGTGATCTCTGTGAGCTTCTTCTGTAAACAAATTCCTAAATATTCAATTATGTATTTGGAGACTGAGATTTCTTGTCAATCCTGTAGGAATCTTAGGTCATCCAATGAAGCTGAAAGAGCAAAGTATATCACCACTTAGCTTATACTGAACTCATGAAAATCATTGTCAAGGATCTGGTAATGAATTCAAAAGTAGACTGGAGAAATTCATGGATGAGAGAATACTGATGGAGAATAAAGCTTTTCATGGCTACTAGTCTTGATGGCTACATATTATTTCCAGTATCAGAGACAATATACTTCTCAACAACAGTTGTTGGAGTACACAACATTCATTTTCTGTTTGTGTCATATTTGCATTGGCCACTGTGAGGACAGTGAATAAACAGATAATTAGTTTGGTCCAAGGCAACTCTTCTTGTATATATGGATTCTGTCTTTTGGGTGAATGTCCTAAAATAAAACAACCAGCCCCTTTCTTCCTATATATTTACCTATTCAAAACAAACTTGTCTTGCTACAAAAGAAATAAAAGAAATAAAAGCAGGGATAGATGAGATACTCAGTTCCAAGTATGGGAGATGCAAATTCTAGATGCAAATCTACTAGATTTGGTATGCTATGATGATGCCAAGATAAAAATTGGAAACCTTTGTAATCTTTTCACTACCATGCAATAGAGTACAGAAATTACACACCTCATCTATATATATTGATGGGACTGAAACAAACAAACAAATATCAATTTCATCCAGCACCCTGCTCCTCCAAATAAAAACACCTGTAAGAGATGGATTTGTAGCTTCTGTTTTAACATATTCAGTGAGTGGGAAATCATCACTTCTCCAGGTAACTGTTTCCCCTTTCACAGCATTTTTACTATCAGGATTTCACTTCCTAAAATTCAGTTTGAATCAGCCTTTCTGGCCTCTGGAATATGTCAGAGTTGAATGCATCATCTATTTAAAACAATGTTTAAAACTATCTTTGAATCCAGTGTTTGAGTCAGTGATGTATCCACTTAACAGCCTTACCCTCCACCCAAATCTGAGCGCACATGCACTACATACAGCAGGTGTTTTCACACATGTGCATGCATATAATTTGAACCAGGTAATGCCTAGCTCCAAATGCCTCTGCATACAATTTCTTTTGCTTACTTGATTGTTATTCCTTCTCCCTCACTTGTTCCCTCTGTCAATTCTGAAGCGAACCTGACTGAAGCCATCTTGTGCTGCCTCACAGTTGCCACCAAGCCTGAGAAAAAAGGGGAGGGGGAAGGGAGTAGGTAGCCCAGCTTAGTCAAAATAAAAAGTTTTCCTCTGGGAACCAAGTTCATCATAACAGATGGCTGGTGAAGGCAGAGAAGAGCCTGCCAGCTATAGTCATTGGACAACATGACTGATGATACTGGGAAAGGGGGAGATTTTATGCTTTTAATTAGATGAAAACCGAAGGAACTTTCAGAGTTGGTTTTCACCAGTTGTGCCAATATGATGTATCCAATAAGCATGTTCTTAGAGGAATCTACCTACCTCAGAGTTCTGCTTTCAATGGGTGCATTACTCTGAATGCCGACATCCTCCCTAATCAACTAGTTGACAGAGAAGCATCAATTTGGCTGCTGACAAAGCTGGATCGAACTTTCATAATTCTTTTGGCCTATGTATTCCTTGCATCACACAAGCTATGAGTTTCTAGCCCATCCTCTGATTCATTCGTCTGTGCCTAATTTTAAGCCTTCCTTTTAAGCCATTATGCATCTGTAAGCATAATGGCATCCCCAACTCCACACATTAGAGAGAGAAATCAACCAATGCAGAGTAATTTTGAAATCTACAGAACTGTATCTGCATCAGAAATCTGTAAAGACAGAACCTTACCCACAGAACACCATGGGAGAAAATGTTGAGAAAATGACTCAGAAGGAAAGATAACTGGGCAGCCAGATGCTGAGAGAAGTGAAATGGGAAGGCTAACAAAGAGACATAGATTAATAAGAAAAGGATGGAGACAGCTCATTGTCTAGATATGTTATTTCTTGGTTCACAATGAGAATCTTTTTACGGCACAGAAATCAAACATATTAAGGCAATTGTGATGATGTACCAGTATTTCCATTCCTCCTTAAGAACTCTCTCATTACCTGAAAAAAAGTGAATGAAGATTGAGTGTATAAAATGAATACAGAAAGCAAGCTAACTAATTGTTAGATGAATAGAGATGAAGGAATCTTGAACTCCAAGTAGTCCTTCCTGTGCAATTTTGATGGGAGTGTCTCTCATTTTCTTTTCTTATCTGCCCAGGTGCTGTACAAGAAAGCAGGGATGCTCGGGTGCCCTATTGGTATCTGAGTTCAAGAAGGGAAAGTGGAAGAACAATGTAGCTGTGACTATTACTGCATAGGCTTTTCAACAGAGGACATTAATAGAATAGAATTTCTTTTATGTACACTGAGAGCATATGCACCCAGACAAATTACTTGTGTGTCACACTTGGCCAATAAAAAATTCTATTCTATTCTATTCAACAGAGAACATTTAAAAAGAAAGATTTTCATTTTAGCAGCCTAAATGATTGGAAAAAGTATTCTGATTGAAGTGTTAGCCATCTCCATCCACTCTTACCATTCCATCACAATGACAAAAGGATGGTTATTCTAACTAGGTCAGCAATAGAAGGGTTTTCTCACTGAGCTAGACATAAATATACAAAATCCCAGCCTTTCTTATCCAGACCACCTTGGTCTGCAGTGGAATGAAAACGTTATGAGACAAGGCAGAAAACATAATAAACATAGTGCGATTAACAATTTCCTTGGAATTCATTTGTGAATTCAAAGTGAACTTTCTTTGCCATTTTGCTGTTAACATTCCATTTCTGCTCAACAGCCCTTCATTAATTTGTAAAAAGAGCTAGAGTATGCCTATATATGTGGTTTTAAAAATTCTTATACATTACTAGGAAAGTGGTCAGATTGTTGGCTCTTTTTAGTAGTGGGAGGAAGCTTGGCTTTCCATGCTCTGTAAAACTTGGTTGAAATTCAGTTAGGGAACACGGTAGGGATTTTGTATGTGTGTGAGTGGGTGGGATTATAAAACATTAATGAAGGGGGAAGCCCAAAGGTGCTTTTTCAAGAGGCACCTGGACTTCCTTGTTTTTCTTTGAAGACATTTCGCTTCTCATCCAAGAAGCTTCTTCAGCTCTGACTGAAACTGAAGAAGCTTCAGCTGGCTGGTGGGAGAACAAACCCATCAGGACAAGATTCAACAGTCCATCTGCATTTAAAAGACAAAGGACACTCTTTTGAAGGCAGCAACGTCCACATTTTGGATAGAGAGGACCGCTGGTTTGAATGAGGGGTCAAAGAGGCCATCTATGTCAAAATTGAACAGCCCTCTCTCAACAGAGGGGGAGAGATATGACATCATCTATCTCCAGTCTACAACATAGTCCTTTCAACCAGTTCCAAGAAGGCTCCACAGCCATTTGCACTACCTGATGACACAGATAAATCTCCAGGTGGTCTCAATGACTCTATAAAAGAATGCAAATGACCAGCTGTCTGCAAGGGGTATAAATCCTTCCATTCCCCACTCATCCAGTCAGAACTGAAGAAGCTTCATGGATGAGAAGTGAAACATCTTCAAAGAAAAACAAGAAAGTCCAGTTGCTTCTTGAAAAAGCACCTTTGGGACAACTATGACCTGAATGACTGAGAATCTCCAGACAGATGGGAGACATCTGTTGAATGTTTGCCTACCACAAACATATTAACAGAACAGCAGCCAGGGTTATGTTACCTATAGTAGCATGATAAGTAATCACATATCTCATTAAAGATATTAATGCCTTCATTACAACATGCTCAATTATTGATGCACAACTGTATCACGATTGAGAAGGAAGAATTTGTCTTAAATCAAAGTCTTAAATATCATGTTTGATTGTTGCCTGTATAAGAGGGTGAGAGACAAGTACCTCGGTCTATATACTAAACCAAACGAATGACCCATTGGGATCCCCATATCAAAACAATTTACCTTATATGCTGCCAGAATTAGAAAACAACATTTAATACAGCACAGTACTTGAGCAAAATGGTTCAGTTGAGATCGGCATACGTGGGACTGATTGGGGTAGAATGTAGGGGTGACACTGAAATATAATTTTATCATATTTTATTTATCCATATATTAAATTATTGTATTTTATTCCAATCTCATTTTAATTGTCTTTTATTCCAATTCTATTTGAAATTGTTTTTATCGGATTTTAGTAATAATTTGTGTTTGGAACTCTGCACTTTGATATGGCCCATAAGCTAATCAAGAAAGTAAACTTAAACTCATTAAAGATATTAATGCCTTCATTACAATATGATCAGTTACTGATGCACAAATGTATCATGATTGAGAAGGAAGAATTTGTCTTAAAGCAAGACCTACACCAGAGGTATACAATCTTGGCAACTTTAAGACTTGTGAACCTCAGGGAGCTGAAGTCTATAAATCTTAAAATTGTCAAGTTGGACACACCTGACCTACACAATGGCAGCTATTTGTGGGAACACATTCCACACTAACCCGAAACTTATGCCTGTCCCTGAATTACAGAGACCCAACGTCTGCCATTGGAGCATCAGAGGGTTACAGAATATAAAACAATTGGTTAAGCCAACTCTACATTAATACATGTTTTAATTTCAAAACATCTGCTTTTTGGTCAATATCTTCACCTGAAAGTCCTAGATAATCAACTCTTCTTCAGGGAAAATATTGTCCTAATCAGAAACCTCAGTGGAACTGCATATATTGACTATAATATTCCCTAATTTTCCCCAGGGCTTTTTTCCTTTGAACATACATAGTCTATACATGTGGTAAGAACCGTAATGAGGGTATGGCTATGTACTCCAGGGAACTATTTGTCTTCTTTAACATAGCGAATTTGCCACTTCTCTTATTACTTGCGGAAGCCTTTGACTGACAGTCTCTAGTCTTAGTCTGCAATTCCATCTGCATTGTATTTTTTTATTATAACAACCAGTTAAGACAAATGTTCTCAGAAAGTAGAATATTTTTAGTATAATAATTGAACATATAAATATATTTATGAACATAGATTCAATATTTTTAGCTGAAAGATTGTATTTACATTACAGCATCTTGCAAATTCAAGATTTAATTAAAATAAGGATATTATGTTATTTTTGAAAAGCCATCTCTCCATCATGAGCTTTCCAGGAGCATGGAAGAAAGGTATGTACAGCCAATTGGATCTTCTGACTTAATGTCACAATCAAAAATATAGTTTACTTCAGTTTTTGAAACATATCAAATCGTTTTTGTAAAACCAAGCAGAATAAAAAGGAACCAGGTACTCTGCGATGTATTTCTCTTATCTTTCTTTCTTAGTACTGCATTCATTGATTTTATTAATGTCACTTTCCCCCATAATAACATTATTTTAATTCTTTTGAATTGGACAAAATCATGGCCATTTTATAGGGAAAGTGGCTATTAGCCTCCAATATGTCAAAAATATTGATAAATTCTCTGTACTGTAATACATTTGGCATAAAATAATAATGTTAACCACCTGGTGGAGCTAGTGTTTGTAAAAAAAAAAATGAAATTCTACAAAGTCTGACTTTTCCTTACTTGTTTTCTGTATAATAGCAGAGCAATAAATATTTGCTACATAATTTGTATATTTCAGGCTAAGATGACATACCATAACAATCTGAATTGTTGTTTTTGTACTAATGCAACTGGAATTCAAAAAGCTTCTCAAATTAGGTGTTTTAGAAATGTATTGTGCTACAACTTTTATCATCTTCAAATAGTCTGTGGAATAATGGAGTAGTCAATACATCTGGAAACCACAATGAAATGAGAAGGCCAGGTGTTACATATGAAAAATGTATGAATAGCCTGTTGGGAGTTTGTTTTAGGTATTCTCAGTGAAGTATAAACACAAAACATTCATGTTTGGTATTGCTATTTGGATAGAATGCAACATGCCACTTTACAAGCCATGTAGGACAGGGGTATCAAACTCGATTTCATTGAGGATCGCATCAGGGTAGTGTTTGACCTCGGGAGGCCTGGGGTGGGTGTGGCCAGGGTAGTCATGGCCAGTTTGACATCACTTGTGTCAGGGGCGCCTGTGGTGGGCCGAGTGCTCTGCCAGCGAAAACGGGCTCACAAGCTCCGTTTTCGGCTGGGACGGTCTCCTGCAACCCTCTACATGTGGCCCTCCCAAACTCCATTTTCGCTGGCATAGGCACTGTGGGCCAGTCCTTTGCTGTTTCCAGGGCGGCCCCATGGGCCAGATCTAAGCAGCCCATGGGCTGGATTCAGCCCACGGGCCTTGAGTTTGACATCCCTGATGTAGGGGAATTCATACCAACTTCCTGATTCAAAAAGTAGCTTTCCTCATACCATAGCCATGATACAGGATGTAAGTTGGTTATCCTGCTCTTGGATCCTGAATAGTAGGTGGTGGTTGTTTCTCTCTTCTCCTCCTCCTCCTCGCCCTTTCTTCCCCCTTCCCTCCCCCATCCCTTCCCCCTCATATCTCAACATCCAAAGTAAAAGCTAGCCAGGGGAAGGTGACAAAACTATTTACAGGGCAGGATCCACCTTCTGATGCTCTACTACTCTTTAATGTATTAATCTTTTTAAACAACTATTATTTGAATTTACCAGAATAATAAATAGTTCAAAC
Organism: Pantherophis guttatus; assembly: GCF_059756535.1. Classification (NCBI taxonomy): domain Eukaryota; kingdom Metazoa; phylum Chordata; class Lepidosauria; order Squamata; family Colubridae; genus Pantherophis; species Pantherophis guttatus. The sequence continues at coordinate 25,346,905 of NC_142069.1, read as the reverse complement.
CTGAACCTTTTAGCTCTGTTTTGTTTTTCTTTGGGCTCAGCATAATCTCCAGTGAATAAACTGAAGTAGTTTAGTTAGTTAAAAGAATAGCTTTGTCACATAAACAGCATGTAAAATATGAAAAAAGGTTTACATTTCAGCCTTGCACAAAAATAAAATCCCTAAAATGTAATCTATCATGTAACTATTTTCAGCCTCTTTCCCAAAAAAATGCTTGCAAATTCTCTACCCATTTCCATCATTCCTCTATATCTATTTGTATGAATCATCCGTCATAGAATATTTCCATTGCTGTTATCATATTTTACGGACAGTCTACTTACAACTGCATGCAGCTGCTTCTGGAAATCGGTGAAGGCATTTGACTTACAGAAAGAAGACTTTTCCTGACCTATAGCTGTACCATGAAATAAGGCTATTATTAGATGCTCTACTCGATGACTCATCCACTTGAAAGCTGACATTACCAGGCACATATAATCTTATTGATAATCAATATTATTGCTATTTTCATTGTGATGTCCTATGGGATAAATTCTCTAGCTTTCTGAAATATCTAACATGGTTAAAAAAAATCTATTTTTTTTTTTAATCCTTTGGTTAAAATCTTCTGCTGTGGCTAGAGATATGCAGATCAATTTAAATCTCTCCCAGTTTGTGAAACAGATTTCCATTCACACAGATTTGTGCCTGGTTTTTTTTTTTAGTAAAAAAACCTTCACACATAAAGATGTGGATAAATTTTGTAGGGCTTGAAGGTTATACTTTTGAAAAAGCACAAGAGGGCAGTTTCTTGGCTTTTCCTTTTTATCAGCAAAATGGCTCTGGTTTCTGTAGCAATGCAATATCTTGGTAGCTATTCCTTGTAGCATCTCTTTGAGAATTCATGTAGCCACACAGAGCTCTGTTTTAGAAACCCATTTCATGTAACTTCCTATCTTGAGATTAAACCAGTGGTGGGTTGCCCCCGGTTCACATCGGTTCTATAGAACCGGTAATAAAACCAGCGGGAGGCTCTGCCCACTGAGCTTGACGTCATCAGAACGCTTCTGCGAATGCGCAGAAGAGCACGTGCAGCCCCGTTGCGAACCAGTAGTAAAGGTAAGTAGAACCCACCCCTGGATTAAACTCATATGAAGCTCTCCCACATAATTTCTCTTCATATATAGGAACTGGCTTAAACATAGCTTATGTCATGGAAGATCGAATATGCTTGCTAAAGAAAATCAACTTTGCTCAAACTAAAGTAATTAAAATACTGAACTGCATATTACAGATAGTGTTTCTTTAGAACATGAGGCCCATTTGTTCATCTGGGAAGGTGGTTAAAGCAGGAAAAGAGAGTGATATATAGAGTGCAAAAAGAGTGCTGAAGAAAATGTATATTTCCTGAAGATTTAGAGTGTATATTGGTAAGAGTGAAAGCCTGGTAGTTCTAACTCATAGTTAATGATGTGTAGGTGAGAAAAATATATGACTAAAGAAAATCAGTAGTAAAAAAATAATGTTCTAAACCTTACAGTCTGCTGATCTATCTAGCTAATATTTTAAAGCTTAATGATCTGCTAGATTGTTTCTTATTCAGACTCCCTATAACCTATCATGAAATGAAAACAGATAGCAGAGAAGGGAGTACCTAATCTAATTTAGGAAATCTAAACAAGTCTCTCTCTAAACATATTTGATAGAAAATGACTGTTAGGTTTGAATTCACAAAATCCTTCAAGTGGTTTACTAGGACCAGGAAGATAGAGTGGGTGGATATTGAGAGAAAGTACTGATGATTAAGCACTATAGGATGAGGGAGGAAACAAGAGTTCACCCCACAGCATTCCTATTTGAAGAGTGTAATAAATGGTTGCATCAAGAAATAGAAAGTGACAATGATAAGGTTGGAAAGTCATATTTTGACTTCTCAGCAAGTGATTTTTTTGCCTACCAGTTAACTTATTTTCCCTATGCAAAGCTAATTTAAACAAAAACAAATTGGGGAGTTTTGGGGGCAAATCTGTGCATCTCTTAAGGACTTCCAAAACTTGGGAAGCCAGGAAGGGAGGGAGGGCTTCTTCTTCCCACATTGACCTGTTTCTGAAGGATAAAGCAAGGGGCCTCTTTAACAGCATCCTTGATTGTCCAGTTAGGGATTTGTGGGCTACCTATCCTAAATGAAAATCCACCCATTTAGTATGATAAGAACACCTGTGGAAGCATTACAGGTCCCATAATTAAAATAGTTGAGAACTTTTCTTAGATTCCATTTATTTATTTACCAAACATACACATTTTCAATCTCAATGAACTTTAAAAGCAGTGTGCAATGTATTTAATATAAAACATAATAAAAAATTAAATTAAACCAAAAGGGGGCATTGTCACATCTGGGATTAGTTGTTCCACTGGATCAAATTCCTACAGAGAATACCAGCTTTTGAGTCCTTTCTGGAGACCCCTTTTGTTTTCCATAAATAACAATAATTTCAATTCTTATTTATGGAAGAGGAACCCAGTATGTCACACATTCAAGAAAGAACATTATTAAGTGCCATTCTGCGAATGTGTGCACTTGTCTCCTGAGTACAAGAGATGATCCTGGCAGCAGGGGATCTGGGCAATATTGGAGCAGAGCGAAATGATCCTTTTTGTGGCACAAAGATGGAGGTGATCTTGTTTTCTTGCATGGAGAGCTTGAGGCAACATTATGAGTCTATTAATGGACTGACCCATACATTACTGTAATACTATTTTACACTAGGCAACAATTGTAGGCTCCTACAAATAAAAGTGGATGCTCTTCATGTTATATGATTTTAAATAACAGATTACCCCAGATTACTTTACCTGGTAATCTGTTATTAAAAATCATATGTGCCTGTACATAATGAAGTATGAAATGAATGAATCCAACCATTTTGGACGTTCTCTGAGTCCATGGATCTGAGTTATAAATACAGATGTAGTCTTCCTTCTTTTTAAAAAAAGAAATAAGAAGGAGACTCCCCTTTTCTGGGCTTCTCTGCACACATGTGGTGTGGGACATACTTTTTTGTACCCAGAGTCTTCCAAAATCTGTCATCAATCTGTCACCAAATGACTGCTTCCATCTGTTTCCTCCATAACCATTCTACTTCTACAGGGCTGAGAGGCTTCCTTAGGTACCCCCTGCCTGCAGGCAGCAACAAATTGTTGAAGAGTGGTCGGTCTCTTCCCCTAAATTATCCGTGTATTCAGCCGGAATAATGCAACATCCTTTGGCACAAAGGCCGGCTGGAACCTCCATTCCCGATTTGTCTCCCCTCCCCGCCTTCTTCGGGGATTGCCCTAAAGAGCCCGCCCAGATCGGAGGTCAGGCTCGGAAGGGGAGGTCCCCGGTTCCCACCCGGCCCGTTAGTTTTCGAGAGCGATTTCTCTCCGCGCCACGCCCGGCTCGTTCCCAGGCCAAGCACCGCGCCGGGCGGCCCCACCGGCTCCCCCGCCCCCGAGTCGCTGGCTGGGAGTCTCCGAGGCGTGGCGAGCTCTCCCAAGCGCCTCTCAGGGCCAAATGAGCCGCCGCCTCGCTGACAGCACGAACGGGGAGAGGCGGCTCTGCGCTGCTTTAAATCGCCTCGGGAGTCTGACATCGCCGCCCCTGCCCCTCTGCCCCCGCCGCCGCATTGCCTCTAAGAACGAGCGCCGGGGAAATTGGGTTTTTGCGGGACCGCAGCCCGGGCGCGTTTAGGCTTTGTCCCGCATCCCTTTTTAAGGCGGCCGCGGGCCGGAGGAAATAAATAAATAAAAGAAAAGAAAGAGAGAGAGAGAGAGAGAGAGAGAGAGAGAGAGAGAGAGAAAAGAAAGGAAGAAAGGAGAGAGAAAGAAGAGAGAGAGAGACAAAGAAAAGAAGGAAGGAGAAAGAAAGAAAATAAAAGAAAGAGAAAGAAAGAGAAAAGGAAGGAAGGAGAGAGAAATAAGAGAGAGGGAGACAAAGAAAGGAAGGAAGGAGAAAGAAAGAAAATAAAAGAAAAAGAAAGAGAGAAAGGAAGGAAGGAGAGAGAGAGAGAAAGGAAAGGAAGGAAGGAAGGAGAGAGAAAAAAGAGAAGAGAGAAAGAACGAAAAGGAGAAAGAAAGAAAAAGGAAGGAAGGAAGAGAGAGAGAGAGAAAGCAAGCAAGCAAGCAAGCAAGCAAGCAAGCAAGAAAGAAAGAAAGAAAGAAAGAAAGAAAGAAAGAAAAAGAAAGAAAGAAAGAAAGAAAGAAAGAAAGAAAGAAAGAAAGAAAGAAAGGCGGAGGAGGGGGATACGGCTTCCCTCCCCTTTCCCCTCCCCAATTGAAAAGCGCCTTCCGCCAAAGGACCGGGTGCAGCCAGGGATCCCGTCCAGCCCGGCCGCTTTCACCGTCGCCAAATCCCCGTCTTAGTAATTGCTTTTTAGGTACCCCAGCGGGGAGTGAGAGGAGGGCGCTGTGGCCTCCGGTTTCTCGGCCTCTCTCTCCCCTCCCGCCCCGAAAATATGAGGGCAGCCCTTGCGGAACACGCCTGAAGGGAGGGACCCCGAGGCTCCTCCCGCGCCGCTCCAAGTGCCTTCTAGGCGCCCGCCCGCCGGAGCGGGAGATGGAGAGGAGTGAGCTGGATGGCAGCAGCAGCACAGAAGCTCCCCAGCAATGCTGCCGGGAGGCTGCGCGGGCTGTCGGTGAAGCGGCGGGAGCGGCTATGGAGGAGTCCGCAGCGGAGGCTTCTTCTTCAGGGGACTCGGTTGCTTCGGCCCCCAAGGCCGTCAGCCCTGTCAGCGCTCCCCAACAGGAGCTGAAGCAGCAGCAGCAGCAGCAAGGGGTCAAGAGGCACCATCACAAGCACAACCTGAAACATCGCTACGAGTTGCAAGAAACGCTGGGCAAGGGTACCTATGGCAAAGTCAAGAGGGCCATCGAGAGGTTCTCAGGCAGAGTGGTAAGGGCTGAAAAAGGACCGGCCCGGGAGGGGCTGCTGGACTAAGCTGCAGGGGGAGAGTTGGTGGCATTACTGAAGCATCTAAGCAGGGCACTTCTTGAGTGGACCTTTTATGTATGCCAGCCTTCTCTAAGGTGATGGTGCTCTGGGGAAATTTGGGGACAACTATTTTGCTTTGTAGGCTGCTTCTGGAGCAAAGGGGTTTCAACCTCTTAAAAATAAAAAAAACAAAAGACATGAACTCACATCATTCTCAGCCATTAACTACAAAACCTAAGAGTCGTGGGAGTTGTAGTTCTAACACCCTGGGAGGGTACCAGCTTGGGGAAGACTATTTTGTGATACACCTAAATTTTCAAAGCTTGACGGTGATCTGTAGTGCTGCTTTTGCTTTTGCTTTCTTTATCTCAAGCTGTATGTAGCCTTCTCTTAGCCTCTAGGGAGTTTTTTATGTTCTTGCCTCCTCCTCTCTTTCTGAGATCCAAAAATTCACTGGAGGAGTGTTTATGACTTCTCCAGAACTGTTTGATCATGAAATTTTATTTTGAGCCTTTCTCTCCAGATGTCAACTGAGCCCATTTATAGAAATCAGAGGTAGTTCCTTGAAATAAGGAGAACTGGATCATTTGTACATTGGCATTATTTGTCTCTTCCCTTCCAGCAACCAGACATTGCTCTGTCGTTCAAAGCGTGGACATAACATCCATTGAAATACATAGCCTGGTTTTCTAACTAGAGATGCCTTTGAGATTATACAATTTTAAAGGCCAACAGTGTGTTAGTGGGGGTGATGACATGGACTATATTAACCTTTATAGCAAACACATTGATGCAATTGCTCCTATCAAAGTGAAGTTTAGAGTCCACTTTATTTTGCAAACTAATGTTGCAGTGTACTGTAACTGTCCTGGGCGCAACTTTGGTGCTTTTTGTCACCTGAATAAGTGCCTGAATATCAGAAAAATCCAGGCACATGTATCAGGTTTCATGTAATAGACTAAAAGTATGGCTATTTTCCTTTAATGCTGTCTGGCTACATCTGATGGTTCTGCATTTAAATCAGGTATACATGTGCTTTCTGCAAAACCATACAATTGTTTGATCAAGTACTTTGCAGTAGATTTGATACAGGCTCCATGTTTTGTTTGTATTTTCGATTTTTTTTATTGCTTGCTCAGTCAGTGTTTTGAACAAGAGACTCAAGTAAACAAGTAAGCAAACAATAGAGTAGTGAAAAGCACCTTAGCTACATGTGGTGTGATTGTGTATGTGAGAGTGTCCTCTATTAAAGAACATTTTAGCTTTTCCATGGTTTGATTTGTGGTTAAAAACACTAAATCCTAGCGCATTGGTCAAAATAAATAAATAATATCCCAGTGCTGTATAGCATGAAAAGAATCTTTAAACACCTGGTTCAGATAAGTCTTAATGTTGTATTATGCTCTCTGTCATTTTACTAAATCATTAAGATAGTTAATCAAAAGCAGAAGTGAGTGCTCATGTTCTTTTTGGCTGCCTCTTTTTTTCTTTGAAAAAGAACATTGTCTGGAGTGTATCATATTACAGGGGTTTAAAATTAGCAAAACATCTAGCTCAAAAATGTACAAGTCTAAAGAGTATCATTTCCAGATTGTATTAGTCTGCTCTTTTCAATAACTTTGTGTTTTTTAATTTTATGACAGCGCGGATAGTTTTTTAGGTTTGCTTTAGAGCAATGCAACATTTGCAGTTAGAGACAAACAGAGGAAAATGGAGTGAAATCATCAAAATGCAGTAGCAGAAATATTTATAATATATTTACTTGTTTATGATTCTTGGGTTTTAATTTGGAACGTGTGTTTTATGCCTCAACGATAATGCTTGGTTGTGTTAAAAATGGCAATGTACTTTACTGAAAAACATATAAACATCTCTGTCTGTTAATATGTGTAATATATTCATAAGAGTGTTATGAAAGGTATTTGGCCCAGAACTTAAACTGGGAATTCATTTAGCCTTCTCTTTCCTATCTGTGCTACCTTTCTTTCTCCTTAGTCATAATTTATGGAATCATTAAAGGGCTTTGATTAGAGTGACTGTATATTGTAACCAGCAGAGGGGGTCCTTGGTACAATGTGACCAGCATAATTCCCATTGTAACCTCATGTAGAGAAAAGTTTAGGACTGTATTAGAAATCTCAAGGTCATATTCTCACCTATGTCATTTGTTTGCTGTCATATTAGTAGATGACAGCAGATGAGGTAGCATTTTCCTACACAGTAGTATGTAAATATTTGGAAACATAGGGCAACATCTAGAAATATCCTTGGTAGCTTACTCTCATCAGGTTATCTAAACAAAAACATTTCCATTAATATTTTATTACTTGTAATTTTGGTTTGAAGCATATAGCTGTGGACTTTTTATAGAAAAATCAGATACCATCAATTAGAATGTCAGGTACTGGCTATTCCTTTGGCTTCTGAGTGAAATCCTATGAAATTTGCATGAAAATCTCTAAACATCCCCAAATGGGAGAAAAGATTCAAATTTGCATCCAAAAAGGTTATATAGTAAAAATTATAATCTGTGTGCACTCTTTTCTTTAGCTTTCCTACACACCACACTCCTCCAAGCTAGATATTGGCATCTAGGAATTTGATTATTTTTTTATTCTAAAAAATGCTTATAAGTTTGACATTTGTTTTGAGAAATGTATAATACTTTCTCAGCCCTAGTTTATGTGATGGCTGTTGAGCTGTGAGTTGGATTATAGATATGTTATATTTAGTTTGTTGTTAGCAGCAACTTGTTATTTACTCTTGTTTACTTAATAATGTAGTGGAGATTAGGTTGTGTACTGAATGAAATGAAAAACAGGAATACAGCCTACATATACTGAGGCAGCCTACCTGCCAAGCATTCACTGGGATTCTGAAGTTCAAGTATGATTTATATAAACATGTAACACTAGTAATCTGTAAAGTAATCTGTATGGTAGGCTGGTATTTAAGGGTTGGTTGTGTGCCATGGATTACATAGAATTATATGCAAGGAAGAAACAGTCTTTGATAAGGGTTATAGAATCAAATCTGGCCATCTAATTTCTCATTCTCTTTCATTGATTCTGCCTAGTCATGCCAGATGTTGAAGTGCTTCTTTGTGTCTCTCTTCCCAGTGAAGATAGCTAATAGCTTCTAAGTAAACCAGGCATACGATTAATTTAAAAATACATTGTGCTTTGCTGCAATTCTATCCATTCTTAAATAGACAAATTCATTTTTGTGTGGGCACATTTTCAAGGCTACTATACTGAAAAAAGTGGTCATTTTGTTAATTCACTCAGATACAGCTCAACAGAATTTTATGCTTCATGCAAAATAGGAGGAGGAAAATGGGGTATGTTTGCCGCCTTCAGTTATTTGTAAAAATATTAAAGGCGGAATACAAATAAATGAATAAATAAATAGACATTTATCCACTTTAAATTGCAATTCAGGTAGTCCTTGCATGGTGAGCACAATTGAGACCATCATCTTGGTCATTAAACAAAGCGGTTGCTAAGCGAATTTGTGATTATGCTCATTATTTTATTCAGATTTCCTTTATTTTACAGAACTGCAAAGGTTGTAAATGCAAGAATTGATTGCAAAATTATTTTTTATCACCATTTTATCTGTGCAAACAGTCCCTAAACAAGGCAGTTGCTAAACAAGGTCTATCTGTACTAGCAATCTGTGGGTTAATTCTTGAAGAAATATCTCCTAGAGGTCATCAACAGAACAGAATAGCTTGATTCATTAATTCCTATAAAAACTCTAACCAGTATCTACATCTACATCTGCATCTGCATCTGCATCTGCATCTATCCCTATCCCTATCCCTATCCCTATCCCCCAAAATAAGACCTATCCTGAAAATAAGCCCTAGCATGTTTTTATGCATGCATCTAATATAATGCCTGTTCCCAAAATAAGCCCTTCTTAAGAGCTGGCCGCCTGCCCATTCAGTCTGGTTGCTCGCGGTGCCGTGGCCATGAGGCGAGGCGGGGGAGTGATGGAACTGTCCCACGCGCCCCTCACCAGCTTACATCAGGGCCCCCGCAGCCAGGCCATCCATGCCCTGACACCTGCCTCGCGGTGGCAGCACCAGCAGCTATATGCAGCAAGAGCCCATGTGGCCGCTGGCCCATTTCTTTTTCTTACTCATGGCTGCAACAGAGCAGGAGGCCAAGCAGTGTGTTGGTGTCGCTTCTGCGAGTTGAGGCATAGATGGCCTGGCTGCGGGGGCCCTGAGAGAAGCCAGTGTGGGGCGTGTGGGGCAGCTCCACCTCATGGTGGTGGTATTGGTGCGCCGCACAGCCTTCTCCCCTGCTGTGAACAAGCAGAAGTAGTGGGCCTCCCATACATAGGAAAAAAATAAGACACCTCCTGAAAATAAGCCCTAGTGCTTATTTTGGGGCCCAAAAGAAAATAAGAGCCAGTCTTATTTTTGGGGAAACACGGGTATAAACACACTCACACACACCCCTATTACTGAAAGCTGAGCAGGTGGAATTGGAAAGGAGACTATTAGGAAATCTCAGAGCTTTGTACTTAAGAGGAAAGTTTAAAAAGCATCTCATAAGAGAGCCTTGGCAAATCATTCCTGCACTGTTGCCAGGAAACTCCATTGACATATCTATAAAGTTACCTGGAGTTGAACTCAATTTATTATTTAAAACCCTAAGTATAAAGAGTATTCAAGGAGGAAAATGCCTAAAACTGTCTTCTCCCTCTCCCTCCCTCCCTCCCCCTCTCTCACATACCCACACCCACCCACTCACAATCCCACACCCACCCACCCACGAAAAGTGTTCTCTCATTGTGGTGGCATTGGGAATTCTCTTGCTTTTCTCCCATTTTCTTTTCCAAAAATTCTGCACATCAGATTGGTTGCTTGTTAGTATAAGATTTTTTTTCCTGATAGTACTTAGTATTGCATTTTACTTTCTATTCCATGTGAAAAACTATTTCCCTTATACAACATTTGTTCCTTTATTCTCACCTGAGAACTTATTTGTAATAAATAATGGCGTGCTTACAGAGGCATGTTTGTAATATCTTTGCAATTAAGGAAAAAAATTCTAACTCCATTTGTGGACTGTAGTCAAAAGAATTCATATGATATCAATTTTATCTACAAATCAGAAGGGTAATGAAGTCTATTAAATCAGGGGTCTCCAACTTTGGTAATTTCAAGATTTGTGGACTTCAACTCCCAGAATTCCTCAGCTTGGCTGGCTGAGGAATTCTGGGAGTTGAAGTCCACAAGTCTTAAAGTTGCTAAGATTGGAGAACCCAATATTAAATCATTAAATTGTTCATCAATATTTCATAACTATATCTTAAATTCTACAAGAATACATTCTTGACTCGCTTACAAGTATTGTTAAGACAGGGACACCAGGCAATGGCTAGTGAGCTATATGTAGTAACCCTAGGCTTTTAGAAAGGAAAATATGAATTGCATAGCAATTGCAGCACACCTACATAAACATAAAGCTACATAAAGCTTTAATTCTTGCAGGTTAATCATAAGTGAAAAAGCTACATAAAGTGAGGATAATTTCTAAAGGGAAATCTAGCAGCCATAATACAAAGTTATAATCAAGTATCATGCAAGGGTTAATAAAAAGATAACCACTCTGTTATTTTGTTTAAAGGAAAAAATAATTCTATTTATTTTTAAATCAAAATCAGTCTAGTTAAGTTTTGGCTTGTCATATGTGGAGAGATGGAGGGCTTGTTTCCATCCAGCATGAAAAAGATTCCTGGGAATGCCGAGATACATATTTCTCAAATAACTCTTCGCAGCCAATGTATGACTGATTTCTTGCTTCAGTGACAGGAACATCTTGGAGCTTAGTCATTTTATTCAATGGAATCTTTAAAAGCTATTTTTTTAAAATATTGGTAATCAATTAAAAAGCTTTGGTAATGTAAACACAAATGCTTGAGGTAACTTTACCTAAAGAGGGTATTTCTTAAGATTGTCATATTAGAGCTTTTTGGACATTACCATTATTGATAACTTCACTTGACATCTTAAGATAGCATCCTTACAGTTATTTCTATCATCTATGAAAAATTGATGAACATTTTGCCCCAAATTTAGCTGAAATAAATGAATGTGCTGTAGAATCTATTTGCCAAGTAGCTCTTAACTAAAAGCACTATTGCATTCTAACTAAAAGCACTATTGCATTCTCATAAATGGTCACTAACAATTTCAAGACCACATTTGAGAAGAAAGATCATAATCAAATTGATAAAATAATGTACTTTGCAAGTGGGTTTCTTAATATAATTATATTTGAAATTGGGAAATTATCTGACATGGAGGAAATTTAATCACTTGGGGTGAGTCACTTCAGGTGAGATAGGCAGCCATATAAATTTAATAAATAAGTAATATTTCTGGAATAAAGCTTTTCGGAACAAGCAGTTCATGCATGAGAGTATTTATTCTTCACAAAACTTGAGTCACACATTCTTTAATTGGCATACATCCTATGTAACAAATGCTGTTCCTTTTCAACAGATGCTGTGGGAGTTTATTTAGTACAATTAAAAATGCATAGTTCTCTTGCCGAATATTTTTATAGGAAGAACAGTGAGAATTATAGGAAGAACAAATATGCAATATTTGATGACTAGTTCATTAAAGCCACAAGTGTGCTGAGGCTTTCATTTGTGTTTTCCTGCTATTGTTTCTTGGACTCAGCCTGTGCAGTCAGGCATAGGATTCTCATTTGTCTTGCCCACATGAAAGTCCTCAGCATCTGTAAGCTATAGTTTGTGAAGTACAGTTTCAAACAGCACATGTGTATCACCATGTCTACACAGACAACACTGTACATTTGAATAAATTAGGAGGTTTCAGATGCAGAACATTAGGGGGATGAGTGAGATATTGCATGGGAGTTGAATGGTTGCCATGCTGATCAAATATCTTGGATTCATATCAGAAATTCCAGATGTTTAATGCATACAAAATCCCCTCAGTAATGTTCAGTTTTAAATGAGAAGGAATGCCTGTGTTCACTAGTTAAATGTAAAGTTATTTGATATCCAAACTGTAGCAATAAAATATATAAAAGAAACCACATGTATACAAATGAGTCATGTCTCCTTTACATTCAGCTATCTTAGATAATAGTTATATTTCGACTCGCTTTAGGATGAAAATTGGTTACTAACATCTATGTTTCATTAAAATGAGAGATCTTAAAAAGTAAACTGGTCTAGTATTGTAAAACTAGTGCACATATGCTTATTCAGATCTTATATATTTAGGGGATATGAATAAAAACTATTTGTGAGAAACTATTAATTTTAAGAAAGAATGGCTATGAAAAAAAGCTTCCAGGATTAGTATGATATAGAATCTGGTTATTGTCAAACAATATTTATATATTTATTACAGGGGTATCAAACTGGATTTCTTTGAGGGATGGATCAGTATTGTAGTTCTCCTCCGTGGGCCGGCAGTGGGGTTTTTTTTGGCCTGGTTTTGGCCAGTTTTCAGCCTGGTTTTCGGCCGGCAGAGTGCTGCAGGAGGCCATGGAGGGTGAAAATGAGGCATGGGGGAGCCGCACGTGGCCCCTTTTAACTGTCAGAGGCACAGCGGGCCGGTCCTTTGATATTTCCAGACCGGCCCTGTGGGCTGGATTTAAGCACCCTGTGGCCCAGATGTGGCCCGTGGGCTTTGAGTTTGACACACCTGATTTATTACATTGATAATTTACTTTACTTTGTTTACTACCTTTACTTTGTATAACTCAAAGTCGTAGCTGAGCTACTAGAACTAGTCCAACATCTTAGACACTACACTAAGTAATGCTAGACATTGAGCTAAACTATGATGGTGATTTAATTTAGTTTGGCTCAGTATGGCTTAGCATATTGTGGAAACCAAATTAATTTTTAAAGTTGACCATGGCTTAGTAGAGCTTGTTATTTTTCAATAGTATTTCATCATTTTATGTATTTCAAAGGTTTCTCTGGTTTTAGATTGTTCATACATATTCCCCAGCCATGATCCCCACTTATAAAATAGAGAGTTGAGTTAAGAAACAAAATCTGAATAGAATACAGCCTGATTCCAGACATGCAGCCCACTTCTTAGTTTATCAAGATTGGAATCTTAATTTGTGTTGTGTGAACCACTGGGAAGTGAGCTTCTGAATTCATTTGAAGGTTCAATAAGGTTTGGAGGACCTCTATGTGAGCCCTTTTGAAGATGCCCCCAGCGCCAGAACCTGGGCTATTTGGTACATAGGAAAACATCTGCTCCAAGCTACATTTATATAAGTAGAATGATAGGGTATGCATTGAATAGCACCCATTACAGGTTTCCTATAAATTGATGTTTATGATTATAAGATGGCCACAACTTCATTAATTTGCAAGCATGGGCAAGGTTAATTTAACAAAGGCAAAAAAAAAAGCCATTCTTTTTATTAATCTTTTGCATCCAGTCTTACTACCATCTGGTGTACCCTGTTGAAAATAGGTATGCCTTACTAAGATCATGCTATCCCAAGGAAGATAAATAAATATCCTTAGCCAATCTAGAGGAAGTTGCTGTTTAGATTATAGAATGATTTAAAAATTACCCAAGTAGCCCTAAAAATTGTAAGATTCTTTTTTGGAGCCCAGTTTATGATGCTCAGGTTCTCAGTTACTACGAAACAATTCTGTCCAGCCTTCCTTGGGAAAATTTCCTGATCCCAAATTGTTTTGTCTCCCTTTGGCTCCAAATTCTATCTAGTATTTCCCAATACTATGTTGATTAGTGGAAGCACTTGAGTGTATTTCATAGTATTTGTGCATAAATGTGTAATCACTCTTTTAAAATATTATTTTTAAATCTTACTGTACAGTGTGTTTTTAAAGTGTGGTAGGAAAATGACAATTGATTTGTAGCAAAAAAATCATATTATTTAAAACATTTTTAATGTTCATATATATTTAATTTTCAACTTAAGCTTCTCCAGTAGAAATTTCAATGTAGATATATTGTAGATTGAATGCTATATCTTTCTGGGCAACTAAATATTTACAGAAATCAGGAAACATGCAAATGATGATCATTAGCATGGTTTAAATGCCTGTAATCAGGTCATAATTACACTGTCAGTATGGCTGCCAACCTGAACAATATACTCCCTCCCTCCTTTAATTAAGAATGATTTTCAGTTCAGTCTTGCATGATCAACCCCAGAAAATGATTTTAGAGCACTGCTTAAACCTGAACATATGATGATCTGGAATTTTTTAAAAAATAATCTTGTTTTCATATCACTCACCTTTTATAATGGAATGCATAAATACAGTAAATTCAGATTGGTTTTTGTTACTGCATTTTATCGCTTTTTCAATCACTTTCTTTTTTCCAGCTGTTTTGCCTACTATCAGTATGATCAAAAGTTTAGTATGATTCAGGTTTATTTATTTGTTTGATTTTAACTGTAATATATTGTTAAAATATTTTGCATATCTTTATGAGAAGAGGGCATGGATTTCCAAGAAGTGAATAGTATACACTGCATTGTGACAGAAATTCCTTATTTACATGCATCATTTACACAATGTAAGTGTGTAAGGACTAGTGCTTGTTTTGTGACATCAAAATGAATATTTTATCATTTTAGTAAAACCTTATCTTGCTGTGGACAGTGCTGGCAGGGAGATGTGTTATCTGACATAAGTCTAATGGACCGCTTCTGCCTGGGGCTCTCCTGGTTGGACACCCTCTTGGAAAAAACAGCTTCTGAGTCAGGGCTATGCTCATCTGGACTTTGGTTATCATTTGTTGGTTTGTTGCTGGAATATTTATATACTACCTACATCACTACTCAGTTTACTGTCCACAAACATAAATCAATGCTTTCTCCCCTGGGGTTTAAGTTAGTTTTGGTGTTGGGTCCCTTAACATTATCATAAAATAGGCTTGATGTGATTGTTACTGATTACTTTTTAACCTCTTCTTGTAGACCTCTTCTTGTAGACCTCTTTTTGTAGATTTCTTCTTGTAGACCTCTCCACTTTTTGGATTTTCTTGACCTGTATGGAGATTCTGTGCAACTAGAATCAAGTTGCCAAGTCTTAAGAGTTATTTATAGTTATTCAGGTAGAAACTAATTTTGCATATGTCAGCCGTCTTGAAATTTATTTTATTTTTATTTTAATAAAAATTTATTTTATTGCTGAATTTTGAGACTCTTCTATGCATTGAACAGGCAAACCATTGAAGTCTTAACTGGCAGTGCATAGAGAACTCTCAAAATTCATCCTGATCAGCCTTTTTAAAGATAAAATAAAATATCTTCAAGATTTTTGAAATGAAATCTGAGAAAATTGAATTTATTGCTAGGTCCAGAAAAGAAAATGTTCAGCCAAGATATGCAGATTTTCCCACTTCAATGAAATGAATCAATATACATCTAGGATTAAAATAAATATGAGGCTACTAGCAGACACATAGATATGAATTCAGATCATATAAATTCATATGTAAACTTATTGGAACAGATAACTGGGATTAAAAAAAAGGTAAAAGTAAAGGTTTCCCTTATCCAGTCATATCTAACTCTAGGGGGCAGTGTTCATTTCCATTGCCTAGCTGAGGGAGTCAGTATTGTCTGAAGACCCTTCCGTGGTCATGTGGCCCACATGACTATAGGCCAAGGCTCACATAATACTGTTACCTTCCCACCAAAGTGGTACCTATTTATCTACTTGGATTTGCATGCTTTCAAACTGCTAGGTTGGCAGGAGCTGGGGCTGGAACGGGAGCTCACCCTGTCATGCAGTATTTGGGTATTGAACTGCCAACCTTCTAGTTGTCAAGCCCAGTGTCTTAACCACTAGGCCACCACACCCCTTGTCACTGGGATACTTTGAGGATAAATTAAATCAGTCACTATGTAGTGCAATTTGTCTTCTTCCAGCCTCTTGATAGTAAGAAAAGTAAGCATTGCCACATATACTATGAATTCCTGAGATTCTTGGAATTATCAGGAAAAGAAAACAGGAAATTACATGGCTGTTGGTATCTCTTGTGTCTTCAGAATTAAGTCTTTTGCTTCAGTGGAAAGTATAACAGAGAAAGTATATTAAGGATGTATTTAAAACAGTCTGTGTTATTGTCTGTTGAGCTAAGTTTGTTCTTTATGAACTGGATGATCATAAAGGCAGCATAAATCATGTAAAGAATTCTCATTTGCTGTTTCTGCTTTTTGCAGATGGAGCTTATAGAGTAGAAATCCAGTCTGCTCCAGGATATTTTAGCTGAACTGAATGAGTCCATTAAACAAATGTAATAGGTTTTTGGAAAGACTTTCCTATGCATTTGAAACCAGATGTTTTACACAGAGAACATCTGGGAAGTATGGGTGTTCGTGTATATATACAGCACATTGGAAAATAGCTTTATTGAGCCCAGCTGGGTAGCTGCTTGGGATGTCGTTGTAGAATATAACAATCCAGTTGTTATAAGAAATAATTTATTTGAAGTGTTGCCATCAAATGAATGTTTGGCACAGGAGCCAGCATCTTTGTTTCATTTTGTGCACAAATTCTTCTCATTATCATTCCAACAAAACTTGCTATGACATTTTATATCCTGTTATATAAGCTAATTCAATCACGAGCATGCTTTTAAGTTGGTATGAACATTATAGAGCACACTGCAGAACAAAGTCAGTAGTTAAAAAAAGGGGTTGCTAAGATTAGGCTATCAAATGCAGTCACAGGATTTATGAAGAAATTGTACAAATTCACTTGTCCTGTTGCAAGGTATCATTATTATTTATAGCTTCATTCCTGTGCGCTTGTTAAAGCAATATAAAAGTAATTGCATGGGAATATATGTTTCATCAGAGTCTAATGAAATAATATACTATAATATGTTTTTATGTTTTCATATCATATTTTCATGCCATGTTTTCAAAGCAGTTTTCATTTTAACAATTATTGGAATTATTGATATTTGTAAAAAAAAAAAGAGTTTAATTCTTAGTAGGATCCTTTTTTTCATTTTGTGTTAAATTGGTTTTTCCACTTCACTTGATTTGCCAAGTAGAGGAAATATTTTTCTAGGTTCTGATGTAATAGCATAATAATTTCATTTCGGATAACTTAAATAGAAACTTTAAAGTCAGAAAGACTGGCTTAAATTGGTTGATTCCCATGGTGCAGTATAGGTAAACCTTAACTGACACAATTGGGACCAGAACATCCATCACTAAGTGATGCAGTCATTAAGTGAATAACACCCAATTTTACGACTTTTCCTGGGGTTAAGTGAATTGCGTGGTTGTTAAGTGAATCAGGCTTCCCCCATTTTATTTATTTATTTATTATTGCGATTTATATGCCGCCTTTCTCCCTAGGGACTCAAGGCGGCTTACAAAATGACAAATTCCAATACAAATCACAATGAAATAAAATTAAAATCAGCAACCCTATTAAAAACAGTTTAAAATTATGACAGTGTACCGCCAAACGGATCAGTTGAGTTGACGAAAGAGCCACGTCTTCAGCTTGCGACGGAAGGAAAGAAGGTCGGGGGCTGTCCTGAGCTCGGTGGGCAATCCATTCCAGAGGGTCAGGGCTCCCACAGAGAACGCTCTCCTCCTGGGGGCCGTCAGCCAACATTGTTTGGCTGACGGCACCCTGAGGAGGCCGACTCTGTGAGAGCGCACAGGACGGTGGGAGAGCGGCTGGAGATGGTCCTGCAAGTACCCTGGGCCTAAGCCATTGCCTTTGCTTGTCAAAAGATCCCCGGGAAGATCACAAATGGTGACCGTGTGACCCCAGGATGCTGCACAACTATTGTAAATATACGCCAATTGCCCAAATTTTGATCATGTGACTGCAGGAATGCTGCAACTGTTCAAAGTGTGAGGACAAGTTGACACTTTTTTTCAGCATTGTAACTTCAGATCAGACAGTTATTAAACAAATGGTGTAAGTTGAGGGCTATTTGTACAAGTTTTTAAAATAGTTCTCTACGGAATGGCATGTTTTATAGTATTTGCTGAAATTAAATTCTAGCTAAAATAACCAGAATAAAATGTTCTATATGCTGGATGTGGTGGTATATCATGTTTGTGATAAAGAAATTGATTTAACTTACAATATCTGTTTTTTTAAAGGATGTGAACTAGGCAAAACTTCTTCCCCTAGTCTTATACTCTGAACAATGTATGAAGTTGAGAGTGCTGATACACATTTTTTAAAGTGACTTCATAGATTAACAAATATGTTTACCTAACACATAAAAAGGTAAAAGGTTCCCCTCGCACATATGTGCTAGTCGTTCCCGATTCTAGGAGGCAGTGCTTATCTCCGTTTCAAAGCAGAAGAGCCAGTGCTGTCCAAAGACGTCTCCTTGGTCATGTGGCTGGCATGACTAAATGCCAAAGGCGCACAGAACGTTGTTACCTTCCCACCAAAGATGGTCTCTATATTTCTACTTGCATTTTTTACGTGCTTTCGAACTGCTAGGTTGGCAGAAGCTGTGACAAGTAATGGGAGCTCAGTCTGTTACGTGGCACCAGTGGTGGGTTGCCCCTGGTTTGGACCGGTTCACAAGAAGGCTCCGCCTACTGCAGAGTCAGTGGGTGGGAGGCTCCGCCCACTGACCCGGATGTCAGCATAGGTGATCTGCACATGCGCAGAAGCTTCTGCACATGCGCAGAAGAGCGTGCACACGCGCGCAAACACAATGCGAACCAGTAGTAAAGTTAAGTAGAACCCACCCCTGCGCGGCACTAGGGATTCAAACAGCTGAACTGCCGACCTTTCGATCAACAAGCTCAGTGTCTTAGCCCCTGAGCCACCGCGTCCCTCTGCCTAACACTTAAAAGGTAAAAAAATTAAAATCAGACATAACCCTGGCAAAGAGATTCCATGACTGTGATAATCATTGCCCAAATAGTCTCAGTATCCCTCCCCAGGATGTCTGTAAATTTCATAAATAAAAATGTAGACTAGAAATGAATTGTAGGGACCCTATTAATAAATAATTTTACCTTCACAGGTTTCATAGAGAACCATTCACTATTGCAAAGTTATATTCTAATGAATCCTTGTTTTATGTTACTTGATTATAAACAAAACATTACGCCTGAATTCTTTTTAATGCTCAATCACTCCAACTTGCTCCTATGTCAGTGAGAACAGCTAAATTAACCAGGAGTTGCTGTATGTACCAGTGGTGGGTTTCAAAATTTTTTACTACCGGTTCTGCGGGTGTGACTGTGGGTGTGGCATGGCTTTGTGGGCGTGGTTTTGTGGGCATGGCAGGGGAAGGATACTGTAAAATCTCCATTCCCACCCCACTCCAGGGGAAGGTTACTGCAAAATCCCCATTTCCTCCCGATCAGATGGGACTTGGGAAGCAGAGAATAGATGGGGGCAGGGCCAGTCAGAATTTTTACTACCGGTTCTCCGAACTACTCAAAATTTCCGCTACTGGTTCTACAGAACTGGTCAGAACCTGCTGAAACCCACCTCTGGTATGTACAGTGCAGTAGGGAAAAAATAGTGTTATGTCTGAATTGGGACTCCTGGTGCTGCTAGCAAATTAATAATTGAAATTAGTATTTGAAGTTGGCCTTTGAATTTAAGCTCCTTTGAAGAGCAAGAAGCCAAGATCTAGATTTGGTTATATCTCCTACCTTCTTTATCTTGCTTAGTTCTTGGTTGTTTTTTTTATCTTTGCATGCCTCTTACCACGGCACACACATGGTCTGGTTTATAAAAGTATGCTCATGGTTTCCCACCCCCCCACCCCTTCTGTGTTCTTCTGATGCCTCCTTTGTCTCATGTCCAACTGAAGCAGTTTAAAGTCATCCTTTGCTATCCCACTTCAGCTGTAGTATTTTTCCCTCTTTCCCTGGTACCTTTTTTTTTGCTGGCTCAAGGACTACTGGTCAGCACTTTAATTCAGCCATCTGGAAGAGCTTATTTTTAATTTTTCTCTGTTTGCTATTCTTAAAAAGTTATTTTGAAGATCTTGTAATATGTTGGATACTTTGCTTTTTCAAACAAATGGATTTAGACTTGGAAGTTGATGATTAAAAACCAAGGTTAATAAATGAAATATATTCAAATCAGGTTGAGAAACATCATGAATGAGCCAAACTGCACCTTCATGATTGAGTTTCTCTATGAGCAGAAGACTGGGAATGAAAGCTCCATTGAAAAGTGAAGTTTTCTCCTGCATGTAAAATATGATAATATGCCTCTTCTGGTGTAAAAGCAAGAGAGAAAGAATTCTTGTTATGTAAAAAAGCATTCCCTTTTCATATATATAGGAAGCAAAAAAAAAATTGCATCAACCAGATAAAAGATTAAAATTAAGACAGGTATTTAGAAAAAAGAAGACACTTTTGTCTAGCCCTGCACAGGATGGATAAAAAGGACTTGTAGGGCATAGTAAGGCCAGGAACAAATTTTTTACCCCTGATTTAGTTTATCATGAATGGAATGACACATGGTCAGGTTTTGAAATAGTCTGCCAATTTCAACCCATTTGTAAGAAATGCCACCAATTTGGCCAAGTGAAAATGAAGACCAAAAATAAATAAAAGTTAGGCAATTTTGATACAAACTAAATATAACTGCAGTTTTAGGTTTTTTTTGGTGGACTTGGCACTCAGTATTGGTCAACATTGCTAATGTCAAAATGATGGCTTCATGTTTACAGTTGTGGAACAGTTTTCATTTTCATTCCAGTTGTGAAACTTTCTGAGAACTTCTCCACCCCTTTTTTGGATGAGATATGAGTTTGCTTTGAAAGATACCCGGGTTTCTTTTTATTCATGGCACTTCTTGTGGGATAATTTTTGGTGCTTGTTTTCTAAAACAGGTTATGTCTTTGACGTTTTGAGAGTTCCTCCAGATTTCTCTTCTTTGTTTCAAGTTACTTCTCTCCTTCCTGCCATGTGTCATTTTGGATGACAAAATGTGTGAAGTTCTGGTAATCATAGATATTCTGTAACCACAAAGGGTTTGATTTCAGCTATTTGCTGTTTCGAGCTACCTTTTTTCCTCATGTTTTTAAAGTACAAAATTTAGGAAATACGTTAGCAACATTACATTCTTGTTCCTACTAACTAGACACCAAAGTATGTGTTGTTTATATCATTTGTAAACATTCCACATACTATAATCATCACTGCTCTAAGAGAGAAAAGTAATTCAGGATTCTATTACAGAACTTCTGAAGCTTTTTGTCTCTTTCTCTCTCTCACACACAGACATGTATATAAGTATTAACATCATTAAATGTTGCTTCCTAGGTAAATCCTCCAAACGAAGTCTGCACTACCAGATTTACTTTGAATTAATTAAAATATGGTGCATTATTCTTTCTAAGTGCAAAAATACAATTTTCCAGAAACTTTTGCGGGATACAAGCCAAGTTGCATTTGCACTGTAAGGTACAGCAAGTATGAAACAATGAAGGGATATCATTCTTTAGCATGCAGAGTTCAGGAAGTACGCATAAAAATCCTGTTATCACATGTGGGTAGGAAGGGAGTTGCAAATGTACCTTCCACCCTTTGGCTTACGTAACTGTAGCATAAATCATTTAGGATATAATTGCTTATTTTAATTACACAGGCTCTCTTTGAATCTGTGCATCATTGAGGGACTAAATATTTTCTTCTAATCTTCTAATCTCCCTGTTGAAAGAATGTTTCTTCCAATGAGAAAAATGGAGAAAATGAAATTGCAATTTAAAAGCATCCTGGTTATTGTACAAAGAATACATCAAATTATTAAAGTAACATATTGCATTGATACTTGATTTGTGATGCCTAAAAGGGAAGTATTTTTTTCAAGCTGAAGCATATGAATTGTAAAGCATCATACATTTTTAGTCTTTTTTATATAGATATATTGAGGTTAAATATTGCAAACTGTTAATTATTTACATGAATTCTCTTAAACCATCACAATAAAATCATTTTAGAGTCAATGTGCAAAGAATGAAAATAAAGTCTAAGGTGTTTCGATCTCTTGACTCTTATGCATAAATAATGCATCTTTGCTCCTTGATGCTATTTGCAAGAAAAATGTAATAAAAGAGTTTAATTTTAAAGTTTCCTCTTTTGCAGTTTTATCTGTATTCTTTCTGGAATCTTTTAGGCCTCACAGGCAGATGGCATCAAGATAAATAATTGCAGAAAAATAAAATATGTAAATTGCAAAGGAAAATAATAGCAAATTCAAAACACCTGAGGACACACTTAAATTAGCTTGTGTTGACTGCAAATTGTCCCACTGATTGCTCTTTAGGATTATTGTAGTAAAATCTTTTAACAGTCCCCCTAAATACTAGGTTTGTATCACTTCTAAATACAGGTAGTTTTCAATTTATAACTGTAATTTCACCTGTAATTTCCTTCGTAAATCATGATGGTTGTAACTTGAGGCACCTACCTGACCAGATCCAATGTTATGACATGTTTTGTGGTGGTCATTAACAGATTGCAGGGATCATTAAATGAACGAAGTAGTGGACATTATACGAACCCAGTGGTTATTAGAGGAATCAATGTATTCCTAAGGTGGGTTTTTTTTTGCCAGAAACTGACTGAAAAAGCTGAAAACTGGCAAAATGTGACCATGGAATGCTGCAACCGGCATGAGGTGAAATGGTTGCCAAGCGCCTGAAATGCAGTCATGTGACCGCGAGAGGAAAGGTATGCAGCCATTGGAACTCTAGAACCAGATGATAGATTGCTTTTGGAGGGTATGTTGTAACTTTGAACACTTGCTAAGCTACTGGTCATAAGTTGGGGGCTGCCTGTAATGAATTTGATTTTAGATGTACATTATTGTCTTTCTAAAGCTACACAGTATATGGAGACAACCTGGCTTAAGGGAACAGAAAAATTGATATGTGCAAGCAATTTAACTGTCCCATCCTTAACTTTCAAAACCTTGCTCTTCCTCTGGAAAATCCTCTGAAATTTCCCTGGTTTTGATTTGAAATAATTTCGTATAATAATACCAGGATCATAGTTATTCTGCAATTTGGATCACTCAATAAACCAAATAAACATACATAATTTATAATATATTATCTACCTGTGTTTCCCCGAAAATAAGACCCTGTCTTATAATTTTTTGAACCCTGAAATAAGCGCTTGGCCTTATTTTTAGGGAGGTCTTATTATTTTGGGGTGCGTGGAGCAAGATGGGGTTACTCTTGCCATCTTACCTGATTTCCAGCTCTGTCTCCCTAACCCAGGGGTCAGCAACCTGTGACTCTGGAGCCGCATGTGCAGGGTGGATTTGATTTAAATCGAGTTGATTTAAATCACAATTTAAATCATGATTTAAATCACTAGTAAAAAGGCTTGATTTAAATCAACTCGATTTAAATCATAATTTTTAAAGAGCAACTGTCATCTCTGCTTCTCCTTTGACCCACTGTTGACTCACCGATAGTCCCAGTGTTGCAGAATATACAGCCTCATGCTGCATAACTAAGCTCCATTTCATGCTGAATAAACTAAATTATTTATGTATCTTAAATAGAAAACTATCTTACGATAGATTTTTACCCCAAAAGTTTTTTATTAAAATAAATTCGATAAAAATCAAAAAAATCCGATTTAAATCAAAAAAATCCGATTTAAATCAAAGAAATCTGATTTTTTTTGATTTTTTTAAAAAAATCATTGATTTTTATCCACCCTGCGCATGTGGCTCTTTCACCCCTCTGCTGAGGCTCCCTGTCACTCAAAATATGCATTACAACCTCCAATGTGCAACATCCAACCCTGGTAGGTCAACCATGGATAAATCCAAGAAAAGAAAAGTTTCAGAAGAAAACAGAACATTTAATTCAACTACATATGCTAGTTTTGTGGCCGCTCAAGAAATAGTCAGGCACGGGAAGGGTTTTATGGCTTCAAATGGCTCTTTGAGTGTTTAAGGTTGCAGACCCCTGCCCTAACCCTAACCAGAGGAAATGGTGTGACCTGCTGTGCATGTGTTTAAATATTTTTGGGGAGGGCTTATTTTCAGGGGAGGCTTATTTTAGCGCATGCGCTCAAAAGCCCGATTGGGCTTATTATCAGGGGATGTCTTATTTTTGGGAAAACAGGGTATATGTAATGAAGGAACTATTAAAGGTGAAAATGCTTTAAAGCAATTTGATACATTTTAAGCATATTTCCCAATGGCAGAAATATACTTCTCACCATCAGGGAACTATGTTTATTTTTATTCTTTCCTTTCCAAACTAAAATTCTGTTCCAAACATAGATTAGAATTCCAGCTGTATCAAATTACTATTTTTAAATCAGAAATCAGATGGGCTTAATAAAATGCACAAACTTAATTAGGATAGAGTGTTGGGGAAATGAAATATATTTTAAATCATTTTGTTTTTTATTGTTGGGTCTTCAAGATTAAATAACATTTATTTCTACTTATAAT
The DNA here is from genome assembly GCF_059756535.1 of Pantherophis guttatus. Classification (NCBI taxonomy): domain Eukaryota; kingdom Metazoa; phylum Chordata; class Lepidosauria; order Squamata; family Colubridae; genus Pantherophis; species Pantherophis guttatus. The sequence continues at coordinate 25,322,496 of NC_142069.1, read as the reverse complement.
TTAGATATTCTTTTAAATAGAAATTTATCTTTTTGTGGAAACACAAAATGTAGATAAATAACCAGAAATTCTGAAATGCTGAGAACTATTTGTACCTAAAATTAAAATTGTAAGTGGATGAATTTAAAATTAGAGAAATTATTTAATTTTAATTTTTAATTTAATTTCGAATTTATATACCGCCCTTCTCCCTGAGGACTCAGGGCGGTGTACAGCCAAGATAAAAAACATAGAATACAAATATTAAAACATTTAAAAATATATATAAAATTTGGCCCAAAAAATTAAAAATCGCAGACTAATTAAAAGGATTTAAAAATTTTTAAATTTCTTCTTAAGCCAACCCGGCTTGCTGAAAAAGATAGGTTTTCAGGGAACGACGGAAGGCATTGAGGTCCTGGATTCTTCTTATCTCCGGGGGCAACTGATTCCAGAGGGTGGGAGCCCCCACAGAGAAAGCCCTCCCCCTGGGGGCCACCAGCCTACATTGTTTGGCTGATGGCACCCTGAGGAGGCCCTCTCTGTGGGAGCGCACGGGTCGATGGGAGGTCATCGGTAGCAGCAGGCGGTCTCGGAGATAGCTAGGCCCTATGCCATGGAGCGCTTTAAAGGTGATAACCAACACCTTGAAGCGCACCCGGAAGACCACCGGGAGCCAGTGCAGCTCGCGCAGGAGTGGTGTTACATGGGAGCGCCATGTTGCTCCCATCACTACCCGCGCTGCTGCATTCTGGACCAGCTGGAGCCTCCGGGTGCTCTTCAAGGGGAGCCCCATGTAGAGAGCGTTACAGTAGTCAAGGCGAGAGGTGACGAGGGCATGAGTGACTGTGCACAGGGAATCCCGATCAAGAAAGGGCCGCAACTGGCGAATCAGGCGAACCTGATAAAAGGTCCCCCTGGTAACAGCCGTCAGATGTTCCTCCAAAGACAGCTGCCTATCCAGGAGGACTCCCAGATTGCGAGCCCTTTCAGTGGGGGCCAAAGACTCGCCCCCAATAGTCAGTGATGGAGTCAACTGACTATATCGGGATGCCGGGAGCCACAGCCACTCAGTCTTGGAAGGGTTGAGCCTGAGCCTGTTCCTCCCCATCCAGATCCGCACAGCCTCCAGGCACTGGGACATCACTTCAAGGGCATCGTTGGGGTGGCCTGGGGTGGAGATGTACAGCTGGGTGTCATCAGCGTACTGGTGGTATCTCACCCCAAAGCCACGGATGATCTCGCCCAGCGGCTTCACATAAATGTTGAACAGAAGGGGCGAGAGGACCGATCCCTGCGGCACTCCACAAATGAGAGGCCTCGAGGTCGACCTCTGCCCCCCTGCCAACACAAACAGCGACCGGTCGGAGAGAAAGGAGGAGAACCACCGTAACAAGGTGCCTCCCACCCCCAACTCTTCCAGCCAGTGCAGCATGATACCATGGTCGATGGTATCAAAAGCCGCTGAGAGATCTAATAGGACCAGAACAGAGGAATAACCCCTGTCCCGAGCCCTCCAGAGATCATCAACCAGCGCGACCAATGCCGTTTCCGTGCTGTGCCCAGACCTGAAACCTGACTGGAACGGATCCAGATAGGATGTTTCCTCCAGGAATTGTGGAAACTGTTGCGCGACCACACTCTCAACAACCTTCGCAATGAAGCGAAGGTTGGAGACAGGACGATAGTTAGCCAATATTGCTGGGTCCAATTATGACAAATCATCATAATAATTCAAAATTCAAATTGCCTAGAAGGAACGTCATCTGATAATCCATCAAGTATCCTTGTTTGTCTTCCTAAAACCATAAACCATCTTTAGCTGTGGATAGTGCTGCATTTCCCCTACACATACAGAGACAGTATACAACTAAAGTTAGGGTTAGGGTAGGGAAGAAGCCGCAGCTGTGGCCAGGAGGGCCTTTGCACAGCTTCCTGTTGGTTACCAGTTGTTCCCTTTCCTGGACTACAAGGTTCTGCCCAAATAATTCATGCTTTAGTCACATCCTGAATGGACGACAGTGCACTCTACATCTGGCTGCCTTTAAAGAGCATCTACGGTAGAAGATATAGCTAGTATAGAATGGTGTGAACAGCTATGTGTACTCCTCAATCAGCACATGTTACTGCTCTGCAAGCTGCAAGTTTGAATCTGGGTTCAATCCATGATCCTGGCTGCAATTTTAAACCCTTCATGGCTTGGAACTGTGTATTTGAGGGACTGCCTCTTGCTGATTATGTCTATCTGTCCCATTAGAGACAGAAGAGGTATGCTCTGTGTTCCATTTGCCAAGGAATGCTACCTAGTGAGGCTGAGGAAAAATGTGGCCCTCACCCTTTGGAATATGATTCCCCCAGAGATCACATTGACCTCTTCCCTCTTGGCCTTACATAAGGTCTTAAAGTCTTGGTTATGTCACTAGGCCAGGGGTCAGGAAGTGGGGCTGTGCATGTCCATCAGTTACATTAATTTATTATTGTTTTATTCCTGGTTGCTGTTTTCACATGTATTGTTTTTTCTTTTCTTGTTTTTTATGTTTCTATATTTTCTTTCAACACTGTTATCATGAATTAGAAACCCTGGCCATATAAATTAAAATACATAAATCCAAATTTCGTAGAAATATCTGTCTATCTACCACCTATCCTGATTCCCCCCCCCCCCAAAAAAGGGTGGGAAATGCAGGATTATTCTACGTTGTTCTCTCCAATAATATGAGATATAGTACTTAAGAATGAAACAAACATGTTTCCAGGTCTTAACTCACAGTAAAATAGACATTCAAGGAGAGCAAGAGGAATGGTCTACAGCTTCTCCCTGAATCTGTTTTTATTAGAATATATATAAAGAGTCGGTGTATAGTTTACTATTATTATATTTGCTTTTTACTTTCACATAAACTTGGTAGTCATATTTTATTTAAGGAAATAGCAACAACACTGTATATATTTATCTATAAGCCTGTCCTTGGATAAGCCAACTCTTGAATTTTTAATCAAAATATCATGAAAAATGCACCATCTGCGAGTAATCCAATCCTTGAAATTTTTGTATTTTTACTTTTCACAATTGGTTTATCCGTGGGTGGTGCATTTTTTATGATATTTTGAATAAAAATTTGAGGGTCTGCTTACCTGCAGAACGGCTTATATGGATATACCTGTACTTTAAAAATATATTATCATATATACTTGCATGTAAGCCCATGTATGGCTAAAACAAACCCAATTTTTCGGGCATACTTTGGCACCTAAAATTATAATCTTATCCAGGAATCTATGCTATTGTTAAATTCTATGGCCATTTGGATAGATAAAAAGCTTCAAACTATAATTATTTTTAAAAAACATTTCTGGATCATTGCAGACTTGTTGAAATATTTCCTTGGATAGTGTTATTAGAAATCAGCTCTTTTGGTATATTTTTCTATCTTGTGATAGAGTGCACAGTTGTGAGTGTCCAGCAACTGTCCTCCAGTCCTAAGAGGACTTGAAACATAGAAGAATTATTCTAGAGAAAATTGGAGACAGTGGAAGAGGAAGAGGGAGAAAGGGAGAGAAAAAGAGAAAGAAAAAGAAAAAGAGTAAAAATTGAAAGACAGCTTTACTGAAGTTTATGGTCAAAATATGGAATATTTTTGTGATACTATTTTTACTCTCATTGAATTATGGAACAACATCATTTGGATTTGCCTCTTATATTCTTATAATCTTGTACATATTGTGTTATACTTGGTGCTGCCCTTGAAGATTTCTCTCAAACTTCATTAGTTTGGGAGAAACATATTTCACTGTCCCTTAAACCAATAGCCAATAAGATGTTTTTCATTTCAGAGAAGTAGTGCTTACCTTTCAAAAATCTAAATGACTTGATATTTAGTAATCCAAAGGATGATCTTTTTTCACTGAATCCCATCCAAACTTTGTATTAATAATTTAAAGGGGGAAAAAAAATCTCCTTTCTATTTAGAGTTGGTACGTAAGATTATCCAACACTGGATGAATTCCAGCTTTGTATGTAGAAAGTCCCAATTTAAATCCCCATCCTCTCCAAGAAGGCTAGAAACATCCTCCTCATGACAATCTGGTGTGCAATCAGTGCCAACAATAAAGGCCAGGAAGGAAAAACTTCTTACATTATAGCTTTTTATATTACCATATCTGTGCTTACTTTGAAAGATATTAATAATTAAAGCAATTTTAATGTTTAAGAATTGAACAGTAGCTCTTAAACCTTGTAATATATTGAAGTATTCTTCTGAAGGAAGAGTATACTGGTAGTCCTTGACTTATGACTATTTGTTTAGCGAATGTTCAAATTTATGACGGCACTAAAGAAAAAGATCTATGACCCATGGCCAAAGTTATGGACATTGCAGTGTCTCTCTGGTCACAGGATCAAAGTTTTGGGCACCTGGCGGCCTGCCCACTTTTATGACTGCAGAAGCGCTGAACAGCCCCCACCTGCCCATCTCCTACCCACCCACCTGTGCACTTTTGGTCCCCTGCCGCCCCAGCTGATCTTCACTGTATACTTGCTTCTACTGCTGACAAGATGTAGAAGCAAGAATACCAGCTGGGGCTGACTTTGCACTGTGAAAAAAAAATAAATAAAGGAAAAAGGCCCAGAACTGTTCCAAAGAGTGAATGAATGAGGCTGGGACTGGCTTTATGCTGTGAAAAAGGAGGGGGAAAGCCACAGGGGCTTGTGCTGCAAGGTGGTGTGGGAGATTAGGACTGATCTGGGGCAGCTTTCCAAGGCATGACGAGCTGCCCCATTTCTAGGGCTTACCTTGCAAGGCAGGATGCAGAGAAGTTATGTGACGTCTTGCTTTATGATTGCATCACTTAGTGACAGAAATTCAAGTCCCAGTTGTGGTTGTAAGTCAAGGGCTACTTGTAAAGCAACTCTTCATGAGATTTAGATCTGAATTAAAAAGAGTTCGGAAGGAGCATTTGTTAAGTTTTATACAAATCAAAAATTATATTCTGTTTTTCAGGGTTAGATTTTTGTACTGCATGCCATTTATGCTCTCATCTCCTATTGATCATGTAGACTGAGATCCCAAGTATATTCCCTTCCCTATGTGGTATGATTGTTTCCCTTACCCAAAATGGTGAAGAATTTATTCTTTTCTATGTTTGACAATAACATCCTTTTAACATTCTTTCTGAGAACCAAATACAGGACTGTTCTATGCTATACATATTTTAAAATCAATGTCTATATTTATTTTTTTCCTTAGGAATGCATGCATGGATCCAAAAACCACCCACATGCTTTTTTTTTTTCATGCTTAGAATATATGCACTTTCATAGCCTCTCCCACAGAGCAGAATGAAAGAAAAAGAAAAACCAGACTTTTCTGAACACTTGAAACTGCTTTCTGTCCCTCAGGAATTGCTCAAGGATTTCTCTTTTTTAAAAAATACCAGGGGTTAAATGCTTCCGGTTCGGACCAGATCGCCTGATCTGATAGTGATGGCGGCGGGTGGTTCGGAGAACAGGTAGCAAAAATCCCTGCACCCCCCCCCCCAATGCCCAGCTGAGCCGCGCGATCATCAGAGGCTTTTTTTTTGCTTTTAAAAGCATTTTTTCTACCTCTTCGGCTGAAAAAATGCTTTTAAAAGAAAAAAAAGCCTCTGACAATCAGGCAACTCAGCTGGGATCGTCAGAGCCTTTTAAAAGCATTTTTTTAACAACCTCTTTGGCCGAAGAGTTTGTAGAAAAAATGCTTTTAAAAGGGGGGGGGGAAGTTGGCCACACCCACCCAGTCACATTACCCCACCATCACCAAGCCACGCCCACAGAACTGATAGTAACAAATTTTACATTTCCTCACTGAAAAATATGTATTTAAAATGACATCCAGCCTAACTAACAATAAGACAGTTGAACTGATCTCTCAAATTAAAGTTTGATATAAAAAGAATATAGAAATATAGTAAGTTTTATATTATAGGAGACCATGATGAAGATCACCTTTTTTCCTAGAAGAATAGAGGTTTTATGCAGGAAATCCTTGCAATCTTGTTTTTAAAAATTTGATGATGGACTTTACTGTACAGGGGCAGGAACTAAAATAAATTGGCATTGCAACCAGAAGATAGAAACATTTTTTTGTTCATATTCTCCACCTAAATAAAATAAATTACTTATTTTGAAAATAATATGCAATTCTATTCCTGAGTAAATCAAATAGTAAATTAAATGTACTCTAAACAAAGCTAATGTTTCATAGCATGTGAATAATAACTCCATAGTTATTCATAAAATATTTTGTATTGTTGGTGAAATAACATGCAGAATCAGCCTTAAAAATAATAATGTATATTAAATACATTTGATAGCCTTTTATGTATTTTCCTCTATCTTCTAGTATCTGATAGTAAAAATTAAAATCACACAATGAAATTAATAGAAAGTTTCCTACTTCATTTTAACTTAAAGATAAGACTTAATAATATATGTTTAAAAAGGACTATTATTCAGAAATATTGTGGAATGAAAAATTATATATTTTGAACCAAATAATCTTGGATATCAAGCAGACGGAAGCATTGACAAATAATTGTATCATAAAAGTCTAATTACTATGCATTAAAATGATTCAGCTGTTGCATATCTATGTTTTGAAAACTTGCATCTTGTATTTTAAAGGAAATTATATGTATATAGAGGCAGAGGTTTATTCATTCGGAATATGGATGGTTCAGATGTCCACATCTTGCCCAATTTGATCTTGGTAGCCTTTTAAATTCTTGCCTCTGACATGTAATATATATTTCCATGACTGCCCAATTATGATAAAGGATTGGCTATTGTTTCCTCTGTTCCCATGGATTTTTTTGGGGGGGGGAGGTAGATATCTACTCAGATGATTAAGGAAGGATGCAGGAAGGGTATGGTTACTGAGTGATTACTAAGTGCTTCAGGAAATATGGAAGTTCAGGATTCAGAGAGCAATATGAGAAGTAAGACTTTCTTGTGGAATCATAGCTAATGGAAATAGATCATGAGTTCATATCTTAGATTTTTAAAAATTTGTTATACTGTAGTTTGTATATGAAATTAGACAGTAACAACAACAACAACAAAGAATTTTGGCCTATCCAGGAAACTTCCAATGTTTAATTTTGGAGTTAAAATTTGCACAACTCAACTCAACTTTTATTTGATTTTTATTATTTTTTCATGTGCATATATGCTGTGAAGAAACATAAGAAACCATGGTATCAGTATAATAATCAAGCATCTTATAAATGTGTTTTGCTAGTTGGGGCATATAATCATAAAGAAATAAATAACTAAACACATATCTCAAGTATGCTATTACTGCCTTTTCCAATGTGGATGGTATTTGGCATAATGCAAAATATATATGTATGTATATGTGTATGTATATGTATGTATGTATGTATGTATGTATGTATGTATGTATGTATATATATATATATATATATATATATATATATATATATGCGATATTTTTGCAATCAGGGTTTTTTCCTATGTTGAAAGATGTTAAAATGGCCATGGTGGGATGAAATCTCTATTCATCACTTTCAGACCTGTCAGACATTTTATGTTGTTTCTTCTGTGACTTATGGGAGACTGGGATAGCACTATTTCGGCCTTTTTAGACCTCTTCAGCCAGACACACCCATATTTTGTGACTCCTCCCTGTAGAGGTCAAATGTTTATTTCTTTTGATTCATAGGTATAAATGTGCGATATTTTTGCAATCAGGGTTTTTTCCTACGTTGAAAGATGTTAAAATGGCCATGGTGGGATGAAATCTCTATCCCAGTCTCCCATAAGTCACAGAAGAAACAACATAAAATGTCTGACAGGTCTGAAAGTGATGAATAGAGATTTCATCCCACCATGGCCATTTTAACATCTTTCAACATAGGAAAAAACCCTGATTGCAAAAATATCGCACATTTATACCTATGAATCAAAAGAAATATATATATATATATATATATATATATATATGTGTGTGTGTGTGTGTGTGTGTGTGTGTGTGTGTGTGTGTGTGTGTTTTCTTCTAGCCAGGTTTTCCCTACGTAGCCAAGGCTAGCCAAGGGAAAACCTGGCTAGAAGAAAAACACACATAAACCCTACGAAGAAGTAAGAATATATATATATATATATATATATATATATATATATATATATATATATATATGTAGGTTTTTGGTTATTCGGGTTTTCTCCCGCGTAAAATTGGAAGTGTCTTGGCGACGTTTCGACGAAGTCTCATTCGTTATCTTCAGGCTGGTGTTTTCGGCTTCGTGCTTCTAGGAGCACGAAGCCGAAAACACCAGCCTGAAGATGACGAATGAGACTTCATTGAAACGTCGCCAAGACACTTCCAATTTTACACGGGAGAAAACCCAAATAACCAAAGACCTACATAAAAATACCCATGAAAACCTCCAAACACACACACACACACACACACACACATATATGCATATATAAATTTTATTTTGCTCATTCCATGTTTTATCAGCATCAACCATCTTTATTTATTTTCTGAACTCTCCTTATAGATTACTTTTATTACTTTATTTTAAGAGTAATGTCAATTTCCTGAATTTATAGGTTGCAATAAAATCCATCCGTAAGGACAAAATTAAGGATGAACAAGATATGGTACACATCAGACGGGAGATTGAGATTATGTCATCTCTCAGCCATCCTCATATCATCACCATATATGAAGGTTAGTGACATCATTTATACCATTTAAGTTTTCTTAAAAGCAGTTTAAATACCAGCAGATTTTTCTACAATAACTACTTTTCCAATGTATTTCCTTGGATGACATGGTTAAGGTATGTTCATGAACGAAGCATCGCAGATATTTGATATAGAGGCACTTGTTAAAATATTTGTACCATTGGAGATTAGTTTCTCAAGGAACTTCAGGCCAAGAAACTACAACAAAATCTAGATGTCACTATGCATACTGTATATTCAAGTAGCAGTTTCCTTCCTCATTCAAGCTTCAAAAACGAATTCATCTCCAGTGTATCAAAACCATGTAACAATATTGTCACCACCATAGAAATCGTATAGAATCCAAACTTCCAGCCATTGTTTTTCTCAGGGGGTTCATTGATAGGTGTAGTATTGTGACTTTGCTTCATGCTGAATGAACTTGGATGGTTCTCAGAACTGAGAATCTGTGGAGCAAAGAATTTTGCAGACATAGGAAAAATAAATGAAGGCCAGAGACGAGGAAAGATTTTATTTAAGATTCTTTTAATCTGAGTCCAGTTTGGATCAAACTTTCAGCTGTTATGACAATAGTATAAACATTATCATCCCAGAGTAGGTGGTTAGAGCAAACCCATATGGACCTTCTAAATTGATCTTGCTTTTGCAGACATCTATTTAGCAGATGAGACTTAGAAAGTAGTGTCTTACAATAGTATATACTGTATTAATTGTCTCCAGATGCTTTGTTGAATTTTTTTTGTTTTCATATTTGCCTAGTAGTGTCCATTACTTTAGATAAAGCATTTATTAAAATGTGTTCTTTTGGCAAGCAATTTTTTCCTAAGCTGCCATCCATGTCATTTACACTTGTGCTATTATAAGGAACTATAAACTAATATAAAACATAAAACAACCTTTAAGTCCAACCTAGTTGCTTCCAGTTTATTTAATTTAAACCAGTGTAACCTGGGCAAAGATGCTGTAGGTGGTTGCTTCCTACATTTGTAACTGGCACATGTCTGATTAGACGACTTTGATGGGAATACCAAACTCTGATTCAATTTTTCACTTGCAAATTTTCAGTCATTTAATGATTTTTATTTTATTTTATTGACATGTGGTTGTGTCATTTAAATAAGCCATATATGCCATGGAGCCTACATTGGTAACGTGGCTTAAATATTTTGATGATCAGGCTGTAGTACAAATAAAGGAAGTCCATAAAGAGCTGGCTGTTTTTGGACTATAGTGGCTGGAGCCCCCTGTGTTGAATGTTAGATGAAAATGTTTGGAATATTTACGGTCTTGTTCTTTTTTTCTTTTTTCTGCTCTGATTTGAGTTTTTTGTTTCTTGTTCTGTATTATAAAGTTTAGGGTATTGTGAGCCATCCAAATTGTTTGGAGTTGAGTGTCACACAACTAAAACAAATAAATAGCTATTCATCTGATTCGTAGTTGCAAAGGCAGAAATTGAGTGTAATTATAAGTGTACATCTTACTTTCATATTCACAGATATTAAAGCAATTAAGGATAGAGGCATGTTCATGATTCACTAATTTGAAGAGTAGTTTTGAGTTCTTGATTTATATGGGGCTGTACGTCTAACTGATTTGTGAAGTAAGATGGTTAGAGAGTATTCCAGCGAAAATAGCATGCTGGATCCCCAAAGCTTAGTCTGCCAGGCTTCCCAGAGAAAAAGCTAACACAATCCTGGGTTGTATAAAGAGAGACATAGAATCAAGATCACGTGAAGTATTAGTACTGCTCAGGGGTGAAATCCGACCAGTTCGGATCAGATCAGGTGAACCGCTAGGGACGATTGGATTGAGTTTGCCGAACCGATAGCAATCACCCCTGTTTGGCCCCTCCCATGCCCGCCTGGTTGCCCGGTTGCCTGTTCACTGCTCACCTCTTCCGGCTCGCTCGTCCCTTTCGGCTCGCTCACCACTTCCGGCCACTCTGCGCTTCTGGCTGCTAGGCCCACCCACCCCCAATATAAGTTCCCTTCACCACGCGGCCCAGCTATCACCTTGCCAGTTGCCTCACCTGCTCAGCTCACCAAAGGTAAGCAATGCATGCTGCCCGCTCACCCTTTGCCTTGGGTCGGGGGCCAGGGCCCAGGGAAGCGCCATTCCTCAGGCCCCCGGAGCCACCACCTGCTCACCACCCGCCTCATCCGGGTTGGGGAATGCACCATTCCCTGGCTCTCTGGCCTTGCCCCGGAGCCGCCGCCCACTGCCTGCTCTCCCTTTGCTATGCGGCGTGTCCTTAGCTTTCTCCCACGGCTGGCTGCCAGGGAAGGCAAGCCAGGGCTGAGCCGTTGCTGCTGGGCTCCCCGCCAGCCCACATCTCACCCCCTTGTCTCGAGATTCCTGCAGCCATAGCCTCTTTATTTCTGTGCGCCTGGAGGTGCTTCTTGCGCTGAAAGATGCAGAGGCTGCAGGCTTCTTGCAAACAAAAGTTACCGCGGAGCTGTTTCTCTTCTTGAATGCGCAGCCACCATCGCCGCCCTGTTCCATGTGCTGGCCATGCATACGCACACTATTCATTCATCAGTGACAGGTTGGGTGTGCGCGGGCGTGGCCAGCCCATGGAACAGGGCGGTGATGGCGGTGGCACCTTCAAGATGGGGAACGGCTCCGCGGTAACTTTCGCTTGCAAGAAGTCTGCAGCCACTGCATCTTTCGATGCAAGAAGTGCCTCCAGGCTCACCGAAAAAAAAGAGGCTGCGGCTGCAGGCATCTTGTGACAAGAGAAAAGGAAGAATAGAACTTTTAAAAAAATTCCTACTGGGTTCTGTGGGTGTGGCTTGGTGGGAAGGGTCAATGTGATTGAGTGGGTATGGCTGTGAGTGACGTCGAGTTGGCCATGCCCACTCAGTCACAAGACACCTCCCCCACCAAGCCACGCCCACAGAACTGGTAGGGAAAAAAATTTAATTTCACCACTGATACCGCTTTATAAAACCGTAGTAAGACCACACCTGGAATACTGCAACCAATTTTGGTCACCATACTACAAAAAAGATGTTGAGACTTTGGAAAAAGTTCAGAGAAGAGCAACTAAGATGATCAAAGGCTTGGAGACTAAAATGTATGAAGAACAGCTGCAGGATTTGGGTTTGGCTAATCTGAAGAAAAGAAGAATTAGGGGTGACATGATAGCAGTATTCCAGTATTTGAGGAGCTGCCACAAAAGAGGGGGTCAAATTATTCTCCAAAGCACCAGAGGGCAGGACAAGAAACAAGGGTTGGAAACTAATCAAAGAGAGAAGCAACCTGAAACTAATGAGAAACTTCCTAACAGTGAGGTCAATTAACCAGTGGAACAGCTTGCCTTCAGAAATCATAGGGTGCTCCATCACTCAAGGTTTTTAAGAAGGGACTAGACAGTCACTTATCTGAAATGGTATAGGTTCTCCTGCTTGAGCAGGGGGCTGAACTAGAAGACCTCCAAGGTTCTGTTCTGTTCTGTTCCAAAAGATCACATACTGCATGGACTACAAGTTGTGGAAGCCATGGTTCATGGCCTTGCTCCTCTAGTACAGCATTTTCATTGCTGATTGCCAGTATAAGCAAATGCTGTTAATTATTGCAAAGACAAAATGGGATCTTTGAATGTAAAATAGAAGTATGGCATATCTTTTAGCCTGATTCCAAGCTGGGGAAGATTTTAACTTTCTTGTTCATCCAGAGTAGTACGAAGAGGAGAAAATTGGCATGTCTTGCAAATGCTTCCTTTTCTCACATTCTCATTGATCAACTATGGAAAAGAATTATAATTTTCAGTTAGGACCTCTTGCACAAAGACAGTTCATATTTCATTTTTGGCAGTGCAAGAACAGACAGCATTGCCTCAGGATTGCCCTTAATCCATAGGAAGAGCCTTGCTGGTACAGTGGTCTAAGCACCCTATTATTAACACAGCTGCCTGCAATTTACTGCTGGTTCGAATCTCTCCAAGGCTCAAGGTTGACTCAGCCTTCCATCCTTTCAAAGGTAGGTGAAATGAGGACCCAGTTTGTGGGGGCAATAAGCTGACTTTGTATAAATATACAAAAGTATGAAGGCTATTGCTTAACGCATTGTAAGTTGCCCTGAGTCTCCGGAGAAGGGCGGCATATAAATCAAATTAAAAAAAAAAAAAAAAGACAACCTCCACCTGAGTTTTTGTCTATCTTTTAAGGTAGGCCAGGTCAGGAAATAGACATCACATGCACCATTGGAACTCTACTTTATTGTTATAGTTATAATGCATAATTTTGAAGGCTTGGTAAAGATTCTGTCTTACTTTTTTTACTAAGTAGAATCAAGACAAGGCAACCTTGATCCCTCCCCCTTTATCCCTCGTCTCTATCCTGTTTCCCCTAAAATAAGACATCCACTGATAATAAGCCCAATCGAGCTTTTGAGCTCATGTGCTAAAATAAGCCTCCCCTGAAAATAAGTCCTCCCTGAAAATAAGCCCTCCTCAAAAATATTTAAATGTATGCACAGCTGGTCCCCACCATTTCCTCTGGTTAGGTTTAGGGAGACAGAGCTGGAAATCAGGTAAAATGGCAAGAGGAGCCCCATCTTGCTCCACGTGCCCCAAAATAATAAAACCTCCCCGAAAATAAGGCCAAGCCTTATGTCGGGGTTCAAAAAAATATAAAACAGGGTCTTATTTTCGGGGAAACACAGTATTTGGCTATGCTGATATGTATAGTTCTTTAAATTTCTCCTTAATCCAATAGGGAATAGGGAAAAGAAAGCAGGTATATTTTGGAGATTCCATAGAGATGTTTCTTGTTATCTTATTCCCACAGAAAATTTTGGAAAGGAATTACCAGTATATTTTAATCTACTGTTAGAGCTTTAGTTGCTGACCTATTAATTGAATCAGTTAAAACTTATAGGATTAATGGAAGTCCAATTCCAATTGCTTGAATCACATACTGAAGTATTTTAAAGGGTTTTTGTTTGTTTGAAGAATAACTGACTTTTTTTAATTACGTAAAATTTTTAACAGGCTTTAGAAGCAGAGAAAGGGAAGATTGCTGTGTCATCATGAGGAAAACAAATGGACCAAATATTCTCCCAAAATTCTGTTTAGTGCAAATTTGTATCTGGTTTAATGCTATTCATTAAAATAATTACATTACATAATGGCCCTTTCTGAAGTAGAATCAGGCAAACTTGAAGCTGTATTTCTGCGGCTGTCTGTAGACTGAAAGATACCGTAAGTGAAAACAAAGAAACATTTGTAAGAAAGTCCATCAATTAACAATTCTAGTATACTGTAGCAAAATGCTGCTTACAAGGTGAATGTGTCTTACAATAGCATTACATTTTGAAAATAATCTTCAATTCTCATGTTGGATTCTCTTCTTTAAAAAAGAAATCAATCAGAAAATCAAAATTTATAACAAGAAACATTGTCATATATACTATTGAATGGTTATTGTAAACTGCTTTCAGGTTTTCTATAAAGCGGTGCTATAGAAATAATGTAATAAATAAAAAATATTAATCAGTAAAATAACTTAAATAATTAAATCCCCTTTTTTCTTCTGTAGCATACTAAATATATGAATGATGAATAAAGATGGGCGAGAGGAAGAAAATAGAAAAAAGAGAGAGAAAGAAATGAGAAGTAAGGGGGAAAGATAAGGGAGAGGAAAAACTTAACATCTGGCAAAACCTCCCCCCTCCCCCCGTCTCAAATAATAAAACCTATATTGGAGTTGAAGGTTCTGCATCTGGAAAAAATGAAGACTACTGGCTAATGAATGCACTGAGTCTCCGTAGTAAGAGCTGGAAGACCTTTAATAATATCAGGATTCCAAACATGTGCTTTCTTTAAACAGAATCCATGTTTTTGAATCTTTTAACCTTGTGTGGTTAAAGGTGATTCACTTCTGCATTTATCAACTTAGCATCAAGACAAACTAGCCATTTTCACTTGTAGCCAAATCCACATGTATATAAAAAGGATTTCTTCTTTCAGAATTCTTTTTGGAACTTGATTAAAACAAATGTGTCTCTTGTATTACCGGTAAGAAGCAGACTCACCATTCATAATCAGAAGAAATTCCATCTTCTCCGCAGGATTGTAATTGGCAGCCTTTTGATGGCAGCTGGAAGGAAAGTACTTTCAAGTAATTTTTAAGGATTGGATGGATTAAGCTGGCTTCTCCAGAAGCGTTTTGATTATCATGGCATACATTTCAACTTAAAAAGAAAAGCCCTTACTTTTCTTTTAACTTTCTCCTCCCTCCCCTGAGTCCTGTATTCAATAACTAGAATAAAAAAAAGTAGAAAAATAACCCATCTGGCAATACTTCATATACTTTTAGAATTTGAAGAAAAAAATAATATATAGTTCCTTACTCATGTGGAACCCAAAAGTGATATTAACTAAGGTGTTAGTAGATGGATGGTTTCAAAAAATCATTTATTTATTCTTTCATTTATTTATTCATTCATTCAATAGAGTCATAGCCCATCTTTGATTTGGAATCCCAAAGTGTTGTATATAGTGTACACTCTTCTTTTCCCCCCACAACCGTAACCCATCAAAATGCGTTGGGCCACAGAAGTGCCTGACACAAAGTGAATGAACTTCTATGGCTGATGTCAGTGAAGATTCTCAGTCATCCAGGTAGAGTTGTCTGGAAGTTGCATTATGGCAACTTGACTTCTTCTTGGTTTGTTGGTTTGTTGCTTATCCAAGTAGCTTCTTCAGTATGGACAAGTTGGTTATGGGAACCTCATACATGTCCTCCAGGAGAGTTTCATTTCTCACCTAATCTGGATAGGCTCATTAGGTGAGTAAGCAGAGAGTGATTGGGATGTAAATATTCTAACTCCTAAATCTTTTGCCCTAAGTGGGTTGTTAAGTGTGGCCACCCTAGTGAACCTGTGAACTGGTCTTAATCTTCCTGGGTACTGATGAAAAAGCAGCATAAAAAATGGGGACAGGTTGTGTCTGAGGCCTCCACCTTTATTGAGGGAAGGATTCTTTCCCTCTTCTCCCAGCCCATGGCTGAGATCCTAGTTATGGGTCTTTGTGCTCCTAATTCAACATCTTAGTAACATGTTTTCTGTGACAAGGAAAAAAAAGGATGGAAGACAATATAGAAAGGTTACAAATGGAAAATAACATCTAAAGTACGTAATATTTCCATTGGCATGGGCCAACCTATCATTAATATATAGATGATACCCCAATTATACATCTTCATATTTGGTTGGGTAGTAAATACAGTATCTGGTAGCTCTTGGGATCTGAGTGGGGAATAACAGCTCAAACTGAATCATGGTGAGATGGAGTGACTATGTATTCAAAGATCAACCAAATTTTAGAATAATCCTTCCTTAGATCTTGAGAGTATTGTTCTCCCTTGGACAGAGATTGCAATTTAGGACTCCTCCTGTTTGAGCAGAAGGTGGAATCTGTGGCCAAGAGGCCCTTTCTTGGCACATATGTTGCAACAACTGTGGCACTTTCTGGATTAGGAGGCATGATTCGCCTTCTTCTTATTTTGTAATTAGACTGTTATAGTTTGTTCTGTATGTGTCTGTCCTTGAACACCATCCAAAATTTCAGTTGGTGGACCATGCAGTGGCCCATGTAGGTATAGATGTCCCTATATTTGTCCATAAGACTACTATGGGAGCTCGGTCTGATTCTGGTGCAATTCAAAATCATGATTAGCACATGTCATGACATTTGCTTCTGGCTGAATCTGCCCATCCAGTTAGAAGTAGGAGAAAAGATTCATTAAGGGTCTCATCGTTGAGGGAATGGCATTTGCAAGAACCTCACAATCGGACTTTCTCACGAGGAAGACTAATAGTGATGAAGCTTACTATGAACATAATAATTTTAATACAAACTCTGTTTCCAATATATCTTAAATTTATATGAAAAGCGGAAAAGTCCACTCAGAGTCTCCTTGAACTGCAAGGTGGTTGCAAATAAATTTGACAAATAACATAAATAAATAAAAAACAGTATGCTAAATTATATAGCAAACAGGACCGTATACTTCCTAAAATGTGGTTTGAAGACAGTGCAAAATCCTTACTGAAGTTAATGTCTAGAAATAACTATTTCTTTAATCCATGGGGACTCCCAGTGGCTACAGTGGGATATTGCCTAAGGCCCCTTTACATTTTAGTGCCACATGTGTTCCAAAAATTATTTAGAAGACATGCATGTCCTCTTACGTCAGTGAAGCATCTATCTGCTAGTCATTTTTCATGTGAGCATGAAAAAAACGCCAATTCAAAGCAATGTTGCTGAATCTGATCTGGGGAGGTCAGGCAGGTAGACCATTGCAGTTTCTGTAGGTTCACGTGTGAGAGCCTACTAACTGCCTCAGCACAACTGTACTAAAAGCATTTACAATCAGCTGGTTACAACCCTGCTTACTCCTTTAGTGCTGCTTGCCTGTATTAATTGTCAGTCAGACAGAGAGAAAGTCTACTTGTCACTTTAGCCCTGCCTCTCTGCATACTCTGAGCACTGGTTCATAAAATTGGATTAGTGATTGAAAACCGGTTGGTTGAAGCATAAAAGGAGAATTATGAGCAGAAATATTCAGAAATCTGACAATAGTTGAATAATCTTGAGTACAGTTACTAATGGTGAATCTGTATGTTCTATGTTAAATACAACTGCAATGTCACATATACTAACCTCCCTCTCAGAAATGTAATACATATGATAATATACATCTAAGCAGGGGATTTAATTGTGCTGGTGATGCATTCACTTCGCCTCCTTACTACTCAGAAGTTTCTATTGAGAAATATTATTGACATATTGTGTTCAAATTGTGATGGAAAAAGACGAACAATAAATTAATTGAATACATAAAATCATCAGGACATGTTTTCATAGTGGATCTGATATATAACTAAGTTAACTGTTATAAAAACTTGAAAAGTTGCTTTGTGAACAGAATGTATAGATTACATGTGCACATAAAATGCATGTTAATATGTGTAGAATTTGATTCCCAGTACTTCATTTTGGATTTTTTTTTTCAAAATAACACATTTAAAATTTCATCCTAAATGCTTTTAGTGCCTATTCATTGATATTCTTCATTAAAAAAAATCTTCATTAAATAAAACAGGAAAAATCATGTTGGGCTGAGGTTCACCTTTGTCAACTCGAAGAATGTGTTATGTCAGCCATTTAGCTTAATTGCTTTAAAAATAGTATTTAACTATTAACTACCGTAATTCAATTCCTTTTAGTTCAACTTTTGGCACTTCTATTTCTATTGTTTGTACATAGTAACACCCAAGACTTGTGTGTGTGTGTGTGTGTGTGTGTGTGTAAAACCTAATGATTGAGAATCAATTAATCTAATCTCAAAATCACATGCTCCACAGTACTTGACATCCTTGCAGTCAGTATAATTTAACACCCAAAGCTCCTTATTCAAAGAAATCCAGACTATCAAGGTTAAACAAAATTGGCAATTTGCCATATTTTCTAAATTTAAATAATTTATATCATACACTGTGTGCCTGGGTTTCTCAGATCTGGGCCTCAGTCACATCTTTGTTCAATTACTGTAACCTAGTTGTAGGTAGAAAAAAAAGCATCTTCTCTAATATCCAGATATATTTTATGGCAGTTTGTTATGAAGGCAAAATAATTTGCCTGAAATCTGAAAACTTGTTATATGTTCATTGGGGGGAAAATATTACATTGCCCTTGAGCCTCCCGGTGGAAAAATCTGCTTATAAAAACCAGAGAATAAATAATAGAATATTACAATAATTTTTTCTGAGAAATATTGTAGGAAACTAGGCAAGCGTTGCATTCTCTTTTTAGAAGTCATGCTGTAGGCGTGACTTTCTTTTGCTGAAAGAGCTAAGCTATTATGGTATGCATTAGCTGATTCTCATACATATTGTACTGTTGTAAGATCTTATCAAAAGTAGCATAAGGGCCTCTAGAAAGCAGTAAGAATGATATTTAACTTCTTTTTAAAAGAGACATGAATATGCCTGAGTTCAAGTCTGGAACTCTAGAATTAATAGGAATCTAGATCTTAGCATTTTTTTGGTTAGGATTTTGGGCATGAACAAAACCAATCAACAAAATATTTCCAACGTTATTTTTTATGTATTGGTATTGTACTCAGTGTTCTATATCTAGTCAATTCATAAAGAAAACAACCTTCAGTGTTTAATACGTATTGCTATTAACAAATGCTTTATAATATTATGTTTAACATTTGATGATGATGATGATTTGAATGATACCTAATTAAGTGACGGTTTAGGAGACACACATTTGTATCTATTAAATTGCATGAAACATTGTCTGATAAAATTTCAATATTGATGTAATAATTTAAATCATATTCTAGAGCAGGGGTCAGCAACCTGTGGCTCTTTCACCCCTCTGCTGCAACCTGTGGCTCTTTCACCCCTCTGCTGCAGCTCCCCGTCACTCAAAATATGCGTCACAACCGCCAATGTGCAACACCTGCTGGCACGCGATTTATTGAGCTTTTCAACCTCCGGTAGGCCAACCATGGATAAACCAAGAAAAGAAAAGTTTCAGAAGAAAACAGAACATTTAATTCAACTACATATGCTAGTTTTGTGGCCGCTCAAGAAATAGTCAGGCACAGGAAGGGTTTTGTGGCTCCCGGTGTTTTCTTTTCTGTGGGAAATGGGTCCAAATGCTCTTTCAGTGTTTAAGGTTGCAGACCCCTGTTCTAGAGCATTGGTAAAGTTATATTCAAGCAATGTTAATCGTATTGGACTGAACAGATAAGTTGTAATATATTTTAGATAATATTTTTCCAATCATTTAAATATATGTAAGAAAAAAAAGGCTTTTTTTTCTTGAAGAATTTTAGCTTTTGGTCAGTGAAAAAGTTATACTGGCATGTGTCTCTGAAATTATGTTCACTTGCTGTTCTGATTTGACTATCATTTAATATAGGAGCACTTTGTATCATTGCAATGGTACTTCTGACTGTTGCAAGGGCGGGGGATGTTAATAAAAACACCATTTTATGGAAAGACACCAGATGGAAGGAATGTCAACACACTGAAACTAATTTAGAAGATTGTTCTGATATAGAGCAAAGACATGAGGAGAATTCAGATGTTCCAGTGTGAGGCGATTGACTGCCTCTCTTAAAATAACAAACCAAAATTTTTATCCTGAGGTTACATGTAAACAAAAAGTAACCAACTTTCAAGGTAGATGTCTGTTTTTTTGGGAAAAAAATTAAGCATCTGCAGTTTTCAATGAAATTTTAGGATTCCAAAATAAAAAAATAAATTCCCATCTTAGTTATAAAGTAACACTTATAAAAGATCTAAAAACCATGTAAGAATTAGGCAGAATGGTCCATGACTGTTTAAATTCAGTTTTGTTAGAGTATGTCACTGCGCATATACCAATGTACCAGTTTCGCTTTAAAAACATGTTGGCTTAATAATGAAGTCTCAGTTTTCTTTTTAATGACCAAGTATGTTTTAAAGAGGAATATGATGCCTCACTGGATGCAAAGAATTCGAAAACTCTGAATAGGCAGAAGTAGAGGGAAGTCTTTGTGCTAGCGAGGTTTTCTGTTTTATAGCTCTAAATAGAAGCTGAGCTCATCATTTCAACATTCTAAATATAGTTAGACAAATTACATTCAGGAATTATTATGAATAGTAGAATAATGGGCTGAGAAACGCTATGTTACAAAATGTACTTTGACTCAGACATATCTTTGGTAACTAGAATTAAATTCTTTCCCAGTTTTTACATTCCTTATGTTTTAGTAAAATCCAAAGCCAAAATATGTGTTTTCAATTAGATGTTCAGAAACAAGGAATTAAAAAATAATGCAGAGACAAAGATATCAAATAAACAAATTCCTTCTTAGAATCTAAGGGCGGAAGTAAATATATTCAGTGTTTGAACATAAATACTTTAGACTAATTGCATAAAAACCTTCTGGAATAGTTTATGGAACTGGAAAAAGCATATATACACATCCAATTGAAGGTAGTTCTCAACGTACAACATTCCTTTAGCAACTGTTCAAAGTTACAATACAAGTGAAAAAAGTGATTTATGACCAGTTCTCACACTTATGACCACTGATTGCAGTGGTCTCACAGTCATGTGATCAGAATTGTGGTACTTGGAAACTGGAATGTATTTATGATGGTTGCATCATCCTGGGATCAGGTGATTGCCATTTACAACTTTCTCAAATAATTTCTGGCAAGCAAGCAATGGGGGAAGCTGGATTTGCTTAATGATTATGAGATTCACTTAACAATTGCTTTGCTTAGCAACAGAAATTCTGATCCCAATTGTGGTTGTAAATCGAGGGCCACCTGTATCACATTTTAGGTTTTTTCCTGCAGTATTTATTTATTTGTATCCCACCTTTATCATTTTTACAAATAAAGCAGTGAACATATCCAATACACTTTCTTCCTCCTCCTATTTTCCCCACAACAATAACAACCCTGTGAGGTGGCTTGGCCTGAGAGAGAGTTACTGGCCCCAAATCACCCAGCCAGCGTTTATGGCTAAGGCAGGACTTGAACTCATGCTCTCCCTTTCTCTAGCCTGGTGCCTTAACCACTAGACCAAACTGGCTCCTTCCTCCCCCAATGATTTTTGTAGAGATGAAATGAAATTTAGTTTGCTGGATAAATAGCAATGAGGTAATATCTGAACAGGTAAATAAATATTTATAGGAAATATTTAGTCATCCTGTAAATTCTTCCAGGGCTGCATCAAAAAATCCTTCTATTTCAGAGTAAAATAGTTACTTACATAACAAGATTCTTATTTAAGGAACTTTTCTTTTTTGAAAGGATGTGGGTGGACAGGGGGCAGGTGAAGATGGAAAACATTTGAACATTGAATCAAGATGATTAACATGGATTGCCAAGACTGAAATGTAGGCAGCTGTTAGAGAATAACTTAGAATCAGAGCCAAAGAATCCCACATAACCACAAAATCCATTGTTTCTCAAACAGAATCCCAACCCAAGTAGGACCTCTTTCTAATCTTTTCAGGCTAGGGGCCTTATAATAATTTTAGGTAGGTGAGTTCAGTGTAGGGATTGAGAATACTTCAGTTTCTCAATCTTGGTAACTTTAAGATGTGTGGACTAGAGTTGAAGTCTTCAATCTTAAAGTTGTCAGTGTTCAGAAACAGATCTAGGGTGAGGTTCTGATGACTTGCTAAAAGGCAGCAGTACAGAACTGAAATGTAGCCATAATAAATAGACATTCTTGATTGACAGTTCTTATTATATTATATAAGCCCTATTCAAATCAGAGGTGGGTTTCAGCAGGTTTTAACCAGTTCTGGAAAACCGGTAGCGGAAATTTTGAGTAGTTCGGACAACTGGTAAATGCCACCTCTGACTGGCCCCGCCCCCATCTATTCTCTGCCTCCCGAGTCCCAGCTGATTGGGAGGAAATGGGGATTTTGCAGTATCCTTCCCCTGCCATGCCCACCAAGCCACGCCCACCAAGCCATGCCACACCCAACAAGCCACACCCACAGAACCGGTAGTAAAAATTTTTGAAACCCAGCACTGATTCAAATCCTTCAAAAACATGACTTGGTTGCTTATTTATTGTTTCTTATATCAGGGAATTCATTCATTCATTCATTCATTCATTCATTCATTCATTCATTCAGAAAATATATATGGCTGTCCAACTCACTCTTGGTGACTCTAGGTGGCTTACAAACATAAAATCCCAGTATAAATCCTTATGGCTTCCAACAACCCTTGCCACAACAATCAGACCAGCCACTTGATGGGCTCCATATCGTTCTAGGGTCCCTAAGCCTGTAGGCAGAACCATGTCTTCATGGCATTAAAAAAGAGTGTCAGAGTATAGGTCAAACGTATTTCTGCAGGGATGACATTCCACAGGGAGAGAGTCACTACAGAGAAGGCCCTCCTTCTTGGTCCCACTAGATGGACTTCCTTAGGAGGGGGGATCTTCCTAAGGGAAGGTTTAGGGTTAGGGTTAGCAGCGAAAGTACTGAGTCCTCCTTAAAGTTTAAAGGTTTCCCCTGTCCAGTTGGGACTAACTTGAAGGGCTGGTGCTCATCTCTGATTCTCAACCAAGGGAGCCTGTATTGCCTGAGAGATGTATCCATCATCAGGTGGCCAGTATGAAAATACAGAATGCCTTCCTGCCAAAGTAGTACCTATTTATCTACTTGCATTTGCATGCTTTTGAATTGCTAGGTTGACAGGAGCTGGGGCACCATTGTGTGGTTCTCGGGTCTTGAACTCGCACTGTCGAGCTTCAAGCTGACAAGATCAGTATTTTAACTGCTGAGCCACTGCCACCACCACCACCACCACCACCACCACCCGCAAGCCTGCAGAACTCTGTGGATGAGGGCCAGACCTCTCATTTCCTATCAATACTGACTGGGATCAACCACAGAGGAAGGAAGTGAACCAGAGCAACATAGTACCCACCAATCCTGACCCCCCCAAAGCTCTCCAGAAGGATACTATGTTGAGGATACTGAAGGCTGTGGAGAGCTCAAATACAGCAAAGATGCATGCACCACCCCATCCTGTTCTTGCCAAAGGTCATCAAAAAGCACAACCAATGCCATTATAAGGAAGGTTTTTATTTGACCAATTCATGTAAGAAAAGGAACAAATGAACCTTTCTGGTGAACCGATTCCTAACACCTATTTTAAATAATCTGCTATGTATCATAGTCACTGAGCCACGTCTCTACAGTATCTCGTATCTGCAAGCAGACATTTCTCATTGTATTTTTTCTGTGAATTAGTTGGTGGTAGCAGCAGCACAGAGCCTATATAGAAGTTCTCCCAGATTTAGAATAACCTGCATTACGATGACAGGTCATAAATCAAATGGAGCAAAAACACAGTGAGCCAAGCATTCCAAATAGTTATACCAGAATTGGTTATAGTATAACTGACTATATTTAAACTTGAAATTTAGATTTTAATAGGGAAGAATACATATTTAATTCTTTTTTATTTGTAATAAATAAAATTACAGCTAAAAATGTTTGCACTTAGCAGTGTTACAAAATACAGTATATTATAAGATGATCGCTTAAACGTATCAATATCTCAGAAATTGATGGCATAAATGCTTACTTAATGGAAGTGTTTATTTAAAAAGCTACCCAGAGAGATAGTTTTTCCAGGTTCACTTATGAGCAATTACCATTTGATAATTTTATTTTACTGAGACCTGAAAAAGTATCTACTAGGAATCTTGGAAAGCTGTTATCAGTCAAGATCCATAGAATTTTAATCTGATCTTAGTAAGTACAGGATGGTTCTGCCATAAACATGGAAGAAGCATGATAGACACTCTTCACTTTTCCTCACTAGCAGCTGATATGCAAGATAGGCTTCCCTTAATTCTGGACTTAGCAAACAGCCTTCCTAAGACTTACAGTATACCCATTTCCACCAATTTATCCATCTCTTTTAAAATAACCTACTGTATACGGCCATCACTATGTGTGATAGTGAAGCTCTAAAATATATTGGTGTGGCCTTTCATAGACAGTATCTATTGGGCAATGTTGTGCTTCAGTCACCAGTTTCCTGACATTTTACAGGCAACTGTGGTTGGCATCTTCAGAGGCAAGGTGGTTTGTTTGGTGCATAATTCCATAGAGCTTTGGGATTATGCACCACACAGCCTCTGAAGATGCCAGCCACAGTTGCCTGTTGAAATATCAGGAGACTGATCTCTGTGACGCATAACCCCAAAGCTCTATGCACAGTTAAAGATTTCATTGGCCTTGAATATCCACATACTTAATTTTAATAGCATATTCATTTTCCTTGACACAGGAATACACATTTATTCCATAGTGAAACCCTGGTTCTTGGAGACAGGCAAGGCAAGCAGAGTGTGTAAAGCACTAGAGCATGTTTTTCTTACTTTGCAGCCTCCTATGACAGCCAGATGTCTCTTCAGTTGAGCTCACTGGATATTGTGCTTCCTTTATGAAAAATTGCTCTAATTATTTTTGTATAAGTGACTTATAACATATCCACAGCACACATTATTTTACATTTTGCCTATTTACCCCTCTTCAAAAGAGCATCAACCAACAGCGTAGGTTTTATATTACATGTTGATTGCTAATTCAGTAGTAATCCATTCTTCTCTGTTAATGTCAGCATGACCAAGAAAAAGGTATAATTTCAGTTTCATTTGTGCTCCGAGTGGGAAATTAATATTTTTATTAGGCAAGGAAGGAAATGTATTAAATATTATGTTGATAATTTATTATATTCCTGAAGAAAATTCTGCAGCCCATATAAATTACTTAATTGGTTGCCTGTGCGGATCAAAGTTATTTAGTAAACGTTTCTCCCCCCTATTCACAATATACTTCTCTTTTTTGCTTGTTCTTTCCTAATTAAAAACAAGTCTTCAAATAAAATGTCTACTTATATTTATGAAAGTGAGAAAAAGATGCAGTCGCAACAATTTTAATGAGGTTACTAGAAGAACCTAGGGAAACATTATGGGAAAATGTTACTGAATTTTTATTTGTATTTGCATTTAAACATTATCTATTGATTAGTAGGCAGATTGGAATTAATTTTCATTATTTTAAATCCTTTGGTTCAATTTAAAGTTCAAAAATGTATCAGTGTTTATAAGGTATGGTGTTTATAAGATATCTACTCTATGACAAAATTTTGCTTGAAATACATATTTTGATAGAAAATATGCTTAGAATTGTGAAAAATATTTCGAAGTATTATAAACTTTAAAAGTATTTTAAATTTTTAAAATGTGCCTAATTCTGTGTCTAAACTGCAAAAATGATAAATTAAGAAAGAACATACTCGAAACTGTTTTTGACTTGAAACTGAGTAATTTGTGCATCTCTACATTGGAAGATGCTAGCTGTGATTGCTTATAAGTGTATACGAGTATTTTGCATTTAATTTATCAATATAATAAAATAAAAGTGTTTGGTTTTATCTTATCTTAGTATTTGAGAACAAAGATAAAATAGTGATCATCATGGAATATGCAAGTAAAGGGGAATTGTATGATTACATCAGTGAGAGGCGAAGGCTAAATGAAAGAGAGACAAGACACTTCTTCCGGCAAATTGTTTCAGCAGTTCATTATTGTCATAAGGTGAGTAAAAAAATATTTGGAGGTATGTGGTGATAATCTTTGCATTATGTGCACTTTCTTTCATACCCGATTTCAGACTATAAGATTAAATTATATCAGAGCAACTAAAACTAGGTTTCAATTTAGTGTAGGCCTCTCTCTCAAACAAGTTGGCTTCTAGACAAATAGCAACTCCATCTTTTTAAAAATTCAGTTTCAGTCTGTTTTGTTCCATTCCACTGTTTCCACTGCTTTTCCTGTCCAGTAAAATGATATGACTGCATTACTTAGAGATGGAGCTGCCAGTTGTGATCATTAAGTAAGGACTACCTGTACCTTCACCCAGTAGTTTCATGTAGTTCTGCTGACTGCCAGCTGCTAGCAGTTTGGCAGTTTGAGTCTCACCAACTCAAGTTTGACTCAGCCTTCCATTCTTCCAAGTTTGGTAACATGAAGACCCAGATTGTTGGGGGGAATATGCTGACTGTGTAAACTGCTTAGAGAGGTCTGTAAAGCAGTGTGAAGCGGTATATACCATAAGTGTAAGTGCTATTGCCAAGAGCTTGATTGCTCCCTCACTCATTATCAATGACTGAAAATGTCCACTATGTTGCTCCCAACCCCTGCACAATGGTGCCCTCTTCCAAATGATAGTCCAAAAGAATTCCATGGTCAATAGTATCAAACCCAACTGAGAAATTCAGTAGGCCTGTACTCTTTTACTTAAGTCTTAATCAAGATCATCCATAAGAGTGACCAGTTCCATTTCAATCTCATACCTAGATCTGAAGTGTTGAGTTTCAGGATTATTTCTAGCTTCTGTACAAGAAGGGAAAGTTGGAAACTGTGCAGGATTTATCCAACATGATGAGATGAAGAAGTGGCCTCTTCAGGAAGGGGTGTACCACAATCTTCAAGACAGGAAGCACAGCCTCTCTCAAATTCAAATGCATTCACCCTACAGTATCTAGCTTTCTGAAGAGCCTAGTGTAGCATGAGGTCCACCCAGAGAGTTCATGCTGCCAAAAACCCTGCCCACCCCTTCAGAGTTCACAAGATCAGAAGAATCCCTGCAAGTTGTTCTTGCATAATAATGACACAGTAAGAGAACGCTCCAGGCGGATTATATTGTTGCAAAGTGGTTCCAACAGGATTAATTTACACTGTAGGGAACATAGCATGGAATATATAAAGCATTTTGAAGAGGAAGGCAGACAGTTTTCCACTTAAAACACAGGTTGTAGTTTTTACTTTTTATAATTTTAACGTTAATGAATTTTAAGAAGTTATTAGATTTCAGACTCATATTTAAGCAGCCTTTGAAGGGTACAGTATAAGTCATCATGCCTAAAAAGGCGAGCTGATAGATTTACCAGGCCTTTTGCAAGTACTGTACTAACATACCTTGGTAGGGATTGTTTTCTAAAGCCTGGGAAGACTATATTACTTTTACATTGTGAAGGGCAGATTGGGGTTGGGATTAAGTTCCGAAAAGAGTTCCCCTGCTGTTTTACAGGCTTTGTGGGTGGACAAATTCCAATCATTCTTCTCCTAACCACACAGCAAGTGACTAATGCATCTCCTATCACTAGTTACTAGTATTATGACTGAAGTGTAAATGCAAAGACCACCCTGATGCTTTGCTTCTTTAATTTGGCCAATATTACACTGCCCCCCCACATCTCTAGAATCTCCTTTATATTCATCTGCATGTTTTTTTTTTAAATGTCTTCTTTCAGAATGGTGTCGTTCACAGGGATTTAAAACTGGAAAATATTCTTCTTGATGACAATTGTAACATCAAGGTAAACATCCTTCATAATCTATCTATCTATCTATTTATCTATCTATCTATCTCGCCTTAAACATTTTTATCAAAGTTGCTACTTTGCAGCATCTGTTTACAGAATATAGGGACCATCTTTGTGATGATTTAAAAATGAATTAAGACTTTTATTTAGTTTAAAACTAAAGTAGCAGTTTTCCTCCCTTTTAAAAAAAGCAATAACAGCAATCAACACAAGGATCAGTAGATCCCTTTCACAGGGATCTGCATACATCAGATAATGTATTTTACAGATGACTTTTTTGCTGGCTGTCGGGACTATGCACCGTTTTTTGGCTTACAAGTTTCAAGTGCTTATTTCGCCCTCTGAACATTCCTTTGATAGCATCTGAAAAATAAGCAAATCCACTTTCAAAATAAACTCAAGCAGAGCACATGTCCTTCATTAGGAAGTGGCCTTAGAACTCCAGGCACAATGATAGCTTTCACATTAGTTTTTGGTGATGTCATAACTATGTCAAAAATCTCTAGTAAAAGCATGGGAATGACCTTTTCATTCTTCTTGGAAAAAAGGAATGGCTAAAATACAAGCTACGTGATGCTTTGATGGGAAACTATTCCTGCTTCCAAAATTCACATTCCATTATTTAAAATTCTAAGTATGCTTAATTGTATAATATTATAATTATATAATAAATATTTTTCTTATATTGAATCAGGTTTCTTAATACTATAGCATGACAGCACATGATGTTGTAACCAGGGTGGTGTAAAACAGATCTGAATCGGGTCAATAACTACAATTGGCATGCCATCTGAGAACCCCATTAGTGCTACTTGAAATATAAACACATCCCTTATTTCTCAAATATATGTAATATGTAATACTTAATGGGTTGCCACCATTGCCAAGACTGCAAGTAGAAGTCAATGTCCAGCGACCTTGCGGGTGCCCAAAACAGAGATGGCAAAACACCATCAACAAAGATATGCAAGCTGCAGCCCTGCGCCCTTGAGACGCAGCTGACCATGCAAAGTGGTGCTCAATGATGTGAAAAGTGGACCCTGCACTTGCAGGAATATGCTAGGAAGGAGGAGGAGGAGGAGGAAAAAAAATACTTAATGGATGGTATTGGTCCATATCTAAGAGACATCCTTAGTAATAATTCTTTCTCACATGATTCATGAAAGTAATATTACATATATCACACATTTATTGTATTTCGTTGCAAAGTTGCTATTTGGGTTGTCAGGTTTGGTTGCATATATTCCATAGGGATTGATCAGTTTATCCAATATAAAGTGTGTAGGAGAAGAATAGAAGATGCATCTGGTAAAGTGAGCTGTTGTTCATAAAAGCTTATACCTTTTAATGAAATGTGATAATTTGAAAAGATGCTTCCAGACTTCATGTGATCTAATATAAAGTGTATATGGATATTGATTGTATATATTACATTGAACTAGAAGTAATTGTAAGGTTCTTCCCATGAAAGTCCCTTGAGGTTCTGAATAATATTAGTGTTGCCCAGGCAGTTATTTAGTGGAAGTAACATTGGAATCTACTTCAGGACACGGGTGAGGGGGAGAGCGTGTGTGTGTGTGTGTGTGTGTGTGTGTGTGTGTGTGTGTAATATAAAATGTTCCTGGTGTCATCATCTAAATGTAGCAACCTATGTGGTTGCATCAGAATTTGGGGCCCAAGGACAAAATAGTGGCTTTACATGGTCATATTACTATACATATCACCATTTTGGCTTTCTTGTAGGTTGATGTTGAGGGTGCCTAGTATTTGATTCTTGTATTTGTGTTAGTATGAACAAAGAATTGCATAATGAAACAATATATTCTACAAATTAAATTCTTCATGAAACAATTGAACTAGAATTCATTAAAAGTTCTATCTTTTCTATGAGTTAAACAAAGTCTAGTGTTTCTTATCTTCAATACATGAATGCCTCTGTCACAGCTAACCACTGCTTCAAGGTCATTGTAATTCTTGCAGTCTCATCTCTCCTTTTATATTTCTACCTATCTTTTCCTGTTTCTCTCCTCCCCCCCCCATACTATACAGTATGTATGTGTGTATGTGTATGTGTATGTATACGTACATGTACATACGTACATACATACACACACACACACATTTTTTCAGTAATATACTTCATGAATCCCACAGTATGGACTGGGATCCTATAAAAATGTACATTATATGCATTTAGATGGTTTTAAGCAGTGTGGGTTGGTCCCGGTTCGGCCCGGTTCGGGCGACCCGGTAGTGGTAATGATGTGACACCACTGAACCGATTCTCTTTGACTGGGAGCTGGGCCCTCCCACTCGCCCCCGCGTTATTCCTACCTTTATTACTCGTTTTTTAGCCCAGCTGATAGGCGCGGCAGAGTGGATTGCCGCACCTCAGCTGGGCAGAAACCTAATGTGCTTAGGTTCGGCGTGCGTGCAAGTGAAGCGAGCATGCGTGCGGCGATCGTGCGCAAAGCGCGTGTGTGAAGAGAACCGGTGGTAACACTGGTTGGAACCCACCACTGGTTTTAAGATACTTTGGAGTGTATTTTTTCCATAGAAGACTATAAGCTAGAAGGCTACCCTTTGTGGGGAAAAAGCATACAACCCTTATTAAAGTCTAATTTTAACATAATATAAGCAAGTGCTTTTTATATCATGGATATATAACTGATAATACTATATTATAATAAAACTGGCAGCCTTTGACAGTGTGCTCTGAGAGATAGACCAGTGTTTGGTTTTTGCACTATTGCCTAGATTTTTTCCCCTTGATGTTTGGAATGAGGTTTGTATTTTTTTTATATAAACCATAATTCCCCAGAATAATTTGGCCAAAACCAGAACCCTTCTGGCAACAATCATTCTACCTAATCATGGAAATTGAATTCAGTCCTCTTCCAAGATACCCTTTGTGGGATCTCACCATATCTGTTACTTCCTTGTAAGAAATGTAGGATGGGAACTGTCCTCCTTCTACTTCTGTCTCTTTTTCCATTGTAAAAGACGTAAGTACATTTGATGGGTTTTGGCCAACACGCATTGAATTCCCCTCCCTGTTTTTTCTCTGTCTCTCTCTCCCAGTCTGAAACAGGACAAATTTGTTATGTCTGCTAGACAAGGAGTCACCTTCGGTTATGTGGCATCTCTTACAGCCTCTTCCCTTTCTCCCTCCCATTATGTATTTTTCCTAATGTGAAATTCAAGAGGAAAAAAAATGAAACTTTGCTTAGTTTCTTCCCAATGGCCCAGTATCTGAACTATGTATGAAAAATAACTAGTGAACCATAGTCTTACCCAGTGACTTACATGGTTAAGCCAGATTTACTTAACAATTGCAGTGATTCTCTTAACAACAATGTGGCAAAAAGGTCATAAAATTGGGCACAACCTACTTAACAACTGCCTTGCTTAGCAACAGAAATTCTGGTCCCAATTGTGATTGTAAATTGAGGACTATATATAAAGCCAAAAGTTGTTTTGTTACTCTTTGTACTCTTTTGGTTGCAAAATCCCTTTCAGGCCAATGCCCCTTTAATTTTGGATTCAATTTTGCTAGTATTCCATTTATATAGTGGAACAATGCAACCATTTGTCCAATAGGACAATGCAGTCCTGTTTTGAAATTTCTGTATATATACAGTACACATCTAAACCTACAGTTTTATATTTCTCAATTTTCACAGTGCTTAGGACTTCCTTTTTCTAAGTTGTTTTCTTAATAGCATTTGTTTAAAGTTTACTTGATGAGCAATTTACTCACCGAGTGTAAAGCTTAAAGCAAGTGCTCTCTCCAGTATTACAATTTAGGTCAAGCTGAAATTGTTCCCTTAAAAATGTTCATTTACACTACAAATACAATGATATTTACTCACTGAGTGTGAAACTTATGGTCCGTCCAATTTTGAGTTAATTCAGATTACCCTAAACTCAAATATTGAAGAAGGTATAAGCATCATATTCAGTGAGTAAATTTCATTACATTTAATATAAGTAGTGGAAACAATCATTTCCTTGAGGGTAAGGGAATACAGCATCTGGTTTTTTAGCAACCCCTCCCTGTTTGGGAAACATTTGAATTCTTTGGCTCTGTTAAAGTGAGAAGAACTTGAAGGAATCTTGGCTACCATGATTTTGTTCTCCAGAGAGGGGGAGGGGAAATGACAGTTTTAACTAGAAAATCTGATAAACTTGTGAATATAGGAGTTGGCTGAAATAGAAATACTTTTTCCTGAAGGTCAAAAATGAAAATGCTTTGGAGCCAGTTTGAGATTTAAACTTTACACACCCATTTGCATGTCGGTACCCATGTATTTTGTAGATTGTAGGACAATAAGAGCATAGATTGTCTTAATAAACTGTACAATGAATGTCAGAAAAATCTGCTCTACAGTCTTAAGTAAAGGAAATCTACTGATTCATGGAGTTGTGATTATGAGCTCAAGATAAATTTCCAGCATACTCCTCAGAGTGATTTGATAAGAACTTAAGGAAATTAACTGCAAACTGAACTTTGAAAATTTGCAGACTGAAGTTCTACACCAGCTGCTTCTAATGGGATTTGAGACATACAATGAAGGCTTTACACAGGGACCTTTTTTCCTAGGATTTCTTTGTACATGCAATTCCAAAACTGTGGAACATTAATTGAGATATTGATCTTGAAATGATAATTCACTAATATAGCTACTGTCTTGTCTTGGAATGTCCTTGTAATGAAATATCAAAAAGGACAGCCTGGAAAATGTCCTACAGCCTACCTATGCAGTTTTCTTACTTCAGAGTAGGACTTTCCACCACATCCAATCATTAGCTTAGTATACTCTCCATTATACTATTCAAGAAGTAGATACTGAATAATTATCTCCTGCTAGGAATGCATGTTAAATTCACAGAACACTTTAAGGCCACTTGGACAAATGACCCTGTCAATTTTTATGCTGTAGAGAAGGCAACATTCCTATCTAGTTTGATAAATTAGAGGGGAGGATTGTAGAAACCTTGCCAGTATGAGGTAAAAAGTGTTCTTATTTCATTAGCCTGCAAGATACAGGTGTTCTGAAATTGAAAGAATCCTCTTCCCCTAGTTTTATTTCCCCCCCCTCTATAGCAGGGGTGTCAAACTCAATTTCATTGAGGGTCGCATCAGGACCTTGGGGGGCCAAGTGGGTGTGGCAGACTGGGTGGGCGTGACCAGCTTGACGCCACTCCCCAAACTGCTGGCATGTTTCCTCTTCGCATTGGGTAGACCAGGAACAAGTGATGCGGCCCGGCCCCTTACAATTTCCAGGATTGCCCTGTGGACCACATTGTGGGCCAGATCTTGTCCGTGGGCCTTGAGCTTGACACCCCTTCTCCATAGGGACACAGATTGTTGTAACTAAACACTAACTTTTGCTCTGTACTCAAAATCTCAAATCTCAAAGGGGGTGAGCAACAATCCTTCCTCTTCCTCTTATTTGCTATTGAATAGAGTTTCTCCCAAACAAGCTGGAGTTTATTTATTCTGAAATAGTATAGGGTCTCCTGCTCAAGCCGGGGGATGGAGTAGAAGACCTCTAAGGTCCCTTCCAACTCTATGTTCTTATTCATTAGATTTTTATCCTACCTTTTCATTCATTTTCATCCCCTCTTGTCATTCATCCAAAATATATTTTGTTATAATTTTAGGAATCTTCTCATTCTTTTTCATTTCTAAGCACATATTTGGATCAACTAGACTTCCAAATTGCCTCATTCCAAGAAAGACCCCAAATATTAGAAATTCATTTTCATTCTAAGTTTTTATTTTCCAATTTTTCAGAATACTGTTCAAGAATATTTTGCAGCCTCTAACTACTATTCTTATTCAATTAGCAGTACAATGTGTATGCAAGCATAATTTTTTTGCATAAAAATAGTTTTAGCATAACAAATATGTGCTGTATGGTTCAGAGGTGGGTTCTACTTACCTTTACTACTGGTTCACAACGGGGCTGCGTGCACACTTCTGCGCATGTGCAGATTGTCATTTATAATGTCTGGGCAGGTGGGCGGAGCCTCCTGCTGATTTTACTACCGGTTCTATAGAACTGGACAGAACCGGGAGCAACCCACCACTGTATGGTTCCAATGTTTATTTTATTCACAATATACATGTACATTTGAGTTGTCCATAAAAGACATATAAAACATGATGTATCTTGGCTTCGATGTTTTATTAACACAATAACACATGCTTTATATAACTGAAATATAATATAATATATAATGTATAATAATAATAAAACCAGAATTAAAAGAAACATAATAGCTGTTATAAACTCTTCATGCTACTATTCTGGAACTAAGAAAGGAACAGAATGGAAAAAAACTCTTATTAATGTTACATATTATTCATCAGCCAACTGCTTCTAAATTTGTCTTTATAGATTGCAGACTTTGGTCTTTCAAATCTTTATCACAAGGATAAATTTCTCCAGACTTTCTGTGGAAGTCCACTATATGCATCTCCTGAAATTGTTAATGGAAGACCTTATCGGGGACCAGAGGTAAACAGAATTCAGAAGAAAGAAATGTTTAAAAAAAACAGAATGAAAAATATAAAATCATTTATTGATGAATTCATTTTATATAGCTGATTTGTGTAAATATTCTGTGTGTCTGGAATTTGGTGAAATGTTTTTTTTTAATACAAAAAGGAATAATCTTTTGCATACAAGATGTTTTAAAGTCTTGTTTTCATTGTTCATTGATGGATTTTCTACAGAATACTTATGTGTTTTTTTAATAATGGTAGATGGATGTTTTGTTTTTTTTAGTAATTTCAGCATCTTCAGGAGTCACCCTATTTTACTCCTTACATTTCTTATCTTTCTGCTTTAGGTTGACAGCTGGGCTCTTGGTGTTTTACTTTATACTCTGGTTTACGGAACAATGCCCTTTGATGGCTTTGATCACAAAAATCTGATCAGGCAGATCAGTAGTGGAGAATATCGTGAGCCAACACAGCCCTCAGGTATCAAAAGATGTGTCATAGTGCATTGACATAATAGGGATTTCTAATAGCTTGTTTTACATCCTTTCTGATGTTTGGTATGTGGAAGTGTTGGATGGATAAAACAGAAATATTGCAATAAAAACTAAGGATTCTCAGTTTGCATCAAAGGCTATCTGGCTGCTTTTGATTTTCAAAAGGGTATTGTGAGAAGTTTGAGGAAGATAGCTGTCCAAAGCAACAAGTATTTCTGATGTACGATAGCTGGAAATGCTTTTGATTTTCAAAAGGGTATTGTGAGAAGTTTGAGGAAGATAGCTGTCCAAAGCAACAAGTATTTCTGATGTACGATAGCTGGAAAGTATTATCAGCTGCCCTAAAGGGGCAAGGAGAAGCCATAAATTATTTCTCAAGTCTATACTTGAAAATATATGTATATGTCCACAGTCTTTCTCAGCAGAAAGAGACAAGCACTTTGGAATAGTATAAGGAAAATGGTGGATTCCAGAGAGCTACAAGTACCATTAGTTAGGCAGAGCTGCAAGCTATAGATGTAGAATTGTTCTTCAAGGAATTAAAGTACCAAAACCATGACGATACATAACCCACCTTTTCCCCAGTCACTGGGTCAGGAGGATTTGGTTCTCAACCTGTTTGTTAGATAGAATTTTTGTTGTTAATTTTACTATATTTTATATGGAATTATTTTTGTTTTCTTGTTTTATTTCTACACTGTCCTGAATCATTTTGAAAAGGTGACTACAGAAATAAAGACACATATATTCAATTGCAATCCAGTTGAATATTTGCCACAATTTTAAAATTCTCTTTGATGTTTAATTTTCCCTCATTATGTGGGTACCATAAGGACTTCATGTTTTGTGATTCATTTTCAGTCAGTTTTCACCTCTTAGATTACAAATGGAAGCCCCTATAAAGCAGCCAGGATTTTACCAGGAAGTTCTATTGAAAATTGTTCATCAACAAACAATTGCCTGTTCTATGACTCATTTTAATTTCTTTCTCACAGATTTGGGGTACCTAGGTTCTAATAATGTCCATGATTATCCTGCTGCCTTGACTTGAAACTAAATTTCTAATCTTATATTTAATAATTACTGGCCAATCATTATTCAGTCCCTTATTTCTGTAATGCAGAACTCCTATAATAGACAGTTTGAAGACAAAGTGAACTGTATTACAGCTTCCCTCTTAAAATGTTGGCTGCCAGGTAATTATTGCCATGTTGACAGGCTGAAATGTTGCTGCTGATCATAATGTCTAATGTCCTAAACATTGACCAAGAGATATCTGTTTTTTCCCCTCATGTACCATAGCAAATATGAGTGACAGGGACTTTTCAAATGTGCTATAGTTAGCTAGGTGATAGTCAAAGGTCTCTTAGTCTATACAAGCCTTGTACAACATTTTGTACAAGCTACAAAATGTTGCTTGATAGAGTTTCATTTCAGCCATTAGAATTGTGTGTGTGTGTGTGTGTGTGTGTGTGTGTGTGTGTGAATAGAAGAAATATAACAGATTTTGGAGAGCAAATCATTGGCTTAAGAATTTAATTCTATCTTGACCATCAACAAATATTTCACAGTTTATTAAATATACAGAAGGAAGAATTGCTGACAGCAATTTAAAAAAACTAGGCTGAAAAATTAAATGACCAAATATTTTAACTTTGTTATTATGGAGATGGTAAATCTGATGGTAGAAGATAGAAGAATTGGACTAGTTGTGTTCCAAGTTACGGTATATGCATTTAACTATTAGAAAAAATATACACACACCAATGTACATTTCTTATATGCAGTCAGTCTCCAAGTAGACTATATTCGACAAATATATATGTTTTGATTTTTATACATTCTATTACAAACTCTTAATTTTACTGAAAGATAAATATTACCATTTTTTTCGGTGTATAAGAAGCACCTTTTTCCCCCCTAAAAGGGGGTGAAAATTTGGGTGCGTCTTATACACCGAATGTAGCCCCACCCACCCACTCGCCCCCACCCTTTGGCCTCTGCTTCCCAGCAGTTTATCTCCTTGCAGCAAGCAGCAAGAAGAAACAGCTCCTTTCTGCTTCAGCACAGCCTAATTAGCACAAGTTGATTGGATCGGCCTCCCGACTCTCAGCTGTTTTGCTCTCAGCTGTTTTGCGCGGGCCTCTGCTGCTTGCTGCAAGGAAGTAAATTGCTGGGAGCAGATTTTTTTTTTCTTGTGCTAAGCAAGCTATGCTGAAAATGAAAATGAAAGTAAAGCAGGCTATTTGCTGTTTGCTGCAACGAGGCAAAATTGCTGGGAGGCAGAGGCAGATTTCTTTTTCTTGTTTTCCTCACCAAAAAAGGTAGGTGCATCCGGTGCATTTTATACTCCGAAAAATACTGTAGCCTCCAGAGTGCAAATCAGGTTGTTTTCCTTTAAAAAGCAGTCTAAATTCAAGATTTGTATAGTTGTTCAGGAAAGTCTTATAACACTTAAAACTACTGTTAGATATTTACATAATAAATATTCCTATAGATATATATCGAGAAATGGATTGTCATTTGCCTTTATCCCTACAATCTACATGCAAAGATTGATAGATTTTCTGAATCTATGTTTCTTCATATGTGCTTCTCTTTACTATATTCATTCAGCAACCTTGGGGAAAAAACAGACCGGTATGATTAAGTATTATGTATATACCATTGCCATGATATGGAAAAGTAATTTAGTGTCAGTTTGTACCAGTAATCTACCCCTAGGAAATCTACCTACCTACTTAATCCCTTTCTTCCAGGCCAAAATATTGTCCTGCATAATTTTGGTGTCATTTGCAATTATTCCATTATATGTTAGATTCTGTATTAATGTAAAATCTTAAACTGAAACGTCTTTAATGTATATTATTTGTTAATAGATGCTCGTGGCCTGATCAGATGGATGCTGATGGTAAATCCTGAGCGCAGAGCAACCATTGAAGACATTGCCAACCACTGGTGGGTTAACTGGGGCTATAAGAGTACTGTTTGTGATTGTGATGCCTTGCAAGACTCTGAGTCCCCTCTGCTATCTAGATTCATAGACTGGCATCATCGTTCCAGTGGCCTCCAGCCAGAGACTGAGACCAAAATGAAGTGCCTTTCTAAACCAAAAGGATCCGAAGTCCATTTAGAGAGACAGAGATCCCTCAAAAAATCAAAGAAGGAAAATGACATTGCACAGTCGATCCAAGAAGGAGTTGATAACTCCTGCAAATTAAACTCCAAGAGGCCAAAAGGTATTTTGAAGAAGAGGAGCAACAGTGAACATCGGTCTCACAGTGCAGGATTCATAGAAGGAGTAGTCAATCCAGTATTGCCCTCCACTTTTAAAAAAGAACAAGAATTATGTAGAATAGGTATACCAATTAAGAGTGTTTTGGAAGGGGATATAACGGGTAAATACAGCACTAAGCAGTCTTCTTTAATGCCAAAAAAGGGAATCCTCAAGAAGACTCAGCAAAGAGAATCTGGATACTACTCATCTCCAGAAAGGAGTGAATCTTCAGAACTCCTGAATCATAATGAGGAGGTAGGAAACAGTGACACATCCCCAAATATCATCGAAACGTTAAGAATAGAGTCTTACAGTCATTCCTACAGACGGAAGGGTATTTTAAAGCACAGTAGCAAGTATTCCACCACTACTGCACATTCAGCTTTGATCCACTCTGACAGACCAGTCACGAAAGGCATGGAGGAAGCAAGTTTGGCTGTAGATGGATTATCTCGAAGTTACAGTCGCCCTTCTAGTGTGATTAGTGATGACAGCATTCTTTCCAGTGACTCTTTTGACTTGGTGGACCTGCAAGAGAACAAACTTAAAATAAGAAGCTGTGTGTCAGCTGAAAACTTCCTCCAGATCCAAGATTTCCAAGGACTTCAAAAAAACCGCTCACGACCACAGTACCTGAAGCGTTACCGAAATCGGACAAGTGATAGTTTTTCTCTTCTAACAGACATGGATGATGTCACTCAGGTCTACAAGAAGGCTCTGGAGATCTGTAACAAACTTAATTAGCAGATGGGGAAAAAGTAGGACTGGAGAGAAAGGGTCTTGGGTACCTTTATGATGGAGTTGGCCCAATTGTCAAT
Organism: Pantherophis guttatus; assembly: GCF_059756535.1. Classification (NCBI taxonomy): domain Eukaryota; kingdom Metazoa; phylum Chordata; class Lepidosauria; order Squamata; family Colubridae; genus Pantherophis; species Pantherophis guttatus. Next base: position 25,283,711 of record NC_142069.1, on the reverse strand, counting down.
TAGCTGACAGTGACAACATTGTTATAAGGAGAAGCCCTTTGAAAATACCACCTCATGCTTACTATTCAAACTTGGAATTCATGCAGTTAAAATACTACCTAACGTCCAAAGAAATTATGGTAATATATGAAGAAAACTCTCTTGCAGATAGAAAAAAAAAAATCTTCCAGCGCAGTAAATTGAAACTAGATTAAATGTAAACTGGAAAAAGGTACTTTTCATTTTTGTTAGAGAAGGTAACTAACTAGTGGAAAAGCTATAACTTTAAGAGTAAAAAATAATCAACAGTTACATATAATAAATTATTGGCAAATGGATTTATCAATCTTCATACTGATGAATTAAACTTCATCTAAGTTAATGAAGTTTCTTGAATTTCAACCAAAGGAGATCCTAATTCAAAAATACATGCAAAAAGGACTGGGATGCTTGCTAAAAGCTTTGTGGGCATACTTGTCCATCCAATTATTGGAAATGCTGGTTATAATAATTTTCTTTTGAAAAGCATTTAGCAATTTAAGTGGGAAATATTTCATTTTTTTTATAGAACTTCAGTTAGCAAGAAATAGTAAAGTAGAAAAAATGATGAGTTGAGAGACAAAAACCATTTTATTTTCCCATTAGCGGGGACTCTGGAAATCTGTATGCCTGCAATTAAAAATAAATTGTTTGAAGTGCCAAAAACCTTTAATAAGTTTCTTTTCACCACTTGTGCATTTATGTAAGTTATAGGAACCATAAAGTTTTTCTAAAGGATAATTTATGAAACCATAAGTATGTTATGCAACGTGTTCTAATACTGATTTAATGAGCTGCAGAATCTAAGTTTTATTAAAGACTTTGACTTTAGTTTTTGCAGACCTCAGTTTAGGACAGATTTCCAGAGCCCTGTTAATAGGCAGTGGTGTGACGGGCTAGAAGAAACAAAGTTATGAGGATGACTAGAAGGAATACACCCAAAGGTGCTTTTTCAAAAGGCAATTGGACTTTCTTGTTTTTTCTTTGAAGATGTTTTGCTTCTCATCCAAGAAGCTTCTTCAGTTCTGACAGCCCAGTTGTCTTTTGAAAAAGCACCTTTGGGACAACCATGACTTGGATGACTGAGAATCTCCATAGACATTTAGAAGGAGTACAGTTTACGAGTAAGAAAAAGATAATAGGGTAGTAGACTTCATGAGGAATTCAATTTAAGAATATATATGTATTATAGATGATATTGTTAGATCAGTTGAATCAAATTGGAAAAAACAAGACACGATTCATGGATGTAATTCTAAAATTGCAATTAAAGGTTTCAACTCCCATAAAGGTACCGCTTGGGTTTACTGGATTATATGAATGAATGTAAGCCTCTTTTTAAATAGGCACTATGTGGTTGATAGGCCTGGGCAATTGAGACTTCTGACTTACTTTAGATCACGCATATCCCAGTAAGCAGTTCAGAGTTGCAGTACAGTAACATTATTAAGGTAGTTTACACAATCAAAGTGTTGTAACACTTTGTTGAAAAAATAGGCCAAGTCAAATCTAACTAGGCTGAGAGCACTTCTTTCATTTAAACTATGCCAGCTTCATTACAAAGAACATAATTTGCCCCCCTTTAATTAGAGGCTCCAAAATTACAGGAATCTAGTGCCAATTCCAAAAGATTTCAAAGCAGAGATATTAAAATATTAGAATCAGGGGACAGTGTGGTTGTATAGTTCTCATAATTTTGTTGAAATTATTTTGTGTTAAAACTGTCTAAACATACAAATCAGAGGTAGGAAATCTTTTTGAAAAAGTGGATGCACTTGGAATTTGGGGACTATGATATAGATGCTTTCATGAAACAGCTGGTATGAGAAGGGAGCTTTAATGTTCTTAAAATGAATGCCATATGATCCTGTTCAATTACAAAACAAACTGTAACTGAAAGACTGGTAAGACTCTTTCGAAGCCTTCTCTAGCTTCTCTCCACAGAATGCTGTATACTCCAGCTTAATTTTGCATTATTTCTGGACAGATGTGCACATATCCAAACATTTTTATAGTCTAAGAATGCCTTTGAAGCCTATAGAGATTTGCTTTGTAGGAGATTAGCTTCTCCTTTTAAAAAGTAAAATACTGTCTTAAAAATTAAACAGAAGCAGCAGAGAACATGATGGGCACCATGACAGGTATATGTAGACAGCATGTTGCTACCATTAAGATTAGTGAATTAATTAATTTCCTTTTCCCAAATAACAGAAAGATCACTGTATTCTTCCAAAACATATTGGATCAAATAATCCAAAATGGCACTAAATGCTTATAGTATGCCTATAGTACTGTCCATCTGGATTTGTCAAGAGAAATGCTTCCAAAGGTATTCTAGTAATATAGTAATTGATTGTATCCACCTACCATATCCTTTGTCTTCCAGTTCTTACATATTTCTCAACCTTGTCAAGCAATTCTTTTTTCTATTCCATCATCTACTTGTACCATATGTACATTTTTGCTCACTATTCATTGTCTCAAATGAGCAATCAGATTTTATTTGGGCTTGAACTGATTTACTGGTTGGTCCAGCAAGTAATGATATGTTTAAAAACTCCAAATCTATAGTTCAAAGTAATCTATCTTCTCTTTGTCTCTCAGTATCCATTTTCACAGCTATCCATTGCCACTACAATAACAATTGTTTTAAGCATTCTGAACTTTGTTGACATTGAGGTCTCTTTCACGATTTTATCTAAGTTTGTAGCTGTCTTCCTTCTTAATCAACCTACACTTTAGATTGCATACAGTTCGTCTTTATTTACTGAGTTCAAACAACTAAAACCAACTTCACATTGACAATTTGTCTTCTTAATATTTAACATTAACTTGGAAGTCTCACATTTTATTTTTACCTTCATAATGAGTTCATCCAAATCCAAGCACTAAATATGAATCCCAGAACTATGTTTACTTAATCAGCCTCACTGGATTGACTGGTAAGAACATTTGTTAAGAGATTTCCACCTTAGAAGAGTATATATGTTTCAACGCACAGCTAAAAAAAAAAAAGCATAGTTCAGTAATTTCCATAAATTTTGCTTTAAGATAAAGACCATGTTTTGATTCATGAATAAGCAAACCTTTTTCCTTTGAGAACAAAGGACTGGTCTCAGTTTTCTTAGAGTAGAATAGTGCTAATTGCTACCTGTCTTCAGCAAGCCCAGTTTAACATGCAGTTGATAAATATTGAGACAAAAAGGGAACTCTCAACAACTCCTGGGAAGAACTAGGAATTGTCCTCACACTTAGCTCTATGTTATAGCCCAGGCCTGTCATCTTGTATACAAATGTGAATGACTGATTAACTCAGTGTTTCTCAACCTTGGCAACTTTAAGATGTGTGAACTTCTACTCTTAGAATTCTGCAAGTTGAAGTCCACACATTTTAAAAGCTGTCAAGTTTGAGAAACACTGGTTTAACTGATTGCTGCCAAACTGGAAAAATATTCTGTAGGGACTTACTGGCATATTATCATTCCTAGAAGAACCAGAACTCTTGACTGCACATTGTTATTAATAGTGCTGTGTAATTTTTTTCCCTTATTTAATTTGCAAAGAATTTTTTTTGTCTTTAAAGTTGACTTTTTTATTTGTTTTCTTTTAATTTATTGGTCTGAAAGCCATTTCAAAGGTATAATAATATATTTTGGTATAATTTAATTGGTTCTGCATTATTTTACAGCTTTGGCCAAAACATTACCTTAAGAAAGTGTTTTGTTTTTCATTTTGCTTATTGGTTGGTTTGATTACTTTGAAGCAGAGGGAAACGCTGGATAATCACCCAAAGTGTTTGTATTTTTAATCTGATCCTGTCTTTTTTATTAAATAAAAATTGATAAAATGTGAATGGCGTCTGTTTCCCATCTTCAATGCATCCTCTGTGAGAGATCAGCTTTGCAATAGTGTTTAATGGTTATTTTAAGGAACATTGTGAAATGTCCGGGAATATGCACTAGAGAGTTGATGACATCTTGACAAACAGTTTGTGCAATGCTCTAAAAATATGTGAGCATCTTTGTCATCTCACACCATTGTTTGGCAGCTCAATCTCTTAAATTTCAGATTAAGATGTAGAATACCTGGAATGACACTGAAGTTGATTTCCTAATAAACATGGAGGTTTGCAGAGCATGTGAGTGGACGGCCTTCCCATTGATGGGAACTCTTGTCTCACCCCATTCTCCAGTTGTTGAGTTTCACCAAGCCTCTTCTCATTCTTCCTGATAAGAGATTCATTTCCTACAAACCTTTAAATGTTTATAAAAGGACACATTTGTTTCCCTCTTGATGTTTTGCACATTCCCCTCTTTGCAATTTGCCAAACTTGTGCAAATCGATACCATAAATTTAAGTTTAAAGGGGTTTCTGGTTTCTAATGAAAGTGCAGCTTAAGTTTTTAGAAGAAACTTGTATTTAATTTTACAATTTAGTACATGGACCTTGCTAATATGTGGTAAAAGAGCAGAAATCATACATTATACTAAAAGGAAAAAATAGTGTTATACAAGTTCTAATTCTGGCTACTAGTTGTTATGATGTTCAGTGGACAACAAAGAACCACAAAATTTAATTTTCAGAAACATTGCTTCCTGAGAAAATACCCTCCAAAAAAATCCCCACACCTACCAATCCACATTTTATATATTACGTTCTTTTTGACAAGAGTATTATTCCTGAAAACCATTTGTTTTGTTTCCATACATCCTTATTTGATTTTATTGCCATGTTCTTCTTGATTTTAGCTTTGGCACAAAAACATCAGATATTTTTTGTTAATGTTGGCTATATTTGCCAGGTGCCATGCCAGGTGAATGCTACCACATTTCTTTTTTTAACTTTTTTTCTCATTTGAGACAGAATGAATTTGTAACCTCTGAACTTCCTTTGCAGCATCTGACTAGGTTATCCATAATTGCATGTCACTGACCCATAGAAATTGTCAGTTGCCTGATAGAGTGGCTGACTTGTTTAGCTAAATTGTCAATGTTAATGCTGACTTCAGAAATGCAGACCATAATAAAATCAAATTGAATTAAATCAATACAGCCTGATCAGTGAAAGCCTAGCAGATGACGTGCATGTAAATCTCTAGATGTGATATTGGCAGATAATTACAGACATGAAAATTATATTCACAGTATTTTGTGCAGATTTGCTTATAACAAGAACCCTGAGCCTTTATAACTAAATACTTGGGCTTGGGAGGAGTTAAGCTTACTAACATAAAAAAGATTTTCCTTGATTGACTCTAAATTACATCAGAACTGTTGCAATAATCTGAAAAATCACATTTTTCTTTTCTGATGTTAAAATAGAATCTCTTTTTCAGATGAATTATTTTTAAATTTTCAAAATAGAAATAATTTCTTAATTTGAAATGACTAAGAATAACATGAGGTCTGGGGAGAAAAATAGTTACGACTGTACTCAAATGGAAGAAGGAATATTGAGACACATACACAGAATAATTTATCACCTGCATTGTGTGGCTAACGTAATAGTTAGTCCTTGATTTATGACCACAATTGGAAGCAGAATTTCTATTCCAAGATAGTTAAGTGAGTTGCACCCAATTTTGCAACTTTTTTTTGCCATAGTCATTTAGCAAATCATTGCAGTTGCTAAGTGAATCACATGGTGGTTAAGCAAATCTGGCTTCCCTCATTGACTTTGCCTGTCAGAAGCTGGCTGGGAAGCTTGCAAATGGTAGTCGCATGGCCCCAGGATGCTACAATCATTGTAAATACATGCTGATTGCTTTGATCACATTACCATGGGGATGTTGCGATGGACATAAGTGCCCGGACTGGTTGTAAGTCACTTTTTTCAATGCGACTGAAACTTTGGTCACTCAATGAATAGTTGTAAATTGAGGATGATCTGTACTTAACTAATCCTCATTTTTAAAAAATGAATCTTAGCAACATCACCCCTTGGCACATGTTACTTGTTAAGATTGAATTGCTATCAGAGTATTTTAAAATGAAATTTAAATTCAGTTCAAGCTAATGTTTATTAACAAGTACACAATTAACAAATTTAACTATCCCCGGTAACATATATTTCCTCCTATAAGACAGTTTCTGTGTTGTCTTTGTCAGCGGCAATCTTCTCTGAACTCAAAGTAAAGAAACTTTCATTTAAGAAAAAATAATAAAGAGATTCTTGGAAAACGGGAATTAAAGTTAACTTAAAAGCTGTTCATAATGTGGTTAATATTTCTAAGGTTAGACAGCTGTGATGTCAGGAATGTAGATCTGGCTGTCCTTCTCAATGTGGTAACTTTCAGATGCATTGAGAATATGAAGCTATATATCTATCCACAGTAGTCAGCTCAGTCTAATAGATAATTCTTCAGAGTATTTGAGAGGTTTGTCACATATAATATATTTTGCATAAAAGTCTGAAGAATTCTATTTAATGAGACCACCGATATTCCAGAAATACAGTTCCTGTGAATTTATGAGTGCATCCATAAAAGCTAAATTACTTCATGGGTAAGAATAACTTCTGCTTTCAGTGCATTGAAAAATGCTTAAAGAAAAGAACACGGAGTGCTTCATTTTTTGTGTGTGCGAGGAAGAGAATGAAATGACCTGTTTTCTTTCGCTGTAATTATTAAATTGATTTGACTGAAGTTAACATCTTTGTAAGTAACACACTTCAAGACTTAGTGTTTATTCATGGTAACTTGAACTATCATTTGACTCAATTTTTGTCGGTCAACTAAATGAAAACTGCTAGATACATTTCAATTATTTCCACAAACTTTAAGGAATTAGAACATTTTGAGAACTGAACTATCCTTTCTAAAATTGCAACAACAATTAAAAAAAAAATTGAAAAGGCCATAGTGATTTTTTCAATTAGGTCATCTGTTGCAAAGGTCATGAAAAGCCTTGACCTTTCACCATAGAAATATCTCCAGCTGCATAGACATGCATATGAGATAGAAAGCTTTTTGTTCAGACCCAGCAGAGCAGAAACAAACTATTGTTTAAAGGTCACCTCCATTTGCTTTGGTTGTTGAAGAGGGACAAATTGCAAAAAATAACACATTTTAAAGAAGTTATTGCAGATCTGGCCTGCAAAGATTGCAGAATGTTTATTTCCTAAGAAAAGTCCTTCTGGGCTCAGATGGTAGCATGGTCATCTATGCATTCCTCAAGTATTTATATCGGGAGCTTGCTATAATAGAAACAGGAGTAGTTAAGTTAATATCCCAGTTAAATACCATGATTAAAATATGTATCCTTTGTCTGAGAAGGCAGGGCTCCAAACCTCCACTTCCTCTAGATTAGTGTTTCAAAAATCTCACCTATTCTGTTAGCCATACCAGCTGCTCCCTTCTGCAGTTCATATTTTCTGTCAGCACTGGTTGGTGAATTTTAAAGACTGTTTCTGTTCAATCATTTTTGTCTGGCCCATCAATTCTAATGTGAAAACTGGCTGCTGCTGGGTTTCTGTGGCCGCCTTTGCTTTTCTCCTATTCCCTATTCCTATCTCCACCTCCCAATCCTCCCAGAAACACACGAACCAACATACCCTTGAGAAGGAAAGACATAGAGGTTGCTATATACTGACATAACAGAGGTAGTTCTTGCTTAGCATCCACTTGTTCAGCAAGCATTCAAAGTTACAACAGTGATGAACGAGGGAGGCTTATGCCATGTCCCCATAGCTGCAACCATTGCAATATCCCACCCACAGTCACATGATCACAATTCAGGAAACCAGTTCGCAGTTAGAACATTGCAATGTCCTGTGGTTTACCTAATTGTGATTTGTGACTTCCTGTCAGCCTACTCATGTACTTTTCTTCTCAGAAGCTGGCAGTGAAGATTGGCTATCACACACAGGCAGGACCCTGCAATCTCATAACCGTGAGCTGCTTGTCAAATATACAAATTGTGGTCATGTGACTATAGGACAACAATCCTGCGGAATTCACCCAAAGGCAACTGGGAGTGGTGGAACTGCTGTTATAAGTTGGTGTAGACATGTGACATTACACCTTACACTGTTGTTAAGCGAGGACTACCTGTATTTGGTACTGGAGTATTACATCTATGAACGCTTTTGAGAAGATCATAGTTGACGCTTTAAACTGCATACTCACATATATAAATACTTGATATTTGAAGAGCATTTAGGAACTTGTCATTTATATTTTATAATAAACAGAGATGCAACTATTTCTCAAGAACAGATATTTAGTCAGTAACTTTGCATGCCTCCTCTAAATAACGCTCCCTTTATAGAAGCCAAAAAACTTCACTCTCCCTCGCACTAATAGTGTTACATAGCCTGATAATAAAATTTATGCAAAAAAGTACCAAGTAACCAAGTCCAAGCTACAAATATTGATTCATTGATTTTTAAAATGTTTTTATTTATACATTTTTCTTTAATATACATAAGTATTCAATAAACAGTGTATTGTCTGGGTCATTTTACATATGTATTTACATACGTATACATATATACACAATCTCTACTTATATATAGTAATATTCTTCCTACTTCTAATTTCTAATTTTATTATCCAACCATTGGTAAAACAAATCCCAAGTTAAAAAATATTCGGTGTCTTTTTTATCCTTTATCTTTAAAGTTAACCTATCCATTTCCACACAATCTAATATTTTTTAAATTATATTTTCATCTGGAGGAGTTTCCTCATTTTTCCAATGTTGTGCAAATACAATTCTTGCTGCCGTCAAAACATGTAATATTAAATCCCTTTATTGTATTTTTCTGGCAAAATACCTAACAAAACTATTTCTGGCTTTAATTCTATATGTTGCTTTGTCATTTTTTCTAACCATATATGCATTTTCATCTTATTATTATTATTATTATTATTATTATTATTATTATTATTATTTTGCCTTTGAGCAGGTCCACCACATATGATAATACGATCCCGGTATCTGGTTGCATTTCCACCATTTGGCGGACATGTTTTTTTTTGCTACCCTTGCCGGTGGCAAATGCCACCTGTAAAACATTTTATACAGGTTTCTTTGTATGTAATTGCCATTCTCAATTTATGGTTTCTATCCCAAAGTTTTTGCCATTTATCTAATTCTATAATATATCCAAAAAATTTTGCCCATGTTATCATTTCTTTCACTTGTTCATCTTCCATTTAAAGACTTAATAAATAACTATATATTTTCTTTATTAGCTTTTCATCCACACCTAATAGTATCTGATCAAGTATTGTTGGTTCTTTATAGAAACCACTGATTTATTGGTTGATTGGAATGGGATGTTCAGTATAAATTGCTGGAAAGGAATATTTTCACCAATTTTTAGAAAGATAGTAGGAAAAGACAGGCCTTCCTTAGGAATGTTGTTAGAGAAAATTTATTTCTCTATAGCTGTGCCTATTAATGGCTTTTGGAATGTACAGATACATAAGCCAATCAGAGGGCAGCTAATATGTTTGAATCTCCTGGGCCCTCCCCTAACTGTCACAGTTAGCAGTATAAAAGGAGATTCTTAACAGAAACCCTCGCTCTTCACTTTGCTCTTCAGTTTACTCTTCTGTCTAGTATTGTATTGTCTTCTAGGATCTTCCGTTAGATAATTGTGAGCAGTTTGGAAGTCCGTTAGAAGAGCAGTTCTGTGGTATATAATAATATTCTTCTGAGGAAGAATAGTCATAGATAACATAGCTTAGAGAGAATAGATATATATATAGGTAGATAGCTGACAGTATAATTTATCATAGTAACTAAGTGCTGTTTATTAATTGAATAGATATTGTTATGTTTTTATTATGTAAATAAAAACATTTACTGTTAACTGCTTCAGAGGCTCATTTGTTTAAGTAGAATTTCATAGAGATAAAGGTTCATGGTTCATTGATTTTATTAACCTCCACAACAAATGTGATTACTAGTCTTAGGATTCACCACAGAAACTTTTTTTTAAAATTAGTTATCTAAGACAGAATAATGACCCCAAAGCCCCCTGTGAATTTTATGGCCTTGGCAGGGAGTTTGAACCAAGGTTTAAGCATCTGCTGTGTTTTTTTGTTTGTTTCATGCTCTGAACTACGAAACAGAAACAAATAGGTTTTTTTACCTTTTGATTTTTTTTTTAAAGATGCCAACTTAATTTGATCCAGTGACTGTGCATAACATTACAGTAATGTCAGGTTACATAGTTTTTATCTTGAAGATGGCAATTGAAGATGATGCACTGAATCACATACCAGACCAATTTTGTTCTCCAAATAAAAGACTTAGGAATGTGTTAAAGGAAATGAGGGCTTCCCTGCTAGTTTCCTCTTAGCAATGCTGATTTACAGTAAATCTATGTCTGAAAGAATGGCATTAAAAAAATAAGAACATGTGTCAACTTCAATGCAGCAGAGAGGAAATACTGAAGTGTACAAGCCAACATAATAAGGTAGAAGTCATGCTTTCCCGTATAAAGTTTGCTTCCGTTTAATGTTATATTTAAGAGGGGAATTCTGTAGACTTTCCCATTTTGTAAATAACTCAATGTCCTTTGTAAAGGAAGTAAAAACAGGGACTTGTCCAGACAGCAGTTTCCGCACTTGGGTTGGGAGTACACAGTGCTTTATTTCTTGGAAAAGAACATATATTGGAACTTAGGTCTGCAGAGAAATAACTGATTTTGATTTAAAAAGGCTTATCTAAATCCTGCTGTCTCTGGACTGTAGGAATATATGTATTTATCATAGACAAGGTCTGGATAAAGCAGAGGCAATCCTACCATTTTTTCCTTAGCACAATAATTTTGCTCTGTAGGAGGACAAACTATGCATCATACAGCCCTGCCTTCTATGCCTTACATTACCTTGATCCAGCGGTGGGTTGCCCCCGGTTCGGACTGGTTCTCAAGAAGTGGTAGTAAAACTGGTGGGAGGCTCCACCCACTGACCTGGACGTCATCATAGGTGAAATAGCGCATGCACAGAAGAGCACGCGTGTGTGTGAGCAAAGCAAGTGCATGGACGTGGGCGCAATGCAAATCGGTAATAAAGGTAAGTAGAACCCACCACTGCCTTGATCCCTTTAAATGTAATCATGTATACCACCTTGTCCCAATATTGTTAGATTCAGCCATCAGTCTAGTTGGCTTTGTATATAATATGGGAATAACCTGTCTTAACTTCAGGCAATAACATTTCTTGACGTTACCCTGCAGTTAATAGAATCATTTAGTGAGCATGTTCCTTCTAAACAATAATGTAAGTTTTATTACAGATAGGTCTCATTTAGCAACTACCTTATTTAGTGACTATTTCCAATTACGATGGTGATGAAAAAATAACTTTGCAAGCAATGCTTGCATTTACGACCTTCACAGGTCTGTAAAACAAAAGAAAGCTGAAGCAAGATCATAAACACAGTCTCAGTGTCAGGGTTCCAAGTAATACACCAATATCAAGCAAAACTCCGAGGCAGATGAATTCCTCAAAGAATAGTTTTATTGGATATATCAATATTGGCACGAATCTGGTAAAAAATTACTCTGAAGGTTCCTGCGGTTTTCACCTAATTAAAAGTAAAAGTTTTCCCCCCAACCCCAAAACAATCAGTCACATGGGCCAATCAAGGCATTGTCTGGTGGCCTGGTGAAATCACTCCTCCTTCCTCCAGCCAGGTATGAGAATGTCCTTGGTTCCCAAGAGAAAGTATTTTTATCTTGACCACACAAGCCCAGCTATCTCTAACCCCCCCTCCCTATCCAGTGTGGCAGCCCTGAAGCTCCAAGATGGCTTCAGCCAGACCAGCTTCAGGGTTGACAATCAGTTTCATTGAGTGACTGCTTCACTTAATGACTGAGTTATGGGCCCCAAATGTGTTCACTAAACAAAGACTACCTACATGGTAATAAAAAGTAATCACACTTATTTTAGAGGTAAACCCTTGTATTGATGATTGCAGCTTTTGGATTCAAACAAAACACCAAGAAAGCAGGGGAATACCATCATGATGAAACTTATCAAGGATGTCCCCAAGTTTTAGGAGGCTGGTAAGAAGGTCAAATTGGAACTACTTGGATATTTTTAGGGTGCATCTTCTTGTCTGCTTTGTGGAAATCAACGGCAGATGGGCCATTACTGTGTCTAGAAGTCTTTAGAATCCTGTCTACTCTTGGGGTTTGAGAACTGAAAAATCATATTCAGAGGGGAATAAGAAGTAAGGAAGGTGAGGCAAAATGTGATAGGACAGTTCAGCTAGAAAACAATTGCCTCACACCACGAAATGAGCAGCATATAAATGTGACAAATAAACAAACAGTAAAACGCTTAAAAGTCAGATAGACTGTTAAGACTTAATTATTACTATAATTTACAAACAATGTGGCTTTCCATCTCATACATGGGTCACTTGCGGTGGTTTACAATGTTACAAATCCACATTAAAGTGTTTTATTTATTTAATTAATATTTAATAAATAAGACACAGTTGTTATAGTAATTAAATATATAATGATAATAAGTTAATATAAAATAAATAATAGATAAGTTCTCCTCTGGTGGCAAAGCAAGTGCAACATCTAACATTTTATGGAAAGCACTACAGAATAAAGAGAGTTTAATTTTTTTTAATTAAATGTTTAATTAATTTAATGAATCAGTCTCAGCCAACCCGGAAAACATTTTATATTCTTTCTTGCCTTGAAATCTTCGAAGCTTTTATTTTGACAAAGGCTCTCCTGCAAAGAGATTTACCAAGAGTAGCAAAAGGGAAGGGTAATTTATTCTGAACTGAAGCTGTTGACCAGGAGTTCCTTCGAAAGGATGCAAAAGCCTCTCTCTTGTTCTTCACAGACAAAGGATAAATTCTCCCCTGGTGACAAAACAAATTCAACATTTTAACATATTATGGAAAATACTACACTGGAGACACAGTGAAGTCAATTTAATTTTTTTACTTTAACAATTGTGAGCATAAACGTTAAAATGTATTTCTCATCAGTTACCTCCGCTTTAGAGCAAGCATATGAAAAACCTCTTTGAGGTTTTAGAAAAACCTGGTAAAATTACTTAAATTATGAGTCTATTTGGGATGAATAAAAGAAGGCTTGTCTTATTTTACATGGACTGTCCCACAACTGAAAAGCTACTCTTTTTAAAAAAATTGAGATTATTTTTACATCAGTTACTGGTTTAAGGAGAATGCTTTTGATTAATGGGATTTTTCTCTTTTAACGAGGGACAAAGTGGTGAAGTGACTTAAGGACTCTGGAATTGTTGGCTAGAAATGGTCTTCACCCTGTTTGAGCTCGGCTTTTTGAGATGGAGTGAGCACCTGTTGCTCAATCCCTAGCTCCTGCCCACCCAGCAATTCAAAAGCACGCAAGCTTGTGCGTAGGTAAATGGATTTTTCAGTGGGAAAAATCTAGCTGTGTTTGTGTATGTGGAGAGCACAAGCCGGCACTGGATCTAGTCATACAAGGGGCAATGCAACACAATATGAGGCAAGGTGAGAAAGGCAGAGGTGCCTGGAAGAACCAGCAACTCAAGCGCTGCTAGTTAATTGGTATAAAGTTAGTTCGCCTCTTTGTGTTGCACCAAGGATAGGTGTGCAAGTGCCTAACAGAATGAACTACGGTAGCAACCTAGCTGTCCAAACTGCATTATTTCTAGCATGTGTAGATTTCCCTGACATTGCATGCCATATGCTAAATAAATAAATCGCTTATAACTGATAGGATAAATGCTATATATTTCTGGAAGAGAAAATATATTTCCGGAAAAGAAAAAAGAAGAAAAATATAAAGAAAAAGTATATAAAGGACTTATTTTAGAGAAACATGTTTGATTGCTACATGTTACAGTTCTTTTATTACTTTAGATTATAAATACGTAATGCAGAACATTATTTATATATTTATTTACATTTGCAGATCACAAGATTATGACCCAATCATTTATTGCCTTTGATCAGCAGAGAAACAAATACAGATGAGCCTTAAAGAAGTTTATATTTTTCTCTTTTTATGACCCTGTAATTCCTTTTATTGGGGTGGAGTTGGGGGCGACTGAATAGTGCTGAGCATTTACTGGCTGGAGGCCTTCCTGATGCCTAAACAGAATTCGCAGCATACATTTTCTTTCTGCGCTTTGATAGAGAAACATCCATGGTTACCTAGGACTGAACTCTCAATCTTCTGAGTGGGAAGCAAGCATCTTCACCTCTAGGCCACTGCACCGCTCCAAAGAAGTTTATAATTAATACTAATATTATTGTGAAACAATGGAAAAGAAGTGACATATGCCAACACACCTGTCAACTCTGAAGCAAATCTGGCTGAAGCCATTTTGTGGAAGGAAGGGGGGGAAGTAGATAGCCCGGCTAACCGCCAAAACAAAAAGTTTTCCTATGGGAACCAAGGTCATTATAACAGGTGGCTGTTGAAAGAAGAGAGGAGTGACCAAGCAGCCTGCCAGTTATATTCATTGGACAATGTGACCAGTGACATCTGGGAAGGGGAACTTTTGCTCTTTTAATTAGGTGAAAATCACAGGAACTTTTAGAGCTGGTTTTTACCGACTATGCCGATATGATGTATCCAATAAACATGTTCTTTGATGAATCTACCTACCTTGGAGTTCTGCTTTCAGTGGGTGCATTATCCAGAATGCTGACACCACAGTTTGCTATTGCTAATAATTAGTATAAAACTTCTGGCTCCAGGAAGCAGTTCCATATATCTTCTAAGGTCCAATTTATTCTATACGATTCAATTCTTCAAATCCGTTCCCCATTCAAATCAACATCTTGCATCAGATTTGTTAAATGTTTTTTTTTCTTTAATTCTCAAAACACATCAAGGAAGATACTGTAATGGCCATTAGGCTTCCTGTTTGGATTAAGATTTCAAGAATCATAAAGATTATTGTCTAAGTCTCCAAATAAAGGAAATAAATTTGAAGTAAGAAACCAGAAGCAAGACAGCATGCTGGTAGATTTCTGCAGAAATTTAATTCCCCTTCAGTCATAGACATCTGAATACTTAATTGAGGCCCTGGGCCATTTACATTCATTGGTTTCCCGGGTGAATAGTAGTGATTTTGAACCCGAGTCTGCCTAGTTCAACATCTTAACCACTATGCCACACTAAATTTAACAGTGATTCCTCACGGTTTTATTAAATGTGGACACTATTCCTATCTAAATATATTTCCACATGATCCATGCCATATTCTTCCACTAAATTCTGTTTATTTCAGGAATGTTTGTCCAGTGCTAACTTTCCAAAATCACAATGATGTAACTGAAGTAAACATATCAATATAAACGTAATATAGGTAATTTAGCACTCAGCAATAGCACTTAGATTGATACACCGCTTTACAATGCTTTACAGCACTCTTTGAGGGTTCACAAATGTCAGCATATTATTCCAAATAATATGGCTCCTCATTTTATCAACCTTGAAGGACTGGGGTCAACCTTAAACCAGTCAGGATTAAACACCTAGCTATGGGCAGAGTTAGTCTGCAATACTGCATTCTAACCACTGTGCCACCAAGAAAATGATCAATTGGGGAACAGTTCCAAAGAAGTTGTAATTATTTGGAATCCATCAACAGAAACACAGAATGTGAACAACTATTTTGCAATTCCACACAATAAGATGATATATCATTCTAAGGCTGCTTTCTGTCCCAAAAGCCTCGTGGGACTTCAGGTACTATTTATATATTATCCTCTCCTAAGGTGTCAAATAAAGAAAAACTGTGATAGTGTAGGCCATTGCCAGAACAAAATACATTTTTATAATCACACCATGATATTGATTTTCAGATTTTGCTTTACCTGGCTTCCTGGGTGGACATCTTAACAGTCTTAAGTCAAAGGTAGGGCCTGCCATCAATTCCTTTATTGTGCTGGCAACCATAACTTGAATAATGGAAGCAAAGAATTCTCATTTTTTGGGATTAATTGGGACACATTTTATGTGTCCAAATTAAAATTCTGCTCTAAAATGGTTGGGTATTTCCTTATACCAAGAATCAGAGCATTGTTGTATAGAGGTGAAATATTAATGATTAGTAGTAACGCAGGTACTTTAAAAAGCTTGCAATGGGTCAGCCAAACCTATGAACCCACCCTGGCACATACACTTGTTAAGGGACAGTCTTATTATTGGTTAATGTGTCTGGTTATTTTATACAGCTAGTAAAGAAGAAATTGAGAGATGGGAGAATTCCTGTATCATATAAAGCATTTTCCCTATGTGTTTGGAGCATTGCCACTGTTTAAAAGAAAGTACATGTATTGCCTTAGCATCTGCAGCTTGATTATTTGACTATTCCTGGCTTTCCGTCAAACCACAATAGAATACCCCAGCCAGTGATTTACAGCCCAGGCTACGATTGTAATGGTTTTATTTTACTTGGATCTCTATTTGCAGGCTCACTTGTCTTGGTGCAGTTAGAGTGTTAGAATAACAATGAGAGAATGATTAGGTCTCATTAGCAGCCATCCTGCATGGCATGTAGTACTTTAGTTATAGAGCACTACTTAAGTACTCTAGTAGTCTGGTTTTGTCTGCTTTTCATACCTAGGGTGGATGTGGGAGGTTGAAGTAAAAATGGGGCTATTAATTCTCTTTTAAGCAAATAGAAAGGCCTTATTTAGTTATATTTCTTGGATTAGAAACTCTAAACAATTGTTAAGACAAAGGTACAAAGTCATTGTTTCTGTTACCAAAGTGATGGAAGATGATAAGATGAGTTGAGATGAGATGAGTTGAGATGAGATAAGATGACAGTGGGTGGGTTTATGACAATTTGCTGTGGTCAGCTCGCCATGGCCAACTTGCTGCAGGACAATTCATTACGGCCAACTTGCAGTCACTGCAGGACAAGAGTTACAATATTATAAAAGAAATTGTGGAATAGAATTATTAAAGAAAGAATGCAAAAGGAGGGACAGAATGAAATATGAATGACAAAAATTAAAAAAAAAAATTAGTTTAAATAATTAAATTGAATTGTTACATTGTCCTATGGTGAGTTGGCCACGATGAGTTGGCTGCAGAGAGTTGGCTGTGGCAAGTTGTCCCATTCTAACAGTGGGCAGATGTTGATTTTGTAAGATGCAGTTTTATTTTATTTTTTTGATAACAGCACAGGATCCACCAACTATTACCAAAACCTCAAAGGAACCATCTCCTCTGGACACAATTTCATTTCTAAGGCATCCATTTGATTCTATTTTTTGTTTAAAATGGATCAGGAGGCAAATGTTATGCAGCATACAGTCTACCAGGTCTATAGCACAAGCTAGTGCTACCCATCCATACAAAATGTTCTGACGTGGGTGAACTCAGCAGAGCTGAAAAAATCATGGGTACCAACATGAAAACTGAAATTGTGAGAAAAACAACAGATGATGCTGATGTCTCAGAACATGGCTTCTTTGATTTTAAGTCTGTATACAAGAATGAAAGTTGCTTTACATAAAGCATCCTGCATGGGAAAGCTCAACACTATGAAAAGTGAAATGAATTGATATCTTGAAATGAAAAACCATACTACTTATTATTCAGGACATGACAAATGATATTGCTTTCATAATCAAGAAGGATATAACAATGGCAATACGTTGGGTACATTGTGGTTAATAACTGAATAGAGGTAATCCTCACTTAATGATTGCAGCTGGGACCAGCCACTCTGTCTTTAATTAATGAGGTTGTTAAAAGAGATATCGTGTGGCCATATCGTACTTACAACATCAGTTCCGTTGAGATTAATAAGCAAATCACTTGCAGTTGTTAAGCCTGGCATCATGTGACCATGACTGGTGACTTGCTGCCAGCTTTCCCATTAGCTTTACTTTGGAAAGTAAAGCAAAGTTTGGCTATGAATGTCACTAATGGCAATCACGTGGCTATGGGATGCTGGGACAGTCATAAATGTGCTCTGATTGCCAAGAGCTCAAATCGCAATCACATGACCACAGGGATGCTGCAATCGTTGTAAGTTTGAGAACCAGTCATAAACCTACTCTTTCACTGCTATTGTAATTTTAAATGGTTGCTAAACAGGACAGCCATTAACCAAGGATAATATCAATCGTAATTGTATTGTAATATCATTCAGATTTCAGGGACGACTGTATTATGATAGTTATAACAATTTAAGTTCCTACCTACGATGGTGGAGAACATCATATATTACAGCAAGATGTGCTGTTTCTAGTTGAAGACTGAAATACTGAATGCCAAAGCTGGAAATAGTAAAAAACAAGACATAGTTGGACTACATGGCCTAAGAAACAGTAATGAAGGAGAACAAATATCAACTGCTGCCAATCCAGTTATTCTTTTTTATTGCTTGTACATCCTTTAAAGAATCAAAACACTGACATCACAAGATATCATGGTTACTCTATTATTGGTCCATGGAGGTAGAAGAGTTATAACGGCAAAATCAGAACTGATTATGAAACACATCACAAATTGCTCATATCCAGGTTCCAAATCAAGCTAAAATGGAAGAACAAAGCCAACCAGTTTTTGCAATGTGATATTGAATATATATGCACTACTTAAAGGACAACATCAAAAATCTCTTTGAAGCTCTGAAACTCATTGATAGAGAACTAAAAAAAAACTTTGGGATGTAATAAAAGAAATTAAGGATGAATGTGAAAAGAAGGTGCCAAAGGCCAAGAAACAAAAGAAACCAAGCTGGTTATCAGAATAGACATTGAAAGAGGAGAAAAGAAGCCAAAGAGGAGAAAAGAAGCCAAAGCTGAAAAGGATAAGATCTCACAAAGGAACTTAGTTAAGAATTTCGGAGAACAGTTAGAAGAGAGAAGAAGCAGTATTACAATAACATCTGTAAAGACACTGAAGATGGAAACACACACACAAAGTCAATTTGGCACAAAGGATAGAAGCAGTGAAAATGGTAAAAGCAGATAACTCATAAATGAACCCATAAATGAAACGTTTTTTTTATGGTGGGGCATTTCCTAATCTTAACTTACTTTATTGCAAACATATAGTGGTATCAATGAGGATATTTTTTAAAAAAAACAATGTGTGAACATAGAGTATGATCAGAATTTTCCAAAGGATTGGGAGATATCTGCAGTTAATAAAAATTATCATATGTCAATTATAGGTAGATAGGCAGTGGTGGGATTCAGCCAGTTCGCACCACTTTGGGAGAACCGGTTGTTAACTTTCTGAGCAGTTTGGTGAACTGGTTGTTGGAAGAAATCATTAGGACAGAGAACCAGTTGTTAAATTATTTGAATCCCACCACTGTAGGTAGGTAGATGATGATAGATAGATAGATAGATAGATAGATAGATAGATAGATAGATAGACAGACAGACAGAAAGACAGACAGACAGACAGACAGATTATAGGTAGATAGATGGTGTGTGTGTGTGTTTGTGTGTGTGTGTGTGTGTGAGAGAGAGAGATATGCAATATTTCAGTTATAATTTAATTATATTTCAGCATGGTTTTTACAAATAACAGAACAATAGAGTCTTCTAATCCAATCCCCTGGTCAGGCAGGAAATCCTATAACATTTGGATGACAAATGTTAGACAAATGGTTGTTCAATTTCTTCTTTAAAACCTCCAGTGTTGAAGCACCCACAACTTCTGGAGGCAAGTCGTTCCACTGTTCTAATTGTTCTAACTGTCAGGAAATTTCTCCTTAGTTCTAAGCTGCTTCTCTCCTTGTTAGTTTCCATCCATAGTTTCTTGCCTGTCTTGAGGTGCTTTGGAGAATAGGTTGACTCCCTCTTCTTTGTGGCAGCCCCTTAGATATTGGAACACTGTTATCATGTCACCCCTAGCCCATCTTTTCATTAAACTAGACATGCCCAATTCCTGCAACCATTCTTCATATGTTTTGGCCTCCAGTCCCCTAATCATTTTTCTTGCTCTTTGCACTCTTTCTAGAGCCTCAACATCTTTTTTCATTGTGGTGACCAAAACTGAATGCAATATTCCAAATGCGGTCTTACCAAGGCATTATAAAGTCGTATAACACTTCACATGATCTAGAATCTATCTGCATTGGCTTTTTTGGCAGCTGCATCGCATTGCTGACTTATATTTCAGTGATTGTCCACTGGTGTTGTCTGAAAATTTGATGTTCCCCACCTATCCCCTCATCCAAATCATTCATGAAGATATTGAAGAGTACTGGGGCTAAGACAGAGGCTTGGGGTACCCCCACTCCATTCTTCCCTCAATGGAGATGCAGTTCCATTAAGGATTACAGGTTAAGTGCATTTGATCAGCCAGCTACGAATCCAGACAGGTGGTGATCCTGTCTAACCCTCATAAAGATAGTTTTCCCTATCACATGGAATAAAATGTTAGAAATGCTTCATAAAATCTGAATTTATTTCATTAATCTTGAGCCTGAACTCTTGCTAACCATTACATATAGCATCACTGGGAGCTGTTCATACAATCTTTACAGTTCTTTCACAATTACAATATCTTTGAGGGAGGTTTCATTTGAGGTTTAGGGATTTGCTCAAGGCCACCCAGCAAGCTTCACCGAGGATGAATGGCAGTTTCAATATGGATCTTTTCCTGCCAAATCCAATACACTTGCCATCATTCTATTTCCCCTATTGTAATGTAATCTAGCTACATTAACTCTGGGTCAGGAGGTGATAAAAAGACCACCCTATATATCTACACCTGTTCTCAAATGTAGTAAAAAAGATTACAGTGAAGTGGTGAGTGGATGAATCATTAAATCTGACCTTCCCTAATGCATTGTCTAATCCAGTTGATCTGTTGTGTGGGTGGTTAATTTAACAGCAATGGGATTTAATATCAGAGCAACACAGATATATTGACTCAGAGATGTATCTCTGAGAAACAACTGTTTGGATTTTAAACCTACTTTATGCGAGAAAATCCAACTCACTTATTGGGTTGCTGTACACAGCCTTGTATATTTGCACAAAAATCTGTTGAGGGATATGGGAAAATTAAAAGTTCTCAAAATATAAAAATCCACTTTTGAAAAATCCCTGCTGTTCCAAATGTTTGCTCAAATTAGATCAGCTCCAGGAAAGATGTCTTAAAGAACAAGTAACTTTAACCACTTCTTGTACATTAAGAAAATGTACATCATGAAAGCTGTAAAAGTTACCAAGTCTTGTAAGAAGAATACCATGCTAGTCTTTGGTATCCAAAATTAGAAGTTTGCTTGGAACTTTTAGACTAACAAATTTTATTAAAAAGCATAAATTGTAGCTCACAAAAACGTACGTCCATCACTAAATGTTGTAATTCTTCTATTTACAAGATAGACGCAGGAATGTGTAAAACATATTTTTCATAGCCATTCCTGAATTTTGCTCCAGTTTGGATTTACTGTAGGTTAAAAGTCTCTTCTCTCACTCAATTATATAAATGTTGTAGCAATGGTATCATAAAAGAGGGAAGTGTCTCATTTTTAATCTCCCCCCCTCCCATCTTTGTATATTCCCTCCTCCCTCCTGGCCCTTGGTTATTCAGGCACAAAGACATTGTCAGACAAAGACATTGTCAGGGCATTTGATATTGGTATAGACATGAGAAATATGCGGAAACTATATTTCCCAAGGGTTCTCATAGTTAGAATATTACTGAAATACTTTTCTGGTCAGGAAGGGGGAAAATAATCTAATGGAGGAGAAAGGAAAGAGAAGGAGACAGAAAGAAAGGGAGAATGTTTATCTGATCTTAAAATTATTTTTGTAAAAGTAAAATTTAAGAAAAGCAGGTGTAATTTAGTGGAAGATTACGGGCTCCCATAAATTTGGTATCATTCCAAGCCATTTGCTCTAAACTACAAAAAAAAAAAAAAAAAAAAAGTTAACAGCAGACTAAAGAATAAAATGATAGGCTTAAAATATAATATTAAAATTTAGGTCAGCAGGTCAAATGTCTCCTGAACCAAAATAAGATGCTTATGAAGTTATGAAGTGCTAGAAGGCCTTTCTGGCCACAGCTGCCACTTCTTATGGTCTAGGTGTCCGAGTGGACCACCACTAAAGTATGATCCAGCAGTGGTGGATAAAAGTACTATGTACTGTTACAGAAAAGTCCCTCTTCCTTTATGTAACCTTTATGTAAATATTTCTTATAGGGGAGTTATTTCAGCACCTTGCGACAATAAGACATTTGTGACATCTTAAAGACCTGTGAAAAATGGCCATGAAGATGCTTTTGCTTTGCTACAACTGATTTATATGGTACTGTCCTGGAAATCAATAATTTTGGCTTTGAAATTTTCTGCACTTTTGTCAACCTTACCGAATCCTTTTTAAGCTCTGATTGACTTCAGCCTCAAAGCTTACTGGATGACCTAGAATTCATTATTCTAGACTGGTTTACATTATGTAAGCATGATTCGCTCAACCATGCTTTATGATTAAAGCACATTTTTTTAAAAAAATAATCTTTATTAAGTAGGTTTTTTTAAAAACAAAAGAAGAAATTTTTACAATTTTCTTCATTTCAACATTTTCGCATCAGTAAATATTTTTTACATATCCATTTTTCTCCCTTACTTCAATTTACCATTTATACATATGATTCTAATATTGATTTGTATACATAAAGATAACAATGTACTCAATTTCAATCATACATTCTGTGTCCGTTCCATTTCCACTTGTTTGTTACTACATTTCAACTCCTATATCTTCCTCATTTACTCTTTCCTTGCCCTTTATACCTCTCCTCTAACCATTCATACCATTTCTCCCATACCATGTAGTATTCTGTTTTCTCCTTTTCTTGTATTTCTTTTGTGAGCACAATTTATATACCATGCTAAACTGCATGGTTTATGCACCATGCTAAACTGTAAATCATAGTTTAGAAATCAGAACGATTGGCTTTATAAACACTCCACACCCAAACTAAACAAGCCATAGTATAAGTTAATGTCAAATGTGAATACAATGTCTCAGTCTGATGGGAGGATACAATAGGTAGCTGTAGGTCTATGTGTATTGTCTGGAACTCGTTGGCAAATAAATAGAATACCAAAGTAATAAATCAATCTGCATTTTTTCATTCTTTGTTGATTGAAGAGAAGTTTTGAGTAATAGTTTAAACGAGGGTGGAGAAAACATAACATTTTCACCATGCATATCCAAAAGTCACATAAGAACAAGTCATTCACACACCCCAAAACCTTGTTCATTGACTAACAACTATTGGACCCCAAAATGTTAGACTTTCTACTGATATCTTTCTATCCGTTACTGAATCAAGGCAAGGACTTTTCCATTAACCCCTGTTTCCATTCCTAATCAAATCAAGACAAAGATGTTCTTTTTCTTTTCTTCATTAATCAGTCCAAGGTTTAATAACACATTTTTTCCCATTCACAAAAAACCACAGAGTTAAGCCAACAATTAAAAATATCTACTTTCATCCCTTTAAAGTTAATTGCTTAATTGGGAAAACGCTTCTCATGTCTGCACAAGATCAACTCTTGAAAAGAATGGATCTTTCTAGGAATTGCCAAAGCAACAACTAATTGATGCAAAGGCCAAGAAATTGGCAACCAATTATACTGTTTACACCTAGAATTTAATCCTCTGTATAAATGTACTTTTTTTTTTTTAACATAACGAGGTTCCATTTTCTCTGCTATTTGAAACCCAGTGATCATGGGTGAAATAAACCACTGGCCTTCTTTCACAGTGGTGAGCTCCATTCTTTCACAATTCAATTAGATACTAGTCCTGAAAACTGTTGTGGTTTATTTATTTATTTTCATTATCATAGTTTATCGCAGGAAAGCTTAAAAATGTGTTTAAAAAGTGTTTAGTGGGTTCACTGTTGTTACCTGAAGCATCCAATTATGAAGAGATTTCAAAACCAATGGCACACAAACTTTATACATGTTTATATTGAAATAGGCACTATTGTGTTAAACAGGATTTCCTCATAGATTGCAGGTAGACTCAAACATTCAGGCTTGGACCTGATCACCACCTTGATTCATATTAAATTTCATGCAAGATCTCATTGTTCTTGCATCATTGAAACTTCACATGCCTCAGTGGTTTGGCAATATTAACATTACTATTTATATTTATTCCACTTAACCTTGAGACAGTGTTGTTGACACCCTGACTTAGAAGACAACCCAAACTGGGAGAAGGGAAGAAAATGTGTTCATATTTTGATGCATGCTGGCTTATAAATATGAAGATCGATTCAGGTCCATGGAATTTATTGTCTAGCACAGGGGTGGGCAACTGCAGTCAGCTTGGCTGTATCAGGAATTCTGGGAGTTGAAGTCCACAGGTTGTAAAAGGGCCACAGTTGCCCACCCCTGGTCTAGCATGTGGCTTCTTTTTTGGGAGGGAGAGAATAAACAAGTGAATTTATCAGATAACAGATTAACACAGTTGGAAGGGACCTTATAGGTCATCTAGTCCAACCCCCTGCCCAAGCAGGAGACCCTACACAATTTCTGACAAATGGCACTTATTTAATTTCTTTTTTTCCCCACTGTACTAGTCAAAATATACAAATGTGATTTTTGAAGATCTCCTTTATGCTGCAAATTGCACAGAACTGCCCATGTAGCCCCAGTGGATTGGACAAAATGTTGAGAAATACTTTATATGACCTGATGAATTGTTGATCGCTTAATAATAGGGTATACTACTATCATGTATTGGCAGAACACATATGTGGTAAGTACCATGGAATCACCAAGTGAACTCCTTATTATTTTAGACTTACAAACCAGGACACGTGTTAAATGATATTTCGGGAACCTTCAAATATAAATACCAAGCTGTTTAGCTCTGTAGAAACCTATAATTACAGTTGCACCAGAGCTATATAGTTACTGATTATGGTCCAACTTTTTCTTTTGGCTGTTAAATTGTGCATTTCTTCTTAAAAGAAGAATACTTTCTGCACAAAATAACTGGTGAATGATTCTATTTGATCAGCCACTTCATTTATTTTTATTGTTTCAAACTGGCCAACCCATAACAGATTAAATGATCTATTGACTATTTTTAGAGTTCCTTTTAAATATCCAAAATGGGTTGGATAATAAATTCGTTAATTTATGGACCAGTTCATAAAGAACACAACTGGGGAGAAATAAAACTTCCCTGAGAATTTTCTTTGAACTTTATTCCATTTGGCTTCTCTCAAAATGCCTTAGATGTTTTCTTTTAGAAGGAACCCCACATTTGCTCTAAATTACACTGTAGTTATTTGAAAAATCCAATTTTATTCAACAAGGGCTCTTCAAAATAACACATTAATAAAAATGTGTATATAATCAATCAGTCTCGTGAAATGCAAAAGATTAGCAGCAGAAAGAATACAATGCAAACCATAATAATCCATGCTAGGCCTATGTCAAGTGCCTGAGGTCAACAATCCACTTCATACCACAGTTGCAAATGTAATTTTTGGTGAGAGGATAAAGCAACAGAATTCTCAACATAGCGTGTTGTGCCACTCCAGGACTTCCAGCCAGCAATTCCATTTCAGCAGCAGCTAGAAGAAGCTTCCACATGCATACAAGAGACTTAAGACGATGCAAACAAAGCAATGCAGCAGCTTCCTTTTGTTTTTAACATGTAGGAGATGTCATGTTCCGCAGACTGGAACTTGGAAGTGAATGTCAATCCTCTGCCTTTGCATGATTTAATCTGGCTGCAGGGGACAGACTTAATTGAAGCTTCTCAATGTAGATTAGAATCTTTATTGCAAACTAAAACAAACAGTTGCTTGACCTTTTTGAAGATTTGATTGCCGTTTCCCCTCTTATTCCCATAGCAGTTTAAATCTGATGCCGCTTCTTCCCAACTTTCAATGGACTCTTTTATCCTATGGCCTTGAACTCAAGCTGTCCTTGGTTACTGAAATTACTGACATTTCTGTCCTGCAAATCTTTGCGAGTTGGCTTTTCATTCCTCAAGGTGGATATTTCCAACAAATCATCATGAAGACAAGGCACCTCATCATTAAGGCAAGGCAGAATATGGCATAGTCCTAACCAAAAGCTCATGCTTTAAGTGGTAAAGTCAAGATGGATTTAGAAAGACAACGTTGGGAGGAAAAATCTATACAAAATGCTTACAATGATTCCTTGTAACATAAGCTAAGCAAGTGATAAAGAAACCCTATGAAATCTCTCCTAGAACCAGGGGTGGGATTCAGCCTATTCAGTCCGGTTCGGGCAAACTAGTTGCCCCAATGGTGAGCTGAGAGTGAACCAGTTCACTCAGATTGTCAGCTGGACCCTCCCACCTGCCCCTGCGCTATACTACCTATGTTCGTTCATTTTTAGCCCAGCTGATAAGCACGGGAGGGCAGATTGCCGTGCCTCAGCTGTTTTTAAATGAAATGCGCTTGTGCAGAGCGAAAGTTTGGTGCGCATGCAAAACATCTGTGCGAAGCGAACCGGTTGTTACACCAGTTGAAACCCACCACTGCCTAGAACTACAGGAGTCTTTATCTTAAAATGTTGAATTGTGATACATGACTTCTTTTTCTAAGGATTTTGAAGAAATTTGTTACGCATTTCTAGAGTCACATGAACTTTCAAGGTCAGTTGCGGACTGCTTCATGGCATGAAATTCACTGAAATTCACTACCATTATGCCTCTCAAACTTTATGGATCAAAGTTGGGAAAGTTTATATAACTTGTAAAAAGTTGTAAATCAAAACAAATGTGAAGTTTTTTTTCTTTTTTAAAAATGTAGGATTTGATGCATGTCATTTTTTAAATCATGGACTGGTTATAGGCAATTTCCTCCTCCCATGATGAGCGGTGATGAACTAGCTCATGAAGATGGGCATTTAGTAGTTAACAATAAGAAATTGCGGTGTCTTCTGTTCTAGAGCAATTCTCAAACCTAGCACATGGTTCTTTGCATTATAATATTACTACTATCCTAGATGAATAAATTAACACTGGAAATTAATGACAGAGAAGATACAGATTATTATAGCGTGTGGGACAACTTGTACGGGTGGCTAGAGAAGAGGAAAATGAAATTAAAAAAAAAATGAAAGAGACCAGATTGAGTACAAGAAATAGTTAAATGAAATAGTAAGAGAAGATGTACCGCAGATGGTAGAAAGTAAAACGAGGTAAGGAAAGGTTACATAGGTAAGCAAAAGATATGACTCATGTATTTATTAATTTACCTTTAAAGACCCATTATATATATATATATATATACACTAAGAATGATATAAGTATATATTTATATACCATGTAATTGAATAGCAAAGATTATCTATATGTACATACATCTGTATTCTTATTTATTTCCTTTTCCTATACCATGTAACCGGATGGACAAAAAATTGTATTATTATAATTTCTTAACAATAAAATATTTTTTAAAAAAAATATATAATATTTTTAATATAAAAAAAATATATAATATTACTACTATCCTGCAAAGATCATATTATTTCATATTATTATTGTGTATGTGTGTGTGTATGTATGTGTGTGTGTGTGTGTGTGTGTATAGGTCTTTGATTAATTGGGTTGTCTCCCGCGTAAAATTGGAAGTGTCTTGGCGACATTTAGACGAAGTCTCATTCGTCATCTTCAGGCTGGTGTTTTCGGCTTCATGCTTCTAGGAGCAATGTGTGATTGCAGTTGTTTCTTCCTTTTAACTGCCAGTGGCGGTGTGAACTGATTGGGTGGGAGCTTGGCTGTGTTCTGATTGGGTGGAAGTGTGTTCTGATTGTTTGGGGGCTTGGCTGTGCTCTGATTGGATGGGGGGTTGGCTGTGCTCTGATTGGGTGGGGATGTGTTCTGTTTAGGTGGGGGCTTGGTTGTGCTTGGGTTAGTCTGAGTTGCAGGGGGATTCGAGCTGGTGAGCTGCGTTGCTGTTGTTTGGCTTCGTGTTCGTGGTCATGCCACATCTTCATGGTGGGTGTCAGTTTGCTTCATGTATGGATTGGAGGGGTTTAAAGTGGCTAATGATGCAGCTGTGGTCTGGCTTCTGGTTTGTGGTCGTGTCTCATCGGTGTGGGTTTTGGTTTGCTTTTTGCGTGCATGTGTGGTAGTGACATCCTGTGTGATTTACGTGAGTGTGGGTCTGGTGTCATTCTTTGTGTTAGGGACTCGTTTGTCAATTAAGGCGGGTTTCCAAATGGCTGGTAGGCGGGAGGCATCATCTCATTTATTCATGCTATGTGGGCGTTTTTCTATCTCGATGGCTTCTCTGATTATTCTGTTGTTAAAGTGTTCAGTTTTGGCGATAGTTCTGGTCTTTTTAAAGTCAATTTCATGTCCTGTGGCTTTAAGGTGTTGGACCAGGGAAGAAGTTGGTTCTTGTTTTCTGACTGAGTTCTTGTGTTCTTCAATGCGTACACTCATTCTTCTGTTGGTTTGTCTGATATATGTGCTGGGGCAGGCGGTGCATGGGATTTCATATACTCCTTGATTTAAACAGAACACATCCCCACCCAATCAGAGCACAGCCAACCCCCCATCCAATCAGAGCCCAGCCAAGCCTCCAAACAATCAGAACACACCTACATCCAATCAGAACACAGCCAAGAATCCCACCCAATTAGTTCACACCGCCACTGGCAGTTAAAAGGATAGCTCCCTAGGACACACTATATACCAGAAGAAAACACACACAAACCGCTATCTGCACGCACTCTCACACCACCACCCTGCCCAGATCAACTCTGTAGCCAAGACACTCATTTCCAGAACAAAACGCTTAGCTGACGAACAACACCTAAAAACCGAACTACACACCCTCACTAATGTACTCACATCCAATGGATTCCAAAGAAATAAGATCACCAACCTAATCCAAAAAGAAACCCCCACTAAAATCCAAGACAGAGAACAAGAAAACGGCAAGGCCCTCCTCCCATGCATAAAAGGCACCACAGACAGAATAAGCAAAATCCTCCACAAACATAACATCAAGACAGCATTCTGCACAAACCGAAAAATATCCACCATCCTAAGGAACCCCAAAGACAAAATTGAGTTAGAAAATCAAGGAGTATATGAAATCCCATGCACCGCCTGCCCCACCACATACATCGGACAAACCAACAGACGAATAAGTGCACGCATAGAAGAACACAAGAACTCAGTCAGAAAAGAGGAACCAACTTCTTCCCTGGTCCAACACCTTAAAGCCACAGGACATGATATTGACTTTAAAAAGACCAGAACTATCGCCAAAACTGAACACTTTAACAACAGAATAATCAGAGAAGCCATTGAGATAGAAAAACGCCCACACAGCATGAACAAACGAGACGATACCTCCCGCCTACCAGCCATTTGGAAACCCGCCCTTATTGACAAACGAGTCCCTAACACGACGAATGACACCAGACCCACACTCACGAGTGCCACACCTGATGTCACCACCACACATCCACGCAGAAAGCAGACTCAAACCCACACTGATAATGAGCCACGACCAAGGACCAGAAGCCAGTCCGCAGCTGCATCATTAGCCACTTTAAACCCCTCCAATCCATACATGAAGCAGACTGACACCCACCATGAAGAGCTCGCACGGCCACAAACACGAAGCCAAACAACAACAACGCAGCTCATCAGCTCAAATCCCCCTGCAACTCAGACTAAGCTGAGCACAACCAAGCCCCCACCCAAACAGAACACAACCCCAGCCAATCAGACCACAGCCAAGCCCCTAACCAATCAGAACACACCTCCACCCAATCAGAACACAGCCAAGTTCCCACCCAATCAGCTCACACCTCCACTAGCAGTTAAAAGGAAGAGACAGCTGCGATCTCACATTGCTCCTGGAAGCACGAAGCCGAGAACACCAGCCTGAAGATGACGAATGAGACTTCGTCGAAACGTCGCCAAGACACTTCCAATTTTACGTGGGAGAAGACCCGAATAACCAAAGACCTACATATATATATATATATATATATATATATATATATATATATATATGTTGCAATATTTTCAGGATCAGACTCAATAAAGATAATAGAAGTTAAAGCTTTAAATATATTTCTTTTTAATTATGATAGGCATTCTATATTCACTGAATATTCAAGGTAGAAGCGACGAGAATGGTGAGGGTGGCTCCTTATATATACAAGGGGTGGAGCTAGGAATGGGAGTGGTAAGTTATGAATACATTAAAGTCCAAAGAATAAGTTAACCTCTGATGTTCCATATATACATTATTTACACATTGGAGAATAAGGCATTTACATCTGACAAATCCCCCTCTAAATGCCGGTTCGTTACACAACACCAATTACATTCTGATTCAGGACAATATAATACATATAATTTAGAAGTTAAATATTTGTGTTGTTTAGAAGGTAAGGGTTTTGTTAATATGTCAGCTAATTGTTCAGAAGTATCGCAATGTATTGCTTTAATGAATCCGTCTTGAGACAGTTGTCTCACATGCTTAAACTTTATATCAATATGCCTGGACCTTTGTCCAATTGCATCGGATCTGGATATTTCAATGGCCGCTTTATTGTCTTCATGCATAATAAATGGTAAGGTGGGTTTCTTCCAAACATCAGTGATCAGATCATTGAACCATACAAGGTTATTTGCAGCTTTGGACAAACAAACATATTCCGCTTCTGTAGTAGAAGTGGCTACTAGTTCTTGTTTACCAGTATACCAGTAAACTGGACAATCATTCAATAGAAAAACATAACCAGAAGTACTCTTTCTGCATGATGTATCACCAGCCCAATCTGCATCAGCATAACAAGTAATTTTTGGTTCTCTGTCATTATTGGGTTCCAACATTAAACAAAAATCTAATGTACCCTTCAGATATCTTAGAATTCTTTTGACAGCTTCCCAATGATACAAGGTTGGTTTACTAACATATCTTGACAATAGATTGAGAGGTAATGCAATATCTGGCCTAGTCCAATTAGATATATAAAGGAGTGAACCTATAACTGATCTGTAAAATGTGTTGTCTTTAAACTCAGGGGAAGATTCATCAGTGTTTCTAAGGAAATCAGTTTGCATAGGGGTGTCACAGGTTTTAGCATTATTTAAGTTACATTTGTTTAGGAGTTCGATGATTTTATCTTTCTGTGTAAGTTTGAATCCCCTTTTAGTTTTGTTAATTTGCACACCAAGGTATTTATTCACTTTACCCAGAGATTTCAGTGAGAAGTGTTCATTTAACTTATTTACAAAGATTTCCCTGCTCTC
The DNA here is from genome assembly GCF_059756535.1 of Pantherophis guttatus. Classification (NCBI taxonomy): domain Eukaryota; kingdom Metazoa; phylum Chordata; class Lepidosauria; order Squamata; family Colubridae; genus Pantherophis; species Pantherophis guttatus. The sequence goes on along the minus strand of NC_142069.1, from coordinate 25,252,464 downwards.
TTTATGCTTTCCAATGTATAAAATATCGTCCACGTAAATTAATACAAATTCAATATGATCATTACTCTTTTTTACAAAGAAACAGTTATCAGCAGTGGTGGCGTTGAAATCCATGGTCTTAAGTACTTTTACCAAGCAATCGTACCATCTTTTGCCGGATTGCTTTAATCCGTACAGACTCTTATTTAATAACCAAATTTCGTTCTTATTAGTGTATTGACTGTGTGGTGCTCTTACATATATTTCCTTATCTAATTTTGCATGTAAGTATGCGGTCTGTATGTCATATTGGAATACGTCCAGATTGAGTGCAGATGCTACTACAAGGGCTGTTTTGACACTCTCTGTTCTCACTGTGGGTGAATATGTATCAGTATAGTCTTCTGGATATTTTTGTGCATAGCCTTGTGCAACTAGTCTAGCCTTGTATAAGGTATTGCCTCCTTCTAAGTTCTTAATTTTATAAATCCACCTGGTACCTATAATTGTTTTATCCTTAGGTGCGATCGCAGGTGTGAATACATTTAATCCTTGTAAACTTTCCATCTCTTTTTCCATAGCTAGTTCCCATTTTTCTCTTTCTTCATGTGGAAGTTTCAATACTTCTTCATATGTATTAGGTGTTATTTGTTCTCCATTCATATGCATTATGTAATCTTTGTATTTATTTGGTATTTGGTTTCTATTGTTTCTAATAGTTCTTTCAGGCTTGCTATGGTTATCATGCAAATATCTAGCTTCCTTTTTTGTTAATGTGTCTGTCTTTATTTTATGCTGACTATTAGTCCAAGTTTTGGTTTTGTTCTTACTTTTGTTAATATTTTGATTTTCTGTTGTTCCTTCCTCGCAAGATATCGTATCTTTACATTTATTAGGAAATATTTCATTAAGGTGCAATTTTGACCAATTGGCCTGTTCATGGAACACAGCTGTTCTGGATACTATAAATTTGTTATTACTATCAATAAATCTGTACCCTTTGGTTCCAGTTTCGTATCCCATGAATCTTAATCTCCTGGATACGTTTTCTCCCTTTCTCCTCAATTGTTTAGGTATGTGTACGTCTGCAGTGACTCCAAATATGTGCATGTGTGATAATTTGGGTTTTCTATTGTACATCACCTCATATGGTGTCTTATTCACAATACTGGACCAGGTTCTATTTTGAGTGTAATTCGAATAATGTAATGCCTCTGACCAAAATTGTTTGCCTAAACCAGCATCCTCTAATGTGCACCTAATCATGGTTTGTAGTGTGGAATTTTTCCTCTCTGCAACTCCATTTTGAAATGCAGAAAAAGGATTGGACGTGAAATGTAACATTCCTCTATCCTTTAACCATTGGGAGAATTCTTTAGACATGAACTCACATCCCCTATCTGTCATAATTTGCTTTATTCTGATATTATGTTGTGTTTCTATACGTTTGTAGAATTCCTTAAATTTCTGAAATGTTTCATCCTTGTGCTTTAATGTGTAAACAAAACCATATCGGCTGTAGTCATCCACTATTGTTAGGAAGTAACGTTTTCTATAGGTAATTGAGGGACTTAATGGACCAACTAAGTCCATATGTACCAAATCAAAAATATTGTTAGTTGATCTGTTAGATTTTTTTGGTCTGGGACTGGTTTTTAGTTTGGTGGACTTACATACTGAGCATTCCAAATAATTTTCACAATTTTTTATTTTGACACCTTCTGCGTGTTCAATCATTTTTTGTACTACAGGAAAGCTTGCATGTCCTAACTTCCTGTGTAAGATGTGAGCACACTCATCATGAATTGGTTTACCTATTTTTGGTTTCTTTTCCTTGTATGTGTTTTTGTGATCATGAGTTATTCTACACTCATCATTGTCACTGTTACTGACATTTTCATCATCTGCTTCAATACAATCTTCCATATTTGAATCAATGTTATGTAAACATCTTTCTTTAGTTATCAGATAGGGTAGACCTCCTTTTATCATTACAGTACCTACATTTGTTTTGTTCTTTTCTATAGTTGCTTTCCCCTTTGAGAAAACTATATTGATATCAGATTCTCTGCTTAATTTTATGGCACTTAGTATGTTGTGAGGTATTTCTGGGATTAATAATACCCCCTCTATTTTCCCTAGACCAGGCAAGGTCACATTTCCTTTGCCTAGTACTTGAACCTTTTCTTGATTAGCTACCTTTATCACAAACTTATCTTCTATAAATGAAGATAATATACTTTTGTTGTTGGTGGTGTGATTTGTTGCACCAGAATCAATAAGCCAATTGTTATTCTCATCCTGCTGTGTTCTGGTGCTGTCTTGTTTATTTAGCCCATTCAGTGAACCAGATTTCCTCTCTTTTGAATTTTCTCTACCCCCTCTACCTTCTTTGTAATTTGGTGGGCTTCTATATTTGTGTCTATCTGTGGAAGATTGTCTGTAATTATATTTGCTCCTATATTCTGGTCTATGTCTCTCTCTTGAGACTTTGGGGCAGTCTCTTCTACTATGTTCCCTGGATCCACAATTGTAGCATCTAAAGGCCTCATTATGTTTATCTTGAAAGACTACTTTCCTAAAAGGTTTGTGGTCTGTTTGGTTACTGGATCGATTTTTTCTTGAATTGTCTTCTGCTATCAATTTGTTAGATAGACTTTCTATGGATAAATATCCCAAATTAATGGTATCTAAGTGTGACATAAAGCTATCCCATGATGGATCAAGTGAATTGATAATAACACTTTTCATTGTTTGATCTGAAATCACTTCCCCCCTCAATTGTAGCTCAGCTCTTATTTTGTTTAGATTTATCAAATGCTCACTTATAGAAACCCCTGGTTTTACTCTAGAGGAAAAGAAATCCTTAGACATTCTTGTGGTTGTAGCTACGCTATCGCTGTGAAATAGATTAAACATGCATTGAATTATTTCTGATACAGTTAGGTTTGGTTTGATGCTATGATACATTGCAGGAGACACGCTAGATATTATTATGAAAAATGCTCTATGATGTAAACAATCTATTTTTAAAGTCCAAGGTCTTCTTGGAGGGCTAGTTATAAAGAATAGTAAATTTTCTTTCATGAAAATAACCTGAAGCTGTTGATACCACTCTTGTAAATTAATGCCATCAATTCTAAGTTTTGGGAAGTCACTGGGTAAGTTACCTACATTATTCTGTCCATTACTTACAACCTGGGGCAGTCCGTGATCTCTCAAGTGCAGGAAATTACAGAACGGCATTGGGATGCTTGCAATGAGTCTGCGCGGTTCTCTGGCCAGTTCAAGTCCTTCTGGGTCGTCTACGTAGTTTCGCACATGCGCGTTGTTCATTTCTTCTTTGGTGGCGTCGTGGAAGGTTCTCTCCCTTTCAGCTCTCTCGATCCGCTCCTCCTCAGATGAGTCGGTCTCTGGCTCGGTTTTTGGGGTTCTGGTGGTGGTGACGGTTCTTTTCTTCTTTTTGTGTGCGTTGGTATTCGATTTTGTCTGTGGTGTAGGGCGAAATCGGCATGGCTCTCTGGGCTCGGGCGTCGTCGCTTTCGAAGTCAGGATGGGAGCGTGCAGGTCTTGAGTCGCCGGTTTGATTTCTTGCTTCTTCGTAGATGTCTTGGTAATTTTCAGTCTTGGCCCAAAAGCAGCAAAAAGCGTTTTCATTGCTGATTTTACTTGAGATTTTGTTAAATCGTCTTCACTTTCTGATTTTGGATCATCTGAAGAGTTTGAGACTTCTTTCTCACTTTCTTCGTCTGATAGTGTTTTTCGCGCCAGAAATTTTGAACTGAGCGTTTTGATTGGCTCTGCTCCATTCTCTTTTAAAGTTCGTTGAAACCAAGATGGCTGCCATTCAAAATTTCGCGCGGGATCACATCTTTTCTTTTTAACAACTATTTTCTCAGTAGTCATCTCACTTACGATTTTTTGATCTTTGGGTTTTTCTTTAATGACGTTTTTCTCTCTCGCTGCTCCGCTGTTCTTCAGCATCTCCTGGAGGTCCGCGATGAGACTTTCATCATTCTTTTGGCTTTTTAGTATCTTTAATATCTCTGACCTGAGTTCGTTATTTTCTATTTCGATTTCTTTCTGGTCATTATTTTCACTCATTAGTTCTTCTTCTTCAGTGGTGTATTCTTCGGATTCTCTCGAAATCGCATTGGTGGATTCGTTGATCATCTCTTGATCAGTTTCTATTTCTTTGCTGTAGGCCCTGGTGTTGGGCCTATCTTTCTTGGACATTTTTAATTACTTATTGAGTCAATTAACCATCCTCTGCTACCAGCTTGTTGCAATATTTTCAGGATCAGACTCAATAAAGATAATAGAAGTTAAAGCTTTAAATATATTTCTTTTTAATTATGATAGGCATTCTATATTCACTGAATATTCAAGGTAGAAGCGACGAGAATGGTGAGGGTGGCTCCTTATATATACAAGGGGTGGAGCTAGGAATGGGAGTGGTAAGTTATGAATACATTAAAGTCCAAAGAATAAGTTAACCTCTGATGTTCCATATATACATTATTTACACATTGGAGAATAAGGCATTTACATCTGACAATATATATATATATATATATGTATATAAACATATATATATGTGTATATAAATTATCATCAGTGACAGCTTCAGTTTAGCAAAATGCGGACTAATTATGGATTGAAAAAATAAAGAAGAGAACCACAATAGGCTTAAATTTTCTATAGTCAAGAGATGAAAACAAAATTATGCATGCTCCGTTTTCTGACTTACAGGTAGGATTTCATTAATACTAAAGCAGTTTGTGATACTAATTACAGTTTTATATTAAAAAAAACCAGAATGATGATCTATGTTCATCTGAGTCATACATCTCAGTAGAATTTTCAGAAGGAGGATGAAGTGTAACAACCATGAAATAACAACTGAACGAAACCCAGCTAGAATAGATGGGTTAACCATATCCAAAGCACAATCTCCTTGCATGTTTTGATTCTTTTTAACCTTCCTTTTCAGAAAAAAGGAACAAAATGAGAAAATGGCCAATGTCTAATTTGAAGGAGGATCAGGACTGGAAAGCCTAAAACTCCCATTGCTCAGCTATTTCCCCTACCTTTTCAACACATTGCTCAAATTATTTTGGCAAGGTTAAGAAAAGCTACGGCTAAGAAAGACATAATAGGCTTGCAAAAAACTGAATTAAAGTAACCTCCTTGTTTTGTTTCAAGGTACACAACCTACTTAAAGATTGTGCAGCCAGGGAGAAACTCGGGCTATTAACTCTTTCAAAATGATCAATAACCTGAGAGAAAATAGATAGGGAGATATATTTCCTTTCATAATACTACAAGTTAGTACATGTGAATGATGAAAAATGCAGGACACACACAGGCAAGTACATCCCTTGACCGCAGAATTCACAATAGTACGATATAAACCAGTTCTGTGGGCGTGGCTTGGTGGGCGTGGCAGGAGAAGGATACTGCAAAATCCCCATTCCCTCCTCACTCCTGGGGGAAGGATATTGCAAAATCTCCATTCCCACCCCACTCTGGGGCCAGCCAGGGGTGGTATTTGCCGGTTCTCCAGTAGCAAAAATCCCTGCCCCCCCAATGCCCAGCTGAGCCACACAATCATCAGAGGCTTTTTTTTACTTTTAAAAGCATTTTTTCTACAACCTCTTTGGCCGAAAAAATGCTTTTAAAAGTAAAAAGAAAAGCCTCTGATGATCGCGCGGCTCAGCTGGGATCGTCAAAGGCTTTTAAAAGCATTTTTTCTACAACCTCTTCAGAGAAAAAATGCTTTCAAAAGGCTCTGACGATCTCAGCTGAGTTGCCTGGTCTGCAGAGGCTTTTTTTTTTAAAATGCCTCTGACAATCAGGCAACTCAGCTTGGATTGTCAGAGCTTTTAAAAGAAAAATGCCTCTGACGATCAGGCAACTCAACTTGGATCATCAGAGGCATTTAAAAGAAAAAAAGCCTCTGCTGATCAGGCAACTCAGCTGGTATTGTCAGAGCCTTTTGAAAGCATTTTTTTACAACCTCTTCGCCGAAGAGATTGTAGAAAAAATGGTTTTAAAAGTAAAAAATAAAATTGGCCATGCCCACCCAGTCACATTACCCCACCACCACCAAGCCATGCCCACAGAACCGGTAGTAACAAATTTTAGATTTCACCACTGGTTTGCCCACTTATTTTCACACATAATCTTGAATTCATTGATAGATGTAATAAAAATACAGAAACTAAGTAAACCAAAATAATTTCTGGTCTCTTTTTTTAATATGATTAAATAGACTGTTTGTCCTGGTAAAGGCAAGAGAAATGGCTCCAAAGTTGCCCTGGAAAACAAGCATGAAATACGGTAAAATAAATAGCCTGCACAATGGCTGGACATTTGTAGGTCCAGTTAAAAGTAATAAAGGTATGTTTATGGTAGCAATGTTGCACTGAGGAAAGTTATTGCTGCTCCATAGGTATTTTCTTAATATTTCTGCTTGCAACAGAAAAGGGACAACCTCAGGTTGACATATCAATCAACAAATATATCGCCACATTCTAACACTAGTTTTACTTATGAGAAAGAATCTCAGTCTAACCTGTAGCATTTACTGCACCAATTTGCTCCAAGTGTGTAGATGTGCAAAGTTGATTTTGCCTACAGTAGACTGAGCAACCTCAAGGTGTATGAGCTTTTACTCTGAGCTGGTCTTGAAACAGCATTCATAGTAGTTTTTTTTTCCCCTCACGATAACCTGTGAGGTAAATAAAAGCAAATAAGATAAGCAAAACATGACTTGCTTAAGAATTTAAATCACCTCTCCAGATCTCTAATCATTATGAAACAGCAAGTCTTTTTTATATAGCTTTAGCCTTTTGAAAAACAAGTAAGCTGGGCTAACCACCATCAAGTCAGGATGACTTCTTTGAAGAACAGCCTACACATGAGTCCAAAATCTACAAAGTGGGCCACCCTTGTTCCTGAAACATGCGCTTGGCAGGCTTATCAGTAGCAAACCTTCATTTAATCAAAGCAGCAAGAGGCAGATAGTTGTTATGTAAAGTCTGATGTGTGGCAAACATGCTTTCTGTCTCTACAGAAAGGCCATTTGGCACAGCCAGCTGTGTGGCTTCATTGCATGCATAGACCTGTCTGTCTTTTCATACAAAACTTGTGTGCAAGATGCCAATATGGTAGAAGTCAACCATAGCCTTTATTATTTTCAAAGAAAGTTAGCATTTTTTTTTAAAAAGGAGGAAATTATTCTAGTACTCTTAACCTTGCATGGATTCTATGACAGCTGCACTGCATAAAAATGATTATTTAGCCCTGTAGCTTAATTATTTCATTGACTTATTTACTGTGGTTTATGTGCATCTTCAATCCAACAGGATTAGCAGCACTTTAGTATGCACTAAGAGTTTATTTTGCATTTTTAAATACACTGTTTAGTCTGATGCAACACAAAAACATTGAGATATTATTTTCAATGAAAATAAGTATGTGTGTATCTGTATGTAGTTGTAGGTCTGTGCGCATGCGCTTCAGTTATATTCCGAAAGATGACTTCATGAAGAAACTCTTTATTAGGGTGGCGCAAACTATGAATGACAGGTTTCACAGCATGTGGAAACATGAGAAAAACACCTCTTTTCTGATTATTAAAGCAGCCGTATCTTTTGCAAAGCTTCCTGTTGTGAAAAATTGGTCCTGTTTGTCCTCCTTATTCAAATGGTTTACACAGCCATACTCCTTAGATTAAGGTTTTGCAAATTAAGGTGGATAGTCCTGTAGACGTCAGAGGAACAGACACATGTAACAAAAAATACAACTACACAACAATAAAGCTATCCATCAGTTCCAATAATGAAATTCCACTGAAGAAATGTGAAAGAAATCTCAAAGAATAGAACAGAAAAATAGAAGACTCTTTCAGGGAGGAAATACAGAAAGCTATTCATTTTAATTTCAGTTCAGAAACATCAAGGAAGAAATTAAAATTGCTATAAGCATGACCGAGAACACAGGAAAGTCTCCTATCCTAGAAAATATAAATATTTGTTTACTCACATTGACCAATTTTAAATAAATTGTCCCATTAAAAAACCCTGACTTTTAGTAGAGGGAACATCAAGCAAAAGCTTTCAAGAAAATGGAGCCATGTGACATCCAGCAGTTTTAGTTAAAAGGCATTACAGTAAAATCTGCTTCCTGAGTTTGTTTTCTGTGGGTTCAAGTTCCCTGAGTTGACATTGGGTTTTGAGTTCCAATGGGATTCTCTCCATGGAAAATAATATCCTTGCCACGTTTTCCACCAGGAATCATCCGAGTCTACGAGGCACCACCCTTTCCAAGAGCAATTTTGCTTGAGACCTCGCTGACAATTGGCTCTGGTTTGCAGACCATAATACATTTGCTGGGAAAATGGACCCAAGCTTTAGAGTCAAGCTTTTGCTGTTTCAGGTTTCCTAAGGTATGTTTCACACTGCTATGTTATTATTAACAGCTAGCCATGACTCATTTGCAGAGGATGAAAAAAAAAAGCTATGAAACCCACAGTTTTCAATGCCTGAAAGATCCATTAAGATTGTCTTTCAGCAAGCTGCCTTTGAAAGTCATCAGAAAAGGCCCTCTTTCAAATCAGAGGTCCTGGCAGAAGTTCCTGTGGATTTTGTTCTCTATGGTACTGATGTAACTAGACAGAGGCCAGTATGTAATGATTTGCTCCCTGAACTTCAGAAAAAGTCAGTAGATCTCTATTTGGCTTGGTAAATCTCATGGTAGGTACCTGGTTCATTTGCTACTTATAGCTATTTTCAAAAATGATTCTTCAGGATCAGAGGTGGTATTTAGCCGGTTCTGATTGGTTCTGGAGAACCGGTAGGGGGAATTTTGAGTAGTTCAGAGAACTGGCAAATACCACCTTTGACTGGCCCTGTCCCCATCTATTCACTGCTTCCCAAGTCCCAGCTGATCGAGTCCCAGCTGATCAACTGGATCTTCTTTTGTTGCCCTGCACATGGAGCTGGAAAGCAGGTTAGTGGGGTGGGGTGGGAATGGAGATTTTACAGTATCCTTCCTTTCCCTTGGAGTGGGGTGGAAATGGAGATTTTACAATATCCTTCCCCTGCCACACCCACCAAGCACGCCCACAGAACTGGTAATAAAAAAAATTGAAACCAACCACTATTCAGGATGCCTCCTTTTAGTAGTATTTTTTAAATTTATTTCTTTGCTTTTTTTTTATCTTTTCATGTGATGTGAGAAGCTTCCCACCATAGTATTGTTTTTCATGTCTATCTAGGATTAAACAGATCTGATTTCTTGAAGTGATTTAAAAACACACATAATATAATTAAGATTAGAACAAATGTTAGAAGCATGCTAATTAGCCTTATTTATTCAACCAGATATGTTTTCCCCTGAAGTAGTTGATACCTGAACTCTCTGAAGCAAGCTCAACTGTCAGCAAACCTTGGCACAATTCTCCCCTAATGCCAGCTGCCACCATCCAATCCAGGATTATTGTAAACCACCTGATGCCAGCACATATAACAAGAAAGCCTCAGTAGCAAGAACAAAGAAATTAACATTTGGTCCCTTGAGTCCCTTCCTTTAATCTACTGAAAAGGGCTTCCATCTAAAAACATCAATCATCGACTTTAATCAACCGCTCTGGGTTCTGTTTGCTTTTCATCCTAAATAATCTTATAAGGAAAAATTGACATGTGATTTTGAAACCTTGGAAAGGGAAGCTTAAACATCTAAGGCAGGGATGTCAGACATCATCACAGCGGTGTCACGTGACATATTGGGACTTTCCCCCCCCTTCACTAAACTGGGTGTGGGTGTGGCCAGCACGTGATGCATCTGGCCCGCGGGCTGGGAGTTTGATAGCCCTTATCTAAGGCATTCTAAAGAGTCTACAAAGAATGCCATTTAGAGGGTTTTTTTTTTTTGAAGGGGTCAACTACCAATCTAGAAGTATTATATACAACCATTTTAAGAAAAAGAATGCTATAAACTGGACAACAAAGATTTTGCTTCCTGAACACTTTTTGATTTATCTTATGGATCTGTTATTGGGGCCAGAGAAAATCACCCGGAAAGCATTCAAGACTGTCACTGAGAATTTTCTTGGCAGCTACAGAGCACCAAGCTATATTCAGTTTGCTGACAAACTTCTTACAACATACAATATCATGATGTGCAATATGTCACTGAAGATTCATCTTCTGCATTCACACCTGGACTTGAAAATGTAGGTGCAGTAAGGATGAACGTGATGAAAGATTTCAACCAGAACATTGCCACAATGGAGAAACGGTATCAGCGCAATTGGAATCCATGAGTGGCAGCTGACAATTCTTAGACCCTGCAGTGAAATGCATTGGACACTGAATACAAGCAAAAATCAGCAGCAAAACACTTTAACCCTATTGAACTCATGTGGGTCAGAAACATTATGCAATGAAGTACATTATAGTCATTAAAAGTTAATTTCATATTTCTCAAGATTCTTACATTATACAGTCATTTTGAAATTATATTTGTGTTGGGTTTGAAGGGGTCTATCATAATTAACAAAAGTTTTTCAGGAAGCAAAACTTTTGTAAAAAAAGAAAACTGTTTTCTAGTGATTTGGCACTGATCCATTCAAAAGCTCTACCAAAGGATGGGCCACAAAAATCTCAATGACACTAAATAGCAGGAAAGATGGCAATTATTTAATGATAGCCTGGATTTTTTCAGGATGGTTCTGGTAGCCCTACTGTCTCTCATGGTTATGCAACCTTCATTAAATTTGTACCAATATTCCAGGAAAAAGATGGGGCAAAGGCTAACGTCACCACAGTTCAGGTCTGGATATGACCCTCTCAGTCAGAAGACATTGGTTCCATTACACATGTTCTATTGCCCTATCCAGTAAGAGTTGGTGCAATAATCCTCTTATTGTTAAACTGCTGTAGTAGATCAGATTAAGAAAAAGTGATATTTTTTTTGGTGGAGATGCATATAGATACCCTGAGAAAGGTAGCCATGTTCTGTCCTATTGTTATCACTGACTAGAAACTTGTCTATGGAGATTCTCAGTCATCCAGGTCATGGTTGTCCCAAAGGTGCTTTTTCAAAAGGCAAGAACGGCAAGAAAGTCCAGTTGCCCTTTGAAAAAATCATCTTTGGGATATCCAGGAACTTACAGTCTGGATCAGTGTTTCTCAATATTGGCAACTTTAAGATGTGTGGACTTCAACCACCAGAATGGTTGGTTGGGGAATTCCGTGAGTTGCAGTCCACACATCTTAAAGTTACCAAGTTTGAGAAATACTGGTCTAGTCTTTACAGTTGTTCCAATTACATACACTAGAAAGTATTCTAGTGTATATATTCACTAGAAAGACCATTCAATATCCTTACAAAATTATTGTTTCCTTTTTGTACTCTATATAAAAGGTAAAGGTAAAGGTTCCCCTTGCATATATGTGCTAGTTGTTCCCGACTCTAGGGGGCGGTGCTCATCTCTGTTTCAAAGCCGAAGAGCCTGCGCTATCCGAAGACGTCTTCGTGGTCATGTGGCCAGCATGATTAAATGCCAAAGGTGCAGGGAACGCTGTTACCTTCCCACCAAAGGTGATCCCTATTTTTTTACTTGCATTTTTTACGTGCTAGGTTGGCAGAAGCTGGAACAAGTAATGGAAGCTCACACTGTTATGCGCATTAGGGATTTGAACCGCTGAACTGCCGACCTTTCGATCGACAAGCTCAGCGTCTTAACCACTGAGCCACCACATCCCTTTTATAATGTATGTGTATGTATGTGTGTATGTGTCTGTATATATATATATATATATATATATATATATATATATATATATATAATTTCTATTTTGCTGATATATATATATTATTATATATAATATAATTTATATAATTATATATTACTCTATATAGTGTACAGTTTTTTCCAGACATGTTTATCAGTTTTCCTAATAAAGCTTATTATTGTACTAGCACTAATAGTTCTCTAGTGTTGTTGAAACTATTTTTCTTAAGAGACACACAAGATCCTTTTAAACCAGTGATGGAGGAATTGAATCTGGGCCTTAATATATTACAGTTCATGTTTTTTTTTCCCTGGAGGTCACCATCAATTATTCAAGACTAAATTTAGCTTCATTTTTTTTCTTCTTCTTAAGATGAAGTTGGTGTAAGCTCGTATGCAGTTCAAACTCTAAATGTTTCTCCAGAATGATATATATATATATAGGTGTTAAATCCATTATAGAGAGAACTTAATCCCCTGAGTGCAACTGCATGCTAATCAGCCAGGGAAACTAATCAGAGAAGGCATTTGCAATTCTTCTTTGACAGGCCGAATGAGTGGCTGGGTAAACCCATCAGTGAAGAGTGTAGTACATAAAAGCTGTCAGGTTATAGATTAGGTACTGGCCACTTGTACAGGCATCCTGATAAGAAACATTCCCAGCTATGTAAGTGCATTGCACAAGCTCCCAATAGTTAAAGCCTTTGTTGATTATTTTAAGCCAACATTTAATCACACTAATTCTAATTCAGTCTTCTTTTTCTTCATCTTTCTCTATGATAGCACTCAATTCGATGCCCTTTGCACATCTTCAACTTTATGGAAAGGTCCTTTGCCTTGCCTTGCCTTGCCTGATACAATAATACTATTACTATTACTATACTATTTTTCTTATTATTAATTTTATTTTATTAATATTATTTTTTTAAAAAAAACTCATCCCAAAATAAAAGATATGTCTAAAGATATGTATTTTAAAGATGATTTGATAAAGTGCTACAGTACATACAATCTCTGAAGATCGAAGAATTTGACAACAAAATTAAAGTAGCATCATCATAAGAGCCACGGTGGCACAGTAATTAGAGTGCAGTACTGCAGGCTACTTCTGCTGATCACCAGCTGCTAGCAATTTGGCAGATCGAATCTTACCAGGCTCAAGGTTGATTCATCCTTCCATCCTTCCGAGGTGGGTAAAATGAGGACCCAGATTGTTGGGGGCAATATGCTGACTCTGTAAACCACTTAGAGAGGGCTGTAAAGCACTGTGAAGCGGTATATAAATTTAAGTGCCATTGCTTTCTTCTTCTTCTTCTTCTTCTTCTTCTTCTTCTTCTTCTTCTTCTTCTTCTTCTTCTTCTTCTTCTTCTTCTTCTTCTTCTTCTCCTCCTCCTCCTCCTCCTCCTCCTCCTCCTCCTCCTCCTCCTCCTCCTCCTTCCTAGCATTATTCCCACACTATGGCAGGTCATCTTATTAGCAAAGCAAATTTGACTCAATCCAGGCATCTTCAGGGGTAACACCCACACATTTCATGTCCTCTTTGATGCAATCCATTCACGATTTTTGGGGTCTGCCATGGGGTTTCTGGCCATCAGAGTCCAGACACATGGCTGTCCTCACTGCTGAGTCTTCTTTACTGTGTATATCGTGTCCATACCATCTAAGTCTTCCTACCCACAGTTTTGCTACAATTGGTAGAATTCTTAGTTGATGTTGGAAGTTGTCTTGGTGTGGTTGAATTGCATTTGTCCAAGGCACCATTGGAGCATTTGCATTTCCATCACGTGTAGGGCCTGCTCATGCATTGCCCTCACTGGCCAGTAAGTATGTAAGGTATTTTACCAGTAAACGAAAGTAGCACCTATTGCTAATATATTTATAGCATAATAAATTCCCTTCTCCACAATTGAGAACACAATTTGTGTTCTCAAATTATCATATGCATTAGTCAAACTAAGCAACCCGCCATCAGTATCTTCTAATGAACCTAGATTGCAAAAGAATATTCTCCTACCTGAAAAAAATAGTGTTGCTTGTAGTTGGAATAAATATACTTATAGGGAGAAAAAGAGCTTTGACATGCATAGATGGATGGCTGACAATTTTCAGTGGATTGTGGAAAGAAATATAAGGATGATAAAGGCTTTATCCCACAATACTCCAAATTAATTTCACAAAATAGAACTCTTGTGAAATATGAGAAGATAGTCAAAAGTTCATTAATAGAACTATCTATTTACAAGATGTAGAAATACAAGGCAATGGCGGGAGGCCACTGCTCTCTGAGATATATCACTAATAATGTCTGTTATGGCATTTTTTTTCTAAGTCCTTTTAGGTGAATTCCAAAATGTCAGGATTCATGGAATTTCCAGAGCATCACCCTACATCGAACAGAGTAATTGTGAGCCTCTAACACTCCAGCCAATGATATGCAATGCTCTGTACTTCAGCAATATCAAGAAATCAACAGCTTTACCATCCTTGCACTCAAGAGTGTAAGCAGATGGTTAAGTTGGCAGCTGCTCAAATGCTAAGTTTAAAAGCAAACAGCATGCTTGTTATCACATTCTCTTTGCCTGGACTAGACCAAATGAAGATGGGGATTTAGTCTCCTACAGGAATGTTTCCAAGAATTTAGCAACATAAGCACTAAGATTTACTTAAAGGCTAAAGTGGTATTATTCCTCCTATTTGATTTGCAAGGTGTATGTTTATGTATCCAGCCTCAGGCTATGTAAATAAAATATCTGGTTATGATGGATAAGAGGGTTACTTTTATGTGAAAGCCACTAAAATTAAAAGCGATCAAATTTAATTTACACCTTGAGGAGTCGCTTAAGGAGAACAGAGGACTGAAGAGCTATTTGACCTGGGTCTCAAATATATAATGAATTATTGGGAGTAGCTTTGACCCTTCTGAAGCATTATGGGGGCTGTCTCTGTACAACCAACACATAAGAAATTAGGAGGTCCAAGTCTGAAACAGGTTATTCCGTCCCACTAGAATTGTTTTGGCCCTGTTTTGATTATTTTGTAAATGTTCTGATCTAAAAATTGCCTGGTTTGATTTCTAAATAATAGTTATATTCTAGATTGTATAGCTGATTAGGTTGCAAACATCACTAATGCTTGCAATTATTGGTTGCAAGGTAAACAGGTTATTTGGCACTGGAAGAAAAATGCAAAGTGAAAGATAATAACAACTGGAAAAATGAAAGGTAATAAAAGACATTACCAATAGATGAATGAATAGGTAGCTCAGAGTTGAATCGGAGTTCTTGGTGCTCCCTGAATTTGGTTATTTACTTGCAGAGATTTCTCAACTAGGGGTAGTAATTACGGTATCTAGTTGGGTGATGAGATGTCTGCAAGTTTAGTTAAAGTTATTATCTATAGTACCTAGATAGAACGTCCATGTTCAGAAGTCATATACCCCTGAATTCCAAGACCTGGGGAAAGACAGCCAATTTTATCTAAAGAGATAATTGACTCCCTACATCGTGAGCAGCTTTCTACAACAATCTAAAAGGAACAGATGTTACAATAAGAATTATTGTAATTAAATTATTTTAACTTTCTTATTAGTCTGATATATTTATTGCCACTGGTTTTCAAGATAATGTACAAAACTATTACGAAATAGAAAATACAAGACAGAATCTACAACTGGAATATTTAGCTCAGTAAAAGTTGAAAACAGCCTCTTTCCTCTTCCAAAACTAAGAGCATAATGTGCAACCAATTTTTATCCTAAATTAAACATGCCTCCCTTATCAGGAATCCTTTCATGTTCAGATGGCCAATGCCTAAATCTTAGCACTGATTGATATGGTTTCTACAGTCTCTAAACATTTGGTCTAATGACTGCAATGTTTCTTACTGGGTGCTTTTTATCTTCTCCAGACAACTCCCCTACATGTGGTGAACAGGTTAGCCAAGAGCAGTGAAGTGCCTGTTTAGCACATCAAAACATATGTATCCCAAGGTGGTCTACATTTTCCTGCAAAGTAGTCATCTATCCACAGTACTTGTGACCAATAAATTCAAAACAGTGGCAATAATAGTCATCCTTTTAATCAAGCAGCCCCTGTGATTGGATCTATCATGTAAACGAGCATTACGTCTCTGTGTAAACTCTCTTGTACTAATCCATTTTTTTTTTAAATATCAGGTTGGCATCAGCTGAATACCTAGTCTGCATATTTTTAAGAACAGGTAAGATCAAATAACTCTCAGCAGCAGAAATAAAAGCAGAATTCCCAAGATCTTAGAGACAGAAATGCTTAAAAAGTAGTGTGATCAATTTTCTTTGAATTGATATTTTGAGGGTAGATTGCCATTACATTTCCTTCATACTGTACGTATATATGTGAACATAATTAAATAAATGTTTCCGTACACCACTGCATCTCTATAGCACCTTTTCCAGAAAAAGAGTAATTTGATTTAATTTGTTGCCTAAAATATTTTCCTCAGGATTATAGGACTCACAACCCATAACAATTTAAAGATGACTGCAAAACTCAAATACAAAATGTAGACAAGTCATTGATGAACAACTACACCAAAAAGCATTTTAAATATGGACAATTTACTACAAACAGCAAAGGATATAATATATTGTGAAGGCTTTCCTAAAAATATTTTTCATTAGTGATATAGGTATTCCTCCCAGAGCCACTAAAACATTTTGCTTCTCTTCATTGTATAAAAAATAACAATAACAAATTATTGCTTTTTAATAAGCCATTTTGGGGTGAGGGAGAAATGTCTTGGGAGCAGCACAGTGGTACACAGGGATATTTTTTGCTGAAAGTGTATTCCTTTATATCTCCAGATAGGTCTCCAAAGGCTTTTGTCTAAAGCTTTGGAGACCTGTTTTATATCATGGGTTCATTGATGAAAAGATCAGTCAGAGGATAAGCATTTCCCACACACAGAGATTAGGAAGAAGAGGCTCTGGGTATTTCTCAGAAATGTCTTCTTAGTTCATGAGGATCAGTCTGAGATTCAGCGCAGGACTGACTGGATTTCATTCCACTTGAAATGAAGATGATTTTTGAACGTGTTCCTGTGGCCTTCTTGCCATCTCTTCATCTTATTTTATTGGGTAAGAAAGGCAAAGACATCCATTTAGGGAAAGCAGGAAACATTCCTTGAGTAAACTCAACATTTATTTTTGAAGAACAATTCCCCAATAAAGGGACTCTACTGAAGAATGTGTCCCTCTAAAACCAACCCTATACTTCTGTGCTCTTCATTATGAAAGAGGATATGTGGTGGAAAGTACGCATATTTTGTGGAGATATTTTGCTCCAGCAGAAAGTCAAAGAAATAACTTGTGCATTTCACTTCATTTTGTACTGTTATATGAGTCTGGATGAGCTCTTTCCTCTCTAAATAAGCTATTATAAATATGCGTATAATTCAAACCCTTCAGCAAAGCTATATTTATTCTGTGTTATAGTCCAGAATCATCAATCAAAGCACTTGCTGGCTGTTGCAATAGGAATTTTGCTTCAACTGCAGGGCTGTACTTAGTAGGAGAAATTAACCTCTTTTCAAACCGATCATTAAGAAAATCTTATGGGTTTACTTTGTACCAGCAGCAAAATCCAAGATCTCTCAGTGGACATTAGAAAATCACACAAAGTCTCCACCACAGCCATTTCTGATCCAGTCAACTACGTGAGTTGGCTTTATGTTTGTCATATTAGGGTAGGATCAGCATTCCCAAAGGAATCTACAAACTTCACAGCAAGAAGGGTCCATAAAAGATTACGAAATATTTTTAACATCATTTTTGACGTTCCTGACTTCCTCTCACTTTTGGTTTCCAGCTGATTTTTTTCACTAAGATAATAGCAGTGTTGCCTCACTTTGGTATTACCACTCAGGACTATAAATAGACTTGCTACCTATTGAAAGAAAGGAGAAAGCCAAAATGCATTTAACCCTGGAGAAGTGATATTTAAAACCATGGCAAGTAGCACTGGCTGAAACATATATAACAACAAAGTATCTTGAAGAATATCTCAATTTAGGACAATGGTGTTCAAAACCAATCCCTCTTTTTAAAAATTTTAATAAGAAAATAATTCCTAATACATTCTTTTCTGAGTTTAGATATCTTGCTGGGCATACACACTGATTAATTCATTTATGAGGAAACAAATGTGTTGAAATATACTGTCAAATATTGTGTGGGTGTTTGCTTTTGTGATCCCCCCCCTTTGTTATCCTTTTACTTTGAATATTTTGTTAATGTACTAAAACAATAGCAAGAAAGAAAGAAAGAGGGATTATATAAACTCATTCTAAAATTTTCTGCTTTCCTTCCTCCTCCTCCTCCTCCTCCTCCTCCTCCTCCTCCTCCTCCTCCTCCTCCTCCTCCTCCTCCTCCTCCTCCTCCTCCTCCTCCTATTCTGTCATAGTTGTAAGGCTGGGAGAAGTATTGGTCCATAATTACTCAAGCACCTTTATATCTGTAGAGATTCTTCGAGCTCCTTTTTCTCTAGTCCTGATCCAACATTTCATGTTCTACTTGTAAATATTATCTAGTTATAAAACTCTCAGAAGATGTATGTATGTGTCATTCATTGCACCATTTGTTGAATGCAGCCTTTTCCTGTCAAGAATTGCCTGCCTATAGGTGATCTATTCAAGGCCACACAATTATTTAATGATTGGTGGGGCCAAATCTGTCGGTCTCTTTTTTCAGGCAACCTTTCTTTCTTTCCTTTCTAATACCTTCTTCCTTTTTTCTTCATTGTGCAGAAATTGTTGAGGAAGGAAAGTCGACTGCTATCAGGAGTTTATTATTTATTTATTAATTTGATTTATATATGCCGCCCTTCTCCGGAGACTCAGGGCGGCTTACAATGCATTAAGCAATAGCCTTCATACTTTTGTATATATCTGCATAGTAGGGCTTTTTGGCCCCCCCGAGCGGTGTTCTATTTTATACAAAGTCAGCTTATTGCCCCCACAAACCGGGTCCTCATTTTACCTACCTCGAAAGGATGGAAGGCTGAGTCAACCTTGAGCCTGGTGAGAATTGAACTCGCAGTAATTGCAGGCAGTGGCAGCTCAGTACTACTTTAACAGCAGCAGTTTAGTCCCCTGCACCACCAAGTTTGAACTGAAATGATAAGATAGTCTACCAGCATAGTTAATACACACAAGACATTCATTGCTTACAAATGGCTTTTGAAATTAGGGCAAGGAGCATTGTAGGAAGTAATGAGTGAAGTTGTTTTAATCCATTTTCATGTATGCATGCATGTATTCTTCTTAATTTTTCCTTTTGGTACTCTCCTGCGAGTCCTTTGGACTGCAAGGCGATCAAATCAGTCAGTCTTAGAAGAGATCAACCCTGACTGCTCTTTAGAAGGCCAGTTTCTGAAGATGAAACTCAAATACTTTGGCCACCTAATGAGAAGGAAGGACTGACTGGAGAAGAGCCTAATGCTGGGAACGATTAAGGGCTAAAGAAGAAGGGGATGGCAGAGAATGAGGTGGCTGGATGGAGTCACTGAAGCAGTCGGCGTGAGCTTAAATGGACTCCGGGGGATGGTAGAGGACAGGAAGGCCTGGAGGAACGTTGTCCATGAGGTCACAATGGGTTGGACATGACTTCGCAACTAACAACAACAACAATTCTTCTTACTTAAAGAAGTCTACCACAGGCCTCAAATAAAGTCCCAATGTACTGTAAAAGTGCTTATGGCAAATGTGATTGAATCCTTCTGAAGGGTGCCAGACTACAGAAGACTATTTTTGTTCTTAACTACCACTCCTTAGTTCTGATCTTGGCAAATAAAAGTAAATGAGCCCAATCCTTTACAGTGGGAGGAGCCTTCTGAAAACTCCAGGCAAGTCTGAGCCTCTGCTGAAGGCATCTGGGGTGAGATCTGACTTCAGCAAAGTAATCAACATCTGAAATTTCATAATGTTTACTGAAGAAATTACATAACTCTCAGAGTCACTGACAGGTTTTGTTTTGACTTGCCAATTCTTTGGATGGAGTCCATAATCATTACTTTGTTTTTCCAATATTATTATTAGATTGGAGCATTAATTGCTCATTTTTGTTCTTTTTCATATGTTGTCATTTGTTTTTCACTATTACCTTTCCCCTGAAGTCATAGAATCATTATTCTATAACAGCCACATACGAATGAAGTGCTGTCATGCAGCCAGCTCTCTGAACTCAAGAGGTACCTGTAGCTGATTTTCTTTCTTGCAACCAAGCCAAGCACTTCACCAAGAGAAAAATCTTTTGCTTGGATGGTGCACCAGTGCAGGTGCATGTTCCACAAAAAGCCTGAGCAATCATATTATAAAATTAACTTTGTAGAAGATTTACAAGGCCGACCAGCAGACATACCTGAAAATAAATACACAAGTCCTCAATTTACAGCCATTTGTTTAATAACCCTTCAAAGTTACAATGGCAGTGAAAAAAGTGACTTATGACAGCATCCCCCACTGTCATGTGATCAAACTTTGGGTGCTTGGCAACCAGCATGCATTTACAATAGTTGCAGCATTCTGGGTTCCTGGGATTGTCATCTGCAATCTTCTTTTCTTTTTTTAAAATACAAATACATTTTATTAGGTTATGAAGTGTTATAAAATACAAAATAAGAAAGCAAATAAAAGGACAGGGATAGGGAGGGGGAAAAGGCAGAGAAAAGTGAGGAAGGGTAAGGGAAGAAAAAGAAAAAGAAGAAGCATTGACTTCTGACTCTATCTGTTAGAATAGAATAGGGCATTAACAACAATCACAAGTTTTTGTTTTACCATAATAGTATAAACCACTCATTTCTACAAGAATCTATTAGTCTAATCTGTAAAACCCAGAATCAAAGTTTCATTCTTTCCCACATCAAGCATGAAGTTCAGAAGCGATTTCCATGTGGAAACAGAAGTACTTATGTTCTTTTAAGAAGTAGTCAATTTTGCCATTTCAGCCAACTCCATCAACTTCTGCAACAATTCATCGAAGTGTCCTTCCATTTTTGCGCATACAATAATCTTGCTGCTGTCAACATATATATAACAAAGTTCCAAACTTTTTCTCCAATTCTTTTTCCATTAAGCTCAAGAGGAAAAGTTCTGGTTTCACACCTGCAATCTTCTTAAGGAGCTTCTGACAAGCAAAGTCAATAGGAAGGAGCCTGATTTTATTTATTTTATTATTTATTTTATTTATTTATTTATTTGTCAAACATATATAAGATAACAGATATAAGTATAAACGTGATTATGAATACAGGATAAGGATATGAATAAATGGAGACAGTAGGACAGGGACAGTAGGCACACTGGTGCGCTTATGCACGTCCCTTACAGACCTCTTAGGAATGGGGTGAGGTCCAGAGTAGACAGTCTAAGGTTAAAGTTTTGGGGGTTTGGGGAAGAAACCACAGAATCAGGTACTGCATTTCAGGCATTGACTACTCTGTTGCTGAAGTCGAGGAAAACCTCCGGAGCCCGGGGAGGGCAACCCTCCCCCCCTTGGTGCAGGAGGCCAACTAGGCCACACCCACCATGGCCACGCCCACCCAGCAACCAGGCAGAGAACCCTTTGCTAAAATTTTTGAAGCCCACCCCTGAAAAGTACGTTTTGCCGAAAGGGTGTACAAAACTGAATGGATACAGAAGAACATTTCCTGAAGTAGGAATAAGTAAATGGAATGGGGGATTAGAATCTGAGCAACTCTGAGAAGCTGGAAGTGGCAGATTCGTCCATTGCTGAAGGTGGCGTTTGTTCTGTTCCAGTTGGACACTGGCTTCCTTGTTGAACCGCTTCCTCAGCTGTGCATAAAGTGCAGCTATAAAGTTATCAGCAATTGATAAAGTCCTATTGTCAACTCATGTAGACTGGGTGTACTTAGGAGAGCTCTAAGCTCTTTTATCTCTGGCTTGGTTCCCTGACATCCTGTGGTTCAACCAGAAAGCTCTGATTTTGCATTACCTGATCTGGATTCACACACTGTACAATTAGTTTGTTTTTCACATGATACACAAATCCAATTATAATTTGAAAATTTTTGGTTTATGATTTAGGGTGACATGTGAAGCTAACCACTAAATAAATAAGCCATGGTTTAAAGTGTTATCTTAACAGACACTGTCTTTTCACTCTCAGTTCCATTTCCTGCTCCAGCCTTCTGTAGCTATTATTTTGCCATTCCAGTTGTATTATCAAAAAAGCTGAAGTCTGAGATATAGAAATGGATGAATTCAACAGAACTTTAGCTATGTTTGATTAGCCTTATTTATATTTGTTTTAAAACATTTTACATGACTCTACCCTTAAAGATCTGATTTTTTTTTTTTAAAAAGGTACATATTAGGTAGCCCTGTTTTAATCAAGACTTTTAGGAAAGGCTGCAGATCCACAGCAGAGCACATATTTGCCTCTTCTCAGTTTCAAACTTCAGAATATCCAGGTAAGGCTGGGAAATTTTTTCATTGAAAGATTATCCTACTGAGTACTGTCAGAATGAATTGGTAATAAGTAGGTTTAAAAGGGATGCAGTGGCTCAGTGGCTAAGATGCTGAGCTTGTTTATCGAAAGATTGGCAGTTCAGCAGTTCAAATCCCTAGTGCCGCATAATGGGGTGAGCTCCCATTACTTGTCCCAGCTTCTGCCAACCTAGCAGTTCAAAAGCACGTAAAAAATGCAAGTAGAAAAATAGGGACCACCTTTGGTGGGAAGGTAACAGCGTTCCGTGCGCCTTTGGTGTTTAGTCATGCTGACCACATGACCATGGAATGTCTTCGGACAACGCTGGCTCTTTGGCTTTGAAATGGAGATGAGCACCGCCTCCTAGAGTTGGGAATGACTAGCACATATGTGTGAGGGGAACCTTTACCTTTACCTTTAGGTTTACTAGGATCAACAAGTAATTGTACTAATCTTTCTTTGTTTTCATGCTCCTGTGTACATTTCTCCTACCTTTGTTTCATAGCACTGAGCCTGGTTTTAGAGGATGATATATTTTAGGGAATTGATCATCTTCCTGAGCTCCCACTCAGATGTTCCAGGTGCCATTCAGTCTGTTTTCTGCCAAGCACATTCCTCAACCTTCCCTTTACTTCTGCTTCTGGCACAGAAGAAGTTACGTGCATCTTCTAGTTTTCATTCATTTCTCAACTTCCATTGTTATTTTTTTTTTTTCATTTGTAGCTTCTCCTATTTTAGGCTTTTCTTACTTAAGCTTATTGTATAGCTTTTGTCAGGATGGTCCTTGGCATGTTTCACTAATCTTTCCATGCCTTCTTTCTTCCTTCAGTATGCAATTTATATTAATCTATCAATTCTCTGATGTTGCTCATCAAATTAACATATAAGACTAAGTGGAAATACAGGAGCTTCTTGGTTAACATATATTCCAAGGAAGTGTCTGATTATTGATCACTGGAATTGTCATTCAACACATCTTCAAAGCACCGTGTTGGAAAGGATTATGAAAGGAAGTCAATTTAAATAATTACACAAGGGCAATAAATTCCTGGTGAAGGTTTAGCTATGTGGTCACTAAGAGCTGACACCAACTTGATGGCACATAATCACTCAATCAATTTAGAATACAGTCTAAGTTTGATTCTTAGAGTTCCTAAAATGAGCTATTTTCCTCCCATAAATAAAATTTGACATTAAAGAATTTGTGTGTGTCCTGGATAAAGATATAGACAGGGCTTTACAAAAAAATTCAAAGGGTTTAGTTGAATGAGTGAAATGTTCTCCTCAACATGTTCAAACAGCCAGTTCCTCTGGAAAGCTACCGTCATCTGAGGAAAAGGAGGGTTGTATGGAAAACAAAATAAGCTCTTCTGTCCTTCAAGGCTCCAATCTAGTACCATTACCTCAGAATTTTTTTGGACATTACAGAGATCTTTGTCAAAATTTTGTTTCTATTACCAAGCATGTGACACTTTCCCTGGCTACCTATATATGCTCATGTGCTTACTAACAACTAGTGGCGAGATGGGTGACAAAAAAATTAATGAATAAATAAACAATGTTTCTGCTGGGGCTGAATCAAATTGCAAATGCATTAGAGAAGATTTCTGGAGAAGATGGCTTCTGGAAGGGATGGTCTCCTCACACAATACACATAATGAAGACTCTATCATAATATTGGAAAATTCCAGGATTGTAGTTATTAGATATTGGAACACTTTTGGAAAGTAACTTCATATCATTTGGGACAAACTATGAGTTCTCCCAGTATTACATAAGCCCCAAATATCAGTAAATGTTTTTCTTCTCCAAAATTAATCTTAGCTTAGTAATAATAATCCCTGAGAGTTGTTACCTTGCAATAATGCCAATCCCTATCTCCCCCCCCTACTTTTATTGCATTCTTCAGGAGCTGTCCAGCATTACTTTCCAGGTGGTGAATAGTTAATATGAGTCTTAATTGAGGATGCACCAAAATCCTTCAATATATATTGTGGAAAACTTGCTATTTGCTTTGAGGGTCCAGGTTTCATACTCTCACTGAAATAATTCCAGTGGAAGAGTCTATTCCAGGGGTCTGCAACCTTAAACACTCAAAGAGCCATTTGGTCCCGTTTCCCACAGAAAAGAAAACACTGGGAGCCACAAAACCCTTCCCGTGCCTGACTATTTTTTGAGCGGCCACAAAACTAGTATATGTAGTTGAATTTGTTCTGTTTTCTTCTGAAACTTTTCTTTTCTTGGATTTATCCATGGTTGGCCTACCAGGGTTGAAAATCTCAATAAATCGTGTGCTGGCAGGTGTCACACATTGGCGGTTGTAACACATATTTTGAGTGACAGGGAGCCTCAGCAGAGGGGTGAAAGAGCCACATGCAGCTCCAGAGCCGCAGGTTGCTGACCCCTGGTCTATTCTGATTACCTGGGACCAGGTTTTTGTATGTTTGAGAGGGCCATTTTTTTGTATCAATGAGACCTTTTGTTATGCAAGAGCAACTGTTCACCTCACAGAGGTCTAAAACTATGCAATTGGGCTCCTCGAGGCATCATATGCACAAATAATAACAGAAGTTAGGCATTTTCTGAGTACTGTCTGCTTTTCTTTATTTAGTTGAGTGGGGGGAAGGTTTCTCATTGCTTCCCAAATCAGTTTTGAAAGATTATTTTATATGAACTTTCATACATGTCAAATGCCCATTTGGGACTTTGTATAGGCCTATTTCTTTCTGTTGATGTGTTTGATGTGGTTAAAGTATCTGGGGTACTTCATTTCATTATCTCATTTTGATCTTTGCTTATTTTGGCTAGTCACAATTACAGTAGCTAAGGGGATTGACTGAGTAAATCAAATAGGTAACAAATGTCCCTTGGCAAAAAAAATCAAAAGCTAATTTTTCTGAAAGACAAAATTGTGTGAATATTTGTTAAGAAGTCCTCTTTGGTTCAGGTGTTTTTAAAAATTATTACTAGATGCACAGTAACAGTAGCACCTATGAGAGGGATCTAAGTGTTCTCATGGACTATCACTTAATTATGAGGCAGCAGTATCTGCAGATACACAAAAGCCACCACAGTCTTGGACTGTGAAGGATGGTATCTAGATGGTATCTAGATCAAAGGAAGTAATAATACTGCTCCATACCGCACTGGCAAGGCCACATTTGAAATACTGTTCTGGTCACCACAGTATAAAAAAGATGCTGAGGCCCTAAAAAGGATGCAGAAAAGAGCAACAAAGATGGTAAGGGATCTGGATGCTAAAACTTATGAAGAACAGCTGAAGGAAGAGAAGACTGAGTGGAGATACGCTAGCAGTCTTCCAATAGTTGAAGGGCTGCCACAGAGAAGACAATATCAATTTATTCTCCATAGCATCTGTGGGGTGGAACAAGCAATAGGTGGAAATTTGTCAGAGGGAGAGCCAACCTGGAAATAAGGAGAAATTTCCTGACAGTGAGAACTATTGAGCAACGGATCAGCTTGCCTCCCAAAATTATGGGTTTCAATGCTGGAGGTTTAGAAGAAAAGACTGGAAACTTTGTCCAAAATGGTATGAGACTCCAGCCTTCCAAGGTTCCTTCCATTCCTATGATTCTATGATCTAATGGTTATCTGTTCTTTGAACATAAGGATTATAATGTCTAGTTTCTCAAAGGAAAGTCTTGGTATGCATGATGCTCATGTTGGCTATAAATCAGGGGTGAAATGCTCCCTGTTTGGACTGGATCGCCCAATCCGGTAGCGATGGTTGAAGAACTGGTAGCAAAAATCCCTGCGCCCTCCCCAATGCCCAGCTGAGCCGCGCGATCATCAGAGGCTTTTTTTTTTTTACTTTGAGGTTGTAGAAAAAAAAATGCCTTTAAAAGCTTCTGGCGATCCCAGCTGAGTTGCCTGATCGTCAGAGGCTTCTAAAAGCATTTTTTTCTGCAACCTCTTAAGGTTATAGAAAAAATGCTTTTAAAAGTAAAAAAAAAAAAAGTTGACCACGCCCACCCAGTCACATTTACCCCCACCACCACCACCAAGCCACACCCACAGAACCGGTAGTAACAAATTTTAGATTTCACTCCTGATATAAATACTTGCACTCTAACAATTAGAATCACACCTGCTGTTACATTACTGACATGACTCATCCACAATTTTAACATTTTTATTTGAATTCCCAATAGGATAAATTGTCATCATTTATACGCACATTAAAAGACTAATCACATGCAAATACTTCTGGCTGTTTCTATTAACATTTGTACTCAGTTAGCCTATTCTTGGAGATGCAATTCTTCTATTTCATCCCTAATGTTTAACATATCTGCAGGAATCTATAGTAGCATTTATGAAAACAGGAAGGATCGTGAAGAAAACTTCATACTTAATAGCTGTTAAGGTACTGTCCCTTTAAAAAATTGTATGTAGTGTCTCTCCCCCACCCCATTTTAATCTGTTCATATGGTCCAGCTGTGCAGTAACCAGGCCATATATGATTCAGCATTAAGGCAAGGAAAATTCTTCCATTTAAAAGTGGGTCTAGGCACATTTCAACAGCAAAGCTATATATGATGTTATCTGACAATTTGCAATAGGTTCAGAGGCATATTTTCCCAGAAAGCAAGGTGCATACTTTGGTAAGGGGAAAATTAAAGGTTACTTCTTCAGCAACCCCCTCCCCTCCTTGTGGCACTGCAAGAAGGGAATAGAGCAGGGATGTCCAACCTTGGCAACTTTAAGATTTGTGGACTTCAACTCCCAAAATTTTGCAGCCAAGGTTAGACATGGACTGGAGAAACACTCTTGATTGTGCCAGAGAAAAACTAAATTGACTGAAATATGTCATATGAAGCTGCTCTTAAAGAAGAACTGTGGCCAAAGAAAAAGAATTCATGAAAGATAAGTAATAGCAAATAATCTTTTTTTGAATAAAAGAAGCCAAAAGCTCAGAATAAATCTAAAAGTTCCTAAATGGTCTTGTTTATGAGTCTCATGAACTAGGGGACTTTTCTGCTTGGAAGGGTTTGAAATATCATAAATACAAAAAGGGATCTGTGAAGATCTTCATAAAGACTTCTTAGCTTTCACTGTAGCAGAATTTGCTGCCTAAGACATAGGCCACAGTTCAAGCACTAAGTTATTTGGCAGATTTGCAAAGTAAATTTAATAAAATTTTAACAGTGAGCAAAAGGAAGATTTCAGTAGCACAGGACATAAAATTATACGAGGATTTCCTGTCAGTTATTAGTTATCATCCTGCTATTAATGGTTCAGGACCAGGACATATTCAACTGGAAAAAACCTGGAACTATTATAAATCATCTACTCCTCGGACTACCATTTTTCCCTGAAAATAAGACCCTGTCTTATATTTTTTGAACCCTGAAATAAATGCTTGGCCTTATTGCCATGCGCTCAAAAGCCCGATTGGGCTTATTATCAGAGAATGTCTTATTTTGGGGAAAACAGGGTAGCATTTGTGGCAAATGCAGGGTAGCATGTGTACTGAGCAGACAAGAAGTCATCTTCCTACTTGTAACAGCTGAAGCAGCCACAATTTATTTCTCTTATTCTTTTTAAGAAAAAGGGACAACACTATCGCTGTGAAAAGAGAGAAAAATTTCAACCACAGAAAGACATTGCTAGTATGTGGCTTACTCAGAAATCACCCCAAAGATCTGGATACGCAGCAGAAGCCTACCTGGTATTGCCTCTGTAGTTGGATTTAACCAAGCATGATGTATCAAAGGTGCTTTTTCAGGAGGCAACTGGATTTTCTTAGTTTTCCCTTGAAGACATTTCACTTGTCATCCAAGAAGCATTGTCAGTGCTGACTGGATGGTGGGGGGCATGGAAGGATTAGTTCTGTCAGAACTTTCTTTGTTTTTCCTTGAAGACATTTTGCTTCTCATCCAAGAAGGTTCATCAGTTCTGACTGATGCTGGGGGAGATGAAAGGATTAGTTCTGTCAGAATTAATCTTTCCATCTCTCCCATCACCCAGTCAGAACTGATGGAGCTTCTTGAATGAGAAGCAAAATGTCTTCAAGGAAAAACAAAGGACATCCAGTTGCCTCTTGAAAAAGCACCGATGGGACAACCACGGATGACTGAGAATTTCCATAGACATGCATAATGTAGTTTTATTTCCACTGATAGTACTGCAGAAGTAAAATGATAGCACGCAAGAATGAGAAATTATTCTCTTTGTGTAGGAACTTGGGCCACTTGGCATGCAATAAGATGCTAATGATGATAGCAGTGATCAGCAGTTCTGCTGTGGTAGATTTAGGGGACAACTAAGTCAGGCAATGCTTAGCTAGATACTTCCCAAATATAATTATGGGGTGGGTTTTTTGTCAGAAAATGTCAGATATAAATATGGGATGGAATGCCAAACTTTGTGGGGGGAAAATGGATAATCTGCATCCAGAATTTATTCCAGGAAGAAATAATTTGGCAAAAGGCCTTAAGCCAACCTTACCCACATGGTCCAAATGTATTGGGAAGCCAGTTCTCAGTATATGAGAAGCTATCATTTTTTAAAGAAATATTTTTCTCTTTAGATTTGTTAGATAGATTAGATCTATCTGTAATAAAACTTGTTGTTTTTTGTTAGTTTTTGTTAGTTGCAAAGTCGTGTCCAACCCATCATGACCCCATGGACAATGTCCCCAAAGAGCAGTCAGGGTTGATCTCCTCTAGGACTCCTCTAGGACTGACCGGTCTCTTTAAATTAGGAGAACAATAATTTTGAATCACCAATCTTCATAAACCTTAGTCAGCATAATCAGTTGTAAAACAGATTGGGATTTGTAATTCAGATTATATGATAGACAGCCGGGTTATAATCCTGGTCCAGATTCAGAAATGTGGATCTAAGTAGAGCCACAACCTAGATTTGAATTTTAACCAAGACATAAATTATTTTAGGAAAATAAGAGTTCAGATAGTCCTCAACTTATGACCACAGTTGGGATCAGAATTTCCATTGCTAAGTAAGCAGTTCTTCAATGACTCACCCCTGATTTTACAACTTTTTTTCTGCCAGGGTTGTTAAGAAAATCACTGCAGTTGTTAAAATGAATCACATGATTGTTAAGCAAATTCAGCTTCCACAATTGATTTTGCTTGTCAGAAGCTGGATCGGAAGGTCTCAAATGGTGATCACATGACTCCAAATGCTGCAACCATCATAAATATGTGCCAATTGCTAATCACCCAAATTTTGATCATGTGACTGTGTGAATGCTACAATGGTCAGAAATGTGAGACTGGTCATAAGTCACTTTTTTTCAGTCATTATATCTTCAAATAGTTGTTAAATGAATGGGTTGTAAATTGAGAAGTACCTGTGTGCAATGTTGGTCTAGGTCAATATATTAATATTCAACTAATTGATCTAGTACAGCCTTCCCCTTCTAGTACAGGCACCACTTTTAAATTAAGGGTAGTCCCCAGTTTAAGAACAAGTTCAGTTCTTAAGATCTCTCTTTAAGTTGAATTTCTATGTAAGCTGGATGAGTATTATTGCATTATTGTAATATTGTGTAATGAATGTGAACCATTGTGTATTTAGAAATAGCACTTAGACTTATAAACCACTTCAAAATGCTTTATAGCCTTCCTTAAGGAGTTTACAGAGTTACCATCTTGCCCCCAACAATCTTGGTCCCATTTTACTGACTTCGGAAGGATGAAAGGCTGAGTCAACCTTGAGCCAGTCAGAATCAAAGGAATCAAACTCCAGCAGGGGTGAAATCCAGCAGGTTCTGACAGGTTCTGGAGAACCGGTAGCAGAAATTTTGAGTAGTTCGGAGAACTGGCAAATACCACCTCTGGTTGGCCCCAGAGTGGGGTGGGAATGGAGATTTTGCAGTATCCTTCTCCTGCCACACCCGCCAAGCCCATCATGCCACGCCCACAGAACCGGTAGTAAAAAAATTTGGATTTCACCACTGAACTCCAGGCAATGTGAGCAGTTATCCTGCAATACTGCATTATAACCACTGTGCCACCATGGCTCTTAACTTGAAGTTTGCTACAATAGGGTCCATTCTTAACTGTGGCTCATCCATAAACCGGGGTATTCTTAACCCAGGGAGTGACTGAACAGCTCTTCTTATGCTCAGTCACTGATGTGTTAGTAGAATAGCAGAACTGTAAACATGATCTGCAACAATTTGAATTATTATTGTTAACTGTCTTCTGCCTCTAATCCTAGGTTGGTGGTATTTTTATTTACTGCATTAGCTAGGAACTCTATTAAATATGATGATTCAAAGCCTGTTGACCATCATGGTTGACAGTTCCAAGCTGAATGGCCCTTTGGGATCAGTTTAGACATTTTAAACTGTAAGGTCTTTGCTATCTGAACAGCTGCTATCTTTCCTGAAATGGTGTGGTCTCATAGTAGCTTTATAATACTTAAGGTTAAGCCTAGAAAGATTAGAGACACACTTAGATATTTCAAAGTCCAGCTACAAGAACAAAGATGTTATCATCCATGGACATAATGCATACATTTATTGTTGCTGACTTAGGACAAGACATCTATTTTAAGAGATGGTCTTTTTGAGAAGCATGCAATGCATAAAAGAAAGCCAATAGAAAGGAATATTCTAAGGATCATACAATCCTCTAAACCCAATACAACAGGCCAAGAAATACAGAATTAAAATGAAATTTAAGCTGTCTTCCTTCCCTGACCTAGGACCATTAGGTTTGCTTGCTAAGATAAATATAGCATCTCCTAAAATAAAATATCCATGCTAAACCACAAAGCTCCAAGTAACATCTGGTTCTTTTGCTAAAGTACCACCCATTCTAGCCAGCTAAATAACCCCAGACATCCTCTTATATTTCCTATATCTATCTTGCTGTTGCTTTTCCATATGCACACATACATGCTGTTTTAGAAAACTATTGCTACATTCAAAAAGACATTAACATTGTGCAAAATTCTGGTATATTTACAGAGAAAATTATCTTAGTATAATAGCCTCACCAGAACGATATTATATTTTATAATATTATTATAAATATTATAAGACAATTTATAAACACATTTTTTTCTTTGACCTGTCTCCTCAGCCGGTGTATATGCAGTCTCATCTCACACCAAACATTGGTATATAAACATTGATGGTACAGTGGTCTAAGCACCCTGTTATTAACACAGCTGCCTGCAATTACTGCTGGTTCGAATCTCTCCAAGGCTCAAGGTTGACTCAGCCTTCCATCCTTTCTAAGGTAGGTGAAATGAGGACCCAGTTTGTGGGGGCAATAAGCTGACTTTGTATAAATATACAAAAGTATGAAGGCTATTGCTTAACGCATTGTAAGCCGTCCTGAGTCTCCGGAGAAGGGCGGCATATAAATCAAATATATATATATATATATATATCCACAATTACACGGGAAGAAACCCGAAATATTAACTATATACACACACACACACACACACACACATATATATACACACACACATTATTATCTTTATATTTCAGCACACACCTCTCTTTTCAAACTCTTGATTTTATAAAATAAAATTTAAAAATAGTAATGACGAAATTGAGAGAATCCACAACTGTATTTCAGGACCAAACCTGATTGCCTGCTTCTGCTTCATAATTCCTTTTTGTCCAAATTACACATTATGATGGAGAATGTGAAGATTCTTCTCCATGACTCTTAACAAGTTTCTAATAGCATCTAACAACATGCTGTCATTGTAATGGCCACTTCTGTTCACACATTTCCAGAGAGACTGTGGGTCACAGTGTACTGTCATACAATATGTTAGCTCCACAGGATGTTGCATGAAATAATTCATGAGCAGAATGACACGGAGTTGCGATATTTGCTCATCTAGTGTGGCTTTCTTTTGATCTTTTTCTCCATCCCAATATGAGTGTAGGAAGCCATTTTCAAACGTTCTTTCTCATATGACAGAAGATCGTTTAGAGCATTGTTTTCATGTCAGAATAAATCTACCAATTACTGCATAAGCAGGTGTTTAAGTAGATGGAATAAAACAGCTTTCAAGTTCCTCCAAGGCTCACTAATCACTCTGAGGGAAATGGGTGGTTAAGAAATAGGAAATATAAATAAATATGAACCATCAATCAATCAAAGGTTTAGTGATTCATCAAATTGCCTGTTAACACTCATCACCTTCCAACCATATTTGAACCTTGTCAAATTGATAAAGAATGGCTCTTTTCTGTATGTATAATAACAAAAGAGAGTTTTTATTATTATGGTAATAACTTCAGTGGATATCATATGGATGAAACAGTGTACAATGTCTCAAATATGCAGAAATCAAATGGCTGCATGGTCTTTCTCCAATTAAAGTTTGTTGTATCAGTAGAAAGAGACCTATATTCCCGTTCCTATTGATTTCTAAAGGCAAAAATGTAGCATTTAAACTGTGAAACCTATGAGCCTTTGAATGTTGTATTAGTAGTATTCTGGCCCACATCCCAGTTGCTGGAGTATAGATCACAGATTCTTGGTGAGACCCCTGATGTAGCAACTCAACAGCTTCCCTACTGTTATAAAATGCTTTAGGAAGACATCACTTTGATTTCATTGTGTAGAATTGCATGTTTTCATATTTTGGAAAGAAATCATACGTAAGTCTGTCCACCTAGAGAATTTTAAGCTTTTAAAGTTCACGATCTTGATTTCAAATCATTTTCCTTAAATGATTTTTATCTATGTTTTAACCATTTCTGTTTATTTCATTAGCAAATACTTGGATTTCCCCTTAATACTGTAGATATTTTCCCCAGATATTGAAATAGCGTGTTTAATAGATTTTCCCCTCTTTCTTTTACTCCCCTTCTGGCAAAGGCAGCCTTTTTTAAATGATTGCTTTATCAAAAAGAAGATATCACTATTTTGACTGAATTTTAGATCTGATTAAGATCCTGGAAAGATGGTGCTTGCTAATGATGGCAAATAAACTTGACTTTGATTATTTACTTACAAGATGTATATCAGAGGTGGGTTTCAGCAGGTTCTGACCAGTTCTGGAAAACCGGTAGCAGAAATTTTGAGACAAATAACCTGCATCTTTGCCATTCTGCACTTTAAAGGTGAAATCCTGATTGCACCTGAAAAGAAACTAGAAGCCAGTAGAGCTGACAGCAGAAGCAGGGGTGGGCTGCTGGGGGTTCACAGGGGTTCAGGAGAACCTCTAGCTAAGATTTTGTGTAGTTCAGAGGACCCCCAAATCCCATTCCTGGCTGGCCCTGCCTACCACTCCCCTCCCTTCCACTCCCAGGAGTCCCCACGCAGCGCGTTTTGGATGCAGGTAAGTGCAGGAAGCGTGTGGAGGCTGGGGAAGGGCAAAAAACAGGTGTACCGGAAGTTCAGGAAGGCTGGAAATGGGCCCATTTCCAGCTTCCAGAGGGCTCCTGAGCCTGGGGATTCTGTTTTCACCTTCCTGGAGGCTTGAGGAAAGCCTCCGGAGCCTGGGGGAGGCAAAAATGCCCCCCACTGTAGTGCAGGAGGCTGACTAGGCCATCCCCACCATGACCACCCCCATCCAGCAACCGGGCAGAATTTTTGAAGCCCACCCCTGAGCAGAAGTATAACATAGACAAACTGTGGAGCACCCATTTTGGGCCAGTTGTAATTTCTGTGTGAGCTTCAAGGGCATATGTAGCATATGGCAATAATCCAATCAGGAAGTGACTAGGAATGTCAAAATGTCAAAAATCTTTACACATTTTTACAAAGGTTCACTCTAGCCATGGCTGCTATCTCCTCTTCGAGCAGGAGATGCAAGTCTAGGAGGCCCCAAAACTGCACACTAGCTGTGTTAAGGGAGTGTAACCCCAGAAAGGGATAAAGAGGATAACTCACCAGAACCAGGGTGAGTTCATATCCTCCAGGCATGGCCAACACTGGATCGGCACCACTTGATCATCCAGGAAGAGGTTATTGCTTGGTATTATCAGCGTACTGATGATACTGTAGCCCATTCCACTGGATGAAAACTCCCAGCAGCCTCATGTTGATATTAAAGAGAAGAACCAAAAGATCCAAGACTTGAGGCCCCCACATTGTATGTCTCAATTCCCACCAACATTGACTTGAAATTGCCAGAAGGAAATAGGGCCTCCACTCTAGCCCCAGAGCCAGGCCAGAAGGCTAGCATGATTGATGGTATCAAACACCACTGAGAATCTATGGTAGAAGGGTATGAATACACCACCTCCAGCCTGAGTCCTCACAGGTCACCCGTAAGTGTCATCAATACTGTTTCAGTGCTGTAAACTGGTCTGAACCCTGACTGAAGAGGATCCTGATAACCACCTTCATCTAGAGTTTTCTGAATCTGAGTGCCTACCATCTGCTCAACCATCTTTCCTATGAAGGGGAAGACAGAGACTGGACTGAAGTTGTCTAATCTGGTTGGGACCAAGAATGGCCTCTAAGAGTGGGTCGTTGTGTATTGCCTTGTTGCATAAAGATTGCGACACTTGGGTTGGATCACAGCACCATTCCCTGAGGTTACCCAATGTGAATTGCACACTGGGTTACATCCTGTCATCATCCTCAAGCAGGGACAATCATCTCTTATTTGAAATGCTGTTGCCAGTCAGGTGACAATATGAGTGGAAAGGGTCTTGTCCATTCTCAGGCAAAGGACAAAGGAGCGGCGCTTCCTAAAGAGTAAACTTTGACATGTGAAGTTTGGAACTAATTATTTCTGCAAGCAAAGAATGACCTCGGTCACTAAGCAGTAGACCCCTTGCAAAACAGAATGGCAGAGCACACACTTTCCATGCAAAAGATCACAGGCTAAATAATTCCTGTGTGAAACCCTACAGAATGTATTTCTTTGTTTATTTGGTAGGACCACTCACTCCAGAGCGACTCTGGAAATGTACAATATTTAAAAACAAATTAACACGAGAAAAGAAAATAGTATTGCTGCCTGTACTGCCCGTTTTAGACTCATTTTATCATCAAAAGTCTGATGAAGCAGCTTCCTACAATACCATCCCATGAACGCAAAGATGAAGGAGGAGTGAAAAAACAGAACACCTGTGCTATTGGAACCCAATTTTCAAATATCTGGAGTATGGGATTAGGCTGGATGCAATCCAGGAGAAAAATATCCATAAAAGGAATCTGGATGCTGAAGTAATAGGAAGAAATGCATATGAAATGAAGCTAGAGGGAACTCAGGGCAGATAGCTTTCAAAATCAGAATCAGAATAGAGCTGGAAGGGATCTTGGAGGTCTTCTAGTCCAGCCCCCTGCTCAAGCAGGAGATCTATACCATTTCAGATAAGTGACTGTCCAAGCTCTTCTTAAAAACCTCCCATAATGAAGCACTCACAATGTCTGAAGGCAAGTTGTTCCATTGGTTAATTGTCCTCACTATTAGGAAGTTTCTGCTCAATTCCAGATTGCTTCTCTCCTTGATTAGTAACAGTAACAGATTAACACAGTTGGAAAGGACCTTGTAGGTCATCTAGTCCAACCTCCCACCCAAGCAGAAGACCCTACACCAGTGTTTCTCAACCTTGGAAGCTTGAAGATGGGTGGACTTCAACTCCCAGAATCCCCCAGCCAGCGTTGCTGGCTGGGGGATTCTGGGAGTTGAAGTCCACCCATCTTCAAGCTACCAAGGTCGAGAAACACTGCCCTACACCATTTCTGACAAATGGCAGTCCAATCTCTTCTTGAAAGCCTCCAGTGCTGAAGCTCCCACAGCTTCCAAAGGCAAGCTGTTCCATTGGTTGATTGTTCCCACTTAGAAAATTTCCCCTTATTTCCAGGTTGAATCTCTCCTTGATCGATTTCCATCCATTATTCCTTGTCTGGCCTTCGGGTGCCTGGAAAATAGCTTGACTCCGTCCTCTCTGTGACAGCCCCTCAAATATTGGAACACTGCTATTTTATTTTATTTATTTATTATTAGATTTCTATACCGCCCTTCTCCCGAAGGACTCAGGGCGGTGAACAGCCAAAAGATAAAACACAGGAATACAAAATTTAAAATAGATTAAAACAAATTAAACAATTTGGCTCAATTTAAAAATATCCCATAATTAAACAAATTAAAATTAGTATTTAAAATTTAAATTTTAAAATTTTAAAAGGGAGAAGATTTAGGCCAGGCCAGCTTGATGAAATAAAAAACGTTTTAAGCGTGTGGCGGAAGGTGCGCAGATCCGGGATCCTCCGTATCTCCGGGGGGAGCTCGTTCCAGATCGTAGGTGCCCCCACAGAGAAGGCTCTCCCTGCTGTCATGTCTCCCCTAGTCCTTCTCTTCTGAGAGATCCAGAAGGAAAATTAAATGAAAGAAGAAAGCAGGAAACAGAGAATGGGAAAGGTCAAACAGGCAGACCTGGCACAAGAGAAAGAGTAAGCACTGGAAGGGCAGAATCTGACTGATAACAATCCAAACCGGGTGATGAAGTGTTGAATTTAAAAGGATGCACTCTGTGGAAAATAATCATCAATGTGCTTATAATCACCAATGTTTCGTTTCAAAATTTCTAGTTTAGGTCTAAGGGCAGGCCTGGGCTGATACATTCCTGTAGGAACTGAACTCTAAGCACATATTTTCTCTTGCTTTGAGATTCAGGCTGTCTGATATAAAATGCTGAGCCCATGGCTGTATTCTAAAGCTGTGGAGAGAAGAGGGTCAGACACAATTCTCACAGCTGTCACTGCCAAGTTGCCAGTTCATTGTGCCACCACCCATCCTGCTTTGCCTTGCTTCACTGAAGCCTATGAGAGCAGCTCTGGAGGAAACAGGATGTGAAAATGCTCTCTGTTTGCACTCTCTCATGCAACAAAAGCAGTCTGGTGAACGGAGTTTAATAAGCTGGATTTGCAGCTGAACATGCTGGGGCTGCTCTTTTATTCAGAAGATTCTGGTACTCATCTTTAAAGGATGTCTTTTAAGTCAAAAGAATACCTTTAGAACTCCAACCAACTATCTCAGGAGCTAGAACAAATGAAAAGGCTGGGAGTGGTTTGATTGGCTTCCGAGTGAACGTTTGATGATTTTGTACAGTTGATCCTAACACAATGCACTAGAGTGGGCTAGAAGGATCAAGGCCAGGCACAAACAGCCTAAGACCAGTTTGGTTTGTTACAATAACAATGCAATTTAAACCACTTTACTCATTGAGAAATGGCTTGCTCTCTGTCCATTGGATGTGCAGGTAGAAAAAGACACCTGGTCTGAACTGTGGGACTGCTATATATAGCCTGAGGTTTATAATTAGCAGTTGCTGCTTTTCTAGTATCTGTAGCTTATCAAAGTACTGTTTCATTGATTGACCGAAGGAGCTCTCCTGGCATTTGAGTTCAAATAATTGTCTAGATCAGTGATGGCTAACCTTTTTGCTATTGAGTCCTGGGGGGGGGTGGTGGCAGGGGGGGTGGCACATGCACACACACACACCCATAATTCTATTATGGGTGTAGGACCAGAAGTTGTCAAATGGCTCATTTGCGGCCTCCGGAGGACCTCCGGGGGGGGGGGGGGGGAAGGCTGTTTTCGCCCTCCCCAGACTCCTAGAGAGGCCCTGGAGGCTGGGGACAGCAAACAACGGGCCTTCCGGTCCCACCAGAAGTTGTTAAATGGGCCATTTTTGGCCTCCGGAGGAGCTCCGGGGGGGGGGGTGAAGGCCGTTTTCACCCTCCCAGACTCCTAGACAGGCCCTGGAGCCAAGTGAGAAAGAAAAACAGGCCTTCCCCACCCCCACCCCAGGCCCTCTGGAAGCAGGAAACAGCCTGTTTCCCTATTTCTGGTGGGCCCAGAAGACCTGAAAATCAGACCTTAAGAGGTTGCAGAAAAAAATGCTTTTAAAAGCCTCTGAGATCCCAGCTGAGCCGCTGGCTTTTTTTTTTTTTTTACTTTTAAAAGCATTTTTTCAACCGAAGAGGTTGTAGAAAAAATGCTTTTAAAAGTTAAAAAAAAGCCTCTGATGAGGTGGGCGGGGTAAGCGACTGGCGACCGGGCCAGGGACTGGTTTGGGGGTGTGCCAGCCAATGTTATTACCAGTTCTCCGAACTACTACAAATTTTTACTACCGTTTCTTGAGAACCGGTGCAAACCGGGAGCAACCCACCACTGTATGGTACGCGTACTACAGGTGGCACACAGCGCCCTCTCTGTGGGCATGTGAGCTGTTGCCCCAGTTCAGCTCCACCGCACATGCATGCATGCCTCCCGCCGGTCAGCTGGTCTTCGGGGGTGGGGCATGTGCACGGGTGTGTGCGCATGTGCAGGGGGTGTGCATTCATGTGCAGGGGCATGTGGGGGCTGCGTGCACATGCACGGGGTGGGACGCATGCGCTGGGGGATCAGGGGTTCGGGCACACATGCTTTGGGCACTCGGTCCAGAAAAGGTTAGCCATCACTAGTCTAGTTGAAGCCTAGATAAAATTTCTGTGGTCTAAAAGGCATTTTCTAGCCTTTTTTTTTTTAGCTCTCCTCATCCTATATGCATCCTATATGCATGGATGTAGTTCTACTAATACTTCTTTGACATGATGGTGACTTCAGAGGCTATTTTCAGTTATAGTATGGATCACAAGTCCACAATTTCATTATATTGAACATACTTCTCCCCATCTTCCTACCCCAATCTAATCCATCCATGGTTCTAGGAGATGTCTGCTAAAATGTATCAGAACCCCATAATGCAAGACAATCACTCTCATGGGTTTGTGATATGTGTGGGTAGAAGATGAAATATTTGGTTACCAAACGATAATCTCACAGCACACTTTCTGAATTCAGTCTGAGAGGAAGGATTGGGAATAGCCCCTAAGGTTCAATCCCACTCGATACCCACTGGGAGTTAGAAAGATACTATGGATGATACTACAGAAAATAAAATTGCAGTACCATATCCTGTCCAACATATCCACATTACAACTGCCTTTTCCAGAAATTGAATATTTAACACTGGCCTACCATTGGGCAACTGACTCAAGAGGGGGATTTGTAAATGAAATGAAAATGAAAATGTAATTGTAAAACATTTACATTGTAAAATGTAATTGTAAAAAAAAAAAAAAAGAGGGGGATTTCTCCCCTTAAATGTGTTTTCATTGCCTCCTTTAGTCAGGAAGGAAATCTTCCCCCCTATTTGCTGAAAGTTGATCACCTCCCTTAAATGTGATTACCTCCCAGTCAACTATCATTTTCTAAACTTTTTTTAAAAAATGAAAATATAATAATTTGTAATCTGGTAAAGCAAAAAGGCGAGTGCTGGTTTTATTTGTTTTTATCCAATGATTTTGGCTACCCTTAAGAGTTGGGTTGAAGGTATTATCTAAATTGAACTTCGATTATATTTTTATTTGGCTGGAAATAGAAGGATGAAATTTCTGGATATCATAATCACCATCATCAACCTGGATTAGGTGGAAAGTTTGCCCTCTGTTTTCAGAATTCCCTGTTCAAAAATCTGTGTAGATTCATGGGGTTTTTGCTCTGTTTTTATTCATTTTTTTAAGTTTATTCTTCCCTGTTGGAGCAATGCCTATCCTGGGAAATATAACTAGTAAATTAAAAAGATTAAGTAAGCAGATGGTCCTTTTCATGTCTCTGCATCTTTGTGATTTACAAGCTGAAAGGATGCCATAATAACAAGACATGCAATTGATGAAGCTGGATCTGTTGCCCTAGCATTGAAATCCTGAGACAGATCCAACTGACCATCAGCAAAGATTGATGCAAACCTTGACAACATGCCACTGGCTATTTCCAGTACTTTTCTTGATGGAGGAAATGCTGAAAGTAATGTTGGCCACTTTTGCTTGGACATAAGAGAGGCAGAGAAATAACTGCTCCTTGCTGCTTCTGCTGCCAATAATATGACTTCAAATTAGCCTTCAGATAGATCACACTCCATGCTTGATCTCAGTGCTTCACAGATGACATCCCATCTGTTTCACCACTCTCAGTACCCTATTAATCCAAGGGCCTGATTTGGCTCTACAAGAGGTACTGCGATAGTATTGAATACTGGGCTATTTCCATATTCCACAGATCAGCCAAGATACGCCAGTTGCG
Source organism: Pantherophis guttatus (assembly GCF_059756535.1). Classification (NCBI taxonomy): domain Eukaryota; kingdom Metazoa; phylum Chordata; class Lepidosauria; order Squamata; family Colubridae; genus Pantherophis; species Pantherophis guttatus. Next base: position 25,212,145 of record NC_142069.1, on the reverse strand, counting down.
CCCCTTTCTGGACCGGGACTCCCTACGCACGGTCACTCAAGCACTCGTCACTTCTCGTCTGGACTATTGTAACGCTCTCTACATGGGGCTCCCCTTGGGGTACACCCGGAGGCTCCAACTGGTGCAGAATGCGGCTGCGCGGGGGATTATGGGAGCGACGGGGCGCTCCCATGTGACTCCTCTCCTGCGCGAGCTGCATTGGCTTCCGGTGGACTTCCGGGTGCGCTTCAAGGTGTTGGTGATCACCTTTAAAGCGCTCCATGGCTTAGGGCCAGGGTACTTACGGAACCGCCTTCTGCCACCAATAGCCTCCCACCGGCCGGTTCGCTCCCACAGAGGGGGCCTCCTCAGGATGCCGTCAGCCAGACAATGCCGGCTGACGACCCCCAGGAGGAGAGCCTTCTCTGTGGTGGCACCTACCCTATGGAACAATCTACCCCCAGAGATACGAGTGATCTCCGACCTCCGGATTTTTCGTCGGGCCCTAAAAACTTATTTTTTTTCAGCTAGCCGGTCTGTCCTGATTTTAGGGTTAGTTTTAAAATTTTAATATTTATTTTAATTGACAAGTTTTAAATTATGGGCCAAATTTATAAATTATTTTAACTTTATTTTTTAACTGTGATGTTTGTATAGATGTTTTTTATCTGGCTGTTCACCGCCCTGAGTCCGAAAGGAGAAGGGCGGTATAGAAATTCGAATGAATGAATGAATGAATAAATGAATGAATAAATGAATGAATAAATGAATGAATAAATAAATAAATAAATAAATAAATAAATAAATAAATAAATATGATATAGAAAATTCCCCAACTGTATTTAGGCTCTGTCCAGAGCCATAGAACTCCTGAGGTAGATGATTTTTAACCAATCCTACACTCCACCAACGGTTGGTATCAGTTGTCAATCTAAAACTAGCAAAGGAGTGATCCATCCATTGACAGCTCTTTCCTCTTCAAATGACTAGTTCAATCTAATCCAAATTCCAAATCTAATGTATGTCTTGCAGCTTAGGTGGAAGAGATACTAGCTGGGAGAGATCCTTGGTTGATTTCAAGATAAGTCTAAAAGAAGGAAGATCAGTTTAAAAAAAGAGCCATGGTGGCGCGAGGGTTAGAATGCAGTACTCCAGGCTAACTCACTGCTCACTCCGGGAGTTCGATTCTGAGCGGTTCAAGGTTGACTCAGCCTTCCATCCTTCTGAGATTGGTAAAATGAGGACCTAGATTGTTGGGGGCACTATGCTGACTCTGTAAACTGCTTAGGTAAAGCACTATGAAGCAGTATATAAGTCTAAGTAATATTGCCATTGCTATTGCTATCTTCTTTTCCTGATATGCTCAAATACACCACTAACATACAACCACTTACCCATTATTACTTCATGGTTTGTTTTTAAGCCATTTTGTATTTTCCATTCCTCATTCTTTCCTGTTGTTTCGGTTCCAGATAGCAATGAACCAACAATCCAGAGTCACCTCCTTCTCCTGGCATCCACATATTCAGGTGGTGTGCCTTTGGTCCCGTGGCCTCCTTAAGGCTATGAAAGGTGTTGCTATGCTGACTCTATGAACAAATCTATCCCAATTTTTGCTTAATGCTTCAATGCTATAATTTGGGGCATGAGGGAACAGAGAAAGGGAATACTTTATCAGCTTGGTTACCATAGCAATGCACTCTACAATTGGATGGTTTGTCTCAGTCTTGACAGTTGCACTTTGAAGTATGTTAAATTACTTGTTATTTTTACAAGTGGAATTAGTTTATATAATAGGTATGGTTTACATCTCCTACATTTACTTACTGCCTGTGGCATAAAGGAGGTTTCCACACAATGGATAGTTGATAGTTTTTCTATTGGAATTGCTAAGCAGCAAAAATGTGAGTCAGATATATGCTTGCGCAATATTAATGTTTTTAAACAAACAAATGAGGTGTTGCCGAAAAGGTTCGTTTATCTGGCAAAAGACCAACATTCCTATACAAATTCTAAAAATAAACAAAAATGATTTGGACAAATTTAAAAGTCAGATTTTTTTTTTTGTCAAGAAAAAATAAAATAAAAAAATAGCAGAAATAAGGAAGGATGGGAAAATTGTCAGGTGATCTGTTTATTGTTAATCTCAATGTGGATTATTAATTTTTCTTAAAGATTCAGAGGAAAGGGGATGATATAACAGTAGTTTAAGACCAAAGGAAAACAGTAGGCATATCTACCCTATGAATATATGAATCATTTGGTATCAGAGCCTTTTGTAAGAACATTGTATATATATTATCACTGAACCCCTTTCTTAATCCCTTCTCTTCTTTTTCAGTGGATAATTTTTCTTTTTGCTGTCATTATCCAGAGCAGATTCCCCCATCACCTTCCAAATATGTTGAGACTATAATTCCTAAAATTCCTGTCTCCTTGATTTCTGGAAGTTCCAACCTATCTGGAGAATGCCAGGTCAGGAAAGGTCCTGAGATACATTCTTTTCAGATATTCTACATTAGTTTAGTTTAGTTTAGTTTAGTTTAGTTTATTTGATTTGTATACCGCCCTACTCCCGAAGGACTCAGGGCGGTGAACAGCCAAGCAATAAAATACATAAATACACAAAATTTAAAACCAGATAAAATCAAATTAAATCATTTTGGCCCAGACAGATTAAAACACCCCAATAATTTAAAAACAGATTAAAATTTACATATTAAAAGAGGGAGGAGATTAGGCCAAGCCCGCTTGATGGAATAAAAAAGTCTTCACAGCGCGGCAGAAGGTGCGCAGATTCGGAATCCTCCGTATCTCTGGGGGGAGCTCATTCCAGACGGTAGGTGCCCCCACAGAGAAGGCTCCCCCTAGGGGTCGCCAGCCGACACTGTTTGGCTGACGGCACCCGGAGGAGTCCCTCTCTATGAGAGCGTACTGGCCGGTGGGAGGCTATTGGTGGTAGTAGGCGGTCCCGTAGATAACCAGGTCCTAAGCCATGGAGCGCTTTGAAGGTGGTAACCAAAACCTTGAAGCGCACCCGGAAGACCACCGGGAGCCAGTGCAGCTCGCGCAGGAGAGGTGTCACATGGGAGCGCCATGACGCTCCCATTACCATCCACGCGGCCGCACTCTGCGCCAGTTGGAGCCTCCGGGTGCTCCTCAAGGGGAGCCCCATGTAGAGAGCATTACAATAGTCCAGGCGGGAGGTGACGAGGGCATGAGTGACCGTGCGTAACGAGTCCCGATCCAGAAAGGGACGCAACTGGCGAATCAGGCGAACCTGATAAAAAATCCTCCTGGTCACGGCTGTCAGGTGCTCTTCTAAAGACAGCCGTGAATCCAGGAAGACGCCCAAGTTGCGAGCCCTCTCCGTGGGGGCCAGTGATTCTCCCCCAATAGTCAGTGATGGCGTCAACTGACTATATCGGGACGTCGGAAACCACAGCCACTCGGTCTTGGATGGGTTGAGCCTGAGCCTGTTCCTCCCCATCCAGATTAGAGTTGTAAAGACAAAAGTTCTGTAAAACAGTAGCTCAAGATCAGAACTTAAAAAGTTAAGCTGTTCAGCCTTTACATTCAGTCCTCTCTAACAAAGCATAATCTCTTCAACCACTAATGCAAGTTTAAAAAGGAACGTAGAAGGCTTCCAAAGAAATAAATAATAGTCTTGCTGAGCATGCACTGCTCACCCTGTTATTCCATTCTACGTATACATGTTCTGGGAACCGCGAACCCAACTCTGGAGGCCGCAGCTGGCCCATGGCCCAAAGTCTAAGAGTAGTCTTTCTCAATCTTGCTGGCTGGGGAATCTTGGGAGTTGAAGTCCATGTATCTTGCCAAGGTTGAATAACACTGAACTTAGAATTTCATTAAGACCAGGAAAACATTCTCATTTATGTTCATCTTCTGCTGTTGCTTACAAAGTTTTTGCTCTCACTACTGGTACTAGATGCCAAATAAATACAAATACAATTATAACTTTCAAAGCTGGTTTTGCTGTCACTTCTGGGGCTGACTTTTTATAGTTCCTTTGTTTCTGCTAATGTTTGTTTTTTAAAAAAGGATCCCGTATTATTATCAAACCTCAACGCCAACCAAGGTGAAGATTGGGCATCAGCCATGCAGATGGTGGAAGTGGCAGGAATGATATTTTTTGCTCAATTAATCAGGTTCATCCAGAATGTTTCTGTAGCAATTCTGATGAAACATATTTTGATGTATCCAGAGGTCCATAAGAACATTTCAGCTGTTCTGGCTGGTTTCTGCAAACTGATGATTCCTAACTGCAAATTGAAATATTGTTTGGAAAACTATTGTTATCAATGGTGACCTTAGCTGCACAATTTCAGTCTCATCTTAAAACATCTTGTACGTTTTCATAACACCCTTCTATTTTTTTAAACATTTGCACGATAGTTCAAGCATGTTTTGTTTATGATGCTTTGTTTACTGCAACATTTGTGAAAGGATTATGATTTTTTTAAAAAAGGAAATAACTTGTGCTCTGTATTTGTTAACAGATAAGTTGTTTATCAAATAAATAGTAAGCATTTGTAATAAAATTGTGAAACCAACCTGTTAATGGTTACAAGTGCTGGACTAAGACCAGGGTAAACTAATTTCTAGTCCTTTCTTACTAAATGACTTTGGCCAATCCTTGTCTCATATTCCTAGAAAGAAGGGAATGTTAAACCACCTCGAAATGTTGTCAAGAATACTACATGGACCTGTCCATGTGGTCACCAGAAGTCAGGACTGACTTGAAGAACATAACAATAGCATAGTGAATAAAATTAAGTGATGTAGTTGCATTTCTGAATCATACCCTAGCCAATATGAGCTGTGGACAATGCAGAGAGACAGCATCTATGCAAAAGAAATGGTTTCAAAACTATTGGTAGACAAATTTTTCAGACTGCTGTATGGCTGCTTTCTTTAACTAGAATTTACTCTCTTGAATCTGGCTTTGTTGATTTTGATTGTATATTGCAAAGGCCACGGTTTTCTTCTCAGTATTATTGTAACCATGTCCATGAGAAATTCAAGCTTTTATTCCCTTTCATTTCAGGAATACTTAACATCAAACTCCTGTCTTGTTCTGGTCCAATTATTCCTAAGGCAATTAAGGTGAAACTTCCAAGTGGCAACAAGCAACTGGTGTTTTGAATTAGAAACAGCCCTTAAATTTGCTTATGATTAAAAACAAAACAAAGCACTACTTTGGAAATAAGCCGTTTCTCATTTCATTTGTGAGCCTGTATAATTGATTGGATTCTCTACGGAGTCTATTAGAAAACTCTATTTCATTTGCTTGGATCTTAAAACAGAACACTTTACATGAGAAGTATCATTTTTCATGCTTGCTAAGAGTAGGATTACATCTTATCTTGGCTAACAGGGTTTCCTGAAACAATGTTTGCTAAAGTACCGTTGATATATGAGGAAAGATTGCAAATCCCAGTATCTCCTAGATCCGTGATGGTGAACGTATGGCACACGGAGCCATATTAGTGGGCACATGAGTATTGCCCTAGCTCAGCTCCGGCCTGAATGTGCGTGCTGGCCAGCTGATTTTCGGGCCTTCCAGGCTGTTTTCGGCCTCCAGAGGGCCTCTGGGGGTGGGTGGGGAAGGCCTGTTTTTCGCTCTCCCCAGGCTCCAGAGGCTTTCTAGGGGCCTACCATGCCATCGCATGCCAAAAGCGGGGGGAGCGCTGGGGGAGTGTGCACGCATGCTCAGGGAGGTCGCCCGTGCATGTAGGGGGGGCGGGGCACATTGAATTATGGGTGTGGGCACGTGTGCAACCCCCCCGTGCTCTCCCCGCTTTTGGCACGCAATGGCAAAAAGGTTAGCCATCACTGTCCTAGATTATATGAATTACAGTATCGGGAAAGAAATTCAGAGTATGATGACAAATGACAAATAACACACTGATATAAATATTTGCTGCAACTAAAGTATATTTTAATTTTAAAAAAAAAAAATTAAAAAATTGTTACTGATCGAAGAACTGTAAAACAGTTAAAAAGAAAGCTTAGTGCATTTTCCTTTAGATAAAGGACTAAAAAGTTTGTTTAGTGAAAAAGACGACTAGGAAATAATATAAGCTATTAAAAAAATTATAGTTAAGTTGAAAGAAATAGAGATTTTGAATATACTGTATATTGGTGGTGCAATATAGAACAAAGAATTCTGAACACATGCGAAGTGTACCTCACTCCCTGAAACAGTATTAGAAATAGTTTATTTAGTGACCTTAAAGGTTTAGTTGCTTTTCCTTGGTAGATGATTCTAGGCTGAGCTTGATTTGCCATTAAAGTGAAGAAGTGAATCTGAGCAATTCTTCCACCTTGCTCCTTTTTGGTTGGTCTACTTTACAAGGCTAGATATTAGTCCATTGCAAAAGCATAAGATTAGTAATTGATAAATAGATTGATAAAGAAGAGCTGAATCATTCCTTCAGCCTGTCAAGTCTAGCCTCCTTTGCTGATATCCCAGGCTAATAGACATTTCTCCTTTCCTTTCTCACTCTAGCACAATTATAGATGGCTCGAGTGTGTTTGTGTAGATGCTGGAAAGGATGAGTGTCTTCAGCTAACTTAGGGTTGTGTACAGAAGCAATTGTAAAGAAGGAAGGAGCAAGTTAAAATAAACACAACAACCCTTCAGATGAAAGGTGGCATTTTTCTCTTATCACGTCCATTAAAATTCCAATCTAGCAAAGAAGAGAGAAGAAGAGGCACCTCTTAGAATTTTCAGGCATCATTTAGGAGAGCAAACAGCTTGTGCTCTGTTCGTTTTGCTTCCACTGGTCTGTTATTGTCCAGAAGGGCGTGGGGTTATTACTTTAGGGATAAAGAGAAAACTACTCTAGTCTATGGGTTGTAATTCTGGGGGCAAGATTAGATAGAATGGTTGATTGAAGTAAGGTCATCTGTTACAACTATGAGAGCAGTCCTGCTCAGTTTAGCAGGGCCAACCCAAGACATTTTCCTCAGTGGTGGGATTCAATTTTTTTTATTACTGGTTCTGTGGGAGTGGCTTGGTGGGAATGGCAGGGGAAGGATACTGTAGAATCTCCATTCCCTCCCCACACCAGGGAAAGGTTACTGCAAAATCCCCATTTCTTCCTGATTAGCTGGGACTCGGGAGGCAGAGAATAGATGGGGGCAGGGCCAGTCAGAGGTGGTATTTACCAGTACTCCGAACTATTCAAAATTTCCATTACCAGTTCTCCAGAACTGGTCAGAACCTGCTGAATACCACCTCTGATTTTGCTGCTTGAGCAAAGGATATCTCCTCCCATATAAAAACCAATCGATTGGCAATTGAATCAATCTTTGAGAATTGCAATGGGCCAGCAAACTCAACCACTCTAAAGGTTTAGACAGATCCATGAGCTTGTTGCTGCCCCAACCATCTATTTACATGGGGCAGTTGTTTTGCAGCCCTGTGCATTTTCAATTGCATGTAAGCTTTCCTCTACTGCTCTCCGTCATCCTTGCTATTTCTCTCTTTTTCTTCTCAAAAAAGAAAGAGAGAAATGGGAGGAGTGGGGGAGGGGTTCCGTTGGAAAAAGGAGACAACAGGTTACTTGTAACACTAGACTTCCAAACGACAGAAAGTTGATGTTTTCCATCACCATGAGACAGAAATTTTATATCCATGAATTCAAGATTAGTAAAAATATGCAGAGATGTCAAGATGTACAAGGGAGAAGCTAAAGCAAATCTGCTAATGAAAGACTGGGGAAATGAGCAAATAATTTTATTAAAGATTTACAAATACTTTATTCGGCTCAACAGATAATCTTGATCTTCATTGTGTTTTAATTTATTTAGTTAATCATTTTACATTTTGTGGGAGAAATCTTTCAACACACCTTACAGAACTATAAAATGAGAACAAACAGTAATGTCATTGAAGCATATTGGAAGATAATGGAAACAGCAATAGCTAATAACATTCCAAATGAAATGGAAAGTGTACAAAGGCCACATAAAAGCCAATATAAATGATAGTGGATTTCATAAATCATGGATTTAGAGCATTCCACATTAAAAACCCACTGGCATCTGCTACTTTCATGATTATTGATGGTAGGCAGGTGTTAGTTGTAGCAATGGCACTTATATTCTGCTTCAAAATGTGTTACAGCCCTCTCTAAGCGGTTTGCAGAGTCAGCATTTTGCCCCTGACAATCTGGGTCCTCATTTACCGATCTCGGAAGGATGGAAGGATGAGTCAACCTTGATCCAGTGAGAATCGAACTGCCAAACTGCTGGCAGCTGGCAGTCAGCAGAAGTAGCCTGCAGTACTGCATTCTAACCACTGCGTCACCACAGCTCTTATAAGACTCATTTCAGGAATGTGAGGGAGGGTGAGTTTGGATTCAAACCAGAAAGACTTAAATGTCAAAACGAATATTTCAAAATTGATCTCTCCCCACCCCCCAACCCGCTGTTAACTTAGTTTTGTGTAATAGAAACAGTTTTGCACAGTTTTGGTGTAATAAAATCAGCATGTTGGGTTACACAATCCAACATGTTACATTTGGATAAAATTTCTAAATTGTCTTAAAGATAGTAGCATCTGGGCTAGATGTAATCAATGAAATTGTACTATAGATGGGAATGGCAATATGATTACAGAGAATCCAAGATACTATTCCTCCTTAGTTCAACTTTGGATCTCTCACTGTAAAGCTTCCCCACATTCAGTTCTTATCTTACCATCAGGTGCTAGGAAGAATAAATCTACCCCCATCTAACAGACTATTCTTCTACAATCACTACAATCAGTTTCTTTGGAGATTTTCTCTGCTGTCAGACAGTTGTGATTCCAAAAAGGTGCACAAGAAGAATATTGTAGAGTAAGTTCAGGAGCAGGATTTGGGGGAAGGTGAAAAGGCAGGCTTGCCTACACTAAACATTCATGGTCTTATGTTTACTTAAGCATCAGGGGAAAAAACAGCATAATGGAACACAGATGTTAAAAAGAAGACATCTATGGGCATTGGGAATGCTTTTTGCAAATGTTATTGGGTTAGATGCATTCTGATGCAAGTGCATTTGGAAATGGAAGCAGCTAGCTATTTTAATGCAACACCCAAGTCCCCAAGGGACACTTAATAATATGAATGGGATTCATAATGGAAAAGCAAAATTACTTGAAGGGAAGCCGTGCCAGCTGGCACATCTCATCTACCCTTGAAGATGGAAGAATAGGCTTAGCACAGGTCCAGCCTTGCCTCAAGGACAGTAAGTCCCTCCAGGCTTCTTTCTTAACAGGGTGATGTCACTATAGCTAAGTCTAAACCTGATTTAAATTGTTGGAGATGACTGATAGGCATAATCACAAAGAGAGTTAGCTGTTAATGCAAACCAGTGGAATATGCACTTAAAGAGGCAGAGCAATTACCCAGCCCAAAGATTCTTGTATTGCAGAGGAAGTTTACAAGCAGCTGGTTGATAATGGCTTTCTTTTTGCAAAAATAAATGCTATCTAAATGCACCACCAGATTTTGAGAGCTGGTAAATACATTATAGGTACAAACATTTATCAGAAGGTAATTTCGTTTGACTCTTGGATCATAGATATATGCAGCCCCCAAGACTTTGTGCAAAGGCTGTAGATACCTCCTGATTGGTTATCAGGACAATGCCTGATGGTACCTTGTACTTTTTCACTGCTGTCTCTAGCCTTGTTACTGCCTAAAACAGGGGTGTCAAACTTGCATCGCCACAGCAGTGTCATGTGACGTATCGCGACTTTCCCCCCCTTTGCTAAACCAGGTGTGGGCATGGCCAGTGTGTGACACATCTGGCCCATGAGTTTGACAGCTCTGGTCTAAAAGAAACTTAACAGCAAAATTCTTTTATGCCACTTGAATGTAATCGTCATCTCTAGCAGATGTCCTTTCAGGAGTCCAGTCATTTTATTGCACTATTTATAAAACGTTTATCTCACCTTTTTCACCATTAAAACTGATCCCAGGTAGTCCAACTGAATATAACATGTCATGCAGACATCTTGTGACCCTTGGAAAAGAGACTAATATATGTGGCCTAGAGATTTTTATTTTTTAATTTGATTTATATGCCGCCCTTCTCCGGAGACTCAGGGCGGCTTACAATGCGTTAAGTAATAGCCTTCATACTTTTGTATATTTATACAAAGTCAGCTTATTGCCCCCACAAATTGGGTCCTCAATTTACCTACCTTAGAAAGGATGGAAGGCTGAGTCAACCTTGAGCCTGGTGAGATTCGAACTTACAGTAATTGCAGACAGCTGGTGTTAATCACAATGCTATCAGTCTGCTGAGCCACCAGGCCCCTTGATTGAACTACTAATTTCTTCATAATAGTGAGATAGGCTGAGTCCTGTTGTTTTTCTATCTTCGTATAGCAGTGGTGGGTTTCAAATTTTTTTACTACCGGTTCTGTGGGTGTGGCTTGGTGGGTGTGGCGTGGCTTGGTGGGCGTGACAGAGGAAAGATACTGCAAAATCCCCATTCTCTCCCCACTCCAGGGGAAGGTTATTTCAAAATCTCCATTCCCTCCCCACCCCACTAACCTGCTCTGGGAAGGAATCAAACTCCCCCCTCTTCATTTCCCCAAATAAAATATTACTCATAAGAAAAGGCTCCCAGAAAAGCAAGGAAAAATCAAGCTGCTAACAAGGAACCTGCCTGATACTCATTCCACATTCCTGCCAGCTGCATAAAGGAAACTTTGTAAGAAGAAAACAGCTACCGGTGCTTAGAGATAATAGAAAGTGGAAGCCGGAAGTTTGGTTCCATTTACAAGCAGGCAGAAAACTCATTCAAGATAGGATATTTCACAATGGAAATCGCCCAAAACTTTTTAGAAACACAAAGCCCATGTTGCACAAAGCCCAAAACTTCAAAAACATAGAACCATATAAGAACCCTTCCTCTTATCCAGTTTGTTGTTCAGCTGACCCAGAAATGAACTGCTGAATGTCACTTCACTTCTGCAAGTTAAAAACCTCCTTTTAGCAGCTGCTTCTTGGCTTGTCAATTTAAAGCGATGGCATCTTTTTCCACCCCCTTCTTCTTTGCCAAGGGATCTTCTGGCTGAAAAGCGAGCTCTGATTTTTTTCCTTCTAGCCAATCAGTTGGGAGGCTTCTTAATTTAAAGTGACGGTGTCTTGTTTTTTTCCCCTCTTCTTTGTCAAATGAGCCCTGATTTTTTCCTTCTAGCTGATCAGCTGGGACTCAGGAGGCAGCAAATAGATTAGGGGCAGGGCCAGGCAGAGGTGGTATATACCAGTTCTCCGAACTACTCAAAATTTCCACTACCGGTTCGCAAGAACTGGGGAGAACCGGTAGCAACCCACCACTGAGAAATAGGGAGCTTGCCTTAAAAAGGGTGCTAGAAGTTATCATACTGTGTGCTACAACAATTGTTTATTCTTTGTCCACATCTATACTTGGAAAAGATGTAAAATTAGACATACAAGAGGTGCATATGAGAAACATAAAAGAATCTGAGTGGTTCACTTGCCTGATTCAATCTTTACAGTCCAAAGGATTGCTTACTCTTCAGCTTTAGTTTCTGTGGGAAAGCTCTGGCACCATTTGGAGCTGTCAGTTTCCATGGATATGATGGGGTTGGGAAGGGGTGAAGATCCAAAAGGCCATGCCTCCTCAGTCCTGGACTACATCCTGGATTGACAGTAGGAAAGAAAATTGATTTCACTGACAGGACAAACACTTTGTGCTGGTTTACAGCACCAACTTCCAAATACTATTCCTTTTTCCTTCCAGCTCCTGGACTGCATGGCTTTGAGGGGTCCTTGGAACTCTGTGTGCCAGCAGCGCTGATTTATGGTACCTAGCAGGAGTGGGTTCTAATTTTTTTTACTACTGGTTCTGTGGGTGTGGCTTATTTTGTGGGCGTAGCTTGATGATCGTGTGACAATTCTTTAGGATTTAGCAGAGGTACTAGTCTACCAGACTTTTAACTGCTTGCAGAGCTGTACTGGTCTATTCATTTTGTTTTTGGAGGCACTGGTCTATCCATTTATTTTTGGAGGCACTGGTCTACCCATTTATTTTTGCAGGCAATGATCTACTCATTTGTTTTCTTTTATCACTGATCAGCTGTAGGGCGGCCCTTTGAAGCCCTGCAGCAAGAGTTTAAACAGTTTTTTTCCCTCTAGCCATCAGCTGGGACTCAGGAGGCAGCAATAGATTGGAGGTGGGGCCAAATAAAAGGTAAGAATAATGCAGGGGGCGAGGGTGGGGGGGCAGAACCAGTTCGGTGACATCATATCGTCACCGCTACCGGCTCGGCCGAACCGGGAGGAACCCACCACTGGTACCTAGTTTGGGTAATGAAACATCTGCAAGAAAACAACCAAACTCAGAGAGCACCAAGGACCCCTTATTTTAACCCTAAGCTACAAATATTCTCCTTTATTGGTTGCATGGCTTTAACAAAACTCTTTGTCATCAAGGGCCCCAATTTCTCCTTAGGGTTACATGCTCTTGATGCTCTCCCCTTTTTCGATACTAGATCCCTATATTTAATTTGCTCTTCCTTCACATACTGCAGCCTTTCAAGGGTGAACTAGGTAAAATTGAGCATTACCGTTTTATGAGATATATTCTCAATAAATTACTCACCCCTGTCCTTTCTAAATGATTAGAAACCTCTTCCCTCTTTGTGTCAAAAATGATGGTCCCCGAATCATTAATTCCTATCTCTAAACTCTTTCAGTTAACATTTCAGTTAACTTTAGGATAAATGCTGTAACAGTGACACTGATCAAGAGGATTTTCTCCACAGAGATGAATAAGGAAAAACTAGAATTGCTTCCTACACTGCAGATTTTCCACTGCCTATATAGTTGGACTAAATAGTCTCCAACATCTCTTTAAAACCTCTTCTTTCTGAAACTTGCCATACAAGCCGGCCTGCAGAAGGGTACTCCCAGGGGCCTGGGAGTTGTTCCTATGCCATATTTTGGATCTTGCTTTTGCCTCCTTGCAGATGAGAAACCGTTGCCAAAAGGAAATAGGAAAAGGGTGGGATTTTCATTTTAAGTTTCCTGAACTTCAATCACTGTCAAATGTAGGGACATTGGAGATGTGGTGCTTCTCGAAAGGGGAAATATAAAGACTGATTTTGTATTTTATTACTTATACCGGGATATAAAATGTTTAAAAGAGCACACACCCCAAACAATACCAATCTCACAGAACTAAGGTGGGGTTGGAGCATGAAGAATTGAATTTATTTAAATATGAACATAATTCTTGGGAGTATAAATCTTCAGACATGGTGGAAAGGTGGCAAAACAAAGCTGCTTCCTTTCCATATATCATTAAATCAAGGTTTAGGACAAAAGAATTGAAAGGAAATGAAAACTATTAGCCAACTACAGCACCTTTTTAGTTGATTGGAAATTAAGGTACAGGATATGTTTCTCACGCGTTTCAAGTTGTATAAATGTTTGACAAGTTCAATGGATTTCCTTGCCTCCATAACCTTCTGCAACCTTCCAGATACAGTACGTGGGACTACAACTCCTATTTATTCCCCAGATAGTACACTTAATGGCTAGGCAACCTTGAAAAATTAGTCCCAGTGCATCAATGTGGGAGATGTTTATTACTAAACATTAGTAGTTACAATTATTATTAAAGGCACTGTATGCTTGGACACTGTCATCACCCAGTTCCCAGTAGGTTTGATACTACAGCTGGAACAAAAGAGCACAGCAGAGTAGAAGAATAGAAACAATATTGGAGCGATCATTACTCCTTGATTCCCATCTTATTGTTAGCCAAAACATTTTTATAATCTTTATCTCTGACAGGAAGATTAGTGATACATCTAAATTTTTGCTACTGACTTATTTATATTTAAAAAAGTGTTTTTCATCCTTAAAAATAAATTCCAAACTGGGAACACATAATGATAAATTAAAAGCCATTAAAACAATAGCTTTGTAAAAACTGAAGATAATGTGCTTAAAACCATGAACAGCTTTAAAATGCCAAGATAAAGCAACAATCCCTCCCCGCCCATGTCTTTCATAGTGATATGCAGAAGTGCTGGGACTGAAATATCCAAAATTGCACAACCTCAGCCTCATGGTTGAGTTTTGAGGGTTGCAGTTTTACTCCTCCTGGAATGGATACGGCTCTTCTGTACGATTCATATCTCATGCCTGAGAAAGAATGTGTGTATGTAGATATGTACAGGTCAGAGGTGGGTTTCAGCAGGTTCTGACCAGTTCTGGAGACCTGGGTGTGGAAATTTTGAGTAGTTTGGAGAACCGGTAAATACTACCTCTGACTGGTCCCGCCCCCATCTATTCTCTGCCTCCCGAGTCCCAGCTGATCGGAAGGAAATGGGGATTTTGCAGTATCCTTCCCCTGGAGTGGGGAGGGAATGGAGATTTTATGGTATCCTTCCCCTGGAATGGGGTGGGAATGGAGATTTTACAGTATCCTTTCCCTGCCATGCCCACCAAGCCACTGTCGAGCCTAGCAACCTGCTCGACACCGCTAACGCGTGTTGAAAGCATCGAGGGACATATACATACTTGGTGGTGGTGGCACTGGGTGCAGGCGGCTGTCTGCGGGGCGAGGGGAGGTGGTATCGGGTGCGACGGGATTAGGACGTCTCCAAATGACACTGCAACCAGCACCTTCGAGAACCAGCTGAGACACTTCCGCGCTAACAAGGGTGTGGTGATAAACGGGGGCGCGGTTTAAAAGGGTTAATGAGAAGGGAGGGCTATATAAACGCCCGTTTCTACTACACTGTAGTGCCGATTTCATTCGTCTTTACGAGTCACAGCGTGTAGCCGTCCACGGACGTGAATAAACCAGCGTGCCAAAAAGAGCTGAAAGGGGTGCTGCTGTGTTTTGATTGCGTCTCGCACGGTCAACCTGAGAGCCACGCTCACCAAGCCACACCCACAGAACCGGTAATAAAAAAATTTGAATCCCACCACTGGTATAGATAGTCCTCGACTTACAACCAGAACTGAGTCCAAAATTTCTGTTGTTAAGCAAGACATTTGTTAAGTGAGTTTTGCCCCATTTTACTACCTTTCTTGCCACAGTTGTTAATTGGATCACTGCAGTTGTTAATAGCGGTGCGTTTCTAATATTCTTACACTGGTTTGCCCCGTGCGCGCACACTCCCTTCATGTGTGCGCCTTCCGCGCATGCACCCGGCCTTGAAAACATGCCTAAATAGGATGGCATAGAGCTGAGGCGGGGAGCGGGGGGTGGGGGCGGGGTTCAGGCCCACCTGCGATCTCCGCTACCGGTTTACCCGAACCGGTATGAACCGGATGAATAGCATCCCTGGTTGTTAAGTAACATGGTTGTTGAGTGAATCTGGCTTCCCCATTCACTTTGCTTGTGCGAAGGTAGCGAAAGGTGATTATGTGACCACAGGACACTGCAACCGTCATAAATAAGAACTAGTTGCCAAGCATCTGAATTTTGATCACATGATCATGCTACAAAGGTTGTAACTGTGAAAAATGGTCATAAGTCACTTTTTTTCGGTCAGTGCCATTGTAACTTTGAATGGTCACCAAATGAGCTGTTGTAAATTGAAGATTGCCTGTATATTTGTGCCTTTGAGTCAGTGTTGACTTCTGGCAAGTGCCTGGACTGATCCCTGCAGTTTTCTTTTTCGAAGATTTCAGAAGTGATTTGCCATTGTGCCTGCTTTCTAGGGCTGAGACAGAGTGACTGGCCCAAGGTCACTTACATAGCTTTATGCCTAATGTAGGACTAGAACTCATGGTCACCCGATTTCTAGCCCGAAGCCTTAATCAAGATGAAAAAGAACCAAGGGAAGGAAATAAGGTAGGATTTGGTTACCACGTTCGATCTCAGAAAAGACTTCTACTTGTTTTGAGTATCTGAATCAGATATCATTTTATTTGGATCATCAAAACATCTGTACATGTGCAGAAAGCATCCAAAAATCTGTCTGAATTGATTTAATACTTCAGATTAGTCTAAACCTTGTTGGATATTTGGGATTATATTTGGGATTATAAATAAAATCTGCCCCAGTTTGAGTTCTAAGCCTCAAGATTATGTGAAATTCTCTTCAGCTGTATATTAGAGGGAATGGGATATTTCTTCTCCCTTCCCATTCTCTGAATGACGGATTACCCAAATTCAGATCATTGTCTTTCCTGAAAATCCAAGGCTATACTTCTGTCTTCTGATCTGATCTTTAAATTGCCATGATATGCAAATATATTAGGCAATAAATTCTATTGAACTCAGTCACACATTCCTCAGTTGATTTGAACAGGAGTATAGATTAATAATTTACCCTATCTGGGTTGTAGACTACTGTCTAGATGAAGCCAAGCAAATTAAATGCAGTGCTGGCATGTGAAAATATTCTACTCTGATCAAAACAATCTGATAAAGGCAAATTAGGACAGTTCACTTAAAAAAATGTGCATGGGGTGAGGGGGAATAATCTTCTATAACGTTCCAAGAACCGAGGAGGTATTATTCTTGTTTTAAACACTGCAGCAACAGAATGCTAGTTATTCTTGGGTATATTATTTGTTCTTCCAGAATCAGAGGAGTACACGGGAATCCGGGCAAATGGCTCTGAACACCAATTTTAAACAGAGCAAAATCACTGATGAAAGCAAATGGAATATTCTATTTGTGGATAGAATCAGGCTTACATTTCCTAGAACCACAAGGGAAATGACTAAAGGTGCATTATCCTCCATGTCATTTAAACAGGGTTTTGCATTACCACTAGCTATTATTTTAATGTAAATCCTACACTTGCTATTATGCTTCTAAAAATTGCTTTTTTCTTCCTTTCCAAAGGACATTAGCAAATTGCAGTATGCACTCACATAGAAAAAAAGAGGAGGAAGAAATATGCATAAAAGAAATTTTCTTAGGTCACTTAAAGCAACAAGGTAGTTTTCCTAATGCTCTCCAGATTGCTCTTCAGCTTCCATAATCCCCAACCATTGTTGAATTGTCCCTTGGCATAATGTTACTTTTGCATAATGTCATTACCAGCTTTGAGGTTTTATTTTGGATGAAAAAATGCAGTTCAAGACATCAACTGAGTGTGTAATTTAGATGCAGCCCCTGAAAACAGCAAAACATTCCTTCCAAATGGCAATTTTTAAAGTGGTAGGCAAAAGAGTAATGGGAGAGTTAATTATATTAAACTACATGTAAATTAAACATAACCAAATTTGTTTGGATATCTCTGTTTCTGGCAGTGGGTTCTCTCCCCAGCATCTCAAAGGCGAAATTATGGTCCTTCTGCTAGAAAGAGACATGACTCTCTAGTTTTAAATAATAAATGCCAAGAGGAGATTACAAACTAAGAAATTACAATACTATGTACTCACTATCACAAATATTACAGTTCTTTGCCAATATAGCAAAATAATTTTCCTCTGCTTGTTGAGCAAATTTGATACTGCAACCAATAAGCCCTGTTCTGAAACTGACTTCTAAATACCTTTAAAACTTTGTCTCATTGGGCCTTATGTTCCGATCTTCCAAAGATCTGAAGAAGGGTGGTTATTTGGAAGAAATCCTTTGGCCAAATAAATTCCAAATTTATACAAAAAAGCTATATTAAGCTAGGAGTCCACATTCTTCAGCCCTCTCTAGCAAATCTTTCACATGCTATCTCACAGTGTCAGTAAAGTACTTTGGCATTTTTTTTTAAAGAAAGGAAATTCCAGCCTAATACTTTGAAGCTTACAGCGGCTTGCAAATTCTGTATTTTACATTCATCTGAATATTCCATTAACAGTTCTGAATTCAAGTTATATCTGAGATTGGATCTGCCACATTTTATTTGACAGAAAAAAAAAGAAGAGAAACAGAAGAGGCAAGACAAGTTTGCAGTTCTTTAAAATAACTCAGGTGACAGAAATGTTATTCAAAGAATGGCACAAAGCAACTCAAACAGTATCATTTGGAATGAAGTGAATTCCCTCTTTTTGAAAAGCAAGCCTTAAACAACTATTGCTGAATTTAAAAATATTTGGAAATCAAATTGCCCAAAATTTGGCGATTTTTTTAAAGATCATTTTGAAAAACAATGATATAATAAGAGCAGTTAGCTCGGAAAAACAGGAGGTCTACCACATTTCTTGCATGTGAATTACAGACCCAGCGTTACTGGTTGACAACAAACTGTGAACACCAGGATACGCATATCAGCCATAGCTACAGTCTGCAGACAGAAGTACAATGAATCCTTGGGAACAGCTAAACTCTATTGTGCTCTTAACAGCCCATGCAATAGATTGAAACAAAGGTCAGATTGGCATGGGTCAGTTTTCCAGTGACTTGCCCTCCTTGACAAAGAAATATCTTGTGCTTCCACAAATTGTAATTAGACCAAAATTGTGTTCTTGACAAATATGAATAATTCAATGGGAAGCGAAAATAAATGGAGAGGTACCATTGTCTACTTAGTATACTTCTCACATCCTATCAAACAAAGACGAGCAATTATTCTTATAGGATATGATTGTCTTCAAATCTCTGAAGATTCAGTGTGCAGAAGACACAACAGACATAACATAACAGAATAACAGAGTTGGAAGGGACCTTGGAAGTCTTTTGGTCCAACCCCTTGCTTAGGCAGGAAACCCTATAACAGTGATGGCTAACCTTTTTGCCATCATGTGCCAGGAGGGGGGAGCGGGGGGGGGTGTCGCATGCGTGTGTGCCCAGACTCATAATTCTATGCGCCCCGACCCAGCGCACACGACCCCCCCACTCCCCGCGCTCCTGGCACGCGATGGCCCAGTAGGCCCATTTTTCTTTCTCACCTGGCTCCAGGACCTCTCTAGGAGTCTGGGGAGGGTGAAAACGGCCTTCCCCATTCCCCTGGAAGTTCTCTGGAGGCTGATAACAGCCTGTTTCCCTACTTCTGATGGGCCCAGAAGACCCGAAAATCAGCTGGCGGAGCTGAGCTTGCATGCCCACTGATATGCCTACACGTGCCATCTGTGGCACGCGTGCCATAGGTTCGCCATCACGGCCCTATAACATTTCAGACAAATGGTTGTCCAATCTCATCTTAAAAACTTTCAGTGTTGGAGCACCTACAACTTCTGGAGACTGATTAATTGTTCTGTTTCAGAATGAGGATACAGCTACCAAATTTTAAATAAATAGTACGAAAGACCGCATGATATTAAAAGTTGTTCAACAGTGGAGAAAATTGTTACAGTCAGCTTGGTCTAGTGGCTACAGATGAGGCTAGAAACCAGGAGACTATGAGTTCTAGTCCCACCTTAGGCATGAAACCCAACTGGGTGCTTTGGACCAGCCTCTCTCTATCCACTCCAACTTCCCTAACGGGGTTATCCTTGTG
This sequence comes from Pantherophis guttatus, assembly GCF_059756535.1. Classification (NCBI taxonomy): domain Eukaryota; kingdom Metazoa; phylum Chordata; class Lepidosauria; order Squamata; family Colubridae; genus Pantherophis; species Pantherophis guttatus. The sequence goes on along the minus strand of NC_142069.1, from coordinate 25,192,767 downwards.
GAGAAATTAGGAGGAAGGAATATAGTACATGTTTGTTACCTTAAGTTATTTATAAAAATAATAAAGGCGAGATTCAAAATATCAAAAAGAAATAACAATGGGCTTTCCTTCATTAAAAACAAACCTTCTTTTTCCCAGAAAAGTTAGCCTCAAGGATTTTAAAGCTATAAAACCACATATAGTGTATCATCAAAACAAGCCTTTTTGAGGTTGGATAAAACTCTTATTGCAAATTAGTAGTTAGGGATAGCTTATAAGATTTTTGTTTGAAATGCTACAGCTATTAAAATGTTAAAGCAACCCACATGGAATTTGTACTATTAGATACTTTTATGAGTGCCATCTCTGTTGACTTTAAAGAGGCTTTTTAAAAATATCTCACAGAAATTCCACTAGTATATTCTTTCAAGATTCTGATGGGGAATGAATTGAGTTAGAGGTGAAGGAGACGTTCATTTGGTCTGTTTTTTTCTACAAAATAATCCAGTTCTTGCTTTCTTAACCTACTTGTGAATCAAAATGCACCTATTAGAATTTAATGGTGCCATTTATAATTCAAAAGAAGAGATAAAATTCATATATGATAGAAGAAGAGTGTATTCTATTTAGGAAAATACTTATGAAAATATGCATTAAGAAAAGTGTAGATGCTAATTTTGTCTTGATATTTATTGTAGACAATTCACAAGTTTGACCAAAGGAAACAGCAAGTGCAAATTCAATGCAAATAATTTCTGGGTCAGCTTGCAAATCTGACTCCCAAAGTAGTAAAAACCAACCAAAGTCCAAATAAATATATTCTTGCATCACTTCAAAAGGGAATTTGCAAGTTCTTGAAAGAAGCTAGAATCTTTTTCAGAAAGCTAGGTCAGAGATATCATACAGAGGTTTTTTTTCACCTTTCCTTTTCTACTTGTATCATCCCAAAACCTGGAAAAGCTGAGAAGGAACACTAGAACAGAAAGAATGGATCTAGAACTACAGTATCTGGCTGCATTTCAATCAGAAATTGTTTTGCAATTCATAATCCCTTCATGAATGATTAGTAAAGGGTCTGATATAGATAAACTGTCTGAATCCATCCATGCAAAAAGTGACCCATGTCACCAGAACTAGTGAGCTAGAGATAGCTCAGCACTGAATGAGGTTATGTTATTGATTAGCAATAGCAATGGCACTTAGACTTATATACCACTTTACAGTGCTTTACTTTAAGCGATTTTACAGAGTCAGCATATTGCATATCAACAGTTTGGGTCCATATTTTACCCACCTCAGAAGGATGGAAGGCTAGTCAACCTTGAGCTTGGTGAGATTCGATCTGGCAAATTGTAAGCAGCTGGCACTCAGCGGAAGTAGACTGCAGTACTGCGCTCTAACCACTGCACCACCATGGCTCATAAAGAATACATTTGTTGTATATTTAGGCAAGAAAAAAAACCAAATATACAAGTATAGATTAGATGAAACATAGCTCAATAGCAGTAACTATGAGACAGATATTGGAGTCCTAGTAGACAAACACTTACATATGAGCCAGCAGCATACTATAGCTTTATTAGGTCTTGGTAAGACCACACTTAGAATACTGCATCCAGTTTTGATGTCTACAATATATTTAAAAAAAAGATGCTGAGACTCTGGAAAAAGTGCAGAGAAGATTAGGGGATTGGAGACTAAAATGTATGAGGAACAGTTGCAGGAACTGGGCATGTCTAGTCTAGTAAAAAGAAAGACTAGGAGTGACATGATAGCAGTATTCCAATACTTGAGAGGCTGCCACAGAGAAGAAAAAGTCAACTTATTTTCCAAAGCACCAAAAGGCAAGGGAAGAAGCAATGGATGGAAACTAACAAAGGAGAGAAGTAACCTAAAACTAAGGAGAAATTTCATGACAGTGAGAACAATTAACCAGTGGAACAGTTTACCTTCAAAAGTTATGGGTGTTCCATCACTAAAGTCTTTTAAGAAGAGACTGGACAGCTATATGCTTGAAATGGTATAGGATCTCCTGCTTGAGCAGGGGGTTGGGCTAGAAGACCTCCAATGTCCCTTCCAACTCTAATGATGATCTATGTTCTAGAATAGGATATGTTAAGGATATTGTTGTTGTGTTACCAACCAGCAGAGTTTAGAGCACAGAGAAACATTGCTGAGAGCAATGAATAAGAGATGTGCAAACTGGTTTATCAAAAGTTTACTTTATAGTGAAAAAACAATCTCATAGTCTTTAAATAAATCCAAGTCTTTGCCAGTTAAATCAGTCCAGTGATATAACAATTCTTCTTACCACACAAACAGTAGTTGGTTAGAATAACAAACTCACTCTGGTAACAAACCACGATGGTAGCAGATCCATCCAACCGATGATAGCACAATGGTTGCAACTCCGCACACAATATAGCTAATCATCAACTGAATACGTTACAGTACCTTTCTTAAATACGTTCACAACTAATTACAGCATGACTCAGCATTACAATGAATCAGCAGTAAAACTTTAAAGTCACACAATACATATTCATAGTCACAGAATACATATATTGCCTGGACAACTTGTTAGGCTCAAACCATATCCTAACAGGATATTTTAATAGAAAGCTATGTTTAGGTATTAGAGTCTACGTGGTCCAGTTTGCTTTTCCTACAGTGACCAATCTGATGTCCCTGAAAGTTCTTCATGTAAGACATGAATGTAATAAGATTTTTCTAGTCATTTGGATAGAGAATTGTAATATCTCGGACACATTGAAAGTAGAATATAACCACAATCATTAGCATGTATTGGTGGATTCACTCTCTGCTGTGTGCTATTAGTTCATTTGTCACTTACTTACTTTCTAATTGGCATGAAGTAGATTTGGCATATTTTGGGAGCTGTTTTTAATGGTTGCACGTATGGTTAAGATGCATATGCACCTGGCGTATTTTTTGGAGTATAAGACGCACCTGAGTATAAGACGCAGCTTAGTTTTTGGGGAGGAAAATAGTAAAAAAAATATCTGCCTACCAGGTATTCATCTGGCTAGGGTCCTCAGTCTGGTCAGCTTCAGCACATTAGTTTGCTGGATTTGAGCGTGCGCTTGCGCTTTTTATCCCCTACGTGAGGATAAAAAACAGCTTCTAAAGCACAGCTGATCTTTGGAGAGAGAAGCAATGAGAAAAGCAGGCAAAGCACGGAGATGGCTTCACTTGTTAACACCTCGTTAGGGCTGAAAAAAAGCTTCAAAAAAGCTACATTCGGAATATAAGACGCACCCAAATTTTCAGCCTCTTTTGGGGGGGGGAAGTGTGTCTTATATTCCCAAAAATACGGTAGGTTTAACACACCCACTCTAGAGGAATGGTTAGTGAAATTAACAGATATTGTTGAATGAATACACTGACTTTTCTGATTAGAAAGAGACATTATCTATATTTATAGGTGACTGGACGCCTCTTACCAACGTTTTGCATAAAAAATAGAACTTGTGACTTATGGTTTTGAGAATTAGACAGGATAGACTGTAGAAAAAAAAGAGTAATATGATGCAACTTTAGAGAGAGAAGTTAAAATATATTTGCACTTATAATTGCTGTCAAGAATAACAGAAGCCGCTTCTTTATACTTTTTTATTTTTTACTTCTTCAATTGTTTTCTTTTCATGCATGTTTTGGTTTTTCTTTGATTTCTTTCTTTTTTTTCTTTTTTCTTGCTTACTTCATGTTAGTTCATGCAAGTTATTATCGTCTTGTTTAAAAGTTTTAATAAAAATGATAAATAAGATGCATTTAAATATAAATAACCATATGCTCTCAAAGGTTAGTATCCAATTATCCTAATATAATAGTATCTTATTATCTTAACTTATGTTACACCAGTAGTAAATTCAGTTTGTAAATAGATACAATATTTCCTAAACAGAGAATAAGTTTAAGTCTCAGTCAAGCTTCCCTTTCAAATAATAGAGCTGGAAAGCAGAGAATTAGACCATTTTCTCTCCAAGAAGTAAGATTTTTTAAAAAGTCCTACTTATAATTTTTCTTCCCTTTAATTAATAAAAGTATTCTTTGGAGCGTGACAGAAAAAAATGTGATCAATGTACCTGATAGGTTATGATTAATAATGGTCTAGGGAGGTTTAAGAGACATGAGACGCCCCATAAACATAGAATTAATGTTGGAGTTAGCATTTTTATAATGTCCATTTTGGCATCCATTCCGGCACAAAATGTTAGTAGCTTTATTTGCTGTTTAATTAATGCATTTAAAAAAATAAAGCAAACATCTCTTTGCAAAACCATAACAATTCAGTGCATGAGTTATGTGGGTTTGAGCTGGCACAGCTAACAAAAACATTCTTACTGCCATTTTATTTCCACTAACCATTTGTATTGTAAACTTGAGGAAAATATTCCATGCCAGATTTTAAGTTCATTTTCAGGGCACATGGAATAATAAGGCCAGACAGGCTGTATATTAGATTCCTTGAAGTGCAACATAATTTGCTGTAATTAGAGGAACAGAGTTATGTGCTCTTAAACTATGCAATCCCACATAATATTGTACAGTTGTGCACAGTTGTTTCCTTCCTTAATTTGCCCCATCATAATTTCAGAAATAGTTGGATGAAGCTTCTTGAACAAGTGATATCTCTTTTCTTCTAAGAGTGAATGTTCATCATTGGAGTTCAGTTGCCTTCATTTTAGCTTGGAAGGGCCACTGTGAAGTATTCTGAAAAATATTATTTAATTTGTATGGGAAGGAGGAAGAGGTCTTATCAGGTTTGTAAAATCTGCCTGGTCTTAATTAGCAATAGCAATTATTTATGGACATCTAATAACAGGGTTTGAGAGAGATGAGATTATTGTTTTAGTTACCATTCATTTAGCATCATGAAAAGACAGGCAGTCGATAGTTATACATTTATTATTGTTGAGTGGCATCACTCTTTGTGAAATTCAAATCACAAAGTATTTTTATGATTAGAAATTACAGTACAATCGTAGACTTGGAAGGGACTCCCATATCCAACCCCTTCTCAATGCAAGGATTTGCATTTAAAGCATCCTACTCAAGGGATACAATCAAGATCAAGTGAGGTACTAATACCACTCTATAAAGCCTTAGTAAGACCACACCTAGAGTACTGCATCCAATTTTGGTCACCACAGTATAAAAAAGATGTTGAGACTCTAGAAAAGTGCAGAGAAGAGCAACCAGGATGATTAGGGGACTGGAGACTAAAACATATGAAGAACAGTTACAGGAACTGGGCATGGCTAGTCCAGAGAAGAGAAGGACCAGGGGAGACATGATAACAGTGTTCCAATATTTGGGGGGCTGCCACAGAGTGGAGAGGGTCAATCTATTTTCCAAGGCATCTGAAGGCCAGACAAGGAATAATGGATGGAAACTGATCAAAGAGAGATTCAACGTAGAAATAGGGAGAAAATTTCTGACAGTGAAAACAATCAACCAATGGAACAGCTTGCCTTCAGAAGTTGTGGGAGCTTCATCACTGGAGGCTTTCAAGAAGAGATTGGACTGCCATTTGTCAGAAATGGTGTAGGGTCTCCTGCTTGGGTGGGGGTTTGGACTAGATGACCTACAAGGTCCCTTCCAATTCTGTTAATCTAATCTAATCTAATCTAATCTAATCTAATCTAATCTAATCTAATCTAATCTAATCTAACGCCTCAGTTTAAATGAAGGGGAAGAAGTGTAAATGATTCTACTACCACACTGTTCTTAGCATTAGGAAGTATTTTTTAATAACATTCAATCAGGATTCGCCTCCTTCAACTTAAATCTTTTTTGCTATGTCTTGAACTCAGGAATAATAGATTATACTCTTTTATTAAAGACATAGCAAAACATAGACTTTCTTGTAACATCCTTTCAGGTATTTGAAGAATGCTATTAAATCCATATTCTCCACCATCACCACCGCCAATCATCTTTTCTTATGACTAAGCTCCTTTAATTGATGGTCACGGAGCTTGCTTTTCTACAGTGTGATGCCCAGAACTAGACTTGAGGGAAAGTCAGAACACGAGAGGACCCCAACTGACTTTTCAGAGGAATGTTTTATTAATATAATTTTGTATTTCTACAAGCCAGGGCATTTTTCCAGCAAAACCTATCCCTTTCACATGCATGATACCATTGAGGTAATCCAAGTTCCAGCAAGTTCATTTTCAAAAAGAAATAAACAAGGAATTGTGTTAATCAAAGTAACTTATTAATACAAGGAATATGTGCATTTAGACAAGTTAAAGTCCCCATTATCATTGTATAATTCAGGATATTCAGGATACCTCAATTTACAGTAGTAATTGACCCTGCAGTTACAGTCATAAATCATGCCAGTCTTTAAACACACGGTCATGTGACCATGCCCAATTTTTCAACCTTTTTTGTGATGGTCATTAAGCAAATGCTGCGATTGTCAAGCGAACTCACTGGAAGTAAACACCAGATTTCAGTGAAAACATCAAATTGTAGTCACGTGATTGCGAGATGCTGCAAACTGCAGGGAATGTGGATTGGTTGCCAAATACCCAAAATATGGTCACGTGACCATGGGGGGGCAGCCATCAGAACTTCGAAAGTGGGTCATAAGTACCTTTTGAAGGGTACTGTGGATGAATTTATAAATGAAACATGCAAGTCCTTTCCACCTACACATTATTTGATACCACTAGTACCCTCTTTAAATAATGTCTCTGTCCATAGGTATCATAAGGTACTTAAGTTTGAAGGGCATAGATTCAGATGTCTCCTTCCTGAAGTCTTGAGATTTTAGCAAGGCTACACCACATTATTCTTAGGAGTTAAAATAGGGTCTAAGAGTCACACAAATCAGCCTAAAAGTCCTAGAAGAAAACAAAATATGTCTAAATAAAATTTTTTGAAGCTGGTTGGACTAAACTGTCCATTCTTGCACTTAACAATATATATTTTCCGTATCTTAGATGTGTCAGTATTTACAAGGAGGAAAGGCACAAGGCCCCCATTGCTAATTAAATAAAATGTGGAATTCATTCCATACGGGCAGGCAATTATAGCCAATGTTTTCAAATTTTAGTAAGCCATCAGTGTGATGTCAAAGTGACTTAACCAGCTGTGGCACTTAACTCCAGTACTGTGGTCAGAGAAAGGAAATTCAGAGAGATTTGGCTTTTGGCCCTGGAAAACAGCCATGGAGAAAAAACAACACAGCTATAATTTCTGGAATCAAAAGAACTTCAGACGCCATACCCACCCTGTCCCCCTGGGTTACACCACTTGGAATGTCTGCATTTTGTGGTGTTATGACTCCCAGGACTATTTGGGGTAGTGATCCTGGCATGTTTTCTCTGGAATGCCATTACATTTTGCCAAGTGTCTTTGTGTATGCGTGTGTGTGTGTGTGTGTGTGTGTGTGTGTGTGTGTGTGTTGCTTAAAACAATATTATGTTAGCACTTGTTAGTTGCTAAATTTGTAGCTTATGATTTCATGTTCAATGGGGCAATCATTAGAAACCTGATGAAAGCATGGGTACAGATATAAATAGTGATTTACAGAGGTTGGGGATCACATCTGTAAAGCTCATTCAATTCACATTGGTCTCAGACAAAGAGCTCTGTGTTAGATGACATCTCTGAATGATTTATTCATGAGAAAGGGCCTTATCTATTTACTACTGCTTAATCAATAGTAGTACAATTGGATTATATGTGTGGTCCATGAAGATTTGTGTGTGTGATCTAGTACAAGATTTTTAAAGATAAAATTATAAAATACGTACAAATATGTAGCTAAAGAATATTTGGCCTCTAGTTATTATTGGACTCCAAGTACTATCAGCCTTACCCTTGAGCAGGCTGGCTAGGTTTCGAGTAATGCACATTTCTATTTCTGATACAGAAAGCCAAGCACTGGAAGAGCTAACACGCTTTTTGCAAAAGTTATGTCTTGTAGAAAATTTTGTTTGGACTAATTTCGGCAAACACTGTTTACTTGTGTTTTCAACGAGTTCTTAAACACAGTTTAAGGGTTGTGTGAAATAGAATCATAGGACTGGAGGTCTTCTAGTCTAACCCCCTGTTCAATTGTTTCTTAAAACCCACCAGGGATGGAGAATCCACAACCTCAGAAGACATGTTGTTCCATTGACTAATTGGTCTCGCTGTAAGTAAGTTTCTCCTTAGTTCCAGGTTGGGTCTCCTTTCTGACTAGCTTCCATCAGTTGCTTCTTGTCCTGTCCTCAGGTAATTTGGAGATTAAGTAACCCCATCTTCCCTGTGAAAGCCCTTCAAGTATTGGAAGATGGCTATCATGTCATCCCCTAAGCCTTCTCTTCATTTAAGCTAATCATACCTAGTTCCCTTAGTTCAGGGGTGTTAAGCTCAAGGCCCGTGGGCCGGATCTGGCCCATTGGGTGCTTAGATCTGGCCCATGGGGCCACCCTGGAAACAGTGAAGGACCAGCCCGTGGGGCCTCTACCAGTGAAAACAGAGCTTGGGAGGCTGTGCGCGGTCCTCCTGAGCTCCGTTTTTGCTGGCAGAGCCCTCGGGCTACCACAGGTGCCCCTGACACAAGTGACGTCAAGCTGGCCCTGCCCCCGCCAAAGTCAAACGCAACCCTGATGCGGCCCTCAATGAAATCAAGTTTGACACTCCTGCCTTAGTTCATTGTTATAAATTTTAAGATGTGTGGACTTCATCTCCCAAAATTCTGCTTTCTGGAGTACAATAGACAAATTTTAAAAGAATCTAGATATCAGTACTACAGGAAAGAAAAAAGATCAAAGAGAATTTGTATAAAATTGTTTATACAAATGAATTGTTTGAATTGTTTATTCAAAATTGAATATGAATGTTATCTTCATCCAGGTTTCAGCCGTTGGTTTCACTATACCCATTGGATTAAATTGCAGAGCTGAATGATAATCTATATTAACCTGATCATCTTGAAGGACAATAATGGACCATAAACAGGCATTCTGTCCAGGACGATGCATTTGAAAACATTATAACAGCACATTTTACATAGCTAGACATCAGTATAAATTTAAGCAAGGGATGGTGACTGTGGTTTTCCAGTTATTGCTAAACTACAAGTGCTACCATCCCTCATCACTGACCATGACTGATCAAATCTTCAGTGAGTTGTGGTTCTATGTGGTTCTTCTATGTTGCTTGATACTAACTCAGCTTTCTCCAATCTAGAAACTTCCAGATCTCTTCAGGTTTCAACCTTCCAAATTGTCAAGTGGTTTGACAACAAGGTATACTTATAAAGAATAATTTGACAATATATTCAAACTAAACAAACTGTCAGACATTCTTGAAATCTAATTACTTTGAGTAAGATTAATAATAACAAACAATGAAGCATTTGAATATTCATGAATACATGTATACAATAATGGCCTTTATGTTACTGAAAGATGTAACCTTAGGAATAGTCATGAAGGCTTTTTTAAAATTAATTCATTTCTAATGATTCTTAAACCTGCAAGGATATTTCACACCCCAGTCAATCAGTGTGATAAGACAACAATAAGGGTATTCAGAGTCTTGTAATAGTTTCATGTACAAATGATTTGTATTTCAAGGTTTATAGTTTAACATGTATGAATTCAATCATTACAGTTTATTCTCCAAGCCATGGTTAAAATAAATCTCATTTTAGATAATACATAGTTCAAATATTGGAATGCCAGCTAATTGAAGGAAATTAGGATTGTAATTTCCAAATATTATTAGAATGAACCTTGTTCTCTGCAGGCTCTAAACCTATGCTATCCATATGTTGGAGGATAATCTGAAATAAGAAAGCTTTGTGAATGAGTGAAGATTACCCAGTAATCTTGATCCGTTAGGGCTGAAACTCAAAGAAACTTCTATCTGCAAAATATGCTCCATGCTATACTTGAAGAGCATAAAAATGGGGCTGGCAGGAGATAGCCAGGGTGATTTGTTATTAATATTTATAATGAATTTTGTAACTCAGATGAAGACAAACAAATTACCCAGTCTAGATTATTAGTTAGACAAGCAGTTAAGAGAGGTTTTGTTTTGTTCTGTCTCTTCACTTCAGCAAAGTACATACAGTAAAGTTGCCAAAGCAATTTCTCATAGAGGAATAACATCGCTTCATTTGCATTCCCCCTTAAATAGCATTGTTTAGTAGATTTTTTTTTGTTCCAGAAAATATTTATATACTATTAAAACTCTTATTGTCATGATCTTCAACTGGATGAAAAGGTGCGTTATATGGCAACAATTTTTGAACCAAGGTACCTAGTGCACTAACTTACAGAATCTGTCCACAGTCCAAGACCCATAACTCATGAGGGAATGAAATTTGGGGACATTGTGGTTGTTTCACTGCTACTAGACTGCTGCTGTGCTACTGGACTACTTCTGTGGTCACATGAGCTTCGTTTGCAATGTTCTGTGACAATATTCCAGCCAGTATCACAAGAAGGCAGGGCAGGGCAGGGCAGGGCAGGGCAGGGCAGGGCAGGGCAGGGCAGGGCAGGGCAGGGCAGGGCAGGAAAGCAAAGGAAAGGAAAGGAAAGGAAAGGAAAGGGGGGAAGGAGGGAGGGAGGGAGGGAGGGAGGGAGGGAGGAAGGAAGGAAGGAAGGAAGGAAGGAAGGAAGGAAGGAAGGAAGGAAGGAAGGAAGGATGGATTTTTTGCCCCCACTGCTTTTTTGCCCACCCTTGGTCATTCTGTTCTTTCATTTAGGTAAGAAAATATCTCTGAAACAATGACCCACAGGTTGTCTAGTGATCTAATAAAAATGTAGCATTTCAAATGCAATTTAAATTAATCCCTTTGCAGCTGTACTATAAAAGATTAATCCTTCCAGTTTTCTGATCTATCTAACTCCTCCAGATTCATTTTATCTCCATGGTGACAAGGATGGATTCGCACTGAAACAGTGAGCTATGTCATGCTTTGTGTTCTTAGATAATAGCGAGAGTGGCTGATAGAGTGCTTTTCTGAATTTGGGGTTTTATCTGGAGGAATGGAGAACTCCCTGATTATTAATTTGCTGCAGTCTCACTGAGCATCTCGGTCCAGTGCTGAGTTAAGAAATAATTATGTTGACAGACTCAAAGTGCATTTCCAGATAAATGACTCAGAATTAAAGAGAGCAAATGCTTTGTTTCATTAACTATTTCAGCTGGAATCCTGAAATATTTTAGTCAATCTGCCTTTCCTTTCAAAGAACAAAATATATCCAGCATTGGAAAGAGTGGCAAACATTTGGAATGGGGATGAAAGAAAATTGATTGCCCTGCATTTTAATGTAAGGTTACTTACTTTTGCATTTTTAAATGAGTATGCAAATAACAATTTGGTTGTTCATTATATTCTCCAATTGACAGAATTCAGAAGTACCATACACAGAAAGCATTATATTAAGCTTGATTGCATATACTCTGTACACTAAACAAAACTGTAAACAAAAGTGCATGTTTGGACAAAATTATATACATTCTTTAAAAAAAAAGTGAAGAACTAGCATGGGAATGAGACTTTGGTAATTATGGAAAGACAATTGGTTCTTTTTCCATGAATCAGACAAAGTGAAATGGTCTGGCATTTAATTTTTTGCATAGTATTCCTGTAACCCTCAATACAGTAATAAAACCACTATATTCTGCCCATACCTATATTGAGGGGTTAAAGGTAAAGGTTCCTTTGCAGATATGTGCTAGTTGTTTCCGGCTCTAGGGGCAGTGCTCATCTCCATTTCTAAGCCGAAGAGCCAGCGCTGTCCGAAGACGTCTCAGTGGTCATATGGCCGGCATGACTAAATGCCGAAGGTGCACGGAATGCTGTTACCTTCCCACCAAAGTGGTCCCTATTTTTGTACTTGCATTTTTTATGTGCTTTCGAACTGCTAGACTGGCAGAAGCTGGGACAAGTACTGGGAATTATGCAGCACTAGGGATTCGAACCGCTGAACTGCTGACCTTTTGATCGACAAGCTCAGCATCTTAGCCACTGAGTCACCATGTCCCTTTACTGATGGGTTATGGACTGCTAAATTATCAGAGGAATAGGCAATGTCAAAACTGGCTTCTCTTCATTTGGAAACCTGCTTAAATGCATGATACAGTGTTTTGTAGAACAAAGTAAGGTCCCCCAAACTACCAAAAAAATGTTATTGTTAATTTACCATGTGTATTACTAGAACTGCAAGCATAGAACCAATATTTGAAGTGTTTATTATATTTGTATTTCAAGAAATGAGAAAGAATTTTTTTCTTTTCTGCCATTAGAAAACACACTAAAATATGCAATATAGTGCAGTGGTATGGATTTTTCTAAATATTTCTGTTAACCTAATAAAAAGAAATAGCTAAAGTTTGAATCTGTAATATAATAGGCTGTCTGGAGTAACTAGGTAAGCTGCTTCCTCTCAAACATTCCTGCTCTGAATTCAGCCTCCGCAAAAGAAAGAGGCATGCATATCCTTACAGAAGAGGCAAGAAAACTCCGATCATCCAGATGTGCTGAATTATAATTCACAACACCCTTTATTATTATTGAACATGCTGGTTGGGGCTGCTGAAATGCGACAACATCTGCAGACCTCCATTTCCTTACCACAACTCTGTAGAGTTAAAACACATTTCAGTTATAATAAGATTCTAAAGTAATTGGTCGTTTAGTTTTGCTTCTGTTCTTTAAAAAACAAAATTTTAAAAAAGGCAGATTAATATTTTAGTAACCATTAGGCAGTTGCCACAAATAGGAAACATTCTACTGATCCTTTCTGGTGCTTTTAGTGCTGAGCTGATCTAAACTGTAATCTCAGCAATTCACAATCCTTGGAAATTATGAGCAGGATCTTTGTATTTCATTCTCTACTGATTTTTAAAATATCTAAAGGAAGAGGATCACTTTTACTTCCAATATTTTTCAGAATTGTTGCCCAGCATGAATTATGATTACTCTAGCCGTTAAAACTCCAAGATTTTCCTTTTTGTCTTATTTCACATTTTCATGTCCTTTACTTAGAAGTCCTTTACTTCTAAAACTCACTATACAATTTACAATGTTCATTACTAATATGTCAGATTCAGTGGTGGGTTTCAAAATATTTTACTACCGGTTCTGTGGGTGTGGCTTGGTGGGTGTGGCAGGGGAAGGATACTGTAAAAACTCCATTCCCACCCCACTCCAGCTGAAGGATACTGTAAAATCCCCATTTCCTCCTGATCAGCTGGGACTCGGGAGGCAGAGAATAGATGGGGTGGGGCCAGTCAGATGTGAGTTTTGAAACAGCAGCCCATTATTCGTTTTCAGTCTTTGTATATTTGCAATGAGTAAGCAACCTTTCTTCTGGTAGTCTGCAGTGGCTGCCCCTGATTGCTCAGCTGCCAGTCTTGAGTCTCTCACTGCTTGTCACCAGATGTCCAGGAACTCCAACATCTGGGGCAGTCGAAATCAAAGACAGATAGTCGTCAACTACAACCAGTGGTGGGTTGCTCCCGGTTCTGTCCAGTTCTTGTGAACCGGTAGTAAAAACGGTGGGAGGCTCCGCCCACCCACCCTGACATCATAATGGATGATCTGCACATGCGCAGAAGTGTGCACACACATGTGCTCCCATTGCAAACCGGTAGTAAAGGTAAGTAGAATCCACCCCTGCCTACAACCATTCTTACATCTTACAACCTAGGGTAGTCCTTGTTGACTTGGGCATCCACCAGTCTGAATAGATTTTTGTTGGTTACTGTATGTCTTACCATATGGTTTATGCATGAGGCAACCTTTGTCTGGCTCCCTTGATGAAATCTGTCCAGTTTGGCCTCACAACCAAATCAACCTGAAATGATTATTATTATTATGGTTGATCGCACAGTCAGACAGATGTTTATACTGAATTTGGTATTTTTGTTCACTTATCAAGTTCTTCCCAAGAACTGGGATGGGCAGACGTTGTTATTTAATAGTATTAAAGTACTATTGCAGGGTATAAGCTGTTCCAAGTAAAGCTGCCTTTTGCAATTGACCGATGGTGATATTCTCGTCGGACTTGATTTGTAGTAGCAAATCATTATTACTTTGCTTTAATTATGAAAAACTTCATAGAAAAACTACATTTTTATTGTTGTTCTTGTTGTTGTTATCTCTTTTATTCATTAAACATGAAACTTAGTCAACTGGACATTTAAAAATTTATCACAAACATCATTGACTGGTGCTGATGGTTGATACGGTTGCTGCCAGCATCCTAGGTATCAACCAAATACCGTATTTTTTGGAGTATAAGACGCACCTTTTTATCCCCCAAAAGGGGGTGAAAATTTAGGTGCATCTTATATACCGAATGTAGCCCTGCCCACCCACTGGCCCCCACCCTTTGGCCTGTGCCTTGCAGCAGTTACCTCCTTGCAAGCAAACAGCAAGAAAAAAACAGCCCCTTTCAGCTTCAGCATAGGTTAATTAGCACAAATTGATTAGATCGGCCTCCTGACTCTCAGCTGATTTGCTCTCAGCTGTTTTGCGCAGGGCTCTGCTGCTAGCTGCAAACAGTGCTGGAGCAGATTTTTTTCCCCTAGCTATGCTGAAAAAACAAAACTGAAAGTAAAGCAGGCTCTTTCCTGCAACGTGACAAAATGAGGCAGGGAGAGATTTCTTTTTCTTTTTGCTCACCAAAAAAGGTAGGTGTAAACAATGGGAAATTTAGGGCAAAAGAGGAGAGTTCAAGATTTTAAAATACAAAAGAAAAAAAGCTCTATTTAACTAGGGAATTGTAATAATTGAGATACTATTAATTATATATTGTGTTGATAGCAGAAATGGTTAAGTTGTGGTTTGGAGGAATATATGGGGGAAATTATTTGGTTTATTATTATTGGTAAATATAATTAATTGATTTTTAAGAAATTGGATTGCATGGAAATAATTGGAATATTCATGTTCATATTGATTAATATACAAAAAAGATAGTTATAACTAATTGAGGACCCAGTTTGTGGGGGCAATAAGCTGACTTTGTATAAATATACAAAAGGATGAAGGCTATTGCTTAACGCATTGTAAGCCGCCCTGAGTCTCCGGAGAAGGGCGGCATATAAATCAAAATTTTAAAAAAAAATTGATTTATATAAAAATGTTGAATTTGTATTAAACAATTGTAATATTAAATAATTAACCAATGTGAGGATGGATATAAAAATAGATGACAATGGGAAGGGGTATAATATAGAATAGAAGGGAAAAATTGAATTTGATTAAGATTAGAGATGAGAATGAAGGGTAATATTGGTTTTTTTAAAAAAAATAGATGAGGAATAAATATGGCAAAAAGGAAATATAGAAATTGTAAATTTAATTGAAATGACTAAACACTGTTTAAATTTGTGAGCCAGCCAAATACTCTGTTCAAAGAAAATACATTGTATGTTTGTATGTGTGTTTGTCTAAAAAATAAAAAAAACTTAAAAAAAACAACAACCAAAAAAGGTAGGTGCGTCTTATATTCCAGTGCGTTTTATACTCTGAAAAATACGGTATCTTCTTAAAACATGTGATGTTCCAAGTAGCACAGTTTTTTGTGGTTCCGCTGGTGTTATTGCTGCAATTTCTTGATTTATTTTGTAAAATTCTTGGACATGGTACCAAGTGCACCAATGATAATGGGTATCACTGTTACATCTTTCATCCATAATCGCATAGTTTCGATGGCCAGGTTGCGATATTTCGTGATTTTTACAGTTCTCTTTCTTCGACTCTGGCACAGCAATATCAATAAATTGGATGATGATGATGATGATGATGATGATGATGATGATTTCCAGTTAGCTGGTGTGATATTCTATGAGGAATCTTCAAATATTAAGGAGGAGAGAATGACGAAACTCACTTTTCCCACTCCTGCAAATGGCAAATTGTTTTCAAAGGGCACAAATAAGCAACATATTCCTAACGAGTCTGCAAAATTTCAGAAGATAAGCAACTATTTAAAAAATTCAGCAATGATACAATCAGGAGCTCTGAAGTAATAATGAATAAAATGAAATTCAAAGTCCTTTTTTTCTGTTCAAAACCTCATCATCTGATAGGAGGGGGTGGATTATAGATGTGAATGAGACAGAAGAATTTATGTAACCAACATTTTCTTGGCATATCACAATGCATCTCTCCAAGCTCTTTCAAACCTCAAAAAACTTGTAATATTCTTCAACTTGAAAATTAAGATCATGGCTCCCGGCCCTCTCAATTCCTGGCAAATAGATGGGGAAGAAATAGAGGTAGTGACAAATTTTATTTTCCTGGGCTCCAAGATCACTGCACATGGGGACTACAGCCAAGAAATTAAAAGATGCTTGTTCCTGGGGAGGAAAGCTATGGCAAAGCTAGACAGCATACTAAAAAGCAGAGACATCACCCTGCCAACAAAAGTGTGTATAGTCAAAGCTATGGTTTTCCCAGTTGCAATGTATGGTTATGAAAGTTGGACCATAAGGAAGGCTGAGCGCCAAAGAATTGAGGCCTTTGAATTATGGTACTGGAGAAGACTCCTGCGAGTCCCTTGGACTGCAAAGCGATCAAACCAGTCAGTCCTAGAGCTGACTGCTCTTTAGAAGGCCAGATCCTGAAGATGAAACTGAAATACTTTGGCCACTTAATGAGAAGGAAGGATTCACTGGAGAAGAGCCTAATGCTGGGAACCATTGAGGTGGCTGGGAAGAGAATGCGGTGGCTGGATGGAGTCACTGAAGCAGTCGGCAGGAGCTTAAATGGTCTCCAGGGGATGGTAGAGGACAGGAAGGCCTGGAGGAACATTGTCCATGGGGTCACGATGGGTTGGACACGACTTCGCAACTAACAACAACAAATTCTTTGACTTAGAATTAAGAACTGACATGGAGCATGGAGTTCTGGAAAGCACCTGTGATATACTATTTCTCCATTCTTCCCCAGTGCACTGTTACTGGAAATCCCTGCTCACACTATATGTTGGTATTACAAGCTTGTCTTGAAAATCATAGTCTGCCTTTCCCTCCTGTTTTGCCTTATGCTTTTCTAATATGGGGAAATTTTACAGAAGCATGACCAACCTTTGTGAATCATCCAATCCATTTCAAATAAAACTCTGAGAAAGTTCAGATTCAAAAGCACTTTCCTCTGGGAGAAAACCTTCTTCAAGTTGGATATCTTCTGAAAGTCTAATTTTGGTTGATTAAATTCCATATATTTCCCTTACTCTGTATGAATGCTGAATTCTGTGGGTTACCTGAGAACAAATATGACTGAACTTAGTGAGGTTTAATTCTGGCTAAACATGCACAAATAATTGCAAAAAAAAAATGGTTCATGGGTATATACTGTAGGCAGTTGTGCATTATTCTATCTAGACTATAGGACTGAAGTATTAAGATGTCTTTTCAAACTTGAATACTGTAATGAAATGATTGTTATCAAAGTAACATGTTTTTCTTATCTTTTAAAATAAAAGAGATCATTTCAATATTATAAAACATGTGATGTGCGTATAAGGGCGTAGTCTGAAATAGTTTAAACTCAAGTATGCCCTTCCCATGTTTTATTTAAGGGCAATTAATAAAAATTGCTAAGCTATCTGGAGATTGTGATGACACATTATCTTATTAATTGTCTTCATAATTGGCAAGTTCTTCAGCCACCAGGCATCTGGGAAATGTGACTACTATCTCCTGAACCCTGTGCCCTATGGTCCTTCTATATATTTCAGAAGACAACACTGGATAAGATAAGGATGTGAGGTAGCACACCTACGGCCATAACAAAAATAAGTAAGAACCACAGAGATGCGTCAGTGTTCCTGTTCAATGCCATCTTGTTTCTCTATCCTGCTTGTCTTTAAGTCATATTTTGCAAAATCAGGTCTTTTGAAAGATTTGATCCCTCAGATCACAAGGGATCTGAGGAGCTTAGAATTGGAAGCTGCTCTGCACAATTATTTTATCTACTAACCAGCCGTGTCTGTTTCGTGCAGCTATCTGAACATCTGGGTACTTCTGTTCGTTTTCTGGCCTGACCACTTCTTCTTTTTTTTTTTAACCAAACTATGATGGATGAGCACATCTACGCTGTTTGATATATAACACAGCACACATCAGAGCCTGGAACTACTCTGTAGATGCTTGGAACAAAGGATTTTTTTTCACTAAATATGGATTGGATGATACTGATACATTATCTCAAAGTACTAAAATTGGCCATGTGATACCACTTATATCATAACCTTCTTCTGAGAGCCTGAGGGCAACAAAAGTATGTTCAGACACTACCACAGTTGGTTTTCAGGTGACTCTGATATGCCTACTCATTTTTCATTCTTTAGACAGCGCAAATAATGATGAACAAAGGAATCAGATGCAGTTTTGCTTTTGAATAAAAGCTCATCAATTGCTAAGGACATGTTCTACACTGGCAGAACATTCAGGAAACATATAGGTCAATTTATTTCTTCTAAAGCTTTGTGTTTATTTTAAACGATCGAAAGGAGGAATAAGATGCAAATTATTGGACAACTAAGAGGAAGAGCTGCTAGGATGTTGATATAAAGAGAAATCTTAAATCTTAAATTATGGTTGGTGGGCAAAGAAAAAGAACCATACTGGTTTAATTTAGAAAGAGATGGTTTATTTATCTGCACCTCACTAAATAGTCATATTTATATTTTGGAGTTTGGAGTTTGGTGGATTCTAAGTTGTTTCCTAGTTTAATATCATACAGAAATTGTCAGTACAGGTAGTCCTTGACTTACAATAGTTTATTTAGTGACCGTTCAAAGTTACAACGGCACTGAAAAAAGTGACTTATGACCGTTTTTCACAGTTACAACCTTTGAAGCATCCTGTGATCAAAATTCCAATGTTTGGCCACTGACTCATATTTATGACGATTGCAGTGTCCCAAGGACCACAACTGAGCCCAACATTTCTGTTGTTAAGTGAGGCAATTGTTAAGTGAGTTTTGCCCCATTTTACGACCTTTCTTGCCACAGTTGTTAAGTGAATCAGTGCAGTTGTTAAGTTAGTAACCTGGTTGTTAAGTGAACAATGGCTTCCCCATTGCTGTTGTTTGTCAGAAGGTCACAAAAGGGGATCACATGACCGCAGGACATTGCAACTGTCATGTGAACCAGTTGCCAAGCATCTGAATTTGGATCACATGACCATGGGGATGCTTCAAAGGTCATAACTGTGAAAAACGATCATAAGTCAGTTTTTTCAGTGCCGTTGTAATTTTGAACAGTCACTAAATGAACTGTTGTAAGTCGAGGACTACCTGTGCTTCCTGTAAATAGGAGGTATATATAAAACATCAGGTTTCCACAAATAATCACAGAGTCTTAAAACAAATTATGTACATATTGTACATACTGTTGAAGCTAACAAAGATTTCCAAATCCTGGTTTACATTCATTATTAAGGTCATTTCTGCACTAGCAATCCTATTTTAAGCTAAAATAACAGTAATGTGAATAGGCTTTATATTACGCCAATGCTGGCTATGTGATCCTATGAAGGTTATAAAATACTAATATGAAAATGACCTAATTCTGTTCCCATAATGTAATCTGAGACTATATTCTATTTCTGTACAGTTTAGCTACGCCTCTGTCCCTTGATGTACATTTTTAGAAGAAAGGACCAATGACCAATTTTGTGAATGGTCAGGGTTATTTGGTCAAGGTGGGTACCCATATAAATTTGCTAAATAAATAAACCGCAAAGTACAAGTAGCAATACAACTGCCATAAAAGTGCTTTGTACTTCTAAACTTCAGGGAATGCTGACTTTCAAGTTTGAAAACCAAAATTCAGAGCCTTAATATTATATGTATAATTTTCCTACATCCATCTTCACTTGCAACTCAGCCTTCTTCTTTTTTTCCAAGTGGCCTTAGGAGCCAAGTTCTTCTTGAAAAAGTACTCAACAATAATTTTTTATTTTATTTTTTTATTTTATTTTAAATTTATATACCGCCTTTCTCCCTGAGGACTCAGGGCGGTGTACAGCCAGAATTAAAAAACATGAAATACAAATATTAAAAACAATTAATATATATATAAATTTGGCCCAAAATTAAAAATACAGACCAATTAAAACATTTAAAATTTCTTCTTAAGCCAGCCCGGCTTGCTGGAAAAAGTGGGTTTTAAGGGCACGGCGGAAGGCGCTAAGGTCTTGGATTCTCCTTATCTCTGGGGGCAACTGATTCCAGAGGGTAGGTGCCCCCACAGAGAAGGCCCTCCCCCTGGGGGTCACCAGCCTGCATTGATTGGCTGATGGCACCCTGAGTAGGCCCTCTCTGTGGGAGCACATGGGACGATGGGAGGTCGTTGGTAGCAATAATAAGGCTGCTACTGTATCTACGTACGTAGGTATGTACATAGGTATGTATGTACGTACGTACGAATGTACGTACCTATGTATTTACTTACTTACTTACTTATTTACTTACTTACTTACTTATAAAATTTATATGGCTATTCATCTCACAAAGAGGCGTAGAATAATCCTTTAATAATTTTCTCTTAATTTTATACCTGATCCAGTGGTCAAGACATTCCCAGTTACTTCCACCCATCCATCTTTTAATACTCTGAAAAACTCAATCAAACTCAATCAAAAAGTTGATAAGCAGAATTTACTTGCAGAAGCCATGTCAATTTTTAAAGTAAGACTTGTTTGTCTAGAAATACTTTTGAATACTGTTTTTATCAATTTCTCCCAAACAAATAATTAAGCAGATTGGCTCTTAATGTTCTAGAGGTGTATTAGGTCCTATTTTTAAAACTGGTATTACAGTTTTTCTCTATGTAGTCCTGACTTATATAGACTCTCCCCTCACCCCCTACCCCGCTAAATATTGCCATATAAGTGACACCTGTTAAGAATGTTGTAGTTCATTTTTACGCTGAACAGACTAAATTATCGTAAGTGGTTTTTTTTCACATTCATACAGTCTAGAGCTTGTTTATTTCTAAATGTTTCTTGTCTTATTAGTTAGGTTGAAACATGAATTTGGCAGCAGTGCTAGATTTGTATCAAACAAGTATTATTACAAAGCTGAACAAGATTTGATATAACAGAATATTTCAACACTGAGATATTTTCGAGGTGTGGCAAAATGCAAATCAGCTATGCTCAAGATTATCGCCGCTGATATCATTTTCTGCAGAATGTAATTTAATATTCTGAAGGCATGCTTGTTCCCTATTTCATTGTGCCATATTTTTACAGGTCTGAGCTGAAACTTATTTGTAGGTTTTGAAAGAAAGGCTTCATTGAACTGAATCGTTTGGTTCAACCTTTTCATTGCCATTGTGGTGTGCCTTATGAAATTTGCAGCATGAGTGAATTTCCTAGAGTCAGCAAAACAGCCTCAATTTCGTCTTACCACCCCATCGGTCACCTTAGAATAAAGTAAAAGGTAAAGGAGTCCCTGCGGGTTTTACTCCACTAGTTGTTGCCTACTACAGAGGGTGGTACTCACTTCCATTTCAAGGCCATTGAGCCAGTGTTATCCGAACACATTTCTGTGGCCATATGGCCAACATGATGTCATGAAGTGTTGTTACCTTCTCACATAGTGGTACTTATTTATCTACTCACATTTGCATGCTTTTGAAGTGCTAGCTGGGCAGGAGCTGAGGTGAGAACAGGAGCTCAGGCTGTCACGTGGTGCTCAGATCTCAAACCAGGGCTGCTGGCTTTTCAGCCAACAAGCTCAGTATCTTAACTCCTAAACCATCACCCCACCCTACCTTAGAATAAGGACGGATGTAATCCATAACCACATTCATCCCATGAAATCATTTACTGCAGATTTACTGACAATTCCACCCTCCAAACCTAGGGAAGATATTCTAACCAACCTCGGTGTATGGCACAACCTAACCCACTTCCTATCACAGGGGTAGATAAGTAGTCCTTCAAATAACCACTAGAGTAATATCTACTGTGTATATATGTTATTTGAAATGTCATACTGTTATAAAAGAAACATGAAATGGTTATCTTTTGTTGTTCATTCTGGGAAAACCTGAAAAAAATGCTACCAGTTTGTCAGTGCTAGCATTTCAAAGAAAAATAATAAAACCGGGGAGAAGTAAACAGTTCTTCTCCTTGGCTTGCTTTTCTATTTTGTGAATAATGGACTGTAACTTAGCAAAGGCAATGTATTTTTAAAAACTTAGGCTGAATGCCATCTCTCACATATATAGACTCCTCCTTTTCTTCCCTCTTGCTTCAGGTTTTCTCTCTCATGCAAGCAGCACAAATTCTGCAAGAGAACAGCATGTGCTAATTTGGCTGTTTTCATTTCTCACCCGAAAGGGATCACCTGACATGTGAGTCTGAACAATTGAGGATTAAAGTCATGGAGGATGAATGTATAATTCCTTCCTTCCTTGGACAGATGTCTGATTGTGCCAGATTCTACTTCATAGATCTCATAGTCCTACTACTGCAACTTGTTTCGGAAGGCAAATTTCCTTGTTAATTCAAGGACCAGATCACACTTTTGTCAGTCAAGTCACAAAAGGCATAGTTTTCATTTCAACACACACAGAAAAATTGCTTGAGCAAGCTGTAAAGAGGACCAGCTTAAATCAGCTGTTCCAACCCTTCCTTCCTTCCTTCCTTCCTTCCTTCCTTCCTTCCTTCCTTCCTTCCTTCCTTCCTTCCTTCCTATTTTAAGAAAGGTATGCTGCATTTTAAAACAAGTTTCCTAAACCACCTTAAAAATACTACATTTGAAATGAGAACTCTAAAGGTAAATTAAGAATAGTAAATAAATTAAGTCATTTAAACATTTAAAATAGAAGGAGCAGAAATAAGATTAATTAAAATAATCACACAGCACATAAATTTGGAATTAATCTTTGCGATCTGAGATCTAGAACAGGGTGATGCCAAGCTGGTAATAGTACATCTAATAGCAACTATGGTATTTGTGATGGGCATGATAGAAACTTATAGATAATGGTTGAAGTGCTCCAGACCTAGACATAAGTACTCCTGGGCATGTATTTATTACTTAGGCAGTTGCACTTTCCAAATTAAATCAAAATTAACATTAACATATTAACATTAACATATTAATGTTAACACATTAACAAGCCATTCATTCCATTTGTATAGCTGCCCAGGTCATATTTGTGATTCTGGGGTGCTCACATAATTAAAAACAACCAAATAACACAACCAATAAGCAAAATACAATAATAAATATGAAACACAGTAACTGCCTTCAAAACCAAATTAAAAATTCAATTAAAAACTAGAAAACATAAAAAGCAAGCAAGCGAAAATCATGAGCAATCAATACAGCCATAATGTTTGCACAGCCAACATCTCATGAGCACTAAATCTCACAGAATTTCATGAGCTTTCAGGTGATTTAAAGGGACATCTCAACCTCCAATTAAAATACTACTGATCCTTGTGTCAGACCTGGAAGCTATCTTTTGCATTTGGGCCTTCAGGCCTTCCACATTTTCTATTGTGGGAAACTGGGAGGGGGGATTGTATAAAGTGTAGGTGATATATAGTCAAAATAACATTCTTTTCTCAGAGAGTCAAGGCTGTCTTGCCCTGTAGCTGTGATGAGGTGACTGAGAAGTATCTCCAGTTTTGGATGGTGCCTGATTGGATCATGTGATGGACTTGTGGGTGCTGGGCAGGGACTTAAACTTTCTTTTGGGTGGGGAAAACCTGGAAGCTTTCAGATTCGGGTTTTCCCAGATGTGCCAATATGACGTCTCTAATAAAATGGAACTTTGAGGAAACTCAAGCCTCGGAGTTTTCTTTCATTAGGGGTGTTACTTGGAAACCTGACACCTTGTTGTAAGATATATTAGAATAGAACAAGCAGAAAGTCTTCTGGATGAGCTGTTCAGGTCATAGTGAATGGAAACTTTTCTTTGTGTTGCTTTAAGCTTTTAGTTTAGGATTAATTTTTAAGATACAATAATTGAATGTAAGCTGCCCAGTCACCTTATTGGGGTGAGAGGTTAATAATAATAATAATAATAATAATAATAATAATAATAATAATAATAATAATGATGATGATGATGATGTCAGTCAATAATATTTGTGATATATTTTTAAATGTTCAGTTGACAGAGTTTCATGTTTAATGAATAAAAATTAACAACAACAACAAAAACAACAACAACATTTCTAAGGAGATTCTCAGTCATCCAGGTCATGGTTGTCACAAAGATGCTTTTTTCAAGAGGCAACTTTATTTTCTGATTTTTATTCGAAGATGTTTTGCTTCTCATCCAAGAAACTTCTTCAGTTCTGAAAAAGCACCTTTGGGACAATAATAACAATAGCACTTAGATTTATAAATTGCTTTACAGTGCTTTACAGCCCTCTCTAAGTGGTTTACAGAGTCAGCATACTGCCCCCAACAATCTGGGTCCTCATTTTACCCACCTCGGAAGGATGGAAGGCTGAGTCAACCTTGAGCGTCTTAGAATCGAACTCCTGGAGTGAGCAATGAGTTATACCTTCATTACTGCATCCTAACCACTGCACCACCATGGCTCTTTTTAATCATCATCATCATCATCATCATCATCATCATCATCATCATCATAATATGCTTTATGCCAAAAGGCATAAATTTGGCGTTTTCACGGGGAACAAAAATGTTTGCAAAATATGCCACCCCCATTTCAATTTTGCATGAATGGGAACACCCATTTCTCACAAGGATGTTGAAGAAATGAGTCCAGTTATGCAAGTCAGCACAAGAAAAAGACAAAAATTCTTCATGTTGAGTCAAGTGTCAGGATAATAAACCAAAAATAACACAGCAACCATTACTTCAACATTTATCAGACTTCATTTTTTAGTCAGTGAAAGCGTATGACACATTATTCTTTATCTTTTTTGAGACTGACTGAATGGAAAAATGGATAATATAGTATGTTTCTGAGCTGCCAGCATAAATGGAGAAATTATATAATAAAAGCAATATATTTAGCACATTATCCTATTATCTAGTAGAAAAAATATATATCTTCATCTCAAAGTTATACATGTGCATAATCATTAATTCCTTAAGTTATATAAACATACATAAACTATTTTTTTGGCTTCAAATGAAAGCCCCAAACATAATAAGTGGCTAAATAAATTAATGGCACATTTAGTAGCTACCATACTTTTATTTGTAGCAGATGTTGGCATATACAAAAATCTATAAATAATGTAACTATTATTTACTTTCCTTCTTCTTTTTCCTTTTACCGAAATAATACATTTCTTTGTACTAGATCAAATGCAGAGGTGGGTTTCAGCAGGTTCTGACCAGTTCTGGAGAACCGGTAGCAGAAATTTTGAGTAGTTCGGAGAACCAGTAGTAAAAATGCTGACTGGCCCTGCCCCCATCTATTCTCTGCCTCCCGAGTCCCAGCTGATCAGGAGGAAATGGGGATTTTGCAGTAACCTTCCCCTGGAGTGCAGTAGGAATGGAGATTTTACAGTATCCTTCCCCTGTCATGCCCACTAAGCCACGCCCACCAAGCATTGCCACGCCCACTAAGCCCGCCCAGAGAACTAGTAGTAAAAAAATTTGAAACCCACCACTGATCAAATGGCTGTTCAGCCATACACAGTTAGATCTATCATGCCAGTGAAACTAAATAACAGACATTGCTGACATAAATAAAATTATATAGATCTCCCTTACTACCTAACTCTTCACATAGTTAAGAACTAAGGCTATGCAGATCTCCAGAAAGAATTTGGAGCAAGCACATTAGAGCATGCAGGAGCACGAATGTAGCACTTGATTGCAACTCTTTCAAGCAGGATTACACAGCTAACCTCAGCATGATCCTTTGTGCTGATAGGTATGGGCGACAGAATGTTGTTTTGCAGGCAATATCTAGATTAGAGAGCTTGTATAGAACTGCGTGTTGGAATAAAATAGGGTTTTGTTTCCACATGTGCTGTGCTGACCAAAATGTGCAAAAACTGAGAAATATTGTGCTTGCTGTTAGCAATGTGACGAAGGGTAATAACATAGACTGCATCGCCTCCATTTTAGCGAAAAGCATTATGTAAAAAATTCAGTTGGCCCAAAAATATCATGTAAGATAAGTAAATGATAAAGAACAGGAAGGAAGGAAGGAAGGAAGGAAGGAAGGAAGGAAGGAAGGAAGGAAGGAAGGAAGGAAGGAAGGAAGGAAAGTACATCTATGAAAATTTTAAAAAGGGGAAGGATGTAAAAGAGCTGAATAAAGATGATTCAATATTTGGCGGATGAATATCTGCAGGAATGTGAAGATATAGCTTTAATTATGAATGAAAGGGCTAAAGCATATACCAGAACCCATGAATTGATATTATGCAAATTATTATGGGTGCATGTGACAGTGGGAATCCTTAGCTTGGTGAGAGGTACACCAACATATTCCTATAGATCAGGGGTGTCAAACTCGATTTCAATAATAATAATAATAATAATAATAATAATAATAATAATAATAATAATAATAATAATAATAATAATTTTATTTCTATACCGCCCTTCTCCTGAAGGACTCAGGGCGGTGTACAGCCTATTAAAACACAAAAATATATGGATATCAATTAAAAAATAATTAAAATTATTAAATAATTTCGGCCTGAATTAAAACCCAAAAATTTAAAACACCCAATTTAAACACCCATTGAGGGCCGCCTCAGGGTGGTGTTTGACCTTGGGCGTGGCCAGGGTGGGCGTGGCCAACTCGACATCACTTGTGCTGGGGGTACCTATGGCGCCCCGGGCACTCTGCCAGCGAAAACGAGCTCCCTAGCTCCGTTTTTGGCTGCGATGGCCTCCTGCAACCTTCTGCCACTGAAAACAGAGCTTGGGAGGGCCACCCACAGCCCTCCCAAGCTCCCTTTTTTCTGGCAGAGGCACCACAAGCCGGATCCTTTGCTGTTTCCAGGGCAGCCCCATGGGCCAGA
Source organism: Pantherophis guttatus (assembly GCF_059756535.1). Lineage (NCBI taxonomy): Eukaryota > Metazoa > Chordata > Lepidosauria > Squamata > Colubridae > Pantherophis > Pantherophis guttatus. The sequence continues at coordinate 25,165,794 of NC_142069.1, read as the reverse complement.
TCTAAGCAATCCGTGGGCCAGATCTGGCCCCCGGGCCTTGAGTTTGACATCCCTGCTCTAGATGGTAATAATAAAAGAAACAGCTGTGAAGTACAACATTTTGTACAACATTCTGAATTAATATGATCTACCAGAAAAAATTCTTCTGGTTAGGTGACATGAATGGATGGGGGGAATAAGATAAGAGATAACAAAAAAAGTGATTGTCATTTGAACCCAAGAGTGAATGAGAATGATGGCTGTTTTGCACCACTGATGAATATCTGCTGACACAAAGATCCATGTGTTTTAAATATATACTCTCAGGGGTGAAATACTCCCGGTTCGGACTGGATCGCCTGATCCAATAGCAATGGCGGTGGGTGGTTCGGAGAACCGGTAGCAAACATCTGTGACCCCCCCCCCATGCCAAGCTGAGCTGTGCAATCATCAGAAGCTTTTTTTAAAAAAATTTAAAAGCATTTTTTCTCTTCAGCCAAAAAAATGCTTTTAAAAGTAAAAATTAAAAAAAGCCTCTGATGATTGCGCGGCTCAGCTGGGATTGTCAGAGGTTGTAGAAAAAATGTTTTTAAAAGAAAAAAAAGCCTCTGCCGATCAGGCAATTCAGCTGGGATCGTTAGAGGCTTTTAAAAGCATTTTTTCTTCAACCTCTTCAGCTGAATGATTATATATGGCTAGCTGATGAGAGCTAAATAGCTTGAAATAGATCTATACTAGTCTCCCTTTATTTCTTTATCAGCAAATATAAATTTGGTATAAAATGGTTTGTCGTGAATGCGACTGCTTGAGGGCTCCTGGATTGGATCTGAAAGGCAAAAGGGAAGCAGTTGGCTAGCTTTTATTTTTTTTTTAACTCATGCTTTAATTGTGTTGGCTTACTATTCTTTATTTCCTTTTTGTGCTTTGCAAAATATTGTTCATTCTACACATAACATGTGTTTTCAAGAGTTCAAGTTATATTATAGCTGCAGTATAACTGTGCTACCAGTGTAACATATGAATGAATTAATTCAAGTTTCATGGAGACAGAAGGCAGAATGGGGCAGGGCTCACGTGGGGGGCTGTGTGTGCATGTGTGGGGCACATATGGGGGGCTGCACCTGCATGTACAGGAGTGCATGCATGGGGCCCATGTGCACATTGCATTTTGGAAGCTGTGTGCGCATGCGTGGGGCGCACACGGGGGCACGGGCAAGTGTGGGGCAGGGAATGGGCATGTGTGGGGCAGGGTGCACATGGGGATCACGCACATATGCACAGGGGCTGGGCACCCACAGGGGTGTGCACACATGTGCGGGGAGCAGGACGTGCACGCATGCGTGTGGCCCGCACATGCATTGCATTAGGTTAGCCATCACTGGTATAAGCAGATAGATCAGTCTGTGCAGTCAGGTTCTTAAAATAACTGTGTGCCAACTGTATAAAATAAATCTAACTCTGTCACTTTTTAGATGTGTTGGATTACACCTCCCACCATGCTTCAATTCTAGTTGGTGATGAGAGCTGCAGCCTATCACATCTCAAAATTACCAGATTAGACATGACCATAGAAGAAGACATTTCCATGCATATAAACATTTCTAGAGAAAAAACTAGAACATTATATAAATGTACCAAAATCAGATGTGCGATATTGTTTTCCCACATACACTATTGTAGGAGACGACCAGACTGAGCCCGAGGGAGGGGTCATAAGTCTCGAGTCCCTGTGTGCCTGCAAGAGATCAAAGTCCAACTCACCTTGAATGCCTCTCTTATCTCCTGTTCATTTGCTTTGACCGTTAGTTGGTCTGATTCTTAGAGAGTTTAAGTTTGCAATAAAACTTTATACTCGATTGAACTGCCTGAATCTCCTGATTTTCCTGATGCTTGACATACAGTATATCCATCTAATGAACCATCTGGTGGATAGATAAAAGTTCTATCAGGAATTATTCCAACATAAAAAAACATTGCTTTTTTTTTTTTTTGCAGTACTAATGCAAACAGATAATCCTCTACCTTGCCATTAATGATCCATTTATCTACCTAAATCTATTTAAGTTTTAGATATGTCCAGAATATCAACTTCCAATCACAAAAACATAATCATGAGTTGTATGATACTAGGGACGTAGATTTTTCCTTTTCACTCCTCCCCATGTTCAAATATTTTGTCAAGGAAGACATTGCTTTCATCCTGCAGCTGGTATCAGACTATTAAACTGCCAGCATGGCTTGTGATTTGTGCACGGTGGAAATGAATGAAAATAATTAGTAGTCAGAGAGGAGCAGATTACATCCCAGCTCAGGGGCGGGTTTCAAAACGCATTGCTACTGGTTCACTTGTGGGTGTGCATGCGCGCACGCACGCGCGTGACACTTCTGCGCATGCACAGAAGCATCCGGGTGGGTGGGCGGAGCCTCCTGCCACCGCTACTAGTTCACCTGATCCGGGGTGAACCAGTAGCAACCCACCACTGCCCCAGCCCCAGTCAACAGATCTGTGGGGCAGCAGAGCAGTCATGGGAAGGAAAAAGTCCCTGACTGGAGCAGTTCCTTTTTTTTTTTTTTTTTATGAAACAGCTTTTCATCCTTTTTGACAAAAGTCTAGGAATTGTTGAAATCTTTCTATGGAGATGAAACACTCCACATTTAATTAAAGCAGCAATTTAATGGCATGTTTTGGCATTCACAGGGAAAGGGCAATTTCCATCACAAAGGTGTTAAAGGAGCTGACTTTCTGATAATTGCCTAAGAAGGAAAAGAATGAAGGATTAACTTTAAAAAAAAAATTGCTACCATATTGAAATGCACTTGAAGCTTTGTTTGCCTTCCCTCCCAGCTACAAAGTAGGCTTTAGGATGTTTTGAAGTTCCACTTATTCTCTGGAGACGCCGGGATGGAAAAGAGAATTGCTTCAGAAATTCACCTTCCCGTTTCTCTAAATATCTGTTCCCATATTTTACTTTATCCCCAGTCTCCTCTGAAATGCATTTGGGGACAAAGTGCACTTCAGAGGAAACAATATTTGCAAAGATATAAACAGTTTCAAATGTTTTCATTTGAAGGATTAAGCACTGGCATGGTTTTTAGGTGAGATGCCTGAAGAAGAATGAGCCCAGAAATAGAAAGAAAGAAAGAAAGAAAGAAAGAAAGAAAGAAAGAAAGAAAGAAAGAAAGAAAGAAAGAAGATGAAAATTCAGAAAAGTCACTTTGCAATTAAAGGCCAGTTTATGCAAACAAGGTAATGGAAACTGAAGAATTAGGGCATGTGGAGCTTTGGACTAGAGCAGAGTTTCCTAACCTTTAAGATGTGTGGATTCAAGTTGATGCCCACACATCTTAAAGTTACCAAGGTTGAAAAACACTGGACTAGGGAGTTTCGAACCTAGCAGTTCGAAAGCACATAAAAAATGCAACTAGAAAAATAGGGGCCACCTTTGGTGGGAAGGTAACAGTGTTCCGTGCGCTTTGGCATTTAGTCATGCCAGCCACATGACCATGGAGACGTCTTTGGACAGCTCTGGCTCTTCGGCTTTGAAACAAAGATGAGCACCGCTCCCTAGAGTCGGGAATGACTAGCACATATGTGTGAGGGGAACCTTTACCTTTAGGGAGTCTCAGGATGCAGGTAATAGCTAGATATCTCTTTCCAGGGAAGATAAAACCAGGAGGGATGCTCCAAATCAAACACATAAATGAGGAGGAGGATTGAGTTGGGATTGGATGATTTATTCCAGACCAGGGGTGTCAAACTTGATTTCATTGAGCGCCACATCATGGTTGTGTTTGATCTTGAGGGAGGGCATGGGGGCATGGGCAGGGGGCATGGTCAGCTTGATGTCACTCATGTCAGGGGTGCTTCTGGTGTGGCCTGGGTGCTTTGCCAGCGAAAATGGGCTCCTGATCTCCATTTTCGGCTGCGATGGCCTCCTGCAACCCTCTGCCAGCAAAAACAGAGCTTGAGTGGGCCACATTCAGCCCTTCCAAGTTCTGTTTTCACTGGCAGAGGCACCGTGGGCTGGTCCTTTGATGTTTCCAGAGCGGCCCAACAGGCCAGATCTAAGCACTCTGTGGACCAGATCCAGCCCGCGGGCCTTGAGTTTGACACCCCAATTCTAGACAATAGGAAGATACTCTTTGGAAATTTTTACCTTGAGGCTTCCAAATACTATTCTCTTACTGCTGTCCCATTCATTGCAGAGAGGTATACCTGCAGCCCTATTGCTGCATGGTCAGAATAACAGAGTTGGAAGGGACTTTGGAAGTCTTCTAATCCAACCCCCTGCTCATACCACTTCTTAAAAACCTCTAGTGTTGGAGCTCACACAGCTTCTGGAAGCAAGTCATTCCACTGATTAATTGTTCTCGCTGTCAGGAAATTTCTCCTTAGTTCTAGGTTGCTTCTCTCCTTGATTAGTTTCCATCCTTTGCTTTTTGTCCTGCCTTCAGAGCTGCTTTGGGTGCAGACCTCAAGCCCCTTTAAATTGTTACAGAACTGCAATTTTTCTTGAAAAAAATTACAGTGCAACATTTTATTGCACATCTGTTGCTGGAAACATCCTTATCTATCCTATGGCATTCACAGCAAAGAGAACTCATTGGAAAGTTCTAAAGACTATATTTCACTGGCCTCCTTTCTGTCTTTTCTTCACTCCCCTGAGCTGTCAATACAGTCATCTCCCAAGGCCACAATAGGGAGTTTCCTGGATTTAGATTCCAGGAAGCAGGAATTCTAGATAACAGCCACAGCCCAGTCAACAATCAGAGAAGACTGCACATTTTCAGTGGCAGTTGCTCCTCACAAGAACTTTTTCTTCTGTTCTCAAATCATTATTCTGTGCATCCTCAGGATACCCTTTCACAGGGTCAGGGCTCATCTGCATCAAACTCTTGACTTCCCTTCTGCAATACGGTTGAGCCGCATGTTCCTTCCAAACTTTGAGATCTATACTCATGCACAGTGCCCCATTATCTCAAGGAGCAGATTAGCTAAATATGCTTGGGAGCTTGCTTTGCAAAATGGAAAAGATGGTGGCATGTTTGAACTCCATAGAACAGAATAGGAAAAATATTGAGTTTTGTGGATTGTATTTGGTTCATTTAAAAAGTTAGAAGCCCTTCTATGACTCTCACTGGAAGTGAAGCTCCTGAATCACTACTTAGCTTGCATTTAAGCTTCTGGCACCAGCTGAATCCTTTTAAAAAAAAAAAAATATTCTCTGTGTCTTTTGCAAGTTTGGTGGTAGCATCTAACTAACCTTGGATGATCTCGGAAGCAGGATTGGAACTGATTAGGATCAGGTGGAAGACCATATGGAAATCTTGAGACTATATGTTAGTCTGGGAAGTTAGTCTGGAGTAAAATCATGGCCAAGCATTTCTTTACTATTGCAATAATATTACATAATTGTGACCAGGTAATTGCCGGGCACTCAAGGAAGATCCTATCTTTTACTATGCCCTCAATATGGAAGATTTTAATGGAACTTAACTTCTACTGCTTTTCAAAATGTATTTGAAGGACTGTGTTTTTGATTAATTAATTTCTGCTGAATTGCCAGCTACAGAGCAGCAGAGAAAGCCTCCAGATGCATACATAAATACTCCTTCCCCATGTTTTTGGAAAATTAGCAAATCAGATTACAAATGTACTTAAACTCTCTTGAGGCTCCCTATTTCCTCTGGTAGTCAGAAATTCCAGGGACAACCACAACAATGGAGATAGGGATAGTATTATGGCTGGATGTTGCTGATGTACAGCACACAACATTCCTCATTGTGCTGAGCTGGTTGGGGGAAATGATACTGCAGCAATATCTGTAGGCCACAACATCCTTCATCCCTGCCTTACAGATCAGCTTTCCTGGTACAAAGCAAGTATTAAAGATTTGTGGCATTTTGATCATTCTGATCAGATGTGGTATTCACCAGGTTCTGACCAGTTTTGGAGAAGTGGTAGCAGAAATTTTGAGTAGTTCGGAGAACCGGTAAATACCACCTCTGACTGGCCTCACCCCCATCTATTCTCTGCCTCCCGAGTTCCAGCTGATCAGGAGGAAATGAGGATTTTGCAGTAATCTTCCCCTGGAGTGGGGAGGGAATGGAGATTTTACAGTAGCCTTCCCTTGCCATGCCCACCAAGCCACGCCCACCAAGCCATGCCACGTCCACCAAGCCACAACCAAAGAACTGGTAGTAAAAAAATTTGAATCCCACCACTGATTTCTGATTATTTGCAAACGGAGACATATAGGCATCTGTATATGTTTCTCACAAGAGCATCCTGATGAAGAGGCTTTAGTGGAGAAAAGTTTATGCAGCAGGAAATATTTCAGAATGGAGCCGAGAGCAGTTTCTTCATCAACTGTATTCAATGGGATTTTTTTTTCTAGCAAGTATACTAAAGGTTTCATGGGCAGCCTTTAAGATGCAAAATACTGTTATTTGCTAGGACAGACTAACTAAGAAACATTTCCATGGGTCATTGTTCTCAGGGCAAATGGCATAAGACAAAGCAATTTTTTAAAAAGAGGCATATTTAAAAATAAAATAAAATGAAGACATTTTGGTTCAGGAACCTGTTGCTCTTTCTCCTCTCCTTCCTCTGTTGCTTTAAACTTGTAAGCGCATCTCTTTTTCTGACTTTCTGCTTGTTGCAGCTTTGAGAAGATTAAAAATAGAGATGAAACATGATTGTGGCTGCATGTCTTGAGCTGTTCTATTTTACAGAGATCAAAAGAATATCAATACATGTGGGAAAAGGAAGAGCCATTTTTACAAGGGAAGCGTGTTGCCACATCAACCTCTTGCTGTTCTCCATCTATGCCAAATATCATAAGATGATCTCTAATTAGTATTTTCCTCTTCTAATTTTAACAAGCTCCTAAGAATTACAAGGAAAACTAAAAGGTATTCAGCCTGAGCCAACAGTAACTTGCAAGTTATACATGCAATGTAAGTATATTTCTTTCAAAGACAGCAGAGCAATTATCTGTCTAGAATTCCTTTTTTTAGTCTACTGCTATAGCATTTCATACTCCATTTTCCCATGAACACATTGGCAACCTGACAGCCTATCTATAGATGGTCCTATAACTCAACCTTTTTAAAAACTCACATTTAAGGTTGACATTCAGAATGTACTTGAGGATTATTACATGGTTTGTAAATTGGGATCTGGCAGGCAGACCCAGCTGCATTCATATTTCTTTGAATCTAAAATGGGAAAGAATATGGGCTGGTATTAAATCAATTTAAATCAAACATGCTGCTAAATATATTTCCAGTTATTCTGATGCAGTTATTCTGAGTTTGTGAGGCCGTTAAACTATTATCCTAAATTTGTAATTCTCTTAATACAGCTAATCAATAAAAATAACTCATATCATGAAACTGAAATGGACAAATTTGCCTATTCCCTTTCTTGAAAATCCAGGAGTTGCCTTTTTAAGGCAGCCAACTTCAAAAGAGGCAAGCACCATTAACATCTTCTAATACCTGTGTGTTAGAAGAAAGGCAGCAATATGCCTTAGCCCGGACAACGTTACAAAAATAACATTGCCTTGTGTGTTCCACCTCCCAGATCTGGTATTTATAAACATACAAAATGAAGAAACAGGGATAGTTTAAAGATTATACACATTACTGCTCCACACTAAATCTCCACCAAAAAATACGTGGTGGAGTTAAAATCATGGTCTCTTCTTATCTCTCTGACAATTTATTGTTTGTTTACTTGGGGTTAGTGAATAAAGCACAATTGGCTGGATTCAGAGAAAAGACAAATCTAAACCACAGAGACTAGTATACAGAAAATGCATTAAGCCAAATCCAAAGAAATTCCATTCTTTCCTCTTCTCTCCTCCCCTCCCACTCCCCTCCCCTGCCCTCTCCTCTCCTCTCCCCAACACAAATACACTATATAATTATTGTTTGGAATCTTGGACATTCTGAACTTTAACATACATCTGTTAAGGACAGAGATCTTTGGAATAAACCAGGATAGGAACCCAGCTTCAAATTATAATTTCATATTCTGGTTTGTTCCAAAATCAGAATTGTAATTATCAGAAGACTGCTTGGCCTGTTACCTTGAAGATAGGGCCAGAAGGGTTGTGTGTACCATTTTATAGCTTCATATCATGATCAAGCTATAATACAATTTGTCCAAATGTAATTACAAACAGATGTTCTGTGTAACACAAACTGTGTAACAGTTTTCACTATCTTTTGCACAGCTTTTTGTTTTCTTTTGGCATTGATTTATCAACGTAGGCTCAGATGCAACTAAGAGGCACCTTCATTATGAAATGGACTGATAGAAGCTACAACCACTTTGGATTGGTGACAGAATCATTGGATTAGAAAGACCAGTAGGATATAACAGAATAACAGAGTTGGAAGGGACTTTGGAAGTCTTCAAGTCCAAGCCCCTGCTCAAGCAGGAAACCCTACATCATTTCAGACAAATAGTTGTCCAATCTCTTCTTAAAAACTTCCAGTGCTGGAGCATTTACAATTTCTGGAGGCAAGTCGTTCCACTGATTAATTGTTCTAACAATTAATTTTGTGGTTTGTTTAATTTTATTCTCCCAGGGTTCAAATTCTATATTGGAATGACATGCATACTCTCTGTGCTTACTCAAACAACATCTTTGTTCATTAGTTTATAATATTGTAAAATGTTTCACAAATGTACCATTACTTTTTCTTCAAAAGAAAAGCTACAATGCAATGTGTCTTTATTTCCCTGAATTCAGTGGGGCTCACTCTCAGGCAAGTGCAAGGAGGATTATACTGTAGCTTTGAAGTGAACTCACATCCTAAGAAGGCAATGGAGCAAGATGAAGTGTGATTTGAGATCTACATAATTGCACCACTGGTGGAATTAAAGGTTTGTTTAGATACAGTCAGCATAATTGGCCTTGTAGATTTTTGGTGAGAATGTCAAAAACTACAGATCAATTCTATTTCAGGATGCAACTCAAAGCTTATTTTCTGCTTCCAAGCTAGTGCACAGCAGGAAAAGAGGAAGTGGTTTGCCACAACAAAGATACTTCTGGCATGTAAACTCCTCCTAACTACAAGTATGAGATTGTACCTCATCATAAAGCTGCAGACAAAAACTCCCAAGCACTAAGCATTCTTTGCCAAGCTTGTGGACTGAAACTTCAAAGATGAAATTGCATCTTTATTTTGAGCCATGTGCCATCCAAATGTACATCTACATGCTTATCCCAAAATACATTTTTGTTGTTTATGGTCTACCTACATATGTAGACAATGGGAAAACATTCCTCGATTGGTATATAAATGAATATTGGGGGTTGAAGGAGATACAAATGCTCACTTTACCAACAGTTATATTCTCTATTTCGTATCTGTAGATAAATTACTATTCTCAGGTCTATATTAAGGCAGATTTACTTACATCACACCTAATTCTCCTTCTGTATACCCTATGTTCAGTATTTGAACACAACCAGATGATGGGACAAATTGTTGAAATCACTGGTCAAAGAAATGCCATTTATAGTAAGTGAGAAGACAACTGTTCCTCCAGTCAGTGATTTAAAGTGATCTAATTTTGGAGATGGTTTTCTCAGTCTCAATGACATGACAAGGATTCTGTTAGCAAAATCATGTTGGTTGATTCTGGCAGTTTTCCCAGAGTTTTATCTATTTATTTATTTTCAGTAGAAATGCAAACAGTCATCTACGATTCCAGTGACAGATGTGTTGTGACATCATCTATGAATTATGAACCTTGATGAAAGGATAAAAAAAATTAAACAAATTTGGATGAATGAACAGTTGAATATGTATGTGGGATTAATAAGCAGATTTGATAAACTTGTACAGAAACCCTAAGCCCTAAATTCAAATAGCTTGTATCAACAATAGCTTTATCATGTTGAAAAGATAATAGATATATCAATGTACAGTATTCATTTATAACAGGAATGGGTGGGTGGAATGTTTCCTAGGCTTTTTAAAAGATTGATCATATTTCTTCACTATATTAATTCCTTGCCAAAATTAATTATTAGCCAGCATTTACATAAATGGGCAAATTACCTAGTGTGATACATCCAAGGTCCATCTAGTCTATAATGCCCAAGAAGATAAATGCTGTGGGAAGCACAGATATCTGCAACACTCATTTTTAGGAGGGGGAGAAGATACATGAACTATTTTATTCTTTAAACATTCAATAACTATACTGTAAAAATCTATACTATAAAAATGTTGAACAAATCTAGACTTAAAAAATAATAATATTTCCCAATTTAAAAACAGCCAACAACAATTAAAACAAGAATGGCAATAAAGTCATTAATCGATCACAGGCTCAAAAAGCCCTGGTTAAAAAAATTGTGGAAAAATAATTTTAATTGACCTTGTACAATTATTAAAAAAAAAAAAAAGGAGGGAAACCTTCTCTCATCTGGGGAGAGATCCAGAGATGGAAAACACAAAGGGGTGGAACGCAAGATCCAATTCAGGCTGCAGCTATATTGATATAACATAACATAACAAAACTGTTATGCATTCCAAAATCAATATGTAACAATAACTAATGTATTTAGTATTTTTTTCCTTCAGCCTGAGATGGAAAACATAAGGGAAAAGTGAATTTTTCTTTGAATGGAAATTGGAATCTTTGAAAGTTTCCAAAATGGTTGGTGAGTTGTTCTGTGAATTTCTCTTAGAAAACAAATATTGATTTCCCCCCTCCCCTTTGTTACTAAACAGATATAAATCAATTAGCTGACCTTCACCTATTGTGGAATATGGCTATAGCATTACCCTGTAGTGCAGGGATGTCAAACTCAATTTCATTGAGGGCTGCATCAGAATTGTGTTTGACCTCAGGGGGCTGGGGTGGGCGTGGCCAGGGTGGGCATGGCCAGCTCGATGTCACTCATGTCAGGAGCGCCTGTGGTGACCCAAGTGCTCTATCAGCAAAAACAGCCTCCCAAGCTCTGTTTTCGGCTGCAACATCCTCCTGCAACCCTCTGCCAGTGAAAATGGAGCTTGGGAGGGCCAAGCAGGCCAGTCCGCTGTTTCTAGATCGGCCCTGTGGCAGTGGTCGGTTTCAAAAAATTTTACTACCAGTTCTGTGGGTGTGGCTTGGTGGGCGTGGCATGGCTTGGTGGGCATGGCAGGGGAAGGATAGTGTAAAATCTCCATTCTGTCCCCAATCCAGGGGAAGGTTACTGCAAAATCCAAACTTCTCCCAATCAGCTGGGACTTGGGAGGCAGAGAATAGATGGGGGCGGGGCCAGTCAGAATTTTTACTACCAGTTCTCCGAACTACTCAAAATTTCCGCTACTGGTTCTCCAGAACTGGTCAGAACCTGCTGAAACCCACCTCTGGCCTATGGGCCAGATGTAAGTACCCCGCAGGCTGCATATGGCCCATGGGCCTTGAGTTTGACACCCCTGCTGTAGTGAATACTAAAAGATCACTTAGTTGTGTATATTGTAACAACAAAGAAGGAGCTAAATGCACAGATGACACTGAATCTTTGGTGTTGTCAGAAAGAAGATAATGTAGGAAAAACACTAGTGGAATTCTTTTGTGGATTGGCTTTGTTTTTGTGTTATATAATTTTGCTAGATTTTATCATCTCTTTTTCTATTTAATCTACTAATTCCTTGTACTGCTTTATTATACAGTGCTAAAAGTCATCTCACTAATCTTCCTGTGTTGTTCTGTCGTCCCCAGCAACTGTTATATTTATCTTTTTATTTCCATCTGATCTACCTTCCCAGACTGTAGAGTTTGAGTGACCGTTTCTTGCAGGAGTGAATTCTTACTTATCATCTCAAAATGGTGTCTCTGATACAAGCAGCCATTGGAATGAAGTTGTCTTGTTTTGGTACTGCTTGATTCTGTTGAGTATTTGAATTGTTAAAACTACTCTTGTATATTTTCTACTAATATACACCTATACTTTTGAATCCACTGTAGATAAATAGCATTGGCAGATTGGTCATTTAATAGTTCCTTTAATTGCTTTGATGGTAACCTGCATTGGTAAATTGTGCCAACTATATTTTGTATACCACTTACAGCATATTCTTCGAATCATTTACAGTAATGATTACCTGAGTATAGATTACCCTGATCTGACTCTATTTTTTTTTTGAACAATCATCATAGCCTTGTCCAACTACTTTATTGAATTCTAACCTAAAATGAGAATGAGCAGATAAAATTGATTATATCTAGTATAATCTAGTATACTTTGATTTAAAATTGAAATAAACTCAAGAAATTTCTCATGTAAGGGTATATTTCCATTATATTCTTCTAGAAATCTTATACCTAATCCAACTGCACTGTAGGCCACTTCATCTGCTGCAATAAATCTTCTGGATATACTCATCGTTACAACAATATCCTTTCTCATACTTTGGCCACATAATTTTATTTCCTATTTGTGTTCTTACAGGCATGTATTTAGTATATCCACTTTCCAAATTTTAATGTTTCCTCCCCAACCTCAACACTAGATTGAAAATGATCCACCAAGTTAACACAAAGAGTAATATAATGGGAGCCACACCATATGATGGAGTGTAGAATAAAAGTATCTTCTTTTATATTTCTTGCATATTAAAACTAAGATGTGGCTTACTAGGTGCCAGTTTTCTTGTACATGGCAGAGAAATAATTAGTTGTAGCTTTTATGAACAACTACAGTATGCTGCTTACTGTTTGGATGTTCTGTTGCAGCTTACTTGAAAAGTTAACTTTATTGCAAGTTTTAGTAATAAAAATATTCTGTTTCTCTCTTGATATTAATGGCTGCTAGGAGAGAAATAAAACACAGTAACAGCAGACAACTCCATTCAAAACAACAGAATATGTTAACTGTGAAAAATATTTAGAAAGCCAAAGAACACTCTTGGACTTGACCTGTCTAAATTCACAATTTACTAAGGGGTTCTAGCTTTTTTCTAAGCAGTTCATATTTTAACACATTTCATATAACTTTTAGTTTATATACCGTACATCATGTCTGAGAAAGCCTAAGAGGAAAAAAAGCAAAGCGGATTAGCTACTTCCATTGTCTGAAATTGAAATCCTAACCAACTTCCACCTCCATGTAAAGCCCTATCTAATGAATGTGTGCCCACATTTTTACAGTTCACATATAACTAGTGCTTAATAGGGCTTGAGTTTAAACTGAAGACAGAGTTTCAGAGATGATGATGATGACGATGATGGCTGCAGTGTCCTCGTTTTCTCAGAATCTACTTTGGACAGGAAAAAGGCCCACCTAACCAGACTCTGGCCTTAAGGAGCAGATGGCATGGAAACCATTGAAAGGCAGTAGACGATAAGGAAATAATCTATCCAGGGAAACCTAGTTTTTCCCTTTCTTTCTTGACAATTCAACTTGTAGAAGCTTTTCCAAGGTGCAGTTTTCAACTGTTTGACTCCCAGGAGTAAACCACCAGGTGACAGTGAAGCTGATTTAAGAAACCCTTTCTGGATTGCAACCCTTACCTTTGCTTTGCTACAGGGATGGGCTGGATCTAGACTGGGTTTTGTTAGATGAATGTCCCTCTGCTTTATTCCTCTTATTTTTAAGATGATGCATTTTGTTCATATGTTGTAACATTACATGCTATACATCTTATGTTTACATGCCTGCAGCTAATGATCCGGAAGGAAGGAAGGAAGGAAGGAAGGAAGGAAGGAAGGAAGGAAGGAAGGGAGGGAGGGAGGGAGGGAGGGAGGAAGGGAGGAAGGAAGGAAGGAAAAAGGAAGGAAGAAAGATTTTCATAGGGTCATTTTACACACAGTTATACCCCACTTCTTGCAGGTGCACAATGAGCTTATGAGCACCTTCCTACTCATATACCTCTATAATTGGCACTCAGAGGTGAACCAGATATTGGACACCAGGATTAGCAGGTTATACTAATTCTCTTTTAAAGCCATCTGTGTATGCCAACAATTCACACATCCTCTATAATATAGAGCCGTGATGGTGAACCTATGGCAGAGGTTCCAGAGGTGGCATGCCAGAGGTGGCATGCAGAGCCCTCTCTGTGGGCATGCGCACTGGCTAGCTACTCTCTTCCGAGTTCCAGTGCTCCAGCATCCAGCGCGCACTTGCATGCACACGCACTTCAGTTTCAGCACTCAGTGCCAAAAAGGTTAGCCATCACTGATATAGAGTATCTAGGGTGATCAGTAGTGGGTTCCTCCCGGTTCGGTCCGGCCCGAGCCGGTAGCGGTGACGATATGACATCACTGAACAGGTTCTGCCCCCCCCGCACCCACCCACCCACCCCCACACCTCCCCCCGCGTTATTCTTACCTTTTATTTGGCCCCACCCCCAATCTGCCTCCTGAGTCCCAGCTCATGGCTAGAGGGAAAAAAACTGTTTAAACTCTTGCCGCGGGGTTTCAAAGGGCCACCCTATAGCTGATCAGTGTTAAAGAAAACAAATGAGTAGACCAGTGCCTGCAAAAATACATGAGTAGATCAGTGCCTGCAAAAATAAATGGGTAGACCAGTGCCTGCAAAAAATAAATGGGTAGATCGGTACAGCTCTGCAAGCAGTTAAAAGCCTGGTAGACCGGTACCTCTGCTAAATCCTAAATAAGTGTCACATGACCATCAAGCCATGCCCACAAAATAAGCCACGCCCACAGAACCGATAGTAGTAAAAAAATTTAGAACCCACCCCTGAGGGTGATACTCTATACTTTAACTATGTATGAAGAAGGGCTTTCTTTTACATGAGTTGAATTTTTCATTGTCTAGCTTTGCAAGAGGAGTTCAGGTACTCATACTTTTAAGAAAAGAAGAAAAAACATAGTCATGATTATTTTCCCCAACTATGCATAATTTTATGCACTATTGTCTCCACACCTATACCTACGTTCTTCCAAGACAAAAAGTCATCATCCTTTTATACATCTTCTCTAGTTCTGCCATGGTTCTTTTTTCCAATTCCTATTGCACCATTTTTCTGGACAAAAAAAAAAAAAAAGTAGCCTTAAACATTTTAAAAAAACGCTCTTAATTCACTGCAGTAAATGGCTTAAACTTACGTATGAAAGGTTATAGGTCTCCTTTTAAGATTTCCCTTCTTATTTGTAAGTCTGTTTTCTGTGCCAGTCATGCCTAGGAAAGCTTTACATAACTAGGAGCCTATAATTGAAAGCACAGCTCCCTAACATCTGAACCAGATGGGCCTTTGGAACAAACAGCGGTACAGAAAGGAATCAGATTTGCATCAAATTATGTGAAACAATAATCGCTAGTCTGTTTTGATGTGCTTTGATGTGTTCTTTCGCCTGTGAACTAGGACTAAAGAGAAAGCCCAGGATTAGAAAAAGAGAAGATGAAGTTGGTTGCAATTAGCTAATGAGAACCTTACATCCCCAGCATGCCTAAAAGGTAACATTAAAAAAAAAAAAAAAGTAAATAGGCCAGCAATGAAAAAAAAAAACGGTCCAAAAATGATGATTGGTTAAGGAAAGCAGCTGTCTGACTAACAGCAAAGGAATGTACAGTCAGCTTTTATCAGGACTGACTGTATCAACCCTTTAAGTGCAGGCCTTTTTCTTCAGATATTTACCTTTGTCACATACATTTTCTCCTTCCAACAAAAGATGTTTGACAATCTTATTAGCTAATTTGTTAGGTGCCAGTGTCCTTCAAAGGTAGACATTTAAAGGATGGCCGTGATATGAGAAGCTGGGGCCATTTCCAGTAGAGGGTGGAGGCAGGCAGAGGAATTCATACTTCTTTGTTAAAAGCCCACTATTGTTACTGCCCCTTAACGCACACATTTCAGCCCCCATCGCGTGCCATGCTACATTTTGGAATATCATGCCACTGAGGCAGTGCGACTTTTGAGAGCCCTCCTTATGTTTCCTTTGTGAAGTTCTGCCGTTATTTTGACTGCCTGCCCAGACTTGTAAATGTCATTTAAGAACAAAGATCTCAAGTCTGAACATCTATTTTAGTGATTGTACTGCTGTTCTTATTGAATGTTATTTTTATTATGATCTTAGAGTTTTTGAGTGTTAGAAGGGCTTTCTAAGCTATTTAGCAAAAAATGGTTCATATTCAGATATATTTTTATGACTGTTCCATACATTTTCCATTCTAAAAACTGTGGTGGCTCAGGATATTAGAATGCAGTATTGCAGGCTAATTCTGTCCACTGCCAGGAGTTCGATCCTCACCGTCTCAAGGTTGACTCAGCCTTCCATCCTTCTGAGATTGGTAAAATGAGTAGCCAGAGGCTTAGGGTCAATAAGCTGATTTTGTAAACCACTTAGAGCAGTACTGGGGTTCAATTTCGTTCACTACCGGTTCGCTCGTGGGCACATGTGTGCGCATACTACACTGCTGGGCATGTGCAGAAGCTTCTGCGCATGTGCAGAGACGTCCAGGAGGGTAGGCAGAGCCTCCCACCACCGCCACTACCGGACTGCCTGATCCAGGGTGAACCGGTAGCAACCCACCACTGACTTAGAAAAAGCTCTAAGCACCGTGAGTCAGTATATAAGTAAGTCTAAGTGTTATTGCTATTGCTAAAATGTAGAATGATATGCCTATTGCAATTTATATAGTTGTCAGTACTGTTTGTCAATCTCTTTCAACCAAAAAGGTATCTACCATTTGCAAATTATCTGTCCAACCCACTATCATGATTAGGTGGATGTCCGGCAAATCAACAACAAAGGCAGTTTTCATTCCAAATAAAAACAAGGAGTTTTCCATCATAGAAAGATGTTTCTTCCTCTTGTCATTATGTATTTCAGGTTGGAAGTGATAATTATGTAGAGAATAGTTAGTAGTCCCATTAATGAACTAGCCCTTCCTTTAAGATTCCAAATAGTTGGATTTAGCTCAACCATTTAATAGTCTATTAAGATGCTGTTTTATCTTGACTTTGCCGATATTTATTTCCTCAAGTTGATAGTTTCTGAATGCGTTGGACTCTTATGTGAGTTAGGATTACAGAAGACTGACGTCCAACACATTTGGAAGATGTACTAAAGGATGGTTGTGGAGGAATGTGTGTTCAAAGTGCAACATGGCTTATACATTAAAACAGACTGAAAGATGACCCGATGAAGAGAAAGATAGATGGTCAAAAAGAGACTACTGGAATCCATGTCAACCAAATTGTCTCATAGTCAAACTAATAGGCAGACAGGAATTTGGTCAGACTATGGTCAGACTAATAGGCAGACAGTGAAGGCACTTTAATACAGACCAGCCCTCTAGCAACTCTGAAAGAGAGGGACCGAGTAACAAGTCATTTGACTGGAAGGCAGTCTGGAAGATAGAGCTTGCTTGAATCAGATGGACTGTCTCAAACAATTTGACAAAGATTTCTAATTCAGATCTTTTGGGATATGTGATTGACTGGCTTGGTGCTAGAAGCATACTACAGTTTAGAAGGTTTAGCAAGGTTCTAAGCCAATTTGCTTGATTTTCACTCTTGCTTACTGTGAAGGAGAAGGGAGGGCGGAAATATCCATGTAGTTTCAAAGTTCTTCCCACTGTGAAAGTCTCAGACTTTGTATTCCCATCCCTGAGTCCTGTGCCAGCCAGTCAGATCTTGTAGTCTCATGACGGTAGCAGGACCATGAAGTCATGGTGCCATGTTCTGAGAAAAGCTGCATGACTGTTGTTGGTTGGGAACTTCTACATGGGACCTATCACTAGGTACTGTGGAAATTAGCTATCCTTGGGGTACCTGTAAGATATTTGGGTATCATCTTGCTTGGTATGTATATATGATTTTTATATTATGCTTTCCAATCTGTTTGCTTGAGCTAATACACTGTTTCCCCCAAAATAAGACATCCCCTGATAATAAGCCCAATCGGGCTTTTGAACGCATGGCAATAAGGCCAAGTGCTTATTTCAAGGTTCAAAAAAATATAAGACAGGGTCTTATTTTCGGGGAAACACAGTAATAAAATCCCTTTATTTATTTACTGGTGTGCTTATTGTCCCTGAATTCAAAAGAACCAATTTCCTGGGCACCTGATCATTGCCCTGACACTTGACAAAACACAAAGGAGCCATTTTAACTTGCCCTCTATGGCAATAGTCATTTATGAATAGAAAGATTTATCCCCTCCTTTTCTTAACAAGTTGAGAAACAGAAAAAGCAGCTATGGGGTGGGGAGATCATGTATGGAGAGAGCTGTCAGGTCAATGATTTAAGGCATCCCCTTGATGGCAGAGTAATATTAAATCATAGGAATAGTAGTGAGTAGTGTGCATATGGACATGACCTTGGAGCTCTCAGGATTTCTAATCTTCACTTCAATTTAAAAATGCTTGTGAGGAGAAGCAAGACTGGGGATTGGGTCCCAAGCTTCCTCCAGTAGAAGAAACTTTCCTTTGCAAGATCCAATCTGGGTCCATCACAGGGACCAGAGGTTTAGTCTTCTGAGCTTTCAGCTTTGTTCTGGAGCCCATCCTCAGCAGTGGTGGAATTAAAATTTTTTTACTACTGGTTCTGTGGGTGTGGCTTGGTGGGCGTGGAAGGGGAAGAAAACTGTAAAATCTCCATTCCCTCCCCACTCCAGGGGAAGGTTACTGCAAAATTCCCATTTCCTCCCGATCAGCTGGGACTCGGGAGACAGAGAATAGATGGGGGCGGAGCCAGTCAGAGGTGGTATTTACCGGTTCTCCGAACTACTCAAAATTTCCGCTACCGGTTCTCCAGAACTGGTCAGAACCTGCTGAATACCACCTCTGATCCTCAGGGAACTTCTCTTTAGCAGAATGTGTGTTTTGGGTATTCCATATTTACATGGTGCCTGGTTGTGTGTGGCTTTTTAGTTGTTCATTTGGGTTTTGATGGCCAGCTATTAAGTCATTGGCTATTGTTTCCTTGTACTGCCAAGCCCTCCTAAGTACTTAATAAACTGGTGTTAAATTAGCACTCCTGTTGATTGACAAGGGGCTCATTTCCGAGACTTCAATCATTTCCCTGGCTATTTTTGTCCCTGTTTGGCCAACAATCTTAGTAGCTGCAAAATTGAATGTACGTCCTTGTTCATAAATGTGAAGCTACCAATGAGTTTGGATCTCCTTGTCTGATCGCTTGCTTGTGTTCTTGCAATCTGGTGGTTAGCTTCCTCCCCATCTGTCCTACATAGTCACACGTGTAACCCTTGCAGGGGATCCTGTAGATTACATAAAAATATCTCCTACCTTCAAGTGATCTTTGCAATGCATGATGTGTCCTCTCCAAGAAGCTTTCCTTTGTCAGTATAAATACCTTTGGATCAGGGGTTCTATTCAGCAGGTTCTGACAGGTTTTGGAGAACCAATAGCAGAAATTTTAAGTAGTTTGGAGAACCGGCAAATACCACCTCTGGCTGGCCCCAGAGTGGGGTGGGAATGGAGATTTTGCAGTATCCTTCCCCTGTCACACCCACCAAGCCACACCATGCCCACCAAGCCACGCCCACAGAACCGGTAGTAAAAAAAAATTGAATTCCACCACTGCTTTGGATATTAAATGTGTATTGTTAAGTCCTTTCCAAACACCAGTTAATGGTGCCTGGGGAACATATTAGCCTCCACCTAGTTCTTTTAATTGATTTATGTTTTATCTTATTTTTGCTGTCCAGAGTTCCATGGTGACTATATACAGTATGTGGTGTAAATAAGTAAATCGTTTATTACCATTTTATCCCTACCAAATTCTGCCAACAGATATTTCCACAACAATCTCTAGCTTTTCACTAATGGATTTTGGCAGAAAATATAAGGCAAAAATTTCAAATTATCCTTAGATATTAGATTGAATAGGCTGATGTTCCATTTTAAGTGAAATATAATTCATCTTCATGGGATTAAATTTGTTTTCCATCTCAGTGAGATGCAACGATTTATAAAGCTAATTCCCAATTCCTTCCTCTGTTGCTAAAACTTTTCATTTTGGGGATGAACTTTTGATCATACTGTTGTATTTTAGTAGCTTTCTAAGCTCCAAAGTGGAATGAAGATTACTGTGACATTTTCCTCTTGCCTCAAGGAGTTTATCTGCCTGAAATCTTCCATGAGCATTTGATGCTATGAAGGAACAAGAATAATTTTAAAGCTGGGTAATTATTTTACCAAAGCTCCATTAAACCATTCCATATTTACAAACTAGAGATTAATTTCTTGCCTTTTACAGCCTATTATCTATCAAGCTTTGTAGAAGTGCACAAGGATTAGTTTAAAAACTGCATTTTTTTTCCAGCCCTGCCTTATAGGATATTTAACTTGCATAGCAAAGTTCATTAAATATAATGCCAGAGAGTTTTTCCTTTTGGGACACTCCTTCTGTCTATTAAACTGAGAAACCAAGCCTGCTTTGGATTCATTCCAATCAAATGAAGTGTGTGTGTGTGTTTGTGTGTGTGTGTGTTTACACACACTCTTCCTAACAACATGCACTGTTACCTCCCAAGAGCAGAACGCACAGAATGAAGCAGATGTGATCTTTATTTGAGTAAGTTTACCAAGCAAACATTTGAAAGAGTGTGTGGAGGACATATATGTGACAGCAAATATTTCATATCTTACAAAGTTCTTCCCTAGTTGATAGTGAACATTTAGTGGACATGGAAATTAGTCAAGTTCCTCTTTGTCCTGGTACATTTTTTATCCTTATTAAATTAGCACCTCAGGGACTCAAGTGGTTCCCCAAACCATCTGTTAAATACAAGGAGGAGACATTATAAAAGGCTGCTTTATTCTACAACATGATTACATTGTGAGTGGGAAGGGAATAATAATGCATTTAGCGTGAACTCTTTGGACCTCCTGTAATTCTGTCAGTCAAATAAAAGAATGCTAGAGACTCTTTCCCCAAAAACGTTTAGCTTGTTTCACTGTTGTTTCCACTTAGAATCAGAAAAATGTAACCCTGGGCTGATGGTTTATGGCCATGTAAAAGTATGTGGGGTCACCACACCCAGGATTCCTCACCCAAAATGAAGACTTGGAGGGGAGGGGAGGAAAGAAAGAAAGAGTGAGAGAAAGAGAGAGAGAGAGAGAGGGAGGGAGGGACGGAGGGACGGAGGGAGAAAGAAAGAAAGAAAGAAAGAAAGAAAGAAAGAAAGAAAGAAAGAAAGAAAGAGGAGGGAAGGAAGGAAGGAAGGAAGGAAGGAAGGAAGGAAGGAAGGAAGGAAGGAAGGAAGGAAGGAGCCAGCATTTTCAAGGTACTTTATTTGAAGGAGGTAGTGTTCCTTTCACACCTTCAAATTCTGATTTTAACATGGTTTTGTAGCTTGTTGTGGGGAGAAAATCTGACAAGCTTCCTTCTGAGCAATAACCTGTGACTGTAAATGTTGCCAAAAACAACTTGCATCTAACAGAAGGAATCCTCTTGATTCTTTTTGTACTCAGGTTTTTGGGTATGCTACCTCTGCTCAGATAACAAATTAGGAAACATCAGGAATCCTTAAAGAAGAGTCGTAAACCTATTCCTCTTGAGTCATCTGCAATAGAATCCCATTTTGAAAATGGGATTCCGCCATGAATTTTGTCTGTTTGAACTGTCTCCAGCAGGTGCATAAAAATCTTGCCTTGAAAGATGGGGTGAGAATTTGGCCACTGAGTTTTATAAAACTTCCAAGTATTCATTTACTACAAAAAACAGATGTTACAGAACAAACTTCCTAGAAAAAAAAAAACTTCACTCTTTGGATAGAATGTAGTAAGCAGCCAGATTTCACTTTTCATAAAAATGACTGATGGAGAGTTGATTTTTGCTAGCACTTTCTTCCTGATTTATATTCAGAATTTCTTCCCAGCTATGCAGTCTCCACAGCCCAATTTTTACGGTTAAATATAGTTGAACTCTTGTTAGAGGATAGAGTACTAAGATCTTGAGAGAAACTACCACAGTGAATTGGATTATGATCAGCTTTATATATTTCAGGATATGCAAGAGTTCCATGGTAACATATGTACTTTGCATGAAAAAGATCTCTATATCTGCAGTTATGAGAATGCAAATACTGTGTGTGTGTGTGAAATCTCTTTTCACATCTCTAAATCTGCCAAACGTTGAACGATGCTCTAGATTAGAAGGACAAATAATCTGACCTCTTACAACCCATCTTTCTAAACTTTTTATGAACTTTTATTGAACTGATTTTGCATGAGAATTTCCAAATATCCAGCATTAGTATCGCAGATGGAGAATATAAATAGGAATGTGTAAAATACTTAAGAGTTTAAAATGTCTGAGTGCATTGAATGAAACACAGGTAGTCTTTGCAATTAGGAGCAGAGTTTCAATCATAAGTCATGTTGATTATAAATTGAGCACACACATGACCGAACCTGATTTTACTACTGTTTTTAATGATGATTATTAAGCAAAACACACAATTGTAAAACTAAATCCATTCTCCCCAATGAGCATTTCCCTCCCCCAAAAAAACTGTAAAAAAAACAACATTGCAAATCACAGTTACATGACTGCAGAATGCTGCACTCAGTTGTAAATATGAGTCAGTCACCAAATATCCAAACTGCAGTTATATATTTATGGGGGCAGCACACAACATTTTACAACAGCTAGAAGTCCTATATGGGTCATAAAGCACCCTTTCCAAGGTTGTTGTAACACCAAATAATCATTAAACAATATAAGTCAAGGACTCCCTGCACTAGTTTTGGAACAAGGCATAATGGTTTTGTTCTGAACGCAAGACCAAAATTACTATTTTGAGTAAAATCCTAACAGTCTTAGGTCCTGTGAGTGGCTTGCTGCTTATTGCCTCTATTGCATTTTAATTTTTCCAGCAAAATCAGCAAACTGGTGGGGACTAATTCTATTGTGTTGTTATTGGCTGAAAGTGGGAGGGGTGATGATGGGGTGGAGATAAGTGAGAGGTAGCCTTTATTTAAGCAGATGGCCAGATGGGGTACTGCTATTGCTGCAAAGCTCTAATCACTGACTCAATCATTGGAGACAGGGTTTTGCATCTGCATCCAGAGACCATTGTGGATGAGTGATCCTAAGTAAAGTAACTCATGTCTCCACAGTCCAATTTTTTACGGTTAAATATAGTTGAACTCTTGTTAGAGGATAGAGTACTAAAATCTTGAGAGAAACTACCACAGTGGGTTGGATTATGATCAGCTTTATATATTTCAGGATATGCAAGAGTTCCATGGTAACATATGTACTTTGCATGAAAAAGATCTCTATCTGCAGTTATGAGAAGTGCTTTTTCAGGAGGCAACTGGACTTTCTTGTTTTTTCTTTGAAGACGTTTCACTTCTCATCCAAGCAGCTTTTTCAGCTCTGACTGGATGGTGGTGAATGGAAGGATTCATATTCCTTGCAGACAGCTGGTCGGTTGCATTCTTTTATAGAGTCATTAAGGCCACTTGCAGGTTTATCTGTGTCATCAGGGTCATCTAGGTAGTGCAAATGGGTGTGGAGCTTCTTGGAACTGTCTGAAAGGACTGTGTTGTAGACTGGAGATAGATGATATCATATCTCTCCTCCTCTGTTGAGAGACGGCTGTTCACGTTTAACATAGATGGCCTCTTTGACCCCTCTTTCAACCCAGAGGTCCTCTCTGTCCAAAATGTGAACTTTGCTGTCTTCAAAAGAGTGGCTTTTCTCTTTTAAATGCAGATGGACTGCTGAATTTGGGTCTGATGGGTTTGTTCTCCTATGTTATTTTCTAATATTCTAATATCCCTTTTTACTTACTCTTTTCATGCATTCAAATTATGTTTATACCTTTACCTGTTATCTTATATATGCTTGACAAACTTATGATTATGTTGTGCCATGCGTTTATGAAGTGGTTGTATTGATGACACAGATAAACCTCCGTGTGGCCTTAACAACTTGTTAAATGAATGCAAATGAATGCAAGGAGTATAAATCCTTCCATTCCCCACCATCCAAGCTGAAGAAGCTTCTTGGATGAGAAGTCAAACATCTTCAAAGAAAAAACAGAAAGTCCAATTGCTTCTTGAAAAAGCACTTTAGTACAACCATGACTTGGATGACTGAGAATCTCCATAGAACTCCTGTTCCCATGCACTTTTTAAATTGTATCTTTCAGATGTGAAGCAAGTCTAAATGAATCTCTTATCCAGTATCTTGCATGAGCCCTTTATTCACACTATAATGTAAAGACAGTCATACAGGGAAAACTTTACAGAGCTTACTTATAGGTAATGCTACTGAAGCAAATGAAGCAACTCAGTTTCCATCTGACTATCTTAAATCCTTTTGATTTCAAGTCGTCTAGCTTGATCATCAGGGGTTAAACAATTTGGAACACGTGTTACATGGTTTGGTGGACCTCATTCTTCATGTTTTCATTCATACACATATCTTCATGAGAATTCTGAACTTGGATTTGAAAAACAGGCTTGGCCAAATTACAGCTCACTTTTGATGTGTATTCTCTCAAGGCATAAACATTTTGAAATTATCTGTGTTGCCTCTTCTGGCTTTAACTTCATCTAGTCAGGAGGATAGATGACTCATCTTAGCTCATTTTCTTCTTATGATTTCTTAACTTCCGTTCAGTATTTAGCCCAAAGGCAAGCGTTATTTCTTATCTTCCACCTATGCTTATAGTTAAGTTGTCTGGCCATAGTGATATCTGCCTGATTTTTTTTTTAAAAAACCCATAGTTTGTGGTTTATGTTCCCCCACCTTTTCTCTTTTACAAGATCATAGTTTTGCTGCATAAGAAGCCAGATGAGCTCGGCAAAATACTCATTCTGCTCCTTTTGTATCAGTGCAGATAAATAACATCCAAAATTGCTTTCTCCAACTGGGCACCCTCCAGATGTGTTGGAATTGCAACTCCCAGCATTGCCATCAAACATGACCTTTGACCATCCAGGCTGGGTGAAGTCACAACATATCTGAAGGGTGTGAAAGTCTGCTCAAGCATAAACTCATCCTGGAATGCAGCCACCCCTGCAATCTGTTTCTCTTCAGTATATTCAAGCTATGGGTGATCTTGCTATCGTCTCACAGGAAATCCATTTCTAAGCTCTGAAATTTCAAGTCATCTTGAAATTCTCCCATCACGCCAGGAAATATTTAAAGAGCATCATGGGAGTGGAATTGATTTGCAGTTCTATATAACTAAAAATGCATGGTGTTTAGATTTAAGAAAGGAAAATAATATATGGTTTTTTAAAATCCAAAAACCTGGCAAAATAAAAATATGCCACTCAGACAGTGGCTCAAAGGAACTTGATAATCCAAAGACTGTAAAAGGCAATGCCTTGGGTTAAACTCATTAATTTGGGCATTAAGAGCCTTTGTAATATGCCAATCTGATCTTATATTTGGGAAGTTAGTTGCAGCAAAATATAAAAATGTAATTTTTCAAAATGTACCAGAAAATAAACCATTGCATTTTCTGATAAAGAGAACACCTATTTAATACAGTTATGTTGATCAGTTAAATAAGAATATTTCAGACAGTTTCTAGGTAAAAAGATTGTTGCCTTTTCACAATGCTGTTCTTGGAATGGACTGTTTCCAGTTAGCAAAGAACATGTTTGAATGATGCCCATGTCAGCTGTGCTTTCTTTTCACTTCACTGGATTTCTGCTGTAGGAATTACATTCGTCCTATATAGAGAGGTACTGTGAAAGAATAGATAAATGTAATAATAAAATAAATGGCAATTAATTATTTAATCCTGTAATTAACGCATGTTCCTGAAGAAATTGCTGGAATAATTTCTTTACCCTAGTTAGAATGCTTTTTGTTAAATATTGAGAAGTAAAAAAAAAAAAAATTCACACTGTCCAAATGAATTGATAAGGTCTTGGAAAAATTAACTTTGGTCAATGTTTCAGTCTTCTGTACTTCAGTATAAACTACAATCCAAAACCTGTTCTCTTTTTGTTGTTGTTGCTTGCTTAATATATCTCTACTTGTTTCTTTACAATACTTTTACACTGTTCAGCAGCCCATGTTCTCTGGCTAACTTACTGTAAGCATTCAAAATAATAAAAAGAAATACAATGCCAACATAGAATAAACCCAGGGAACTAGAATAAACCCAGGGAAAACATAAATTCAAAATAAACCCAATAATAGAAGACAGTAAGTGGACATAAATGAATAACATTTCAAGACTGACAAGTCTGCATTTCAACATCAGTCAGTGGCATTCAATACTACCCCTTTGCCTTCTCTAGCAATAATGTCCTGCAATTCATTTGTCAGGTATGTGAAAAGCTCTTTTTGTCATGTCTTAATGACTTACAAGAGGTGGTGAGGGTAGCCAGGAAAGATTTCACCCATGCTGTCATCTGCCTGCTGCCTGAAATGCTACAGTCCAGGAACACTTTTATCAGATGACAAGTAGTTTGTCAAGAGAATGTCTCCATTCTAAATAGATTAAGTAGGATGAATGTTTGATTAGCTGTAGAAGTGGTCTGGTAGAGAGAGAACTCTGTGTGTGTGTGTGTGAGTGTGTGTGTGGGTGGGTGTGTGTTCAGGCATGTATCTCCCAGACTCAACAATTCTTATTAAGTCACTCACTGTTCGAGAGAATCACATAAGCGTTTTGCAGCTTCAGGCTTCTCTTAAAATGGTCTTGTTTGCTTCCAGAAGGTTCAACACCTAACCAGTACCCAGGTTAAGATGTTACCTAGTTGAGTACTGAAATGTCTGCAATCAAATAACCAACATCAGAGAGCATGAAGAAACTTCACAGTTTGGTCCTGAGTGACAGATATTCTCTTCTATTTTAATGATTATCCAAACTTTGTATGATACTGTTCTTTCTGACCTTTTTCATAAATGAGTGAGAATATATTTTTAATATGTTATGGATATTTAGCATGGCTATTTTAAAACCATGTACCATAGTAATTCTAATATAAAAGAAAAGCTATTCCGTTATCAATTTTGGAGCTTTCATGAGACAATTTTGACAGTAAAATTTATGTATACGTAGCAGTGGTGGGTTTCAAATTTTTTTACTACTAGTTCTGTGGGTATGGCTTGGTGGGCATGGCTTGGTGGGTGTGGCGGGGAAGTCAGAGATGGTATTGACCGGT
Source organism: Pantherophis guttatus (assembly GCF_059756535.1). Taxonomy (NCBI): domain Eukaryota; kingdom Metazoa; phylum Chordata; class Lepidosauria; order Squamata; family Colubridae; genus Pantherophis; species Pantherophis guttatus. Next base: position 25,138,723 of record NC_142069.1, on the reverse strand, counting down.
TCTCCGAACTACTCAAAATGTCTGCTACCGATTCTCTAGAACTCGTCAGAACCTGCTGAAACCCACCTCTGATACGTAGGCCTTGCCAGAGATGATATAGTATTAACCATCAAAAACAGTTGTAATCAGAAAACAAAATGTGTAAATTGGTACCAGGACGAGATCTTTAATCTCAGTTTTATTGCAGAGCCACTTCTTAGTTAGTTTATACTAAGAAAGCACTAACATATTGAAACCACTTAACTATCTAATTGGTGACAGAAAGGGAAATAAAATAAAAGCAATTAAAGACACTGAGCTTATCAGCTAGAAAACTAACTACCCAGATTCGAGGTGTGAGCTTACTTGCTCCAGATTCTGCCCACCTAGCAGTATGAAAGCATGCAAAGGTGAGTAGATAAATAGGTACCACTTTGGTGGGAAGGTAACAATGTTCTGTGCACCTCGGTGTATAGTCATGCTGGCTACATGACCACAGTAATGTCTTTGAACAATGCTGGCTCCCTTGGCTAAGAAACAGAAATGAGCACTGCCCCCTAGAAAGACTGGACAGGGAAACCTTTACCTTTATCTAACTTTATCTAATTTTTTATAAAGTAGAATCAGTAAGTGTAAAGTCATTGTAATAAGCTCAAATATAACACAGTTATAAAATACTTTGGTAAGTCCTTTGCCTCCTTCACAAGGATTCATAAAGCTAAAATTTTATTCCTGATCTCCTTTCAGGGAAGCTGAGATAGAGACAAAGCCAAGTTATTGTAATTTAAAAGTGCCTGAAAATTCTGTTTGGTGGTATTCTTGATTCTTTTTGGTGGTATTTTTGATATTGTTCGGTGTTATTCTTGATATTGGTATTCCTTATTGTTCAAAGTGGCAAGGATTGTTGCTGCTGTGGCACAATTTGCGTTATGCAACTTCCATGACTATGAATCCTTCTTGGTTGCCTCCATATCTCAATCAGAAAAAACTGAGTTGGGTGAAGTCTTTCTTCCTTTGAGAATAATTGAAGCCTGGAAAATCAAAGAAGTTACAGATCTCCAGACCGAAAGTTACAGATCTCCAGACTGATAATTGAACCGTGAAAGTCACAGCCCACACAGACATCCCTCAGCCATCTCTTCACTAAAACAGGGAAGAACCACACATTCCATCCATGAGAATTTCAGGAAAAACATATTTTTCATTGAGAGACATTATGAACACAAATTCTCTTTCATCTGACTGAATGATTCAAAGAACAGAGGAAAAACGGGATTATTTCAAAGGATTGGACAGCAGCCATCCATCTTTTTATTTTTTTTCAAGAATGCCTTTAGGGTTTAAGGAGTGCTGATTAAGCATTCTTTAAGATAGACTTGCAGGAGGCCAGTTCATTGATATTATTTTTAATTCAATTTAGCTGGGCCACAAAGCCTGGAAAAAGCAAAAGGAGCTACTTCAGGCAGTGTTGCCACAGGTAACACACTACCTATCCCTACTTACTGTACTATGTGAACATCTAACTGGTTTTCCATATGGAGGTTTACAATTCTTGTTAAAGCGCGTATCCTGAAACCCTTCTATGTAGCATAGTATGATCAAATTTAAGAGATGTGTAAATGACTCACAATAGACTTCATAACATTTTGGAGAATGTACAGGCTTCAACCATTTCAAATGCACTTTTTAATGGAATGGGACCTTCAGACTCATACGCTTGGCCTTGCCTCCTTCTCCTCCAGGCTTGTAGAGTTGTAGTCCTGCCTTAGACCCAAAGCCAACTGGGTGACTCACTTTCTTTTGGCCCTTGAAAGACGCAGTGCAAACTATTTCCAAACATGTCTATGGAGATTCTCAAACATCCAGGTCATGGTTGTTCCAAAGCAGTGGTGAAATCTAAAATTTGTTACTACCGATTCTGTGGGCGTGGCTTGGTGGGGGGGGTGTATTGTGACTAGGTGGGTGTGGCCATTTTTTTTTCTTTTAAAAGCATTTTTTCTACAACCTCTTTGGCCATTTTTTCTACAATCTCTTCGTCAACCCTTTGACGATCCCAGCTGAGCCGCACGATCATCAGAGACTTTTTTTTTTACTTTTAAAAACATTTTTTTCAGCCAAAGAGGTTGTAGAAAAAATGCTTTTAAAAATTAAAAGAAAAAGCCTCTGATGATTGTGCGGCTCAGCTGGGCATGGGGGGGGGGCAGGGATTTTTGCTACCGGTTCTCCGAACCACCCATCTCCATTGCTACCGGATCGCGTGATCCGGTCCAAACCGGGAGCATTTCACCCCTGTTCTAAAGGTGCTTTTTCAAGAGGCAACTGGACTTTCTGTTTTTTTCTTTGAAGATGTTTCACTTCTCATCTAAGAAGCTCCTTCAGCTCTAACTGGATAGTGGAGAATGGAAGGATTTCTACTCCTCGCAGACAATTGGACATTTGCTAAAAGAATGCCAATGACCAGCTGTCTGCTAGGAGTATAAATCCTTCCATTCCAGTCAGAGCTGAAAAAGCTTCTTGGACGAGAAGCAAAACATCTTCAAAAGAAAAAAAGTCCAGTTGCCTTTTGAAAAAGCACCTTTGGGATATTTCCAAACATGTTGCCAAGAAAGCAGCAGGGACTTATCCAGGCAGTCACCAAGAATCAAGACTGATCCAAAGGTACCCCTCCCTTCCCCATCAAAAGGGGGTGGGTAAGTCTAAAGACTTGGTGGTTTTGAGACATGAATGGGGCCCTTGAATAGAAACAGCACTATTTCCTGGTACTCCTGTATAAACTTTGGAAAGCAATGTAATGGTCTTCCCAGCTGAGAAGTTCAACTATTATGAATGATTATCTGCATATTCTCTTCTCTGGCTTTCTCTTGCCCTCTTGAGATACTTATTCTAAATAAAAACAAGAAGAAAGAAAGAAAAAGATTGTCTTCTGTCTTCCAAAGAGTGGAAAGGAATTCAAAATGAGCTCCACAGACTGTTATCATTTTGAACTGGTAAATTATAAATAACTGCAGAGTGTTAGAGGAGGCAAATGAAAAGTGTTGTGTTTATTATTCAGTATGATTTAAGAGTACAACAGTAAGAAATCTGGTTTTCAATGAAACTGAATTGTCTAACTTCTTGACCACACAAGGAGAAATTCCAGACTAGAATGGAGATTGAAGACTCAATGTGCCTCTTTTCCCGGAACATATTTAAGAAAACTAATCTCTACTGAAAGTCAATGAATTTAATTTGAGATAAAACTAATATAGGGGAATCTCTGTGTATCACTCTGTGTATATGTTTTTAAAAAATCCATCTGAGCCAGGGGTGAAATCCAGCAGGTTCTGGAGAGCTGGTAGCGGAAATTTTGAGTAGTTTGGAGAACTGGCAAATACCACCTCTGGCTGGCCCCAGAGTGGGGTGGGAATGGAGATTTTGCAATATCCTTCCCCCAGGAGTGGGGTGGGAATGGGGATTTTGCAGTATCCTTTCCCTGCCATGCCCACCAAGCCATGCCTACCAAGCTACACCACGCCCACCAAGCCACGCCTACATAACCAATAGTAAAAAAATTTGGATTTCACCACTGATCTGAGCACACAGATATCCTTGGACAATGGAATAAATGAGTTTGACTGAAATTGTGATTTCTAGGGTCACAAATGGTGAGAATCTCTGTATCACTGTGTGCTCAGATGGATTTTTTTAAACAGATAATTCTGTTTCGAGGAAGAAGTCGCCCAAATGCCAAAAAAAATATGGCATAGACTTGTTTCCCTCAATTGAAATCATGGAAACATGGTCCACAAGAACAAACTCAATTTTTTCTCATTGGAGTTCCCAGTTTAAGAAGAGATTGTTGCTGTTGCCTGTCTCTTTAAGTTTCATTTAGGCACGTAGCGAATGGCCCCACGTTACAGTGATATCTTCTCACACCAATCAATCGGAAGCAAATTTCAGGGCCCTTGGGGCCAGAGGATAGAATCCTATCTCTATTTCCAGAACCGCAAAGAGAGAAAGTCGGAGGGAGAAAACACACCAAAAGGAGGGGAAAAAAAGGATGTGTTGCATCAGTGAACCACAACTTAAGGTTCAGTGAAATGCAGAAATGCTATCCACCATAAGCCAAGAACCCAAACTGTAATTCTATTACAATTACAAGCCACAGAAAGGGTGGGAGAGAAGCAAGGAACAACCTAACTCACAGAGGAAGAAAGAAGTGGATATAAGGAGGCTTATAAAAGTCTTGCATGGAGATTTTAAAACGCTATTTAAAAACCTGTTTCTCTTCCAGAAAATAGATATGGTAGCCTAACAATCAACACCAAGGAAGCCGGGCTTCCGTTTCCTCTCCTATTTTTCTTAACTGTGACTGGATTTCATCTCATTTATCAGAAGGAAAGGTCTGCAAGCTTTATTTACATGTTACAGGAAGATTATAAATAGCTGAGTTTGGAGCAGGGCTCCTGATGCAGCATTACAAGAATGACAACAATAACAATCCAGGCGACCAGCTCACTTTTCTATTGGGTAATACTTTGTGGCCATTTACTAAGCATGACCTCATGCTACGACCACTTTGCCGAACATTGCCGATAAAGGCAAAGAATGCTGAGCTTTGGTTCCTAAATAACATTTTGCTCCAGTGTGGCGTTCCAATTAGCTGCTTATTTTGTCCTTTTTCAACTTTAAATAAGGTGTACTGGCCCGAAAAAAAATGAATTTGTAACCATGCAATGTATAGGAATTTTAAAATCAGGGATGTTCAGAAGTGCTTGGATATTTTAGGCTGATCTTACCAGACACTTTATGTTTCCATCGAAATATTTTCAGTCTTTCAGATAAGAACTTATACTCAAATAATATTTAAATAAATTTGTGTCGAGTAAATCTGTGTTGAGTTTAAACATGTTTGGGACAAACATATGTCCATCATCCAGAGGTGGGTTTCAGCAGGTTCTGACCAGTTCTGGAGAACCAGTAGCGGAAATTTTGAGTAGTTCGGAGAACCGGTAGTAAAAAATTCTGACTGGCCTGCCTCATCTATTCTCTGCCTCCCAATTCCCAGCTGATCAGGAGGAAATGGGGATTTTGCAGTAACCTTCCCCTGGAGTAGGGTGGGAATGGAGATTTTACAGTATCCTTCGCCTGCCACACCCACCCAGCTACGCCCACCAAGCCATGCCACACCCACCAAGCCAAAGAACTAGTAGTAAAAATTTTTGAAACCCACCACTGCCATCATCTGACAAAAATTAAACTAAAAAAATAGTAAAATGATGAATAAATAAGAAAATAAAAACAAACAAAAAAACCCATTGAAATGTAAACTTAATGGACTACTAGGATTTTTTCTGCCATCAGTTTTTTTCTATGTTTCTGTGTTTTATTTGATGGTAACCTAATGACAGTCTGAAACTCAAATATTTTGGCCACCTAATGAGAAGGAAGGACTCACTGGAGAAGAACCTAATGCTGGCAAAGATTGAGGGCAAAAAAAGAAGCGGATGACAGAGAATGAGGTGGCTGGATGAAGTCCCCAAAGCAGTAGGCGTGAGCTTAAATGGATTCCAGAGGATGGTAGAGGACAGGAAGGCCTGGAGGAACGTTGTCCATGGGGTCTCGATGGGTCAGACATAACTTCCCAACTAACAACAACAAAATGACAGTCTGAAAATACGAAATACTTTGTTTGTTCTTTTCTAAGCTGTTCATTCCCCTCCCCCCCAAAGAACTGTACACTGATACAATGCATATTACGCATAGTCCTTGACTTACAACAGTTTGTTTAGTGACTGTTCGAAGTTACAACATCACTGAAAAAGTGACTTATGACCGGTTTTCACACAATCACTACAGCATCTCCATGATCGTGTGATCAAAATTTAGAAGCTTGACAACTGACTCATATTTATGACCTTTGTCATGTCCCGGGCAGGGGTGGGTTCTACTTACCTTTACTACCAGTTCGCAATGGGGCCGCATGTGCAGAAGCGTTCTGATGATGTCGGGATCGGTGGGCGGAGCCTCCCGCCGGTTTTACTACCGGTTCTATAGAACCGGTGCGAACCAGGGCCAACCCACCACTGATCCCGGGGTCATGTGTGCCCCTTTTGCAACCTTCTGACAAGCAAAGTCAATTGGGAAGCCAGATTCTGTTAAAAAACTGTGTTACTAACTTAGCCATTGCAGTGATTCACTTAACAACCGTGGCAAGAAAAGTCGTAAAATGGGGCAAAGCTCACTTAACAAATGTCTCGCTTAATAACAGAAATTGTGGGCTTAATTGTGGTCATAAGTCGAGGATTACCTGTACTAACCGTTCCCTCTAATGGCCCATTTTCACATGGCATGATTAACTAATTAACTGTTAACCCAATCAGATCCTCTTAGCAGAATTTCTGAGCATGCACAGTAACCCTGGGACAGAATTGTCATTTTGGAACACAGAATCCCCATTTGCTTTCTCCAGCAATGGGCTTGTATTCCATGAGACACCAGGAGAGTTACTGGCAAAGCTTCACACTATCTCTAGCTCCTTCCTTCGAGACCGACTTCTGCCACCAATAGCCTCCCACCGGCCAGTCCGCTCCCACAGAGAGGGTCTCCTCAGGGTGCCATCGGCCAAGTTATATCGGCTGGCGACACCCAGGGGGAGGGCCTTCTCTGTGGGAGCCCCTGCCTGTGGAATGAACTGCCCCCAGAAATGCGTAAGATCTCCAACCTCCGTGTATTTCGCTGTGCCCTCAAAACCCTGCTGTTCCGCCAGGCCGGGCTATCAATGTAATGATTTTAAATTAGGTGTTTTAAATTTGGGGGGTTTTAAATTTCAGGCGAAACTATTTAATAATTTTAATTATTTTTAATTGATGTTTGTCTTTGTGCTTTTAATAGGCTGTACACCGCCCTGAGTCCTCCGGGAGAAGGGCGGTATAGAAATAAAATTATTATTATTATTATTATTATTATTATTATTATTATTATTATTATTATTATTATTATTCCCTCTTTGGCCCAGCAAAGAGAGAAAAATAAAGGCAGAGCTCTAAGCCCTGTTTTGCACAAAACATTCAGGTTCTGCTCAGTGTCGCCTTACACTGAGAGATGAGTGGCATAGAAATTTGATAAATAACATTGGAAGGACAATCTGCAGCCACTTAGGGAGATGTATTTAGTGAGTCCCAGAAATCAGACAGTGAGTTCCATAATAAGCAGGAATGGATTTTCTATCCATTCCATAGACCAGATTCTTTTTCCTGGAAGAGGACTAAGTGAAGCCGGGCAATTGCATCATTTTCAGCTTGGCTTTGAAGTTTTTATTACTTGTCAGGTCAGAAGAGGATATTTTAACCCAGGTCAAATTCATGAATAGCTGTGGGTTAAAACCATTCATCCTTAACTCTCTAGTTGACTGTAGGCCACACTTACCTCACTTATGATCCATGCAGAAGGAGAAGCGTATTAATGTATGGACAGATGTTGTCTTGTCCAGACTGAAGTTCTTTAAATGAAAAGTGTATGCTTCTTCAAGCAAAGATATCAGAAAGCAACTGAATTACAGTATTTCCTAGAATTCTATGCCAACCTTCTAACCTTCACAACCATATAAATCAGAGGTGGGTTTCAGCAGGTTCTGACCAGTTCTGGAGAACCGGTAGCGGAAATTTTGAGTAGTTCGGAGAATCGGTAGTAAAAATTCTGACTGGCCCCGCCCCCATCTATTCTCTGCCTCCCAAGTCCCAGATGATTGGGAGGAAAAGGGGATTTTGCACTATCCTTCTCCTGGAGTGGGGTGGGAATGGAGATTTTACAGTATCCTTCCCCTGCCACGCCCACCAAGCCATGCCCACCAAGCCATGCCACGCCCACCAAGCCACACCCACAGAACCAGTAGTAAAAAAATTTGAAACCCACTACTGATACAAATGGCAGTAAAATAATGGTATTTAATTGCCCAAAGTATAAGTCTTCATTTGGGTGCATAAGATATTATTTTCCTCTCTGGCCCGCCTTATATCTGCACTGGATAAAGAGAGTGTAAAAGCAACACAGAAATGTAAGGGTGCAACAAAATCGCATGTTTTGCTGCCATTGCAAATATTCAAGGTTTATAGGTGGATATCTGCAATGCTTGAATCTTCTGAAACCCTTCATAACCAGAGTTCCAAATCACAAGGAAGACCAATGCATAGAGGAGTCAGGCATACATATTTTTCCTTCCACAACAAAAGTAGTATTGTGCAAAATCAATCAAAATCTATATCTATATCTATCTATATCTAAATCTCTCTATCTATGAGGTCCTTAACCTCATACCCCTCCTTCGTATAATGGCTACCTCTTGGAGATTCTAACACTAATAAAAATTGTATCAATCTACATACTATTCAAAGTCACAATTGTACTAGCCCACCTACCATTCAGTCAACTGTAAAGAGGGTTTTTGGCAGGTCCTTTATTACCAAGTGAAATAATGTTCTCCATTTACCTCATGTCAAAACCTGCCTAAAAGAAATCATTTGGAGTGAGTCAATAAGAATTGTAGATAAGCCAAGACAGACAAATAGATTTAGATGTACTATTTTTTCTTTTATCTGGAAATGATTGATGTACTTATAAATGTTCTGTGCTTTTCATTTAATTATTAAGAGTCCAACAATAAAAATAATGATTGGAGACTTCCATTATGTGGTAATATATTTGACTACGGTTGACTAAGTGTAATCAATCTGACATTCCATCAAAGCAGCCGTGAATTATTGTGAAATGTCTGTCTTCTGTGGTTGGAAATCCTGCAAACCTGTACAGCTAAATTATAGTTAGCATTTAGGTGACAAATGGTTCCATTTAAAGTGTTATAAATATCTAGATCAGAAAAGGAAAAAAAATAGTCTATTGCAAAGGAAACAGAGAAGCAAGTTTCAACTTAAAAACTCAAAATATCAAGGTTAATCTATCGCTTTGGATTTAATGTTAAATTTAACATTACCCTGCCAGAGCCCCAATTTTTAATTAGATTAATTGCCTGTAGTGAATGGTCAGGCAAGTCCCCACAGCACATTTCCTGAGAGACAGTAGCCTCTGACTTTCACATTGACCAAGGCATGATTTGGGATCACATAAATTGGAATTTTTCTCTCCAAACCCTCCTTTTCTTCAAAAGCAGGGGTGTCAAGCTCATGTCATCATAGTGGCATCAAGTGACGTATTGAGACTTTCCCCCCTTCGCTAAACCAGGCATGGGCGTGGCCAGCACATGACGCACCTGGCCTGTGGACCACGAGTTTGACAGCTCTGTTCTAGAGGGAAAAACAGTTTCTCTTTTTAAAATAAAAGCAGAAGTTTGTTCTATTTCGCCAGAAGCCTCAGAGTTAATTGACTTAAATCCTCAAAAATCAGTAAGAGAAGCCCAGAAATAGAGTCAGAATGATATCTGTTTCAAGAAAATAGCTATGTCTGAAAAACAGATAAATAATAATAATAATAGCCTTTATTGTCATTGTACATCATGTATACAACGAAATTGGTTTAGCCTCTACTGGTGCAATCCATAACAGAAAATACAAGACAACGTGAATAGTATAGAGCCGTGATGGCGAACCTATGGCATGCGTGCCACAGGTGGAACGCGGAGCCATATCGGTGGGCATGTGAGCATTGCCCTAGCTCAGCTCTGGCGTGCGCATTTGATTTTTGGGCCTTCTGGGCCCACTGGAAGTTGGCAAGCGGCTGTTTCCAGTCTCTGGAGGGCCTCCGGTGGGGGGAAGGACCATTTTCATCCTCCCCAGGCTCCTAGAAAGCCTCTGGAGCCCAGGGAGGGCGAAAAATGGGCCTACCTGGCCCACCATGCCATCGCATGCCAAAAGTGGGGGGGGTGTCACGCACGCATGCACAGGGGGACTGGGGCGCATTGAATTATGGGTATGGGCACACACACACAAGACCCCTCCATGCTCCCCCTGCTTTTGGCACACGACGGCAAAAAGGTTAGCCATCACTGGTATAGAGAATAATCTTTATATAAGTAATCGGGGAGGAAAAAAACTAGTCATTTGTTTCCATATGTACGTGGAGTGATTGTGATTGTGTTTAGGAGTCTGACAGCCCATGGGTAGAAGCTGTTTTTAAACCTGTTTGTCCAGCTGGCTATGCTTTGATGTCTTTTGCCCAATGGTAGAAGCGAAAAGAGATACTGGCCAGGGTTGAATCATCCTTAGGTATCTTCCTTACTCTGCTGAAACAGCGAGACCTGGCGATGTCATCCAATGGTGTTAGAGGGCAACCGATGGTTCCTTGTGCTGAATTGATCACTCTCTTTAGTGCCTTCCTGTCCGCAGCTGTTAAACCAGCGTACCATACTGTTATACAGTATGTGAGGACACTTTCTATCGTGGACCGATAGAAAGAAGTCATCAGCCATTGTTCCACCTGATTTTTCCGCAGGACTCTAAGGACATGAAGTCTCTGTTGAGCCTTACCAACCACCAGGGATATGTTGTTTTTCCAGGTGAGATCTTGACTAATGAGCACTCCCAAGAATTTAAAAGAGGAAACCCTCTCCACACGCCACGCCCCCCCTTAATATACAGTGGGGCAGGTTCCTGTCTGTGCTTCCGGAAATCCAGCACCATCTCCTTTGTCTTGCTAGTGTTAGATGTAGGTTGTTTTTTGAATACCATGTGGATACCTTCTGGACTTCTTCCCTGTATGCTGATTCGTCCCCTCCAGTTATAAGCCCCAGCACCGTTATGTCATGTGCAAACTTTATTGTGATGTTGGATGGATGCAAGGTTATGCAGTCATGTGTATACAGCAAGTACAGGTAGGGGCTGAGCACGCAACCCTGAGGGGAACCTGTGCTGAGCTTCAGGATGGAAGATGTCAAGGTCCCAACCCTTACTGTTTGTGGACAATCTGTCAGGAAGTCTTTGACCCAGTCACAAGTGAGTGGAGGGAAATTCATGTCAGTCAGCTTTACAATGACAATGCCTGGTAAAATGGTATTAAAGACCGAGCTATAGTCCAGAAAAAGCATTCTGACGTAAACCCCAGATTTCTCAAGGTGTCTCAGTGCAGTATGTAGAGCAGTGGCGATGGCATCTTCGGTCAACCTATTGCTTCTATAAGCAAACTAGTGTTGATCAAAATTTGGTGGAAGACAGGAACTGAAGTGTTGTAGGACCAGTCTCAAAGTACTTCATCACTATAGACGTAAGTGCAATGGGTCTATAAACATTCAGACTGTTTATGGCTGATTTCTTCAGAACTGGGATGATTGTGGCTGCTTTCAAGCACGATGGGACTCTAGCCAATTGCAGGGAGATGTTAAAAATCCTTGTGAGGACCCCTGTTAATTGGTCAGCGCAGGTTTTTACCACTTTCCCCAGCACCCAGTCTGGACCTGCAGCTTTTTTGGGATTTACGGCCTTCAGCACAGCTCTCACTTGATGTTCATGCAGGGTGAGTGACTGGAAATTAGAGAGCCTTTGAGCTTGAGCCACAGAGACAGGTCTTTTAACCTCAAAGCGGGCGAAGAAGCTGTAAAAACAATCTAGGCACATATATTGTGGAAAGTTTTTATTGTGTTTATTTGCATTTAAGCCTAATATTCTGTGTTTAGTATTTGTTCTCTCAGAAACTGTGTATTTTGTTTTTTTTTCCTTCTCTCTTTTCCTCTCTCTCTCTCTCTCTCTCGATCTTCCTTCCTCCCTGCCTCTCTCCTCTGTCTGAATTTATTTTTTAATAAAGTTTGATTTTATGCATCTCTTGTGAAATGGATATAACTTTCACTAGAGGGCAAAGAGGTGATATTATTTCATTTTTTTTTTAAATTTGCCATATAATGACACATGGTGTAGGAGCCCAATCTCTCACACACAATAAGCTTATTGAGAACGACTTACTGTGACTGTCACTAGAACATTGGTGATGGTAGTAAGAACTGCCAAGCTGCATACCAAGAACCAACTAGGGTACATAGACCCAAAGATCTTTGGCAAGAAGGTATTTTGAGGCCTCCAAATTTTTAATTTATATGTACAGGTCTGCCACTCTACTGCCAATTTTTAATTGCTTCAGAAAGCATTATAAAAACAAAGAGTTCTAAAGTAATGAACATTTTCCTTGGACAGTTTCTTGAATTCCAAATTATTTAAGGATTAATTATTTTGTTGTTATTCATGATTTTTTTTATAAGCACTGAATACTTATCCAAATATTTTTATAGAAATGTCTAGTACCCAATCTGCTCATAATGTGTTCATCAAAACATTTTGTGTTTGAATTTTTAAACAGAATAATGAATGCCATAGGACAGTGATGGCTAACCTTTTTGCCATCGCGTGCCAGGAGTGGGGGGGAGCATGGAGGGGGTTGCGTGCATGCGTGCCCACCCCTGTAATTCTATGCGCCCCACCCCGCACATGCGCATGCGACCCCGCAAGCTCCCCTTGCTCCTGGCACATGATGGCCTGGTGGGCCCGTTTTTCTCTCTCCCCAGGCTCCCCAGGCTTTCTAGGAGTCTGGGGAGGGCGAAAACGGCCTTTCCCAGCCCCCCGGAGGCCTTCTGGAGGCCGGAAATGGCCCATTTGCCAACTTCTGGTGGGCCCAGAAGGCCCGAAAATCAGCTGGCGCACACATGCACGCCGGAGCTGAGCTCACGTGCCCACCGATATGGCTACGCGTGCCACCTGTGCCATAGGTTCGCTATCATAGCCATAGGATGTTGTTTATTATTGGCCATCAATACTACTATAGATTCTGTTTTAATGGATAATGTTATTATACTCCTATTGAAACATGTAGCAAGCAAATAACAAGCAGGTAACTACAATTCTTTAAACCTCACAATGATGCATTTGAAACACACAGTTTGAAGGTAATTTACCACACCCTTAACTTTCCACATGAAGCCAGTGTAACATTCTGATGCTTTTTTACAAAATTATTTTTGACTTGCTTTTTTCAGCAAGTCAGCAACTTATAAAGGTAAATTATTTTTACCTTTATAAAAGCTGTCCAAAATATACAGAAATCCAGTTAACAGACTTTCAAAGACATTATTGTTATTGTTATTATTAATCATCGCACAGTCATCCAGATGTTCAGACTGTATGGCACTTTTGTCTACCTATCGAGTCCTTTCAAAAGATCTGGGATAGGCAAATCTGGAAGTTTGATGGTGTTACAGATATCGTCGCAGGATGGAAGCTGTTCCAAGTAAAGCCACCTTCTGCAACTGACGGCAAATTTGTCAATGCCTATGGTGGTCCAGTTGTTTTGGGATTGCACCCAAGGCGCCTATTACTATTACTACCCTTGCTTGCCTTTGCCATAGTCATTCTATTTCTATTTGTTGGTCTTTGTATTTTGATATCTTCTCCAGTTCTTTCTCTTCAGTTCTGCAGTCTCCAGCAGAATTATCATCATCATCATCATCATCATCATCATCATCATCATCATTAAAATATTTTAAAAGACATTAAAAATGACAAGATGCAATACAAATGATAAAGAATTCAACTTTAAAGTAGACAGTTGATAGTCACCTGCGTAGTATAGTTTAAAAAGTAGCATGCAATTTTGATAATTAATTCCTTCAATCATTCTCACCTCATCAACTTCAGTATCTTTTCCAACTTTGAGAGCAATCCTTTTGGAATTTCTTATCAAAATGCTCTTAATGGTAGCAAAGACAAATTATCCTATGGTTTTATGTATATAATTCTATTTTCCACTACAAAGTCTCTTAAACAACCTAACCCCTATTTTTCCTATAAAACAACATTTCCAACTATGTCATGCAGATTAAATGTATTGTCTCTAACATGAGAGAAGAGTGAATAGCCTAAAGAAAAAGTAGTTCATACTTAGTTCAGATTTGTAGGCATATAGCTTTCACTTAACAATTTACATTGTTCTTTCCCAGTAATTCATAACAATGCTTTGATGAGGATTGCAATAAATTCTTCTCCTAAACAAAACCATATTTTATGGCTTCCTTATGATAGAACTAGAGCATAAACCATCTAAATTGACCAAAAGTATTTTCAAATTCTGGGCTATCAGATGTTTCTGAAGTGTATTGAATGGAACTTCCCCCCCCAAAACGCCTGTATTGGACAATATTCAGGTGAAACAAGTGTCTCTTTTATTACTTTAGTGAAAATAAAGTATATCTGAGAACATTTTTTATCAATCTACAAGATAAAAATAAATACCACATTTTAGGGAGAGTCTTGTAACTCAGTATTTAGATACTCTTCAGATTTTTTTTTTTTTTTAGCAATCCAAAGATCATAAAAAATGAGCTACCGAAAACAGCTCGTGGCTGTGCTGCTGCAATCTAAACAGAGGTGGGTTTCAAAAATTTTAGCAAGGGTTCTCTGCCCGGCTGCTGGGTGGGCGTGGCCATGGTGGGAGTGACTTAGTTGACCTCCTGCACCACAGTGGGGGGGGACAGCCTCCCCAGGCTCCAGAGGCCCTATGGAGGCCCTTCCCAAACTTCCAGTAGACCCATTTTTCATCCTCCCTGAGCCTCCATGTGTGCCCTGCACTTACCTGTATCCAAAACGGGCCTCGTGGGGACTCCTGGGAGGGGAGGGCGGGGCCAGCCAGGAGTGGGATTTGGGGGCACAGAATCTTAGCTAGAGGTTTTCCTGAATCCCTGTGAACCCCCAGCAGCCCACCCCTGAAGCTAAGGATTTGTAGTTCAATACATTGGAGGACACCATGATGGTAAAGGGTACATTATCAGAAATAAGTCCTGATTCACAGAAGAGCCTGATTTGCTTAATTGTACAAACTCAACCAATTGTGATGTATTTAGTGAATTTTTATTAAAGAAGCCCTAGTTAATGTCTGAATCTAGCTGTGAGGTTCAGCATGCTACCGTAGCCACTGCTACAACAAAATAAACCTCAGAAAAGGTTTATTGGAAGGAAGTATCTGGTAGTTCCATGCAGAGTTCAGATAATTAGTTGGCCATGAAGTTTAGCCATCCATAAAAATGCACAGAGAAGCAGTATAAATATATTTTTGCTAAATGGCCTGGGAATTCACAACTAATGATAAGCTGATGAATAATTTGTTCTCAGTTCATCAGATCTAGTTCATATTTCCCTTTTCTCTGCTTGTTCTGATGAAAAAGGCGGGGTGGGTAGAGACAGGACATTATTAAGACTTGCTGCACCCCAGAGAATCAGGGAAGGGGCTCTTGAGATATTTACACAAATCTCTTTTCACCAAAAAGCTTATTAAAAGTCAGTTTTGAGAAACTGATGACAGGCATCTCCGCTTTGATTTTGTTAAGAGCATGTTCAATCCAGCCCAGCTTTTTCAATGGCATGTGTAAACCTCAGGTTAAACCATCTGTTTTCCTGTTTAACTAACCAAATGACGTCATATGTCACAAGAGGCCACGATCCTAACCCTTTCAGGATAAAGGGCTATCTCCTTCTTGATTGGAATTACCCTGTTCAAAAGGCAGGAAAATGGTTTCCTGTGGGTTTGCCCTTGACTCCGTAAAGCTGATTGCTAAGAAAACTTGGCAGGCAGATTCTGTGATTATAACTGACAAATGAATCCATCAATTGCACTGGGACAAGAGGTCAGGCAGGGACAGCATGAAGGAATAAAATGCAGTCCTTCATTTAAGGGGATTAACATGTCAAATAGGAATTGGAATGATGTAACTTTTTTTCCCCAGGTTTCAGCATACAATAACCAATAGGGAACCCTTATGCAAAATATCAGATTTTCCCCCACAAACACATTGAGCCAAAGATCCCGTAGTGAGTGATGGACCCTGTTCAGGGGTGGGCTTCAAAAATTTTAGCAAGGGGTTCTCTGCCCAGTTGCTGGCAGAAGGGGGGGGGCATTTTTGCCCTCCCCAGGTTCCAGAGGCTTTCTTTGAGCCTCCGGGAGGGTGAAAACGGCCTCCCCAGGCTCCGGAGGCCCTCTGGAGGCCAGAAACGGGCCTGAACTTCTGGTAGGCCTGTTTTTCGCCCTCCCCGAGCCTCTGTACGTGCCCTGCACTTACCTGCATCCAAAATGGGCCACGTGGGGACTCCTGGGAGGGGCGGGATGGGAGTGGCCAGCCAGGATTGGGATTTGGGGGTTCTCTGAACTACACAGAATCTTAGCTAGATGTTCTCCCAAACTGCTGTAAACCCCCAGCAGCCCATCCATGCACCTCCATCATTTTCCTTTCCAAACCACCCTCATCTTCAATCCTCTTTTCACTCCTTTGGCGTCACCTTCTATGAATCCCAAACCCTTTAGCATAGCTCTGATGTTCTCAGCCCATTCAGCCAATCTTTGCTCCAACTAAGCTACTCAGCTCAGCTCTGAAAACACCAGACAACTAATTCTACCCAGAGCCCCCAGTGCTCTATAAAACAAAGAGAATTCCCTCCGAAAGCTTCTGCTCACTACACTATAGGTAGTCCTTGGCTTACAACAGTTCATTTAGTGACTGAATGGGGAGAAACAGGCTCCGACTCAACCCTTCCAAGACCGAGTGGCTGTGGCTGCCGGCGTCCTGATATAGCCAGCTGGTGCCATCGCTGGCTATTGGGGGCGAGTCACTGGCCCCCACGGAGAGGGCTCGCAACTTGGGCATCCTCCTGGATGCACGGCTGTCTTTAGAAGAGCATATGATGGCCGTGACCAGGGTGGCTTTTTATCAGGTTCGCCTGATTCGCCAGTTGCGTCCCTTTCTGGATCGGGACTCCTTATGGACGGTCACTCAGGCACTCGTCACCTCCCACCTCCCACCTCCTTACCTTTTGCAACCTTCTGACAAGCAAAGTCAATGGGGAAGCCAGGTTCAGTTAACAACTGTGGCAAGAAGGGTCATAAAATGGGGCAAAATTCATTTAACAGCTTTTCTAATAAAGCATTTTATCCCAGTCAATCTTCATTGCTTAAGCAAACAAGCAAAGTTGCATTCGTCAGTTTTCCCCTAAGGTAGGCTTAGTGAAATAGACTGGCTAATTCATAAGCAGTTTATTCAACGAGAAACAAACTCTCACAGAGAAAGCAGTAGGTGGAATGCCAGAATTCATCTGTTACTGAACTGCAGAAGGAAAAATACAGCTGAATTTGAGAAATTGGTTATATCAGTGATAGCTTGCCATTGCTGGATTGTGTTATCATGCTTGATCCTGGTAGTTAGTGTAGATCAAGATCAAAGCAGCTGTTCTGAAGTTGCACTAGGGCAGGACTGTTAAATTCTCGGCCCGCGGGCCGGATGCATCATGCATTGGCCACACCCATGCCTGGTTTAGCAAGGGGGGGGGAAGTCCCGATGCATCACATGATGCTGCTGTGACAACATGAGTTCGACACCCCTGCATTAGGGCAACTATAAAGTAACAGAGCGAATGGCTAATGTTATACATAAATACTTCTATGTTTGCTCAACTTTTAACTAATCTGGAAGTTCCCATCTTATGGTTTATGAGCTGAGGTGGCGCAGTGGTTAGAATCCAGTACTGCAGGATACTTCAGCTGACTGCTAGCTGCAGTTCAACAGTTCAAATCTCACCAGGCTCAAGGTTGACTCAGCCTTCCATCCTTCCGAGGTGGGTAAAACGAGGACCCAGATTGTTGGGGGCAATACACTGATTCTGTAAACCGCTTAGAGAGGGCTGTAGAAGCACTATGAAGCGGTATATAAATCTAAGTGCTATTGTTATTGCTATGATACACATACATAATAAAGTATCCATAAGGCCATGGCTACATACAGTGGGAATGTTGGAATAGAAATTTCCACATATCTTAGGGTTTCATTTTGGGAAAATGAAATGGTTTTCTAGGATATAGAATGATATTATAGTATAATATGTAACAGAATAACAAGGGAAGGGATCTTGGAGGTCTTCTAGTCCAACCTCCGGCTCAAGTCGGAAACACTATAACATTTCAATCAAATGGTTGTCCAGTCTCTTCTTAGAAACCTCTGGTGGTCATTTGCATCCTTTTAGAGGGTTGTTGAAGCACTTGGAGGTTTATTTGTGTCTTCAGGGTCACTTGAGTAGTGTTCCTGGTTACTGCAGTCTGCAGTTTTTTCCTCTGAAAATCCATTCCTACTCCAATCAAAGGGTGTTCATCCCAAATTGTATAGCTAAAAGTCTGTAGAGATTTTCAATCATCCAGGTCATGGTTCAGGAGTGAAATCCAGCAGGTTCTAACAGGTTCAGGAGAACCGGTAGCAGAAATTTTGAGTAGTTCGGAGAACCAGCAAATACCACCTCTGGCTGGCCCCAGAGTGGGGTGGGGATGGAGATTTTGCAATATCCTTCCCCAGGAGTGGGGAGGGAATGAGGATTTTGCAGTATCCTTTCCCTGGAGTGGGGTGGGAATGGAGATTTTGCAGTATCCTTCTTGGCGATGCCCACCAAGCACACCCACCAAGCTAGAACCAGTAGTAAAAAAAAATAGTAAAAAAATTTAGATTTCACCACTGTCATCATTGTCCCAAGTGCTTCAATGACTCTCTAAAAGGATGCAAATGACCAGCTGTCTGCAAGGAATATAAATCCTTCCATTCCCCACTATCCTGTCAGAACTGAAGAAGCTTCTTGGATGAGAAGCGAAACGTCTTCAAAAGGAAAAACAAGAATGTCCAGTTGTCTTCTGAAAAAGCACCTTTGGATTACTGGTGATTATCCATGAAACCTATACAGTAGGGAGATCAGAATGCCAGGGCCTGCCTCCTCCTGTTCTTCCTGCCTTCACTTTCAGAGTTAATAGGGAGGCACTTCTCTGCATCCCAGCAAGAGCTGATGCCAGACTGGTTGAGATAAATGAGAGGCTTTTCTGCACCGCAGTTTTGAACGTCCCACATAAGTTACTTTATGTTGTCTGGTTGAGCATCCATCCTGCCCTTCAGATGGGTTGTTAATTACCTTGCTGTTTTTCTAATTCACCCTCCTATTTGTGGTTTTCTTTCAAAGTGTGGTGTGCTATTTATCTTCATTGCTTGTTTTTTTTTTTTAATTTGATGGATTATTTTATACGCTGGGAGCACCTTGAGCATTCAACTTTTTTGTACAAGGGAGGAATATATATTTTGTTAAATAAATATTGAATTAAGTTATGATACAACGGGGAGGACTTGCAAATGGTTGGCTCTACTTTGTTTTCTAGGAAACTTTCAAAGCTTGCAATTGTGGTTAGCTTTGGTTGGCACAGATTTTTGCAAGTCTGTGCTGTCCTCAAAATTGAAAGCAAAAAAAAAAAAGGTTTTCATGGTGTAAAGGAAAAAGCCACCCTTTCCTTCTCTTTTGCTTTTCCAGCAAACTCAACTTTTGAAATAAGCTAATTCTTATATTATTACTATTACTACCACCACTACTAGGCTTCATATTGTTCTTGTTCCTGAATCAGCTCAGAATTGTGCATAAGAAAGAATAAAAACTATCTACCAAAATACCAATGAATACATGAGACAATAAAAAAACCATACAAAATCAGGAATTAAAACAGTTGATTTTTTTTTTTAAAGGCTAAAACGGTATCTCTCAAATTATGGGCTTTGAGTCACTGAAGTTAATTCAAGGAGTCTGCAGTTCAGCTTGGAGTACCAAAGGATGCAATCTACTCAGATGGCTTTTCCTCTGGCACAAAAGCTTGCCAAAAAGGCATTTCATTACCAGAGATGTCTGCAGGGTGTGGTCAAAAAGTCAGGAAGACAAGCACAACAGTGGGATCAAATCTCTGCCAGGTTTTTTTTTATGTGCATTGCAGCCTATAGCCGGATATGAGATGGGGAATAGGGAAATATTGACCGAGTCTAGAAGGGAGGTTCTAGACAGGAAGGAACAACTCCAGCCTGTTTTGATTGGCTCTTCTTTTATTCTGTCCAGTTCTCCTCTTTCTGGCTTTCCAATCATGCACCTATTGAGTTGGTATACTCAATAGGTGCATGATTTTCCTTGCCATTGCATACACTCTGCCTTGGGCATGGCATTGACAGTAAATATTCTCATACAGTCAAGACTATGTTTTTCCCAGTTGCAATGTATGGCTGTGAAAGTTGGACCATAAAGGCTGAGCACCAAAGAATTGAGGCCTTTGAACTATGGTGCTGGAGAAGACTCTTGCGAGTCCCTTAGACTGCAAGGTGATCAGTCCTAGAGGAGATCAACCCTGACTGCTCTTTAGAAGGCCAGATCCTGAAGATGAAACTCAAATACTTTGGCCACCTAATGAGAAGGAAGGACTCACTGGAGAAGAGCCTAATGCTAGGAAAGATTGAGGGCAAAAGAAGAAGGGGACGGCAGAGAATGAGGTGGCTGGATGGAGTCACTGAAGCAGTAGGCGTGAGCTTAAATGGACTCCAGAGGATGGTAGAGGACAGGAAGGCCTGGAGGAAGGTTGTCCATGGGGTCATGATGGGTCGGATACAACTTCACAACTAACAACAAAAACAAAATAATCAGCATTACTCCTCTCTTCTCCTCTCTCCTTCCCTCTCCTCTCCTCTCCTCTCCTGCCCTGCTCTGCCTTCCCCTCCTCCCTCCCCCCCCAGAGCTAACCAGGTATCTCATAAGGATTACCTGCACTTTTTACCTGCTGTGGCACCTTCTTAATATTGTTCCTTCTTCTGTTGTTCGTATTCCTGAATCAGCTCAAAATCATTCATGAGAAAGAATTAAAATAAGCTACAAAAATATATGTGAATACATGAGACAATAAAAACCACACAAAATCAGGAATTAAAGCAGTTGATTTTGGATTTTTTAAAAGGCTTTCTTTTAATACCTTCTTAAAATGTTCCTTCTTCCATTGATGTTGATGCCTTCAGTTTGAGTGTCCAGATAACCCAGTTTGGCCAGGACAGTCCAGTTTGAGGGAAGTATCTGAGATGGAGTATATTTCCAGGTGCAATTCAAAGTGCTGGTAGTTTACTTTAAAATCCTTCATAGCTTGGGGCTGGGCTGCTTATGGGACTGCCTCTCCCAAATTGTTTCCAACTATCCCACCCAATCTGGAAGAAGGGGAATGCTATGGGTGCATCAGCTAAGAAGTGTTGACCGGTATGGCACAAAAGGAGAACCTTTTCTGCCTTGGGGCATATTCTTTGGAACATCTGAGATTAGATTGGCCCCCTCTGTCAGCCTTTTGCAAGACCCTGAAAACTTGGTGTTGTACATGGCTTGGAGCTCCAAAAATATTATAAAGTCCTCTGGATCTTTGCATTTAATTTGTTTTTATTGGAAGCCACCCAGAGTCACAAACCATATTTTTCAGTGTATAAGACATACTTTTTTCCCTCCTAAAAGAGGGTTAAAATTTGGGTGTGTCTTATACACCGAATGTAGCCTCGCCTACCCGCTGGCCCCCACCCTTTGGCCTCTGCCTCCCAGCAATTTGCCTCCTTGCAGCAAACAGCAAATAGCCCATTTCAGCTTCAGCAAAGCCTGATTAGCACAAGCAGCTAATTGTCGGTTGGATCAGCCTCCTGACCATCAGCTGTTTCAGGCTGCAGGGATTGCCATTGCCTATTGCTGCGTGCCCCATTTGCTGCAGAAGGTAAATTGCTGGGAGGCAGAGGCAG
This sequence comes from Pantherophis guttatus, assembly GCF_059756535.1. Lineage (NCBI taxonomy): Eukaryota > Metazoa > Chordata > Lepidosauria > Squamata > Colubridae > Pantherophis > Pantherophis guttatus. Next base: position 25,117,197 of record NC_142069.1, on the reverse strand, counting down.
ATTTTTTTTTCTTGGGCTAATCAGGCTGTGCTGAAAATGAAACTGAAACAGGCTGTTTGCTGTTTGCTGCAAGGAGGCAAATTGCTGGGAGGCAAAGGCAGATTTTGTTCTTGTTTTCCTCCCCCAAAAAGGTAAGTGCGTCTTATAGTCCAGAGAATCTTATACGCTGAAAAATACGGTATATGAGATAGATGGTGATATAGCAAATCAAATAAATTTAATTCAAATCAACCAATCAATCAATACACTGGGCAGATTCTTCATCAGCAAATTTGGGAGACTTTCAAACTTTTTAAGACTTTTTTTTTTAATCAACCGCTTTAATTCCTGATTTAATGCCCTTTTAATTGTCTCATTAATTAATGTAGTAGTTATTTTTAATGAGTGTTGTTATTCTTCTTTAGATAGTTCTGAGCTGCCAACTGGCTGGCCTGGCATTGGTGAGACCCTGGGGCAGCTATTGGGAAAGCTTTCCTTTTCATCATGCCCTCTTATTTTCTTATCTTCATCACAAACACAGACTTCGCTTGCAGAGTCTCCAGAAAGTCACACTCACCAAATATCCAAGCAGCTGTTGCCGTCTTTCCCTTGATTGTTGCACAGGGAACTTTTGGCCCAAATATCTCTTTACTGCTCCCATTGTTCATCTCTTCATGAAAAACTCAATGAGTTTTTAAATACAATTCAAGCAGAGGTGGTATTCAGCTGGTTTGGACTGGTTTGCCCAAACCGGTAGCAGAAATCACGGGCGCCCCGGCTCTATGCCATCCTATTTAGGCACGTTTTTGAGGCTGGGCACATGCGCAAAAGGTAGACACGGGCACGAACCAGGCACACACATGTATGAAGTGAGTGTGTGTGCGTGGCGAACCAGTAATAACATAATGTGAAACCCACCACTCTTCAAGGCAGAGCATCTTTAACAGAGGTTCTCAGTTGATTTGCTAAGTAGACAATGTGACACAAAGTCCAGGAATTGGTGGTAACTCAGCACAGATCACATGCACCTTGCTTTCAGGTTGAAAGAACTGCTGGTGTCTTGTAAACAACATTGCCTTCTCTCTATCTCAGGAAAAAGCAAGAAGGATAAAGAACTCGTGGGACAGGAGAATGCAGTGGTAGGATGGAACATGTCCAGGATGGAGAGGAGGTCTGCATTCTTACCATGGCATTGATCTCTGTGTTCTTCATACCGATGGCTATGGGCTGGCTTCATGCCAGAGACCCCTGAATATATGTAATACTCTCTTTTGTTGAATGCTAATATGATGAATAAAATACAAATTCATTTAAAACATTTCTGAATTCATAGTGGCTTTTAATCATGATGTTTTATTTTAGCCAACACATACTGAAAGTACAGCTAGTTCCAATTTTTTTAGCATTCAGTTTTCCCCTGGCGTTTTAAGAATAAATTAAATCTAAGATTAATTAAATTTTAAATTTGTTTGCTGGTTCTATAGTTTTTGTTCATTTAAATATACTACCCACATTAAGCCCTCAGATCCCTTTTAGTGGTGGGCTAGCACAGAAAAATTAAGACTTGAGGTCAAAATGTCCTGGGAAAAGCAAACAAAGTTGCAACCTATTTAGCCACCAAAGGGTGAAGGCGAGATAGGCACAAAGCATCGGTCTGATTTCAGACTGTAGTAGTAATTTGCTCCAACCGTTGGTAAGAATTAAATTAGGGTTTAATTTGGGCATTATGTTTTAAGAAAGTTGGTTCAAGGGTAAGATTAAAAGGCAAAAAGGGTTTTTTTAAAAAGGTTTTAAAAAAGAGCACCTGTTTTAGAAAAGAGTAAAATAAGTGATGGCTGTTCCCTTAAAAATTCATAAGAGGTTTCCAGTCCCAATGGATCTAAATATTGTCCTTTTTTAAATTTGTTGTTATGAGTTGCGAAGTCGTGTCCGACCCATCCAGGCCTTCCTGTCCTCTATCATCCTCTGGAGTCCATTTAAGCTCATGCCTAATGTTTTGGTGACTTCATCCAGCCACCTCATTCTCTGTCGTCCCCTTCTTCTTTTCCCCTCAGTCTTTCCCAGCATTAGGCTCTTCTTCAGTGAGTCCTTCCTTCTCATTAGGTCACCAAAGCATTTGAGTTTAATCTTCAGGATCTGGCCTTCTAAAGAGCAGTCAGGGTTGATCTCCTCTAGGACTGACCAGTTTGATTGCCTTACAGTCCAAGGGACTCTCAGGAGTCTTCTCCAGCACCATAGTTCAAAGGCCTCAATTCTTTGGCGCTCAGCCTTTCTTATGGTCCAACTTTCACAGCCATACATTGCAACTGGGAAAACCATAGCCTTGACTATACGCACTTTTGTTGGCAGGGTGATGTCTCTGCTTTTTAGAATGCTTTCTTTAATTAAAGACATCAATTTGTCCATCTCGGCAAATTCTGTCAATTTCACTACTCGTTCCTGATTGGTGGGTAATGCTGAGCTTTCCATCTTTGTGCATATAATCACCGCAGTAATTATATATAGAAATCATTTTGATTATCCAAGAAACAAATTAAATCAGGCCTTCCTCCTTTGATGAGGTCTGTGAAAGAAGACAAGTAAATAAATCTTGCTTTATAGCAATATAAAATGTTATTAACCATGTTAACATTGAATAAGACCCAATTGGCTAAAGTCATCTATGGTGCATAAACTGTGATGCACAAGTCACCATATCTATAAATAAATACATAAATAAATAAATAACTTTATTGTCATTATACATGTATACACAGTATACCCATACAACGAAATCCACTTAACACCCAAAGACCAGGTCCAACACACATAACAATCCCCAAACACACTCCCACCCACCACAATTTCCCACCCCTAAGCTACCCAAACTTCCACACAACAGACCAAGTAATACTGTCCAACAGCTCACTGATGGTGGCCCTTTAGTTCATTGTTGAGTGCAATTATAGCTCTGGGATAAAAACTATTCAGAAAACGTATGGTACGAGTTTTAATTGTTCTGTATCTTCTGCCAGAAGGCAACAGTCGAAAAAGATTGTAAGCAGGATGGGAAGAGTCTCTGAGAATGTTATGCAACTTTCTCAAACAGCGAGATACGAAGATGTCGTCCAGGGCTGGTAGCTGGAGTCCGATGATATTATGGTTAGTTTTAATGATTCTCTGTAAAGCTTTTTTGTCCTCTACAGAGCTGATCCCATACCATGCAAGAATGCCATATGTCAGGACACTCTCAATGATCCTGTGATAAGAGGACAGAAGTAGATGCTGAGATAGATTTATCTTCCTGAGCATTCTGCTTACAGAGTGAGTTAAACCCATATCAAACTAAATGAAAGAATGTGCTGATTATCACAGGGTTTGGTTGAAGATCTAGTACTCTCTAGATCAACTCCCAGACCTAAAAAGTATTCACACATTCTAGTGAGAGAGAAATTACCTGAGGATGGGCTCCAGCATGAGTTCAAAAGCTCAGAAGACTAGACCTCTGGTCCTGGTGACTGACCCAGATTGCATCCTAAAAGTTATTATTGCCTGGAGTTTGACACCACCAGTATCATTAGGATATTGCTCACCCAATTGATCAACAGTATCTTCTTAGAAAATTTCAATGTACAGTTAGGAGAGGTTCAGGATTTCATACCTTCTGTGATAACTAAGGGTCCATCTCAGCTAAAATCTTGCACCATACATAAAAGAGTTAGATTTAATATTCTATTCTGGTGGAGCTGGAGATCAGAAGGTGGAGGACTCCCATCTGACTTAAGTGTCACAAATATATCACTCTATCAGTGTTTTAGGCTTGACAGATAATATACACTAAAGCTCTACCCATTTGGAGTACCAGTTAAACTGGTTTGACTCAACCACCTCATGTGGTGACTAATCCTTCCATGAAGGTGGGATTTGTCCCTCCCTGCCTAGAGGAGGCAGCTATAAGACCTCTTGGAGGGGGGTGGGGAATTATTCACTTGGCCAGGAAATCTCTGCAATTACAGACTCATTCAAATGATATTTATGATCTGTCCCAATTTAACCAAGCTTTCAGCCAAGATATAGTTCTGAAACTAGTTACCTTATTGAATGACTTATGCCAGAAATTGGATAGCAGGTGTGTAGCCTTGCTGGCCTTCCTAAGGGAGTTTCAAGTTTCATCATGCATGGTAGTAGGAACAATGTTTCTAGAAGCCTTTTGTATCTCAAGAAAGATATAAAATCAGTTTATTGATTCAGATCCCCAAGAGTTAATACAGATCCTGATAAGTCAGATGAGAAGTTGTCCGTAATAAAGTGTTTTTCCTTTACATTTTATCTAATAGCCCTAGCAACATAGAGTTTGAGGTAACACATCTGCTGGGCTAACATTTTTTATTTCCCCTAGAAATTAGGAGTTGCCTGTATTTCATAAAAGAGTCTTCCTCCTGTGCTGATTTGAACACCGTTGTTGACAGACTGGCTGACTGTGTAATGGGACATTTGCCAGGGAGTCCAGCTGCTGCTGTCTCAAACAGCAGTGGAAGGGATGTGAGATTCTCATACTTTTGGTGTTATCAAAATAAAATCTAAAACCTTGTCCCAAGCAGGGCAACATTCAAGAAATTAGGATGGGATAATTAAGTACCTCTGATTTATTATAGCTTTGGTGAAGATTAAGATTTGTGGATGATTGAATTATGGTATTTTTTAATTTTTTATTATTGTTGTTGTATGTTATATTTTGATTTTTTTTTAATTGCTTAGATTTGATTGAGTTAAACATAACCATTTGTTATAACCATTTGTCTGAAAGGGTATAGGGTTTCTTGCCTAAGCAAGAGGTTGGACTAGAAGACCTCCAAGGTCCCTTCCAACTCTGTTATTCTATACTTAATAAAGTACAGATCTATCTATCTTAATTACCTTTCTTCCTTCTGAGCTTCATGGAAGGATTGAGCCTTGGGGACACTATACTACTTCTTGTCAGTGGTGGGTTGCCTCCAGTTCAGACCGGTTCACAAGAACCGGTAGTAAAACCAGTGGGAGGCTCTGCCCACTGATCCAGACGTCATCATAAGTGATCGGGGCATGCGCAGAAGCTTCTGCGCATGCACAGAAGAGCATGTGTGCGAGCGAAGCTAGCGCACACGCGCAGGCAAAATGCAAACCGGTAGTAAAGGTAAGTAGAACCCACCCCTGCTTCTTATGCTGTTCCTTCCTCTCAGGCTGTGTCCAGAAGGGGTGCTGGGAGATGGCCATAGTTGAACTGGTTCTATCTTATCTCCAGTGCTACTCAAGATGAATGTGAAATTGTTGAGTTAAATTAAGTGATAAAGTTCTTGGAGCTAAGATTCTTTCCAATGTTGTCAGATTTGGTTGTGTTATGACATCTTGGTTACATCTTACATGCATAAATACAATAGTTATCTACTACTGTATAATGCACTCTGGTTTGGGCTAACTTGAAAAATATCCTGAAACTCCTCCAATTTATGCCAAAATTGGAAGGCTGCTAATGGTGGAAAGTATGAGTCTTCTGAAGCCTGCAATGAAAGATCTTCATTGGTTGCCAAGTGTGCATCTGGCAAAATTTAAGATGCTGGTGCTGAAATTTAAAGTCCTGAAACACTTGATCAGCACAACTATTTTTTCTCTTACACACCACATTAGTTGATGTACTCTGTAGAATGAGTTTATTTGATGCTTCCATAGCAAGAAATTATTCCTTCTGGCATATAGGAGAGAGACTTGCACCCTATCAGAGTTGAGTTTTAATTCCATTTAGTGCAGCTGTAAGGAAACAGTTCATGTCCAGTTTTTAATAAATAATTATATTTAGAATTAATTGTATTATTAAATTAGTATTAAATTAAATTGCTTGTTTTAATTTTTTACCTCTCTTGAGTACTCCATAGAATAGAAAGGTAGAGGTATAAATAAGATAAATAAATGACTTACAGTTTTGCAGATGACATAAAATCAATATGGGATAAATGATAATTGATGTCTTAGAAAATGGAGAAAAAACCAACGAGAATGATCTTGACAGGTTGGGGAAAAGAAACTAAAAAATGAAACAGAAAAAGACAAATGCAAAACTCTTTACATATGAAAATTATGCTCAGATATTCAAAGGGAGATGCTAGATTCAGCAAAAATACATATGAAAAGGTTTGAGTTGGGTGTGGCATGTCAATCAAATTTTCATTCATTAACTTTAATAGTTAATTTTAAAAATTACTTTTTGAATTTTTCTATTTTAATTAATTATCATCTTGATTTTTGTGCTGTTTTTTCTTTTGAAGTTTAAGATGCCTAGAATCTGTTAGGCCTTCAGGGATGTTTAATCATCTTGTAATCAGCTGTAACTGACCACAAACTGAATAGAAGTCAATGGTGGGATGTGGCTTTTAAAAAAGGCAAACATAAATTTAAGATGTGTTGAAAGAAACATAGTTTTGAAATCATTGGGTATGTCTAGCTTAATGAAAAGAGGACTAGGAATGACATGATAGCACCTTCCAATATTTGAGGAGCTGCCACAAAGAAGAGGGGGTCAGTCAACCTATTCTCCAAAGTATCTGAAGGCAAAACAAGAAGCAATGGATGGAAATCGATCAAGAAGAGAAGCAACCTAGAACTAAGGAGAAATTTCCTGACAGTTAGAAGAATTAATCAGTGGAATGATTAATTTTTGCCTCCAGAAGTTGTGGGTGCTCCAACACCAGAGGTTTTTAAGAAGAGACAGGACAACCATTTTTTTTAAAATTTGATTTATATGCCGCCCTTCTCCGGAGACTCAGGGCGGCTTACAATGCGCTAAGCAATAGCCTTCATCCTTTTGTATATTTATACAAAGTCAGCTTATCGCCCCCACAACTGGGTCCTCAATTTACCTACCTTAGAAAGGATGGAAGGCTGAGTCAACCTTGAGCCTTGGCGAGATTCGAACCAGCAGTAATTGCAGGCAGCTGGTCTTAATAACCAGCTTAATAACAGGGTGCCTTAGACCACCATACTACCAAGGCTCTTTGTCTGAAATGGTATAGGGCAGTAATGACTAACGCTTTCTGGACTGAGTGCCCAAAGTGTGTGTGCGCAGACCCCCTCATGGGGCCCCAGCCCCCCGCACATGCGTGGCAGAGACCGATAACCAGCTGGCTGGTGGGAGGCGTGCAGGCATGTGCAGCAGAGCTGAACTGGGGCAATGTCTCATGTGCCCACAGAGAGGGCGCTGCGGGCCACCTCTGGCACACATGCTATAGGTTCGCCATCACAGGTATAGGGTCTCCTGCTTGAGCAGGGGGTTGAACCAGAAGACCTCCAAGGACCCCTCCAACTGTATTATTCTATTATACTTTATATATATTATTCTGTGTTGGTTAGACACCATCTGGCATACTGTCTCCAGTTCTAAGCACCACTATTTCCAAAGGGTTTAGATAAAGGGTTTAGAAAAGATGGTGAAAATGCTCAACAACTGGAAAGTTAAGTCCAATATGGAGAGATGAAGGAATTCTTTAACCCTGAGAAAAGAAAACTGACGATGGGTTGTGATAGCATTTTTCAAATGCTAAAGAAATGCCACAGCAAATCTGCTCTGATCATCCCAAAGGGCAAGATATAAAGTAGTGATGTTAAGTTGTAGAAAACTATATTGTAGCAAAATATTAGAACCCTAATTACTTTAGTATCATAAAGTATCAAAAGGCTAAAATAAAATTAAGTTGATTATTTTGCAATCTAATCTTTAAGGGGTCTAACAACAGTTTTTTTCAACATGACTGGCTTTATTTCTTATATTTCTATCTTGCCTTTCATTTAGGTGATCAACTCAGCAGAGGGATCCATGGAGGGAGAAGGAGTAAAAATGGTGGCTGGGGCCATGTAATTGTAGCCCTGTCCTTTTTTTCTATGCACTGTATTCACAGCTGCCATTTTGATAAAAAAAAAAAAAAAAAAAATCTCCTCCTCATAAGTCTCCTGCAAGGGAATGTACAAATCTCTCCCACCTCCATTTTTTCCCCACACTACCGCCATAAGATATGTTGGGTGGAGAGAATGTAGCTGGCTGAAGGTTACCAGTGAGCCTGCCTGGCTGAGGATGGATTAGCAATTGGGTCTCCCAGTCCAATTGTCCTAGTCAAACACCTTAATCATATACAATACCAGTCTAGTTCTCTGAGTGTATTTTTCTCCTATCCCCTAAAACCTGACACTATGACTTGTGACTCAAAGTGACTCATAGTGTCACTTTGAATGACACTATGAAAAGTGAGGTTTCCCATTTTAGTCAATTAATGAGCAGAGACCACAACTAACTAGAGTTTAGTTGTGTTTCTCAACCTTGACCACTCGAAGATGGCTGGACCCATGCTGGCTGGGAAATTTTGGGAACTGAAGCAGTGATGGGTTGCCCCCGGTTCGGACCGGTTTGCAAGAACCGGTAGTAAAACCGGTGACAGGCTCCGCCCACTAACCCGAATGTCATTATAGACAATCTGCACATGCAGACACGATGCAAACTGGTAGTAAAGGTAAGTAGAACCCACCCCTGAACTGAAGTCCATCCATCTTCGAGTTGCCATGGTGGAGAAACACCGAGCTACAGGTATGATGCTACTCGCTCCTGATTCTTGTTATTTTATATGATTAATCCATAAGAATCTGGAAATAACTTTCTCTCACCACTTATGAGGAATCACTCCCCATAAAGGACTGAAGGATGCTAAAATTTGCAACAAGAGCTGATTAAAAAGCCCAAACTATCCACTGTTAACCTCTGGGTTGGCAATTGGATGAGGGGAAAGATTTGGCCTCAAGGCCATTCTTTTTCTTTGTGAAATCTCCCCAAACTCAAAGGCAAACTAAAATTAATAACGAGAACATCATTTACCATGTAAGAAAAAAAAAATGAGATGACCTGTTTCAAGAAGACAGATCTCTTTGTGCTACAATCCCAGGAAAACCCCATCTTTCAAACCATACAGGCCCTCCTTTGGAAGGACTTCTCTTTGATCCTGTTCCAGATGTACAAGATGATTTCCCCCCCCCAATCTGTCACTTGTGTCTTGAAAACACCAATAAATAAGTGCCAAGCAAGCTGCCAACCAAACAACAAAAGGAGGAACAGTAAGACGATTAAGAGAGAGTGGATGTCAGTCCAACTATAATAAAGCTAGTATCAGTTCAGTCTGCAGTGATTTAAAACAGCTGCCGGCCGGCCATAGCCTGTGGTGGAGCAGGGCCAAATTCTTGGACACTGAGTTATTCTTAGAAATATGCATACAAGCATTGGCAAGCTTTGTTGAAAGCTGCCTGTTGCCAGGGCCCTATCAAATTCATGTGCCAATGGATCTTAGAGCTATTGTTCATATTTATGAAAAAATAATGTGGCTTTGCTTCAAATTGCCCAAAGGTCAAAGAGATGGAATAGCCAACATGCTTCAAATTCAGTTTTATACCATCAAATAATAAAGTTGATTGTGCTGTTGCTTAACAAGACAAAAGGTACCATCTATCATCCATCACCAATTTTATGTTAAAGTAAGCAGAGTAGAACATTTTCTCCAACCCGCTGATGGAAAGTGAACTGGGCAATTTTGTGTTTGAAGTATCTGGACATGTGTGCAACTCCTCAGTGTGATGAATCTCTTCTTAAGGAAGAACCTTCAAACCCTGGGAACTAACAGGGCCCACCCACATAGGCTTTTCAATTTTTTTGGACAGAAAGAAGTATAAAAGACTTTCAGTTGACCATTTTGTTAAGATTTTTTTCTGAATTCTGGTATGTCATGAATGTCTCATGTGTTCTAATCTGGTTTTGATCCTGGGTTCTATCTTCTGTTGCAGTCTCAGCTTCCTGTCAAGGTTCCAAGTAATACACCCTGTCAACCTTGAAGCTGACCTGACCAAAGCCATTTTGAAGCTTTAGTGTTGCCACTTCCCTTGCAGGCTCAGGTACAGCTACAGCTACACAGTCTAGTGGTAATAAAATGAATTATACTGAATCTATCCAAAGGATTATCCAGTTAAAAAACTTTCCCCACAATAGCCAGGTAGGACCAGGTAGCACTGGCCAACTAATGATACCCCACAGCTTGACTTCAAAGTATGTCTGATATTCATGTGTTTGTCCCCTTTTAAACTGTCCAGGTTGGCAGCTATCATTTTTTTCTCCAACTTAATATGATAGAAGCCTAAAGTCATTTTTCATTATATCTGTCCTGTATTCCTTCCAGTGAACTTCCTTAGTCCCTTTGGGTTCTACTATTATTGGTGATAGTGAAAAATTCCCTGTTTACTCTTCCCACGTCTTGCATGATTCCATATGCTTCATCTTTTTTCTAAACTAAAAAACAAAACAACCCATATATACTTTTTCCACACAAAAAAGATGATTCACTCCTTTTTACGTGTTTTGATAACTTTCTCAGCATTTCAGCATTTCAACAGTCCTCCACCCTCCCTTCTATAATCTGGTGAATATTGGACATATTTTGAAATAATATAACAGATAGGAATATACAGTAAACCTCCAAACAGAGCAGTATTACAGATAACCTAAAGAATGTCCTGTTAGACAATCTATGCAAGGCCTAGTGGGGAAATCAGGTTTAGGGCCATTTTTGAGGTATGGTGATCGCAGGTCCTACAAATCCTAGCTGCTGGCTGCCTATGGTTTAATCCTGACACTCTCTCCTGACAGGCATGACCTAAATAACTTCAGAAATGGTTTGCTTGTTTCCTAAGAAAGAGTAGCTTGACAGGATAACAATTTCTTGGTGAGCTAGTGGTCTCCCCTTCACCAGATGTGTTAGAGACTGTGTCAATCAGGGATGTTTTCTTTGGAATCCTGCACTGAGTTGCAAGTTGGCCTCAATCTGACACATAGTCAAAAAGACCTTGACTATGTGTCAGATTGGTCTAACAAGTGGCAACTTCAAATCTAAACCAACAAATGCTCTGTCTTACACATTGGCAAAAAAATTCAAAACATAAAATACAAATTAGATGGACATGACCTTGTAGATGACCCTCACTCTGTCAAGGACCTTGGAGTACTCATTTCTAAAGATCTAAGTGCCCGAGCCCACTGTAACAACATTGCCAAAAAGGCTTTAAGAATTGTTAACCTAATCTTGCGTAGCTTCTTCTCTGGTAATGTTTTATTATTAACTAGAGCATACAAAACATTTGCTAGACCAATTCTTGAATACAGCTCATCTGTCTGGAACCCGCAATGTATATTGGACATAAATACAGTCAAGAGAGTCCAGAGATATTTTACGAGAAGAGTCCTCCATTCCTCTAACTGCAATAAAATACCTTATGCCACCAGACTCCAAATTTTGGGCTTAGACAATTTAGAACTACGCCAATTTCAGTCTGACCTAAGCATAGTACATAAAATTATCTGCCACAATGTCCTTCCTGTCAATGACTACTTCAGCTTCAACCACAACAATACACAAGCAAATAATAGATACAAATTCAAGGTAAACCATTCCAAACTCGATTGCAGAAAATATGACTTCAGTAACAGAGTGGTCAATGCCTGGAATGCACTACCTGACTCTGTAGTTTCTTCCCCAAAGCCCCAAAACTTTAACCTTAAACTGTCTACTGCTGACCTCACCCCATTCCTAAGAGGTCTGTAAGAGGGGTGCATAAGTGCACCAGCGTGCCTACCATCCCTGTCCTAATATTCCTTTTTACTTACTCTTTTCATGTATTCAAATTATGTTTATACTTTTACCTGTTATCCTATATATGCTTGACAAATAAATAAACTTAAACTTAAACAATGGCTACTTCCAATGCTAGGTTGCTTTTAATTAAGTGCACTACTACAGTCATTTTATCATGATAGGAAAATGAATCAGTCTAAAACTAAGATGACTACCTACCTGGGAGTGGTTCAGTTAAGCAATCCTTTAGTTGGCCTATTCCAATGTATCATACCGTTTATAGGAATTCTTTTCAAATAATTGTTGTTGCATCTTTCTTGGGCAGAAAGATGTTGTTCTATCACTTCGAAAATTGAAACTGAAACATAAGTGGAATTTTTGAAAAAAAAAATCCCCAATTGAAAGATAACATTTCTATTCTCCTGACTATTGGGATAGGTTGTTTTGCTCAGTTTCTCATTTTCCAAGCTTTCCATTTTTTCTAATAACTTTCTGTAATAAATGTGTTGCTGCTATGTTTTGGGTGTACTGACCAAGGTATACATATGTATTTATGTAACTCGTATAGTTTATTTCTCTATTATTTCTCTATTATTTCTAATATTTATTTCTCTAATATTTCTCTATTGCACACATTGCACACATCTAATAATATTTCTCTAATATTTCTCTATTGCACACATTTATTGTTTTTGAAGGGTAAAGTTAAATACTTGGACATATGTTACTCCTACTACTTTGAGAAAAGGTTAGTTTCTGTAGAGCGATGTGTCCATTAGAAATTTCCTTTTAAAAAGTGAATTTGTTTTGTATTTTTATGACTCTTCATATTTTAACCCAAGATTACAAATAAGACAATTTAATTTAAAGCTGAAATATAAATTTTGTTAAGCTAGGTGACAGACTCTGCCATGTGAGAATTGGAAATAAACAATTAAGCTGTGTTCTTTTGACTGAACTAAACATAAAAAGCTTTTTCTTGGACTAAATTGCTTTGTTTGTTTGTTTCAAAGGAATTCCTGGAATGTAGAAAGAATCTATATTAAATTAAATTGAAACAGGATCCTACCTTTATTATGCATGGCTAGTTTTTGTTGATCGCAAAAACAAAAAAGCATGCTGACAGAAGATTAATTTCTTAACAAGAGGCAAGTGTCAACAAATTAAGCTGCTAGAACAATTCTAGATAATATTCCATAAAATGTTTTAATCAGGAATTATTTATGTTTTAATCATCTCTAAAGCCTTATGCTGTTGGCGCATTTGTGATCTCAAACATGGAACAATGCCAGTGGGAAGCTAAAAATGTTTTTGATTATTATCTTGGAAGTCTAAAATTCCTTAGGTGAAATTTAGTATGAAATGCATCCATGCAGTCATGAAGGTGAGTGTGTATGTCAACATCTGTGCTTTATTAAATCTGAACTATTTTTACTAGGCAGTGAACTGGAGAGACCAAATTCTCTGATAAAACCAGAAACTCTTGGAATGGGTTGTTGAAGACATTCCTTGCTGCATTGTTCATCAAGAAAATGCAAGTGTTTTATGTTTATTCTCTACCCATCCCCAAACCCTAAGAGAAAGAAAAGTTAAAAGAGCATCAATTTCTTAATTTTTGTATATCATATTTCAGATGCATTACAGTATCTCAGTTTGGGTGAACCATTGATAGTAATTAAAATCCCCACCAAACAACATAAACTTCTAATACTAAGTATTATGTATACATTGCTGAACGGTAAAGTATGCAACCCAAGTGAACAGTGGCATCAATTCCAGATAGCAAAGCAGTGGCAAGCAATTGAAATATCAACAAACAGAAATAGCTCCCAGTAAATGTGCCACAGCCAGATGATTTATCGAGAAAGACTTCTATAATAAGGAGCTCCCATTTAAGGCTGCTATCCCAATAGAAGGGAATAAATCCAGTTTTGCTGAGAGGAATGTGCTTTCAGAGTAAAACATTTCAATTTTACCAAACATTTTAGACTCCTAGGCACTCATGGGAAGCCAAAGCATCTTGCAAGTATTTATTGCTATTACCTTCATATAATTCATATTCTTCCCAATACGGTTATTAATTTCTCCAAAGTGGGGATGAGGATGGCTAGTATCATTTATTTGAATAAAATGATGCAAAGCAGAGAGGCTACTGCCAAGGCTGAACTATAAGCAGCTGTCAGATATGAGCTATAAAGCAAAGCCGAAGAACAAAGCCAGGAAGTTGGAAGTCAAAAGCCAGGAAAACAGATACTAGGGATGCGCACTGCTTCAGATTTGAAGGCCAAGATGTCCTTCAGATCATGTCAAGTTGCATATTCCTTAAACCAAGTATGCCTTTTCCTGGGATTGTGGGCCATTGTCACATTAAACATTACAATATGCTGGTAATTTCTGGTAGAACTCTAGAGGCCACATCTAAGATTATACATTGTTGTTAGGTTGGGCTACCAGTTATCTGTGCTGTTCCATTCATTCTCCTATGCAGACTACCTTCTTGTCTTAATAAGTAAAGAATGAAAAGCAATGGTATAAATTTAGGAAGCACAGAAAATGTTCTGTGCTGCCTGTTACAACCTTGCCATTGCTTGCAGATAGTTAGATATTTATTGCAGCCATAAATCTTTAATCAAAGTAGGAAAAAAAAGCATGTTGCAGACTGCATCGAAAACAAGCTCAAGTGTTTTGCAAAAGAGTTTGAAGAAATAAATCTCAGATTTAGAAATTTTAAGGATAGTCCCTTTCCAGTCCAAGCTGCATCTTTTTTATATAATCCAAGCTGGCAGTTTAGTAGTTAGGATTGCTAATGTTTAGTGGTATTGCAGTATTACTTAATAGTACATAAGGTAAAGGTTCCCCTCGCACATATGTGCTAGTCGTTCCCGATTCTAGGGTGCTCATCTCCGTTTCCAAGATGAAGAGCCAGCGCTATCTGAAGACGTCTCCATGGTCCTGTGACCGGCATGACTAAACGCCAAAGGCGCACGGAACGCTGTTACCTTCCCACCAGAGGTGGTCCATATTTTTTCTACTTGCATTTTTTACATGCTTTCAAGCTACTAGGTTGGCAGAAGCTGAGTCAAGTAACAGGAGCTCACCCCCGTTACGTGGCGCTAGGGATTCGAACCGCTGAACTGCCAACCTTTCGATTGACAAGTCTTAGCCACTGAGCCACCGTATCCCTAATTAATACTATATAGTAATATTCTATTCACACCTAATAGTGATTAAAGGCACCTGGTTAAAAGCACCAGGCTTAAACTTGAGAGACTGAGTTCGTCCTGCTATGTGATTTTGGCCTATCACTTTCTCTGAATCCTAGAAAGAACTAATGGTACCACACTACAGAAAATGCTGCCAAGAAAACTGGATGGATTTGTCCAAGCAGTCACTGGAAGACAATAATGACTCAGAGCACGAAAAAACAAAACAAAACAAAACAGTTTAACTAATTTGCTGAATACTCAAATAGACTCTTCCTTTCTTTGAAGTGGAGAATTTAATCCCCCCCCCTCATTCTTTGGTCGTAATTTGCAGGCTTTTCACAGGTTTGAGATCCAGGCTCTGGATCAGCTGACTAGCTGGCACCATGTCTCCTCCAGGTGTTTTTCTATCACTACATTCCCTTCAGTTAATTTCTCTGCTTCTCCTAGAAATGCAATCCGGTTAAGTTTTGCATCTTCTGAATCTGAAGACACTCGGATGTAATCAAGGTCTTCTGTTAAATACTTACCCAATTGTGCCACATGAGTTTTAGGGAAAGTCTATACTGATATTAGCTTTCAAAAGTTGGAAGATATTTACCATGGTGAAAATCAAAGGGTACATTTGGCAATTTTAACTGAATGTCTCCATAGATCAGGGTTGTCAAACTCGCGACCCACAGGCTGGATGCATCACATGCTGGCCATGCTCACCCTCGGTTTAGCAAAAGGGAAAAAAGTGATACGTCATGTGACAACGTATCATCATGAGTTTGACAGCCCTGCCATAGATTATGAAGACAAAGTATATTTAATATTTTTCATCATGTGTTCCTATCAATTTGCTGTTTCTGCTTACAATAAGTTTATCCTGACTGCTTTTTTATTAGCAGATGTTAATATTTTATTATTCAGATGTTGAAGTTGGGGAAAAAAATCTATCGATAACCCCATGCAACATCCAGCATAGGACTACTTCTGCACACAGTGAGAAATTAAAATAGCACTGAATATTTTATCCTTCAGAAAAAAGGATTAAGGGGATAGGATGGTGGAGAAGCATAGTACTCTTCAAATATCTGAAAAGATGTTACTTAGATGATCAAACCTTACTGTCTGTTACTCTGCAGTGCAGAGCAAAGGATAAAGGATTTCAGGTAAAGGAGGGCATATTCAGTAGAAGGGAATCACGAGTAAGAGCACTTTAACAATGGAATAAATTACTCAGAAAAGAGGTGAGCTCCTTTCTGCTGGATGTGTTCAGTCACAGGCTGGAGTGCCATTTCTCTGGGATAATTTTATATGGATTCCTGCACTCAGTGGGGATTGGCCTCTTCCAACAATGGGTTTCTGTGACTTTCTTCACCCTTTAGTTCCCCCAAGCTGTCAATGCTCACTGTTTTTATTTTCTGGGACTGTTTCCATTGACTGAAAACTTTTCATGCTTTCATAAATTTGTAGTTAACATAGTGTCAGGCGTGAACACTTAGTGTGCAAAGCTCCTCATCCACCACATGCTGCCTGCAGGATAATCTCTCAAGTGATTGGCTTTTGAACAAATTATTCTACTCCAAATGAAGCTGTCTCTCATAAAAC
Source organism: Pantherophis guttatus (assembly GCF_059756535.1). Classification (NCBI taxonomy): domain Eukaryota; kingdom Metazoa; phylum Chordata; class Lepidosauria; order Squamata; family Colubridae; genus Pantherophis; species Pantherophis guttatus. The sequence continues at coordinate 25,100,756 of NC_142069.1, read as the reverse complement.
CTATGAAGGAAATTAATATTTATTATAAAACAAGTGAATGCTATAAATAGTATCCAGAATCAAAATCCTTACCCTTACCAAAGTTTACAACTTTAAAGGCTAGCTATGAATCAGAGGTGGGTTTCAGCAAGTTCTGACCACTTCTGGAGAACCGGTAGTGGAAATTTTGAGTAGTCCGGAGAACCGGTAGTAAAAAATTCTGACTGGCCCATCTATTCTCTGCCTCCGAAGTCCCAGCTGATCAGGAGGATATGGGGATTTTACAGTATCCTTCCCCTGCCATGCCCACCAAGCCATGCCCACCAAGCCATGCCACGCCCACCAAGCCACACCCACAGAACCGGTAGTAAAAAAATTTGAAACCCACCACTGCTATGAATGTTAAGCTATCACCTAGAGTCAGAAGCAGAGTGAGGTATATTTGCCGGTAACAACTGCAGGAAAACTCTATTGTATCCATGTTCCATTTGTAAGCTTCCCATACAGCGTCTGGTTGGTCATGGGAAGAAGCACAGTGTCGGCCATGAGACGGTTTTGCTTCCATCCTGCATAGCCTTTGCTATGTTAATACCTGGTGTACTGGTAAAGATTGGCCAAGCCCATGTTCTAGTGTACCCAGTGGTGGGATTCAAATAATTTAACAACCGGTTCTCTGCCCTAATGACCGACTGGGTGGGTGTGGCCATGGGGGTGTGACACTCGGCCTCCTGCTCCCCCCTGGGAGCAAAAACGGGCTGTGGGGAGGCTGCACCGCCAACCCCCGTGCCCTGTTTTGGGCCTAGTAGGACTCCCTGCAGCCTCCTGGGAGCAAAAATGGGCTATGGGGGAGCCACACCACACACCCCACTCCCTGTTTTGGGTCTAGTAGGCCTCCCTGCACTTACCTGGGAGCCAAATGGGGCGCATGGGGACTCCTGGAAGGGGCAGGGAGGGGCCAGCCAATTTAATTACCGGTTCTCCCAAACCAGCCCGAACTGGCTGAATCCCACCACTGAGTGTACCCTTAATTATAGAAATCAGTTGGTTAACTTTAGGCTATTAACATACTGTATATTTTTGAAAGAAACATAATAGGACTGTTGTATGTAGAACTGTGAACTTGGTTGTCACAACTTGGAAAGCAACCATCCCGGATGGAAGGAAGGCTCAAGGCCAAGTCTGGGAAGATTACTGTACTATAGGAAGATAACAATAAAATAGCCAGTAAAAGATCTGGTTGTTCACGCCTGACATACATAATTCTTGCTGGATCAGCACTTACTTATAAAGGTTCCTTGAGAAACCAGTCCAAAGAGTTTGAGACTTTCTCTTTCAGCAAAATATTCACGACACAAGCAACAACTGCATCCATTCTGTCAATTTACTTGTGAAAATAAAGTTTCATTTCCTCAGTCAGTAGCCTGTCTTATATACAAAGATCAGATATTAACTGCAAACATCCAGAGGATCACTACATGGTAACAATGAGAGCTTCTGTATCTCTTTGCTGCTGTTTAGTGATCATTTGCATTTTTGCAACCCAGGTTTAGGGTTAGGGTTAGCAGACAAATACTGTTTTAGATTCCTGATATGCAACATGTCAAGCCTAATATGAGACCCAATTGTTTGCCAATTGTCTGAGTTCCTTTCTAAGGCTATAAGAATAGAAGATATGGTTAATTAACTCCCAGGACTGCAAAAACTGAAAAGTTGACAATTTGCCAGACGCTTTAGGATCTGTGGTTGAGCACATGAATAGCCAGTTATCAATAGGACTAGGTACTTCATCCAAGCACTTCCCCAGTTGACTGGAAAACAAGTAAGGAGATGGAATCTCTATCAGTTTCATAAATCTCCCAGGTTAAATGGAAATAAAAGCTTCTTTAGAAGATCCAAACAAACCGTTCTTAAACTGGAGAAAAGAACAGTATGATGGATGTGGACATAGATAATATTTGCTCTCCTGTCCCATGAGGGCAGGAGTAAACGGTGGGGAAGGATGCCTTCTGTATATATTTCTGAAATGTGCATACGGTAGATCCATAGACATTAAACAGGAAGCTAAGCACAGTTCTGTTTCAAGTTTATATCCATAACTCTGCCGGGCTAATAATTTAAAAGTCCTGTCATCCAATGCAATGTCCCCTGGTTTTTAGAATGGGGTTCTTTCATATTTTAAAGAGATGTTAAAAGTCCAGAGGAAGTGTCCCACATTTGAAATAATGCCATTTTCATTACAATCAACACAAGTCACGTTGATTTACTTGAGCAGAGAGAATTTGGCAGTCGAAACAAAACGAGGCTAATAATAAGCCATTTTTATTTTTTTTGTTTGAGCCTCCAATGGCCCGGCTTTGTTTTTCCTATTTCCATCATGTTGTCAAATGGAATAATCATCAAAATGTTTTTGAATTTAAGCCTCTCTCCCAAAGGCAAAATAAAAATACCCACCACGTTATTTCACTGCTCCTTGCCTGCAATAAGAAACTTACGCCTGCCATTTATCTGGAAGAGAGAGTTGGCAGCTGAAAAAGATAACATTCTGAACATATTTCCTCACATTGTTTTACCTGCTCTAACTGTTCACAGATGGTGTCTCTAAATCTTGCTTTATATGTTATTAGAAAGAGATACACATAGCTTCAAGACCACACCTCACTTCAGAAGCATTCCAGCTACAAATTAATCCAACCCTCTGCCAAAGATGGCTTAGGAATTTCCTTCCTAATTTCCCCCTTTTTTTTCCAGCTTAGCGTCTACAGAATTGCTAGGAATAGTCTCTCACCGGCATGCCCTCTCTAGGGTCAGAAACTTAATTCCTTCCCTGTATTTAGTGGCAGCACAGAACAATTCTAAACAACATTAGTCGTCCTTAAATATGATTGAGTTCCATGGGCCTTAATCACAATTCATTTGTCCTCTTGATTTCAAAGGAACTCTAGAAACACTACTCCCCATTATTTTTCGGGTCTCTCTCTCACTTCCTCTCTCTCTCTCTCTCTCTCTCCCTCCCTCCCTCCTTCCCCCCTCTCTCTCCTACATGAGATTCTAATGGCTTTTACACAATCTTTTAGGGCGAATCTATGGCACGCGTTCCAGAGTGGCACGCAGCGCCCTCTCTGTGGGCACTCGAGCCGTTGCCCCAGTTCAGCTCCGCCGTGCATGTGTGCACACCTCCCACCAGCCAGCTGATCTTCAGGTCTCTGCCATGCATGTGTGGCGGAGGGGCGCGTGCGGGGGTTGTGCATGCATGCATGGGGGCGGGGCGCATGCAGGGGCCACGCACACATGTGTGGGGGCAGGGCACATGCGTGGGGGCCGCACATGCTTTGGGCACTTGGTCCGGAAAAGGTTAGCCATCACTGTTTTAGGACCATGTCTTACATTTAGATTTTGACTTTATGCTGGGGCCATAGACCATAAAGTGCGAGGGATCAGGAATTTTTTCTCAATTAATTCCTTTGGCCAGTTTGTGGGTCAGTCTGAGTAATAAAGACAGAGCTTGAAAATATTTTGGCCATGATATCACCATTTCCTTCTTTCTCACAAACAAATATAGATCCAGACCTCCCATAGTCTTAGAATAATTAGAACACGTCCTTGTAAGTGTGGCCTTCAAAAAGAAAGATATTCTTTCCAAAAAAAAAAAAAATCTACTCCAGATTTTAGTAGTTGTTATAATGCAGTTTTCCTTTCTGAACATTTTTACTCATCAAAATAAAAAACTTTCACACCTTAGCCAATTAGCTCGTCAGTTTTCTGAAGACCTTTCAAAGCTTTCATTCTTCAGGTTTTAAGTCAAGCATGACTCTTATTTCTCAGGAATTGGTTTATTGGTTCTACATGATAAACAATTGTAGTTACAAATAATTAAGTATGTTGCTTACATGCCAACAGCCCAGGTTGCTTCTTTGCATTCTCAAGCACATAAATGCACTGGTACATTATGAGGATTCTTTCCACATTTATAACTGCAGTCAATCTTTAAAATATTTTTCCATAGCTGAATCTATATAGCACACCTTTGAACACATCCTCCTTTCCTGTGAACATTTTTGAAGCCTCTTTGCCTGACACTGATGAATCTGAAATGTTGCCCCACCTTGCCTCATCATTATCTGTCTTCGTAATGCCTCTTTTTTTGAGATGTATTGCAGTGGGCAACTGTCAGTAAAAGGTAAACATAAGAAATGGTGCATGAAATATGTCCTATGGTGGTAAGCAGAGGCCTCTGAAGATCCAGAAGGTTATCATGACAACAGCTTATTCTCTATTGTCAATTGGCCCAAGAATGACTTTATGGGGCTAGCTCGAAAGATAAATTTACATGTGATTTGTAGCAGTGGATTGTTGATGTGTGTTGTATGTCAATGTATGAAAGGGGGAGGGGAAGGTCCAGCAAGAAAAAGAAAGGCTACTGTCAAGCATTATAGTCACTGTTTTGATGTCACATTTGTAGTTTGGATGTTACTTTATATTGCTACTCTTAACATATGTATACTTTTTCTTCTGTTAATGGATTTGGATATATGTAATAAAATTACATTGCCTTGTCTTCCTGCCTCTGCCAAAGAAAGTCTTAGTGTCAGTCCAATCTGCATCTTTTAAGTGAGTTGTTAGAACAGAATTACGGAGAAAAATAAACAGCAAAAATCAAAATCCTTGTAAACTAAATACGATAAGCGAATTAAATTTACTTACTAAACATTTTCTTAGCAATGTTTTTGATCAGCCACCTAAAGCAATGGAAGAGAGCCTTCCTTGGAAGAAAGTTTCATAATGTTGCAACAAGCATCTCAAGGCTATTTGTTCATAGATTCATCCATCATATTAATGGATGTTTTGTTGGTTAAGTACATTAACCCATAATCCTTGCTTTACACACACTTCATGCTAAACCAAAGCCAAACAAGCCAGATCAAAGCAACACACTGTGGGAACCGAGTTTAAAGATTATTTCAGTAGACAGGCAAAAAGCACCTTCTTTTTTCTTTTTTTCAAATATCCTGGTTCAAAACTTGGGAAAACTAGAGAAGAGACACTTATTGTCCAATTGTTGCTGAACTAAACTCTCAGCATCTCTCTTGATTGATCAGACTGACTGAGGAGATGTCGATCAGTAACCCGTAAAAGGCCACTTTTGCCTAAACAAACAGGATTTTCTAAATATCTTCAATATGATTTGCAAACAAATTTGAAACTTCCATAGGTTTCATTAAGATATGGTAGATATTTGTGATAGTTATACAGCTTTCCCCCTTGCAAGTTTCACATCTTTGAGGAACTTTCCTATCCAACTTGAATATGCATAAAGAAGTCATCACCTAATTCCTGGACACTGATGATGGTGTGCTGAGACAAGTAGACAGACATACAGTAGATATAAAACACAATACCCTACACACTGTCTGTCTGTCTGAATACATAATCAGAAGTCATATTATGTGAACAAATAATACTGTATGTTATATCTATTATTATTACTGTATTCCCCCCAAAATAAGACCCTGTCTTATATTTTTTTGAACCCTGAAATAAGCGCTTGGCCTTATTTTCAGGGAGGTCTTATTATTTTGGGGTGCGTGGAGCAAGATGGGGCTCCTCTTGTCATCTTACCTGATTTCCAGCTCTGTCTCCCTAAACCTAACCAGAGGAAATGGCGGGGACCAGCTGCGCATGCGGTTAAATATTTTGGGGGAGGACTTATTTTTGGGGAGGTCTTATTTTCAGGGGAGGGTTTATTGTTGGGGGAGGTCTTATTTTCAGGAGAGGTCTTATTTTCGGGGAAACACGGTATATAATACTGTTGTTATACAGTATGCCATGAATGTCTGAGCATTTATTGTATTATGTAAGGAAAAATTATCCTGTAGTGCATCGTCTTTTTTTCTATTTCTTGGAAGCTGACCTATAAAATGCTGCTTACATTTTTGTTGTAATTCTGGCTCTACTTCAATAAAGAAATATTTGCAAATTTTTGTTCATAAGTCTCAACCATAAATAGAATTCTGTAAAGTTTTCATTTGAAAATATAGGGATTGTTGTCTACTTAAGTCATTTCTTGGGTGAAATCTAGAACTCTTGTGGCTGTTATTTCTAATAAACTCTTATTCTATTTCATGTTATATGTTTTTCTTTCTTTGAATTCTCTTTTACATTAACCATAGTTAGAACAATCCTCCTGGTCCTAAATAATTCTCAGTGGACAATGATGTTGAAAAGGAGTGTGCCTAGTATGTATCAAAATAAATGAAATGGACTAGATTTCTCCAAGCCTTTTATAATTAACTGAAAGATGCTCAATTTTCACCAAAGATTTTCAAGTAAGCTGAAAGTTGACAATTACAATAAGGTGGATATCAGAAAAGTTCACTTTTTATTTAACCAACTAGTTATATATAATGTCATTAGGGACCACAGTATGTTGATTAAATAGCTGGCGCAGTATATTTATATATAACTATTTGGAGCCTGATTATTTATATTTGCATATATATAAAGAACTTAGACTGACAAACTTAATTGGCTTTAGAATTTTGCACACTTCTGGGACTGAATTACAGGCCGTTCATGTCAGAGCACAAAGGGCTAAGCTGTTCTCAGTGCGCCATCAAATTAGCCCTATTAATTAGTATCTGGAAAAACAAACCTCTAGGTGCAACCAGGCAATTGGCAATTTATTCATGGCATAGTGGACTGGCTCTAATTGCTCAAACTGTCATTCAGAACACAGCACAACTATTAACTTGTGGAAATAAACAAGGCAAAAGTGGGGTGAGGGAAAAACCAGATTAAAGCGGCAAAACTAGAAGAAATATCTTGCCTAATGCTGGATGAATATCTAGGGACCAATTGGTTTCATAAGCTATGAATTGGTTCTTTCACTTGAAATCTGATACTGGTCTGTACTGTACTGAAGGAATGTGAATTAATTTTGTAATCCTTAATGCAGTTATTTGCAACCTGGGACCTGTCACCCCATAGATGGCTTCTGTGGACCCTTAAAATAAAAGATTATATATGTATGTATATATGTATGTATGTATATATGTATGTATGTCTTGGGGTATTTGGGTCTTTTCCCGTGTAAGATTGAGAGTATTTTGGCAATGTTTCGGCAGAATCTCATCTATGATAAATATATTTATCAGCAAATATAAATTTGATATAAAATGGTTTGTCGTGAATGTGACTGCTTGAGGGCTCCTGGACTGGAGCTGAAAGGCGAAAGGGAAGCAGTATGCTCCCCAAAAATACACAAAGATGGAATACCTCTCAGACCCATAGTAAGTTCCATAGGCTCACCTTTACAAAATCTAGCCAGATATTTAGCAAAACATCTTCAACCTTACGCAGAATCTGCTGCTTCATATGTACAGAACTCATACCATTTCATACAAATAATAAAAAAGCAACACATAAAAGAAAGTGACCTTCTTGTAAGCTTTGATGTTGTATCACTATTCACACAAATACCTGTCAAAGAAGCCTTGTCATCAATTAAAAACAAATATCAACTACCAAAACATATCACAAACTTAACAGAACATTGTTTATCCAACACATATTTCATACACAGAGGACAGAGATATAAACAAGTAGAAGGTGCACCAATGGGATCACCATTATCACCAGTCATCGCTAATCTTTTCATGGAAGAATTCGAATCCAATGCCTTAGAAAAAACTGTTAACAAACCAAAATTATGGCTCAGATACGTTGATGACACCTTTGTGATCTGGCCACATGGAAGAGATAAATTGGAAAACTTCTTAGTACATTTGAACAGCCTCCATCCCAAAATAAAGTTCACCATGGAGATAGAATCAGAAAACCAGTTACCTTTCCTCGATGTATTAATTTATAAAAAATCTGATGGCACTTTAGGACATACCATCTATCAAAAGAAGACACATACGAACCGCTATCTCAACGCCAAATCACACCACCATCCAGCACAAATAAACTCTGTTGCCAAAACATTAACCACAAGAACTAAACGTCTGGCTGATGAAGCACATTTACAAACTGAATTATATACACTAACTAATGTACTGACATCAAATGGGTTCTGTAGAAATAAAGTCATCAATATGATCAAACATACAACACCAAGACAGAATAAAAAACAACAAGAGGAACAAAACAATGGGAAAGCCATCTTGCCCTATATAAGGGGAACAACAGATAAAATTAGCAAAGTACTACAAAAACACAACATCAAAACCATATTTTGCACAGATAGAAAGATATCGTCCATTCTGAGAAACCCCAAAGACAAAATAGAATTAGAAGATCAAGGCATATATGAAATCCCATGTGCTTCCTGCCCATCAACATACATTGGACAGACCAACAGAAGAATGAGTGTGCGCATCGAGGAACACAAAAACTCAATACAAAAGCAAGAACACACATCATCATTAGTTCAACATATAAATACAACAGGACACAACATTAATTTTAATAAAACAAAAACAGTTGCAAAAATAGAACATCTCAATGGCAGGATAATCAGAGAAGCAATAGAAATGGAAAAAAGACCATATTGCATGAATAAACGGGATGACACTTCACGTCTGCCTACTATTTGGAAACCTGCTCTCATAGATAGACGAATCTTGACACCATATGTGGAACATGGACCAAACATTGCACAAAAAAATCCCAACCAAATCATATTCAAACCAGCCACAAAGATAAAGCCCTGCCACCTAGTGGAGAAAAACCGACCATACACCCGAAGCCAAGCCAATAAACACATACTGGGACTCCCAACCAATCAGAATGAAAAGGTGGAGCCATCCCAGAATACCAGCACCAGATTTGAAATTCCAACGTCAGTTAGTGCAAAATGACTACTGGCATAAGCCTGATGATGGCAGATGGGATTCTGCCGAAACGTCGCTTCTACCCTTTTAGGGATATATCCACAATTACACGGGAAGAAACCCGAAATATTAACTATACACACACACACACACACATATATATATATATATATATATATATAGGTCTTTGGTTATTCGGGTCTTCTCCCACGTAAAATTGGAAGTGTCTTGGCGATGTTTCGACGAAGTCTCATTCGTCATCTTCAGGCTGGTGTTCTCGGCTTCGTGCTTCCAGGAAGCACGAAGCCGAGAACACCAGCCTGAAGATGACGAATGAGACTTCGTCGAAACGTCGCCAAGACACTTCCAATTTTACGTGGGAGAAGACCCGAATAACCAAAGACCTACATACAAACACCCGCGAAAACCTGAGAAAACATATATATATATATATATATATATATATATATATATATATATATATATATATATATATTATATATATATATATATAATTCATAGGTTCAAATGTATAATACTTTTTTAGTCAGGGTTTTCTCCTATGTAGATTAAGTTGTTTACTTGGCCATAGTGGGGTGATATCTCAAAATCACCACTTTCAGGCTTTTATGTGTGTGTGTGTGTGTGTGTGTGTGTGTGTGTGTGTGTGTGTATTATATTTGCTGATAAAGAAATAAAGGGAGACTAGTATACATCTATTTCAAGCTATTTAGCTCCCATCAGCCAGCGATTCTGCTAATCTTGTGAGATCGCGACCATTTTATTTTTGGTTATCCAGTATATAAAAAGATTGTTGATCCCTGCATTAAGGACATAACAGCCTCTAGAACCTTCCCAATATATTCTGGTCCAGGAGGCCTTCTTCAGTCTGGTGACATCCACAAGCATAGGGATTATAGTACCAAGATTCATCTGCACAGCACTAAATTTGGGCAGGCTGATCTGAAACCTTTCTGTAGACCTTTTTATTTTAGTTTTAATTTCAGCCTCTACAAGATGTTGGGTTCATCCCTATTGGCTAATTAGTTACCACCACTTTCAAGGACCTTGGCTTATATATACAGGGTTCAGAATACATAATTTTCCCTGAAGACATGCAGATGATTTATTATCGGGGTCAAAATATAATGAATTAGCCATATGAGATTCAAAACCGTGGTTTTCTCTGTTGAATCATAGATCTAATTAAGACTAGCCATGGGTTTGGCTATGCCGCTAATAGTTACTTTCCTATGGGGATGTTTGGTTTTGTTTTTAACTGAAGAAGAGAGCATTTATTTCTGTGGGTTCCTCATCTGCAGTTATGAAAAGGAGGACAAAGTCATATAAAACCTTTGCATTTTAGAGAAAACAGCTATGTGTTAGGTTGAAACAGGTGGTCTAAAAAGAATTAGCTGATTTGACTTGATCCCAGAAAACTAAGTTAGTAATTGATGGGAGACCACAGGAAATTCCCAAGTCTGTAGACTAGACAGGGAATTTAAAAAATCTGAGAAGAAGACAGTGACAAATAATTTTGCTACTTTCCCACAACTACATGGTTGTGTCAGGAAATCATCAGGATTCAAGCGGAGGTCTAGGTGCCTTTACTTTTACAAGGGAAAATTAAAATCTGTTTTCTTGCTTGGGTCGTTCATGGGGTGGAATGGGGATGGGGTGTCTCAGTTCATACTGTGAAGTGCAGGGGAGCAGACGATAGGCATCAGTACCTAAGAAGATTCTAGAGCATTTTCATTTTTTGTTTGGGAAACTTTCTTAATAAATTGTAAGAATGCTGTAGACATGGTTTATTAACTTCAACACAGTACCGGTATTTCACACATGCTGATATGCTGATTGAAAGCTACTTGAGTAGGGGTTGGATGACATGACAATAAAGCAGGGGTGAAATCCAGCAGGTTCTGACAGGTTCTGGAGAATCGGTAGTGGAAATTTTGAGTAGTTCAGAGAACCAGCAAATACCACCTGTGGCTGGCCCCAGAGTGGGGTGGGAATGGAGATTCTGCAATATCCTTCCCCCAGGAGTGGGGGAGGGAATGGAGATTTTGCAGTATCCTTCCCCTGCCATGCCCACCAAGCCATGCCCACAGAACCAGTAGTAAAAAAATTTGGATTTCACCACTGCAATAAAGTGAAGGCAGGATATGGCATACTGTAATGTCTTATACTAAATGAAAGCAGGTTTCAGTTGATCATGAGGATGTTATTTTATTGATGGAAAGAACTTCTGTGTTCAAGAAAAAGCAAATGCCGTCAGACAACAGGCTGGATGGGGTGAAATCAGGGAGAGGAGAATTGCTACACAAGCGTGACCATTTTCTGCCTACTGAGAAGCCCTCCATATGTGGGACCTAGAAGCCATTAAGAAAGTACCAGCTGATGGTCTGTATTTTGTTCCAACACTCTTGAGATGCCACCTGAGACAGTCATCTTCCATTCAAAAAGGATGGGAGCATTGATTAATCCCTATGTCGTTCATTTAATCATGGAGAAAATCTATCTGTCGATAATGATGACACATAATTAATCAGCCCAATCAATCCATCTTTTCTCCTAGCCCAAGTTCATGTCCAGCAATAATATAGGACTTGGCTAGAGGTGGTCCCTATCTAATCTTTCTTTCTTTAGATATGATTACAGCAATCTCATTAAACCTAGAATGGGGATGAAATTTTTACCAGTTTGCACAGAATGAGAGATGGAGGCATATACATTTGTGCCTTAGTGATTGTGTGTTCCATTCATGAGGCCCCACCATCCATCTTCACTCCACTTGAATTATATTTAGAAGAAATACAGAAATGTACAACAGACAGAAACTAGCAATCCAGGCATAATTTCACAGCAGAAATCACAAACTGGACTAATAATATATTAATTTTCTCAGCTTTGGTTCATTTTAAGTGCACTTCTGTGACCTTGACTCTCTTCCATTCAACATATTTCAGATTTTTAAAAAACTCCATTGCGAAGAAATAAAACAGTGTGCACACGTTATGATTTAAAGACAGTGGAAGTATTCATTTTAGCTTTAAAAAAATAACATCCATAAAGCTAAAGAACAGCCAAGGCATTGTTTAAAAGCCAAGATTTTATTGCAAGCTGTTATTGAAATTCAGGGTGGTCTTCCTTCTCCGGCAAATATGGGACTTTTTAGCTGAAAACTTTACTAAATACTGCTTGGAATTTAAACACCAGAATATGCATCGTTTTATGATAAATTCTGTGATGACCTTCAGAATGCTTTGTTGTTACCTCTTTTGATAGTAACTTCAATCATCCCAAACAGCAGGGCCGTTATATACTGCAGGCTTCCAAAAGTCTAGATCATGCTGCATAACCATGGTTGGAGAAGAAGAGAGACTAGAAGCAAAATTGCTTGAATCTATAGCCCTCACCGCCAGGAGCTGGTGCTCCTGCCAATTCTTTAATTGTAGCTCACCCTCCGTGGAGATCATGAGAATGTGGAAGGCTGGGCTTGAATATTGGAATAGAACTAAGGAGAAATTGGTCCAAACTCTCTCCTTGGGCACAAAATTCACACTGTTACTCTGGGTAACTAAGTTCACATATTGTGCTAAACAGTGGTGGGTTTCAAAATTTTTACTACCGGTTCTGTGGGTGTGGCTTGGTGGGAGTGGCATGGCTTGGTGGGCGTGGCTTGGTGGGCATGGCAGGGGAAGATACTGTAAAATCTCCATTCCCACCCCACTCCAAGGGAAGGATACTGTAAAATCTCCATTCCCTCCCCAATCCAGGGGAAGGTTACTGTAAAATTCCCATTTCCTCCCAATCAGCTGGGACCTGGGAGGCAGAGAATAGATGGGGGCAGGGCCAGTCAGAATTTTTACTACTGGTTCTCCGAACTACTCAAAATTTCTACTACCGGTTCTCCAGAACTGGTCAGAACCTGCTGAAACCCACCTCTGGTGCTAAATCATAATGCAGTACAGTAGGCTTGGCTTAGTGCAATATGCGATCCAATTCTTTTGTGTTTTGGCTTCATCAACAACTGTAATCAAAGACCCCATATTTTAGTGTAATATATGATTGTCCAAGCAAACATTGAGGAAGGGTGTTAAGATAAAATGTATGAAAGTTTCTTAAAGGAAAGAGGAATGAAAATGCATTAAGTAACATAGATTTCTTATGTGACTTTTCAACCTGGGCATCTCATTTTATGTTACCCATGAAAGACAAAGGAACTTATAACTATTTTGCCCATGTAAAGTTGAGCATAGAATAGAATAGAATAACAGAGTTGGAAGGGACCCTGTAGGTCACCGAGTCCAACCCACTGCTCAAACAGGAAACCCTATACCATTGGCAGTCCAGTCTCTTCTTGAAAACTTCCGGTGATGATGCTCCATCTCCCTTCCTCCAATAAAGGCTGGGCTAAGTCAAATTTGCAAATATTTCTAATTATAAAGGCTGAAAAAATGTAGCTCATTTTGAGTGAAAATTTGGAAGATCATTTTGGACTGAATTATTGCTTTTTATTTGTTTTCTACCCTGTTTCCCCCAAAATAAGACACTCCCTGATAATAAGCCCAATCGGGCTTTTGAGCGCATGGCAATAAGGCCAAGTGCTTATTTCAGGGTTCAAAAAAATATAAGACAGGGTCTTATTTTTGGGGAAACATGGTATTACTAGGCAATGTTGTGGGATAGTTTAATATTAGCCCCAGCTCCAAGTTTTCAGAAGTCCTCAGGCAAGTGGGTCCTTTCTTTTCCATGTGTTTCTAGCACTTTGCATTGTCAACCAATGAAAGAGGAGAGAGAACTGAAGAACAACAACAAAAAAACCCTTCTCAAAAAGATAAAGGGAATTGTGAACAAGGAGTGACAATTATGATTCTTTCCAGCTTGTAATGACTTATACTAGTGTCCTAAGTTGCCATCTTAGCCACATGACCACACAGAAAGAATGGGTGACAATAGGAAGATGAGCAACAAGGCAACTGTCCTCTCATGGTGGCATGGTTTTCAGCAGATGCGTTGATGCCAATCAAATAATATTAGCTTCATAGGGAAGGGGAGGTTGAGGCTGAGAGAATGGGATTCACCAATGGTGAATTGGAAGTTGACCTGATCCCACTGAAGGCTTCTTCATTAACATGATTAGATACTATCCTTGGTTTGAGCAATGGGAGATAGACACAATCAACTACCCTGTTACCCAAAAATAAGACATTCCCTGATAATAAGCCCAATCAAGCTTTTGAGCACATGCGCTAAAATAAGCCTCCCCCCGAAAATAAGCCTTCCCCAAAAATATTTAAATGCAGAGCTGGAAATCAGGTAAGACAGCAAGAGGAACCCCATCTTGCTCCACGTGCCCCGAAATAATAAGACCTCCCTGAAAATAAGGCCAAGTGCTTATTTCGGGGTTTGAAAAAAATAAGACAGGGTCTTATTTTCTGAGAAACACAGTAATATGTAATCATAGTTTATAAGCCACTAAGTCAAAACCAAACAAAACACATAGTGGCATTGAAAAATAGATACATCTGGTCCCTGTGGATGCAAATTTTGAAATTTGTCAGATTGGTGGGTTTCTTCTTAATGTAGCTTCCATCCAGTTCCTTCCCATGCGTTCTGATCAATTCTAATCAGCAGGCAATGTTCTACACCAGGAGTGTCAAACTCGCATCGTCATGTCATCATCACATAGACTTTTTCTCCCTTCGCTAAACCAGGGCCGTGTCACCATGGGCCATGAGTTTGAAACCCCTGCTCTACACAGTCAGCAGTCTGGAAGTCAATTAAAAACTAAGTTCCACTGAATTAGTTGTGGGTAACTTCCAGAGAGGATCATACAGCAATAAAGACTCTTCATCGTAGCTTTTAGTCCCTGGCTCCTGAATAACTATTTTAAATTCTGGAAGGAGGAGGTGGTAAAATAAACTGTTCAGATTCCAGTAGGCATATTTATAGTCCCTTTCCAAAATTGTTTGTGCTGGAAAGCAACTTTCATTTCCAGATGTGGACTTTCAGGGCAGAGTAACCTTTGCACTCCCAAACATATTCAAAAGACTATTGCAATGATTTGTTTGTATTTATCCCATGCTTTACCTACATTACATATTAATTTAAGAAGATAGCAGATTTTAAGATATTGGGGTGTGATTGAGAGAGTAGCATAAGGAGGAAAAGTCTATCAAAATAGACATGCTCTCTAGTTCTTCAAAATGGGTTTCTTCCAATATCATCCTTGTCTGATCATAACCAGCTGTCACCTATAGCTTTTACTGGAGCTCTCCTGCCCTCTGCTGAAAAAATTCAAAAAATGGTTTTAAAAAAACCAATAATAGAAATCCTATTGGAACAAAATTGTGTGTATATAATATAAAGGTGTTCTAAATTTTTTTTAATTATATCACAACTAGGTTTCAATTAACAATGAGCTTGCTAATTTCTATCACCAAATAGCCTTTTTCTTACAGGTTTCTTAGCTATTGGATTCAAACACCAACTCATTTTTAGCCAGCTTCCCTTTTAAAATCATATTTTGTTTATGTGCTACATAAAAGAACACATTGTTGATATATTGATTGCACATATATTTTAATCCTATTGTAAGCTGCTTAGCTAGGCACTTAGGCATTCATAAATATGTAATTCAAAATAGATTTGAACGTTTCGGTCTCTGGCTGCCAGGTAGAAATTAAAAATGGATGCCACCTCTTCCATTTACAGTCCTTTTGCACAATGCAATACATTCTTTCTGTCACAAAGGAAGCCTTGAACTGGTGTACAGCCCTACTCTGTGTACAGTAATAAGTTCACCAGTTCCTGAATTAAGCCTTCTCTCAGGGATACTAACACAAGGCTATGGAGCCTGTTTGGATCACTTATTATTTGTTCATTTGTACAAAGATTCTCTGATGATGGGCCGGTGCATATGTGTGTGTGTCTGTGTGTATACACAAAATAGCCACCAAAAAGCACTTCCACTATGTTTGAGTTCAGTTATTGCACTAATGGTTGTCTGAATTTGGCTTCAGATATTGTGTGAATCCAACTATTATCATCTGTCAATCATATTTTATTCTTTAGTGGGTTGTGAAACTCAGCCAACCATTGGATTTCCAACAAAACATGGCTAAACAAATAATTGTTTAAGAACCAGTTCTATTATACCGGTACTTTTAAAACAGATATGTGATAAATCACTAGAAAGTTGAATAGTTAAGAGTTCTGGAATTGATAAGGTAAAAGTAAAGGTTTCCCTCACACATACGTGCTAGTTGTTCCCGACTCTAGGGGGCAGTGCTCATCTCCGTTTCAAAGCTGAAGAGCCAGCGCTGTCCAAAGACGTCTCTGGGTCATGTGGCTGGCATAACTAAACGCCAAAGGCACCCGGAACGCTGTTATCTTCCCACCAAAGGTGGTCCCTATTTTTCTACTTGCATTTTTACGTGCTTTCGAACTGCTAGGTTGGCAGAAGCTGGGACAAGTAACAGGAGCTCACCCCATTACGCGGCACTAGGGATTCGAACCGCTGAACTGTCGACCTTTCAATCGACAAGCTCAGTGTCTTAGCCTCTGAGCCACTGCAGAATTGATACAAGTTACTTATTCACCTAAAACGCAACCAGTTAATGAGTTTCTAGCTTTCACATTCTACCTGAGCCTTCCTAAAGGCATTCTACTAACTTTGGAAGCACGATGTTGGGCTACAAGCTAGGACTAGTGTACTGTACAAATAAATTCCAAGGACCAGCCTAGATCAGACTCTTAGTCTGATCCTTCAAGAACATTTTCAAAACTTCATAATCTTATTTTTGCTTCTTATTGAGTATCAACCCCATGAAATACCAGACTTTGTGGCAGACTCATGACATATGGATTATATCCATTTCTACCTATCATTTTATTTTTTTGGCTGCCTGTATAATTTTGTTACTCAAAAGCAGAACAACAAAAGTATCATTGTTCCCAGGACAGGGGAACCAGTAATGAATATTCTCAGGAAGGAGAAACGATTTTCATTTGTCAGAAAAATCAAAATGCCCCTTGAAATAAGCAGTAGTTAAATTAAATTATTAGAGTTCCATTACCGATGGCATTTCAGACCAAATATTTCAAATATTATCTCAAACTGTAGTCGCTCCCAGAAGCTAAAATTAAATTTATTGTTGCATTGCTAAAAGCACAACTGAAATTAGACAAATTCTCCCCCTCAATATACACAATTACTAAAATATTTAGTGGTAAGGGGAATTATCCTAAAACATATTATAGCGTCTCTACAGGAAGCCCTCAACTTACAGTTTGAAGGTTTAAAATATCAGATAATGAAAAGTAAATATCATAGCAATAAAAACAGCTGCGCTGGTGGCCAAGTCAACTCCAAAACAATATTTATTTCATTGGGGCTTTCCTGGAATTCCTTTGCAAGCACAACAGACCAAGCTACAGTTGTTTCGCTGTGGTATCTGCCATACCTACCATTACATTTTCTAAAATCTTATGAGAAACAGAAGATATAACACAAGCATTTGGGAGGAAGCAGCTATTTCTTTTAATGTTAACAGGAATGAATGAATAAATGAAAGAGGAAAAAACAGTACAAACCACTGAGAAAATTACAATCAATTTTTAGTAATCTCTTAGTAAGAGGTTCACAGCAGGGGTGAAATCCAGCAGGTTCTGGCAGGTTCTGGAGAACGGGTAGTGGAAATTTTGAGTAGTTCTGAGAACCAGCGAATACCACCTCTGGCTGGCCCCAGAGTGGGGAGGGAATAGAGATTTTGCAATATCCTTCCCCCAGGAGTGGGGTGGGAATGGAGATTTTGCAGTATCCTTCCCCTGTCACACCCACAAAGCCACGCCCACCAAGCCACGCCCACAGAACTGGTAGTAAAAAAAATTGGATTTCACCACTGCAATAAAGTGAAGGCAGGATATGGCATACTGTAATGTCTTATACTAAATGAAAGCAGGTTTCAGTTGATCGTGAGGATGTTATTTTATTGATGGAGAGAACTTCTGTGATCAAGACTGTGTTCACAGTCAATATAAAAGCTACTGATAATCAAAGGGATCTAACCTGGAACCCTTATCTAAATTCCAAAACCTGCTTTTTGAATATATGATTCAAATAACCTTATTACTCTTAAGTAAGTCAGTAATTATTGTAGCATCAGCTTAGGAGCACTTGAATGAACAATAGATTTATTTATTTTTTAGTTAAAAAGGCTATCAAAAATACAGGAAGCAAAGTGTTATTCAAAATATTAGCAACAGCAGCATGCATTCTTGGGCAGAATTGCCCTATATCTACTAATTAATGCAGCATTAAATGGCATCAAAATCGTCCATAAAATTTGATTCTTCTTTCATTTCATTTCAGCACTCCGCTTGATTCACGGTTCCAGCTCTTTCAGGCTTTTTACGTGATGCGATCTTTCTGTGTAATTCACTTGGCAACGAGTGATCTTTGAAGATAACTGATTAAGAAAGAAAAAAACCAGCATGTGCATAATAAATAGTATAGTACTTTCAGAATGTTAAAATAAATTCTAAATTCTAAGATGAAAGGCGGGGAATCATCCTCAGGGATGAAGTGATTAAGCAAATGCTCATTGTACTAATATCAGGAAGCTGCATATTGGAAAGAGCGTCACAGTTCTTATTTCTTATATTATTCGTATTAATCGAATCTCTATTGCTGAAAAGTATGGCAAATAATAGTTCACTGTCATCTAGATATAAAATTAATCAGATAGTAATCAAGTACAATCCAACACAGTAATCCTCGATTTACGACTACAACTGAGCCCAAAATTTCTGTTGCTAAATGAGACATTTGTTAAGTAATTTTTGCTCTATTTTATGAACTTTCTTGCCACAGTTGTTAAGTGAACTACTGCTGCTGTTAAATTTGTAACACAGTTAAGTGAATCCGGCTTCCCCACTGACTTTGTCAGAAGATTGCAACAGGTGATCATATGACCTCGGGACCAGGCGTGGTATTAACTTACCTTCGTTACCAGTTCGCAAATGTGAGCGCACGCATGCGCAGAGGGTCAAAAATGGGACATGATGACGTCCGGGTGGGCGGGCGGAGCCTCCCACTGCCAGTGTTACCGGATCGTGAGATCCGGATAGAACCGGCTGAATTTCACCACTGCTCATGCAACCGACATAAATATGAGTCAGTGGCCAAGCGTCTGAATTTTGATCACATGATCATGAAGATGCTGCAATGATCATAAGTCTGAAAAACGGTCATAAGTCACTTTTTCGGTGCCGTTGTAACTTTAGTCACCAAATGAATTGTTGTAAGTCAGGAAATACCTGTACAAATGATCAAACCCACTGAAATAAGCCACAGAACGCCATAGTAAAGATGCAAGGAGAAGGATTGTTTCTTGGACTTTAGAGAGGATAATTTTCTGAATGTTTGCCTGTCCCAACCTTCTGTGCATAAGAAGGCAATTTTTCAGAAAGAAACAGTGTAATGCTCTTTAAAAAGGCTTGCTTGGAATATATAAATACAACATGGCATTTCCCTGAAACCTGAAGTAATGATTTAAGACAGAGGCTTGCTTCAAAGCTGGTAAGTGATTTCCAGATTTGGATGCTAACAGGAAACTAAAATTAAGTAGACGTTTCTTGATTTATCGAGGTATGCCATCAAAGAAACTACAGAGGAGTTGAATACACAAGCAAAAAAATATTTACATACATTAGCAACGTACCTACATCTGTTCCAAGCTCATAAAATGATGGGCTGACTCTCCCTTAGAATTTGTCTCCCAAAAGTCTGTTCTCCAGATTGTTCTCTCTGGTCAGGTTCCTATTTTGGGAAGAAATCAGACTGGTAGAAAGGTGATTAATGGCAAGGATACTATGTGGGCATGACTTTAAGCTAGTTATTTAGGACTGCACTCAGGAAGTTCTTAAATTCAGCAGAGTTGATTTACCATATTTTGATGTAACCTAAAACATTTTACAGTTTTTAAAAAATCTTCCCTTTATATGACAATGAAGTCCTAAAATTATCTAACTTCACTGTAGCTTGTACACTAACATAGAGTCAGTGCTGGATTACTTCGTCTCTACAAACTTGAAAACTTAAAAATGCCTTATTTTCTAAATACCTTCTTTTCTAATACCTTCTTTTCTAAGTCTTGCAATATGGAAAAGATCTGCCAAGTGCCAACCCAACCCATTTAAGTCTGATTCTGTCAAAAACATTGTAAGAATTGCTAAACTACAAGAATTGGATACAGCAATCCAACAGAGAAAGGGAAACAGTTCATTATCCTTACATCTGACCTATAGTTAGATGAGGGTATATGAAAAGTATATCTTATGAATATAGGTGGAGAAACAAAGATCAAAGGATTAGACAGAAAGAGCAAATGCCTGCATTTCTTCATTGCTGAAATGGGTGGTTCCCTTGAATATTAGCTTGAAAACGATAAACAGCTAAACAGGATTTTCTCTCTTTCTATTTTTATCCATATTCAGTTCTCTTATGTGTACTTGTGTGTTTCTATGTGAGTGGTTTCTGCATTATATGATTTCTGCTTGGGATAATAATTCAATTTAGATTAATTGGGGTGCCATTTTTCTACAAGTGTTCCATTTTGATGAAGAGTAATTATTTTTCCTTCCCTCCCCTTTTCTCTCTCCACTATCTTGTATCTGTCCATTATTTCAGAACCTGGATATAGGAAACACAGATACATAAATGTGCATATGTGTATTATATGTACCCATTTGTTAAGGGGTACAAATTGACATGCCAGAGAAGCATCATGGACAATTTTTGTTTTTACGTTTTTTACATATCGTTCCTCCTGGGAAATGGGAGGTTAATATCAGAAACTCTTAGGAGTATGGCCCTGGAATAATTTGTATAAAAATTCATTGTATTTATTTCTAAATGGCACAGAACTTTTAAAAGGCTTGGTATAAGGTCTGAGTGGCTTATAAAGTATTAAAGTTCCAAGTTTCTTAATTAATATTTTAAAGCCTTGAAACATTTCAAGACATGTCTAATCTAAATGTATATTTTTTCAGATCCATAGAGACACTTGAGCTGAATCACTTAGGGATGCTATTAGAATTGATTTAAATTTTAAATTTAGGCTTTGCAGATGAATCATCAAAGTCTCTAAATCACTTCATGATTTGGTAAAGTGAAAATCAATGCAATGAGAATCTGATATTTGGTAAAGGTAACTTCATACAAATTGCAGCAGGCTTTTGCTGCCTTCAAATTTCATTGTATTGGTAGCCCTGATAGGAAATATCAAATTCCAATAAGACAGACAGTCAGCCTATGCTGAGGATGTCAGACTGAAGATCGGTTTCATGTTCACAGAAATACTTTCACAACTCCTATATTTTGATGAGGTCAAGCTGGTTCTTGCTATCAGATCATATAACTCAGGGCTCTCAATCTATAGTCTGTTTTGCCAAGAAAGATTTAAAATCACAGACTGACAACCTGATGACTACGGCTGCTGACTCTAAAGGTGACTCCCTCACTTAGCATAGTGAATGTAGTGGAAATTAACTTAACTGTTTGCCTTTCTAGAGAGCCGTGGTGGTGCAATGGTGAGAATGCAGTAGTGCAGGCTAATTCTGCCCACTGTCAGCAGTTCAATCCTGACCAGCTCAAAGTTGACTCAGCCCTCCATCCTTCCAAGGTCAGTAAAATGAGGATCCAGATTGTTAGGGGCAATATGCTGATTCTGTAAACCCACTTAGGAAGGGCTGTAGAGCATTATAAAGTGACATATACCGTATTTTTCAGACTATAAGACCCACCGGTGTATAAGACGCACCAAGATTTCAAAGAGGTAAGCAAGAAAAAAACATTTCTGCCCTCCTCGGCCCCCAGGAGCACTCTGCAGGCCTCCCAAACCCTTTGCGTGCCCCGTTTTTTGCAAAAACGGGATGTGCAGCTCAGGGCTTTGGGAGGCCAAAAATTGCTGTATTAAGTGTATAAGATGCACCAACATTTCTTTTAAGGGGGAAAGAAGTGTGTTTTATACTACGAAAAATATGGTAAGTCTAAGTGCTATTGCTATGGTTATCTTGCTGTGCCTAAACTTCATGGAGTGACTTAGGACCTCCATTTATCTTAAAAACGTTTTAAAGCTTCAAATGATAAAGTGTCTCTCCTAAGCATGATGATAAATGTTAGAAACTGGAAGTACTGAAAAACAGTGGTTTAAAAAAAATACCTTTAGGTGCTGTTTTTGTCTGGCTGGAAATCTTGGCTGCTGCAACAGGTAAGCCAACATAAACACCTCCATAATCTCTTAATGAAAAAGACACGAAAGCCATGATTGGATGCCATAGTAAAAGTATAACCTTACACACAGCAAAATGTTTTAATCTTTTTTGGACCGTGTGTTACATTATTTAGTTTAAATGCTCTCTCAAAAGTGAAATTTGGGCACTCTGCACATTACTCATCCTACACTTAAGTATTACTCGTTCTGTTACATTAAAAATTACAATCCAAATTGTAACCTTTGGAGGGGCACTTGAGATATACTTAGGAGGGATATTTAAGCAAGAAGCTCCAGGTGTGTGTCTGCTTACGACTTCTAATTAGTCAAAGCACTTCACATACAAAAGCTCAATGCAGTCCTACAGCAACTATGAGACTAGTATTTGGGAGACTCCATGTTAGAGCATTTTTGCATTTTCCTCACAAAAAAGTGAGCAGGCTAAAATGAGTGGGATAACTTCACACACTCACTCTCAGCCACACATAGACACATATATATCAATGGGAAATAATCCACATATATGTATTCATATGTTCAGATTTACATGTGCCGTCGGCCAAACAATGTTGACTGGCGGCCCCTAGGGGGAGAGCCTTCTCTGTGGGGGCACCTATGATCTGGAATGAGCTTCTCCCGGAGATACGGAGGATCCCGGATCTGCGCACCTTCCTTCGCGCGCTTAAGACTTTTTTATTTCATCAAACTGGACTGGCCTAAACCTTCTCCCCTTTTTAAATGTAAATTTTAATTTGTTTTTAAATTATGGGGTATTTTAAATTTGTTCAGCCAAATTATTTAATTCGTTTTTAATTTATTTTTAAATTTTTGTATTTATGTGTTTTATCTTGTGGCTGTTCACCGCCCTGAGTCCTCCGGGAGAAGGGCGGTATAGAAATTTAATAAAATACAAATACAAAAATACAAAATACAAATACATACTTTTTCATATGAATGTATTACAAAGAAACATACTAATATACCCAGGTTAAAACTAGACCACACTTGAAGTCAGTTGCATAGAAACAAAATGGAGGGGAATTGTGACTCCCCTCCTCCCAAAGGACTCCCATGGAACAATTTACTTCTGAAAGAAAGTATTTCAATGGCTACCGGAAGCAGTTTTCTATATTAATAGCTTGGTAAAATAGAATGCTTGTTTTGTTGGTCAAGATATCTGATGGTTCTCCACAGATGCTAAGTCAGTATTATTATCTCTCCTAACGTATTCCTGTCATGTTCACAATACAAAATTGTTGAAGACATCTGCATCTTAGCTCAATATGTCAGCCATATGCTGGAAGAATGGCCTTGAGCTATCCAGAAGAGAACTTTTGAGAGAAAATGGTGAACTAAAGCTGTAAAATGCAAACACATGACCATGGGATGGTAAAAATGGCTTAAATGCAGCCCATTGTCAAGTACCATATTTTTCAGACTATAAGATGCTCCGGACTATAACACACACCTAGTTTTTGGGGAGGAAAACAAGATTAAAAAAATCTGCCTCTGCTTCCCAGCAATTTGCCTGATTTAGCACAAGCAGCTATTGGCGGTTGGATCTGCCTCCCGGAATACCATCGATCAGCTGTTCCAGGCTGCAGGGATTGCTGCCACCCATCAGCGCCAGCACCACCCATCACCGCTGCCACCTATCGCCGCCTCCACGTGCCCCATTTTCGCCACCATGTGTCCCATTTTCAGCCTTTGCGTGCCCCATTTTCAGCCTCTGGGCGGTCCATTTTCAGCCTGTTCCAGGAGGCAGGGATCCCAGCCACCGCTGCCTATCCCCGCCACCTGGAACGGGCCGAAAATGGGAAGTGCGGAGGCCGAAAATAGGACACATGGAGGCGGAGATAAGTGGCAGTGGTGATGGGCTACAGCGACGATGGGCGGCAGTGGCAATCGGCAGTAACGGTGGCAATGGGCGGCGGTGATTCCCACAGCCTGGAACACCCAATCGGTGGTATACTGGGAGGCAGATCCAACCACCAATCAGCTGCTCATTCTAAATCAGGCTGTGCTGAAGCTGACCAGGCTGTTTGCTGTTTGCTGCAAGGAAGCAAATTGCTGGGAGGCAGAGGCTGGCGGGTGGGGGCAGGCGGGTGGGCAGGGTTTCAGCAACATTCGCTTTATAAGACACACAGACATTTCCACCCACTTTGGGGGGGGGAAGTGCATCTTATAGTCCGAAAAATACGGTACCTCGTTTGGTCATGTGATTGCAGGGGGAGAACGGCTGTCAGAACTCTGAATCCAGATTGTAAATTGGTAAATCCATTGTAAATAAGTACTAAACAACAGTCGTAAGTTAAAGACTACCTTTATTGTGTTTATTGGTTTAGAAGAAAAATTAAAATACTTCATTAAAAACCAATTCTTTAATCTGTGGAGGTTATAATCCCTCTGTTGTAATATATCAGCATAAGACTATATAATACTTTCTGTCTCAATAAGTTTAATTGGATAACCTTGCATACCTTTCAATATTTTGTTCTTTACATCAGTCCATGTTGTTTTATTCCTTATAAAATGGCATGGGTATCTGGCTGAACCAAATGATATAAATTTTAAATCCAGAATTTCTTTGATGAAAATGAACATGCTTTTATAACAGGGCTACCAGATCTTGGCTGCAAAAATACAACAGCAAAGCGGTCATCTGTATTTTTTCCATTCCTGATCCAGTATCTTATTATCTGAATCAGCATAAATATTTGAAACAAGCATTTAATTATATTTGGATGTCAATATCCGCAGTGATAATCTGAGCACACAGAGGCTCATGGAGCATTCCTGTAATAAACTTGATACTATTATGAAACTATAATGCTGCAACTATTTCCCAGGGACAGACTACAAGACAATAAAATGACAGGTTTTCTTAGTTAAAATCTGAACTCCGATTGGACAAACAAATAGGAAGCTGTTGGATTGGGGCTTATAAAACACATTTTAAATAATTTTCTTGACTTCTTTCTCATGACATAGCAGCCTACTTTTGATCAATGCAATTTCAGTCCAGTTCATTGTCAACGCACCTCCTTTTGTCATCTTCTGACACTGATTCATCTGTTCTGCAATTAACAGAAAGAAAGAAGGAAGATTGCTTGTTTTATTTAATCCATTTACATATTGTAAGCAATACTGTAAAATAAAAATATACCGTGCATCGGATGTTTATTTATTATTTATTTATTAATTTTATTTCTATACCGCCCTTCTCCTGAAGGACTCAGGGCGGTGTACAGCCTAATTAAAAACACAAAGACAGACAAAATTTAAAAATAATTAAAATTATTAAATAATAGGCCCAATTTATAAAACCCCAAATTTAAAAACCCATTTAAAACCAATTAAAATCTTTACATTGATAGCCCAGCCTGGCGGAACAACATGGTTTTGAGGGCACAGCAAAATACACAGAGATCAGAGATTTTACGAATTTCTAGGGCAGTTCATTCCAAAGGGCAGGGGCTCCCACAGAGAAGGCCCTCCCCCTGGGTGTCGCCAGCCAACATAAACCAAAAATCACCTGATAGCCATTTAAAGTTAGAGCACTGCAAATTAAAAATCATTATAATATTAAAATATTTTACAATTTAAGTTTTGAATTTAAAAGTTAGTACATTTTAATAATTTAAAAGAAGCGTTTAAAAGCCCAACCTGGACCAGATCTCAAATCTCCTATATCTACGCTTCTCTTCAGGAAAGTACACGTGATCACTGCCATTTGAAAGACAGATATGGATCTTGTACAGCTGTGGTGGCGCAGTGGTTAGAATGCAGTACTGCAGGCTACTTCTGCTGACTGCTGGCTGCCTGCAATTTGGCTATTCAAATCTCACCAGGCTCAAGATTGACTCAGCCTTCCATTCTTCTGAGGTAGGTAAAATGAGGACCCAGATTGTTGGGGGCAATATGCTGACTCTGTAAACCGCTTAGATAGGGCTGTAAAATCACTGTGAAGCGGCATATAAATCTAAGTGCTACAGTGTTTCTCCAAAAAGACGACTCATCTTGAAAAGAAGCCCTATCAAGTTTTTGAGCGCATGCGATCAAATTAAGCCCACCCACAAAATTAGCCCTAATTAAGACCCCGCCCACCCCAGGGTTCAGGGGGTGCGGCAAGGCACACAAGTAAAAAATAAGCTAGGGTGGGGAGGGGGAACCGCCCTACTTACCAGGCCTCGCACACTCCGACACCTGCCTTGTCTTCTTCTGCAACCGTTTGCCACCACTCGCACACATTGCCCTGGCCTCTGTTTCACTTTCAGATGCCTGCCGGAAGGCATCTGCAGCCTATAACAAGTTCCGGTAGGCATCTGAAGGTGAAATGGAGGCCGGGGTGATGCTTGCGAGTGGCGAGTGGTGGCAAATGGCTGCAGAAGAAGTGGGCAACAGTGGGCTCCTGCTGGGCGGGACCGATGGTGCCACCGCCGCGAGGTGAGTCAATAATTAGAACCCTCCAAAAAGAAGGCCTAGCCGTTTTTCCAGGGGTCAAAAGAAAATAAGACCTGAAAAAGACGTGTTTCTTTTTGGAGAAACACGTTATTGCTATTGCTATTGGAAAGCTATCAGAAAACCTGCCTGCTGATTCACTGGAAGATCAAGCATCTGCTCACTTTTTATATCCACCCTATGTCAAGAGAGCTTACTGTGAACGTTTTTTGTCCATATATTTCAGGGAAGTTCTTTCCTGTTTTAATTGAAAGCTTCCTTTATTTTCTGAACATCATCACTTTATAGCGAAGGTTGTTGAGTCCGTGGTGGCACACCAACTTCCACAATTCCTGGAGGAAACAGATTATCTAGACCCGTACCAATCAGGCTTCAGGTGCAGACACAGCACGGAAACAGCATTGGTCGCCCTGGTGAATGATCCCTGGCGGGCCAGGGATAGGGATTATTCCTCTATCCTGGTCCTACTTGACCTCTCAGCGGCTTTTGATACAATCGACCATGGTATCCTACTGCGAAGACTTGGGGGGTTGGGGGTGGGGGGCACTGTTTTACAGTGGTTCTCCTCCTACCTCTTGGGTTGCACGCAATTTGTCTGGGCAGGGGGACAGAAATCCTCCCCAAGGCCCCTCATTTGTGGGGTACCTCAGGGATTGGTTCTCTCCCTCTTGCTCTTTAACATCTATATAAAGCCGCTGGGTGAGATCATTTGTAGTTTCGGGGTGAGGTATCAGCAATATGCTGATGATACCCAGCTTTACAACTCCACCCCAGACCAACCCAGGGATGCCCTTTCCGTGATGTCTAAGTGTCTGGAAGCAGTACAGGTCTGGATGGAACAGGCTCAAACTCAACCCCTCCAAGACGGAGTGGCTGTGGATGCCGGCATCCCCTGATCTAGTGACCCCATCACTCTTGATGGGAGGGGAGTTGCTTACTCCCTCTGAAAGGGTTTGCAATCTTGGGGTCCTCCTGGATTCACGGCTGTCCTTAGTTGACCACCTGACAGCCGTGACCAGCGGGGCTTTTGCGCAGGTTCACCTGGTGCGCCAGTTGCGACCTTTCCTAGATAGGGATGCCCTCCGTACAGTCACTCATGCTCTCGTTATCTCTCTTCTGGACTACTGCAATGCCCTCTACATGGGGCTGCCCTTGTGGTGCACCCGAAGGCTCCAGCTGGTCCAGAATGCAGCCGCACAGGTTGTTATGGGAGCTTCCCATTACTCCCGTGTTACACCTCTCCTGCAAGAGCTGCACTGGTTGCCGGTGGTCCTTCAGATCCGCTTCGGGGTACTTGCAGGACCACCTCCTACCGGCCTCCCACCGCCCAGTGTGCTCACATAGGACTGCCCATCTCCGGATGCCATCGGCCAGACAATGTTGCCTGTTGGTGCCCAGGATGAGGGTGTTCTCTGTGGCCGCACCGACCCTCTGGAACGAGTTACCCACTGGGCTCCAGATGGCCCCCAACCTCCGCTCTTTCCGTGGTGACCTGAAGATGTGGCTTTTTCAACAAATCTCCTGATCTGTTGGGGGTTTTAGTTTTTAACGGTCAGGGATTTTAATTGGATTATTTTAGTATTCATTTTACTGTCTTGTTGTTTTATTGTTGTGAGCCGCCCCGAGTCCTTCAGGAGAAGGGCGGCATATAAGTATGATAAAAATAAATAAATAAATAAATAAATCACCGCAAAGAGCTTTCTTCTTTCACTCAATTGCTGTCTGATACAGGTAGTCCTCGACTTATAACAGTTTGCTTAGTGACCTTTCAAAGTTAGAGTGGCACTGAAAAAAGTGACCATTTTTCATACTTATAACCATTGCAGCGTCTCCATGGTCTCATGATCAACCTTCATATGCTGGGCAACTGACTCATACTTATGATGGGTGCAGTGTCCTGGGGTCATGTGATCAGCTTTTGCGACCTTCTGACAAGCAAAGTCAATGGGGAAGATTCACTTAACAACCGTGTTACCTATTTAACAACTACAGTGATTCACTTAACAAACGTGGCAAAAGAAGTCATAAAAGGGGGTAAAATTCATTTAACAAATTTCTCACTAGTAACATAAATGTTGGGCTCAGTTGTAGTCATAAGTTGAGGACTAGCTGTATAACATTCACTGCGGTTTGCTATAGTGGCTCTCAGTGTTCAGTAGAGAAAGAGAAATTAGCAATGTTTTCAAGCCTGATTGAGTAAAGATCTACTACTTCCTTCTTTGTCAATAAGCATCTGAACACCTACTCTTTTCAGGTAGGTTCAGGAAAGCAACAGTAAATAGGAAACTTCTTGAGAATTCAGTGTTAATCAGTCCAGGCTCCAATAAAATAGCAGAGAGGTTATCTAAAAGGGCCTCCTCTAGTCTATCTCACTAACTCCTCTAGTCTATCTCACTAACTCCTATTGCTTCCTACAATATTTTCATCTTGTCTTCTGTCTATTGTCTCGTTTCTTTCTTCCACTACATAGCACCATGATGGCGAACCTGTGGCATGCGTGCCAGAGGTGGCACGCAGAGCCCTCTCTGTGGGCACGCGCACCATCAGCAGCTGCTCTTCTGGGTTCCATTGCGTGCATGCCTACCAGCCAGCTGCTCTCTTCCGGGTTCCACCGCGTGCACACCAGTGGTGAAATCCGGCCGGATCTATCCAGCTCGCGCGATCCAGTAGGGCTGGCGGCAGAAGGCTCTGCCCACCCGCCAGGATATCATCACACCCTATTTTTGACCCTCTGTACGAAGAGGCACGTGCGCTCACATTTCCGATCCAGTAGCGAAGGTAAGTGCATTTTACCCCTGGTGCACACATGTGCACGCGCTCCAGTTTCGGCACTTGGTGCTGAAGAGGTTAACCATCACTGCATTTTACCATTGCTACATTTAGAGCATGTAGATCATTAGATAGCACAATTTTCTACACTCCGGAGCCTTAGCACTGTTCCGTGCCAACTCACAACTAAGGCAGCTTCCTTGATTCATCTCACAGAAAGTCAATAAAAAGAGTTGGTATGAGTATCTCCTTTTATCAAGTACAAGAAAATGGGAAATTCCACAATAAACACATGCAGTTGGAACATGTAAATTCATTTTAGAAATTTTAAAATATGTCAGGACTTTGATATTAGTCCTACAGTGTTTTGCAACCTTAGCAAGATGTCTGGACTTCGACTCCCAGAATTCCCCATGCTGCCTGATGAATTCTGGAAGTTGATATCCACAGATTTTAAAGTTGCCAAGTTTAAACAACACTGCTCTAACAGTACCAGGAGTGGTATTCACTTACTTTCCCTATCGGTTCGCAAATGTGAGCACGCACGCGCCCTCTCTTCCCTCACATGTGTCCACGCATGCACCCGGCCTTCCATGTATGTACTTTGCTTGTGCACGCACCTTCCACGCATGCACCCAGCCTCAAAAATATGCCTAAATAGGATGGCATAGAGCTGGGGCGAGGGGGGGCGGGCCACTTGCGATTTCCGCTACCAATTCGGGTGAACCGGTCCGAACCGGCTGAATACTATCTCTGAACAGTACTGTACTAAACTGCAGCCTCCCGAGCACAAAATAGCAAAAGTAAATGCAACCAATAGTAACAATAATGAAGCAAAGTGTGAACTTTCACAGTTCCTACAAATAAGGATTAATAAGGAAAAATAAGGGGGGGAAAATAAGAATTTGTTAGACGAAAAATCATTTAAGAAATTACTTTGCAAAATCATAATAATCATACCTTGACTACAGCATATATTGAGAAACTCTATATTTAAAGAAACCATGAAAAAAGTTCCTTTTATAAACAGTTTGATTCAAAGCACTTAACAAATTAGTAGAATCATATATCTTAAAATACAGAGTTTTCTATATTTCTTGGCATCGTTTTAGTGGTCATCTGGATTTTTGCATCCCAGATTTAAACCCTTATAATGTGGTTTATTTGATTTATGAGGCTGTCAACTTTTTTTTAAAGAGGGCAAGGAGTTTTAACTTGTAATAAATAACAAATTGCAAATCCCACCTCATATTTACTGACAGACAGCCAATTGGCATCAGAATTTCAATCAACATTCACCAGGGAAAGTTGAGTTATATCATATAGGTACAGAGAAGTGGCTCAATTTCTAAATTTTTTGCTGGATTTATGAGATTTATGATAGTTTTTTTATTTAAAAAAAGATGGAACTTCTGTGCAATGGAGCAAGCAGGTGTGTGCTAAGAAAAAGGGAAAAAAGCTGAATTATTTCCAGCCTCTGATTAAAATGGAGTTTACAAGAAACAATTTTAACAGAGATGGTATTTATTTTAAGGGTCCGATCTATATATATATAAAAGCAAAAACCACTCATGCCGTAATCACGAAATCTCCAGAAGCATAAAGCCTACAAACTTGAAATTTGCCACGTATGTTCCTCTTGGCTTCTAGGTGCTCACTAAGAAAGGATTTTTCGAAATGACTATCAGAGTATTAGTATTTCCTATATTATTAATAACATGCTCTGATGCTAAGGAGTTCTACTCCCGCTCCCCACCTCAAAAGAAATCTGTTCCAAATGCAAAACACAAGCAGAGGAGACGAGTTTCACTTTCAGTTTTACTTTCACAGCAGCAAGCAGCTTTACTTCAGAACAGTTGAGCTAAGCCACGCCCAGCCTCCTTCTTGTCTCCTTCTTGCTCACACAGCAATACTGTTTCAGTTTCCAAATATCCCTCAACTCTCTCACACACTGACAGGCTGCTAACCAGATAAATATCGATGGATGCTGCGAGCTGGGACATTCTACTCCCCCTCCCCGTCTGTTCCAACTGCCAGTTGCATTATATTAACACACTCTGATGCTACTGAGTTACACATTCTGCATTAAGTTTCAGGCTGTAAGTGTCAATTTATCAAGCCCGAGCACATAGTTTCGTAGCGAAGCATGGGCGTCCAGCTACTTGAATTATGAAAGGTAGAGTGCAAAGTACAATTTTAAACGTATCTCCTTGTGTCTAAATAGGAAGGAGAATAAGTAGAGCCTTGTGGCAAGTACCCACTACTTTTACACCCTTTAAGCTTTTCCATTCTTTCTAATAGATGAAATCATAAAATATCTGTAATTTGGGGCATTTCAAGTATCTAATTAATCAATATAATGATATTCTAAGTGCAATTACATTGCAAAGAATAATCAATTTCACAGCTCAAGGAACGAAGTATTCTGTTTCTTCCATGCCATTAATAGTTTGAGAAATATCTTGGACTTGATTAGACCTCCTGCTAGAAAATATTGAAAAGACACAACTCAAAGAAGAGATAATGGTTGTGTAATACAGGTGTTCAGATGAATACACATGTTGTTGCACACTAGTGAAACAGATTTTAGTATACTTTGAAATTAGTCTATTTTGGTGTATCTGTTATACTTTTTACTTTTTTTACTTCTTCTGTTCAGTCATGATTGATTCTCAAAGACTGCCTGGACAAGTCCTTGCAAGGTTTTTCAGAAGTGATTTGCTATTGCCTCCTTCCTAGGGCTGAGAGAGAGTGACTGGCCCAAGGCCACCCAGGTGGCTTTGTGACCAAGGCAGGATTAGACCTCACAGTCTCCCAGTTTCTGACCTGGTGCTTTAACCATTACATTAAATTGGCTCTCATTATAGCTTTACGGTCTTTTTAATGGTTTTTCTATGGATTTGCATTTGGAAAAGGGCAAGGTGCATTTCTGGTGACAATCTAGGTATGATTATTTTATAGTAAACATTTTGATGACTCAGTATTTATTTATTTATTTATTTATTTATTTATTTATTCGATTTCTCTAGCCGCCCATCTCAGTCAATGACTGGGTGTCTTACAATTTTTTTAAAAAAAGGCAATTAAAAATGCTAAAAACATTTAAAAACAATAAAAATACTAGAAAGATTAAATGCACATAGGAGCAAGATGCTTGGCCAGTTAGCAATACAGTCAGGAAACGGGATCCTTAATGCACTCGGGACCCCAGGCATGGGAACATAGACAGATTTTTAGGACCTTATGAAAGGCTAGCAGAATTGGGCCATTCTGATCTCCGAAGGGAGGATGTTCCATAGGGCAGGAATAACTGCAGAAAAAAAAAGCTTGTATTATATATTAGATAAGACCTACTGTATATTAAGTTTCTTTTTTTCTGACCAATTATCTCTGCCCAATCTACAGGAATTTTTAAGATTTTCTGTTTTGACTTCCATGGCAAGCTATGTGCAATATCATAACAGACCAGTGCCATCTTGTGGTCTACTGAATACTGCATTGTGTTTTATTTTTGCAATTCTCTTTTAAAATATTGTCCCAAATGTCTGTCATTTTTTAAAAACAATTGTAACCAACACTTTTTGGATTTTAATATGCAAAGTTAAAAATAATTTATTTCTTTATCTATTTCTTTTATATTTATTTTATTTTATTTATTTTATTACAAAAATCTATGTACCCTAAATCCATGGAACTCTGGGCAGCAAACAGTTTTCATATTTTATCTTTTCTCCGTTCCAAATAAAATTTGATTTTGTTTATTTCTGCTGAGATTATTCTGTCTCTCAAGGAGGAGAAGGGCCAGATATCTAGTTACCTGATTCTAAACCACACATCTAAGAATTTATAGCATATAAAGTATTTCATTTTTCCATGTTTATCTTTTCAATAAACATGGCAGTACAAGTTATGGGAGCCCTCTCTCATTCTTACACCAGGGTTAGGGGGAGGATATCAGGTGATGCATCCTGTTAAAGATAGGTAGGGGGAGCAGTACCTATCAACCAGTTGCACCAAGACATTCTCTGGGGCTAGAGTACAAAAGCTCAGAGGGTTTCAAGAGGAGGCAGAAGTTCCCCTTCCACTCTATAATCTCAGATACATAAGCCTTTAAGAACAACAACAACATATGATTCATCAGTGACATCTTCTCCTTCACTACATTTTTTTCTTGAGAAATCCTTACCTATTAATTTGTCATTGGCTAAGCTTTGATTAGCTTCTGGCTACAAAATGGTCACAAATTTTTAGATATGAGCACTTTGCATTTTCAGCTTCACATAGATGTTCCGAGAATGATGTTTCTAAGGCACTTATGACTACTATTATAATTGGATTCACAAGTATTGTAATTTCATTTCTGCCTAATTGTCCCCGACTAAACAAAACCCATTGCTTCGTCGTCATCCAATTCTTGTAATACCTGTTCTACCAATAAGACAACCTTAAGAGAAAGCGTGCAATTATTATTATTATTTCATTATGAGACTGGTTTGCAAAATAAGCCACAACTGATTGGGTTAACACAACATATTAAACCATGACTTATATAACACAAAACCTGGGTTCATGCGTCACACTAAGCCAAAATCAAGAAATCACATTTTGGTTGGCATGAACAAATAAAGACTAGGTTCCTAAAACATCTTAAGTCAGGGATGTCCAACCTTGGCAACATTTAAGACTTGTGGACTTCAAAACATCCCCAGCCAATATGGCTGCCTGGGGAATTCTGGGAGTTGATCAGGGGTGAAATTCACTTACCTTTCCTACCGGTTCACAAATGTGCACACACCATTGTTTGCGCATGTGCAAAGCCTTTAGAGGCTGAAAATCGTAGCAAAAAAGGGACATCATGATGTCTGTGTGAGTGGATGGGGCTTTGTGCAGTCGGCTCTACTGTATCACGTAATCCAGTAAGAAACAGCTGAAGTTCACCCCTGGAGTTGATGTCCCTGGTCTAAACTATCAATAAGCAACCCACATTTCAAGTTAGCAGGAGTTTGTAGTAGTACCGGTATATACATGCTAATATACCATCCCTGTCCTAATATTCCTTTTTACTCTTACTCTTTTCATGTATTCAAATTATGTTTATACTTTTACCTGTTATCTTATATATGCTTGACAAATAAAATAAAATAAAATAAAAACATGCTAAGTCATGCAACATGCTTTTGTAACATGCTATGTCATTCGACATACCAAGTTGTACGAACATAATAATTGTAGTTTGGTTTTGGTGCCTTCAAATCAGTTTTTGATTCTGGTGATTACCTGGACTGGTCCTTGCAGTTTTCTTGACAAGTTTTTTCAGAAGTGGTTTACCATTGCCTCCCTCATAGGCCTAAGAGAGTGGGACTGGCCAAGGTCACCCAACTGTCCTTGTGCCTTAAGGGTGCACTAGAACTCATGGTTTCCAGCTTTTAGCCTGATATTTAACCACAATACCAAACAGGCTTTTTTGTTCAATAAACTGTGGCTAAACAAAATAGGGCTTAGCGTGATCTAATTGACAATCTACTCAAACTACTTAGAAGCTATCTTGATCTTGTTATGTATTCTGTAATACTTGGAAAACATAACAGAAAATAGAAAAAACATATCAAAATATATACTTACATTACTTTTGATGTTGCTGTGGTACCTGGAATGAAAAAAATGTGAAAACATGTTTGTGAACTTAGAAGTTACATTTTTCCCTCCATATATCTGACCAACAGTAGTTATGGGAAGCCTAAAATGACCCCCTTTCAAGAACAGTGACTTCCAATGTTCTGCAAATATCATTCATTTTTCCCACCTCCACTTTCTTTAGTAAGATCAGTTTCAGGATAATTTAATCAGGAAACCATTGTCCATGGTTTAATATGTTGTGTTAACTGTGAATACATCTAGACCTTTCACATTCACAAAGCTTTTTCTCACCTTGCTACTTATTTGCCCACAATTTGATTCAGTCAAATCATTCAGGCAAATCATTGCCTACAAAAGCAAAATATTTTATTT
Source organism: Pantherophis guttatus (assembly GCF_059756535.1). Classification (NCBI taxonomy): domain Eukaryota; kingdom Metazoa; phylum Chordata; class Lepidosauria; order Squamata; family Colubridae; genus Pantherophis; species Pantherophis guttatus. The sequence continues at coordinate 25,065,424 of NC_142069.1, read as the reverse complement.
GTTCCAGCTGGGTATGGAGCAGGAACTTTGCACAGGAGTGAGAATACAATCAGACATCAGGTAAAAAATAATTAGGATGGTAAAAACAATCACGTTGATGCACCTATTTTGTTTATAAACCAGACTGATGACCTCACAGCCTTAGCCTAAAACAGCCATTACCGTAGAAATTTTCTGCATTAAGTGCTGCATCTGCATAAAATCTCTTTTAGTGTTTCCGGTAGCTGACTGAAAGTGTTAGAAGAGGCTTCTGTCCATGCCCAGAATAAAGTATAGAAGCTTTTATGTTATTAAAAGTGCTAGCTTGAGCCTGTGAGGCCATGAAAAACAAATCAACATGTACTTTTGCTCCATGTTTTGTTTTGTTTTTTCCCAAGGACTGGACACACAATAACATAGCAGATATGTACGCAATGCTTTACAGCAGCGGTCACCAACAGGTGGTCCATGGACCACTGGTGGTCCGTGAGAAAATTTTGGTGGTCCGCAGAAAAATTATTTGCATTTTTTATATTGCACTAAAACAGGGGTCCTCAAACTATGGCCCCTGGGACAGATACGTACAATGAATGTTTGTGTTTCTGCAGAGAGTCTCGCCCTTCGGGCCTCCTTAGGACCCCCTTTTTGTGTGGGTCAGAGTGGGGCAGAAATTTCGACTTGGGGTCTGCTTCAGCCTCCTGGTGCGGGGCTTTGGGCAAAGGCTGGAGGGAAGAGGGCCTTGTTCCAATGAGACTGCATCATGCCTGGAACTGGCTGTCCATCTCAGCCCTCTGTGCCTCCAGGCACAGGTACCTGGCCTTGCACTCCCACATGTCTTCCCTCTGCTTGGAAAGCCTATGCTCGTAGTCCTCAGTGAGGTGCTTCTGCCAAGCCTCCATCTTAGTCAGATCCAATTTGAACTGAGCCAGCTGTTTTGCCAACTATTTCCCATGGTGGCTGCTTAGCTCCAACAACTGCTTCCTGTTGGGGCCCTAAGGAGCCTGGGTGGGGAGGCGAGGAGTGGCAGGGAGGGGAGGGGTGAGTAGAGGCCAGTGAGGCACCCCTCAACATGAGTGACCGAGTTGGCCACACCCACCCAGTCACATGACCACCTAGCCACACCCACCCAGCCAGTCATTAGGCAGATCATATTAGTGGTCCGCGGGATTTAAAATTATGCATTTAGTGGTCCCTGAGGTCCGAAAGGTTTGTGACCCTGCTTTACAGGACACACCTTCTCCAACAACAGGCTCTGGTTGCTGTCAAGCTCCAGGCCGAACTCCTACCAGGATATGCTGCTCACTATAGATTGTGCTCCTGGCAGTTGACTTATACTCTCCTTGCCTCCGTGTAATAGCTGCCAATCTCCAGACATTGCTTCCACTTCCTAGTTTGCTTGCCATTTTCTGATCTCCCTTTTTTCTACACACCTACGCACACTCTGTCTTAGGATTTGTTTTTGTAAGCTAAAGGCCTGGGTGGGGTGAAGCTATCTCTGAACATCAGCACATCCTTGAAAATGCCAGGGTGTAGCTTAAATAGTCAGGTAGCTGAAATACTGTTTGTGAGTAAGATTGTGAGTAAAGTAGTGAGTGAGTGAATGCACAAGGAAAGTAGGGTGGGAAGCAGTTCTGCCTGGCTGCAGCTGCTTTTCCCAAGCACAAACTACTATCCCTGCTTCACTTCCTCACACATGAGGATGACACATTGCTTCATGGAACTACTTAATACGGCAATTCAGTCAAATCACTGTGAAATTGAATCACTCCTTCAAAGCTTTGCACAGCTTTACTAGTTAGTAAATTAGGGGTTTATGACTTAATGGACTGTGTAAGGCTAACAACAATGGCTCATTTAACAAAGCAAGTTTTTGGCTTTTACAGATAAGAAAATAAACACATCTTCGTTGCTTGTTTAGACCAATTTCTAGTTTATTTGTAAATATGCTGCCAGGCACAAATAACCATGAGTATTCGTTGCATTTAAAGCACAGAAGAATGTATTACTGTAACTTATACACAAGAATCTAGTCAATTAAAGGTCAATCCTAAAGTGGCACAAGATAAAGATCAATGGAATTCATGGGGCGCGGGACTCTTCTGGCAACACAATGACTCCAAACTTATAGCGTAGTTAACTCCGCCCTCCAGCTCTGCCTGCTTTGCTGCATATGCTTTTGTAAATTGATTAGTGTACACAGGTGTTCAGAGGAATAATTGGAAAATTCAAAACAGTGACCGTGCATCACCCACTTTTTACATGTGCCATATTTGCAATGCGCATAAAAGAAACAGGATTTTGATTTTAATTTTAATTTTAATTTTTTTTAACTTCCCTACAGATGCTCTTATATAAAATGAGTTATATAAAAAGCAACAGTAGCTAGAAAGATGTCAGGAAACTACAAACAAATTATTTACTCGTGTTTGCATATCATTGTAAGAAGTAAGCACACATCCTTCTCCTAGGAAAATGAGATATTTTAGGAAATATTAAAAGGGCAGAATATTTCCCCTAAAAGGGAGGCAGAAACTCCACCACCACCCCCTTTATCAATGGGCCATTAAGGCCTGACCCAGTCTATTCAACATAACAAAGATCTACCTTCTTCAGGCGGAGCCATAGTATGAATTGTCCAAAGCCCTTTCATTACATCATCACCCAGCAAGATTCATCCAAACTTAACACACAAACAACCTAAAAAGCTAGCTATGACCTCTGACAGCAACCAATCAGGATACTCTTCCTGTGCCCTAGGAAGTTCAAAGCCAGAGGGGGTATAAAACCCAGGGACTCTCAGCATATCTTCCATTTTCTGCCCAGGACCTCAAGCCTTAAACCTTCTTTCCAAGCAACTTCCATGAATCCAGTGTCTTTTTCCCCACTTGGAACTGAACCCAGAGGGACATTTCTTCCAACACATTCTAATCAAGCAACAAACAATGATGCCATTCTGTGCTTGATTGCCTTAAAGCAACTTATGTTTTATTCAATGACTACAGTTTGCACATCATTACATTTTAAATAGGGGTTCTCATCTTTTGGGGGGGAAGACAGTTTGGAGTTGTGGCTGCCTTGGAGAAACCGTGTCTATTTGTGGAATGGCCATCACTGTGAGTACCTTGCCTGATTGGTAAAACCCAAACCTACCTGTTAAGATACTTTTTCAAACAGTTGTTCCCCAAAAGAGGAGAATTCAGGTAAGCCTTGGTATATACAGTAACACAACTCCATAGTATCTATTCTGTGCTCTGCTTACAGTAATTCATGTTCTTGTAACCTCTAGGCTAGACCATTGGAACATACTCTACATGGGGCTGCCCCTGAAGACCATTTGAAAATTTCAACTGATGCAGAATGTGGCTGCATGCGTAGTAAATAGTGCCAGATGTACAGAACACGTAACAACACTTCTGCATGAACTACATTGGTTACCAGAATGTTTCCGGATGCAATTTAAGTTACTGGTATAAAATCCTGCATGGCTCGAGAGTGCGGTACCTGAGGGCTCAGCTTTTTTCCAAGAGTCTCTACCTGTCCAACTAGGTGGAGCATAGTAGGCATGCTGCAGATCCTGTCAGGCAGAGTGCCAGCTAATGGAGACCATAAGACAAGCTTTTTTTTTCTGCAGTGATTCCTGCTCTAAGGAACATCTTCCCTTCGGAGATCAGAATGCCCCCAATTTTGCTAGCCTTTCATAAGGTCCTAAAAATCTGTCTATGTTCCCATGCCTGGGGTCCCGAGTGCATTAAGGATCCCGTTTCCCGACTGTATTGCTAACCGGCCAAGCATCTTGTTCCTATGTGCATTTAATCTTTTTAGCATTTTTAATTGCCTTTAAAAAAAATTGTAAGCCACCCAGTCATTGACTGAGATGGGTGGCTAGAGAAATTGAATTAATAAATAAATACTGAGTCATCAAAATGTTTACTCTAAAATAATCATACCTAGATTGTCACCAGAAATGCACCTTGCCCTTTTCCAAATGCAAATCCATAGAAAAACCATTAAAAAGACCGTAAAGCTATAATGAGAGCCAGTTTAATATAATGGTTAAAACATCAGGTCAGAAACCGAGAGATTGTGAATTCTAATCCTGCCTTGGTCACAAAGCCACCTGGGTGGCCTTCGGCCAGTCACTCTCTCTCAGCTCTAAGAAGGAAGCAATAGCAAATCACCTCTGAAAAACCTTGCAGAGACTTGTCCTGGCAGTCTTTGAGAATCAATCATGACTGAACAGAAGAAGTAAAAAAAGTAAAAAGTATAACAGATACACCAAAATAGACTAATTTCAAAGTATACTAAAATCTGCTTCATTAGTGTACAACAATAGATGTATTCATCTGAACACCTATATTACACAACCATTATCTCTTCTTTGAGTTGTGTCTTTTCAATATTTTCTAGCAGGAGGTCTAATCAAGTTCAAGATATTTCTCAAACTATTAATGGCATGGAAGAAACATAATAATTCATTCCTTGAGCTGTGAAATTGATTATTCTTTGCAATGTAATTGCACTTAGAATATCATTATATTGATTAATGAGATACTTGAAATGCCTCAAATTACAGATATTTTATGACTTAATCTATTAGAAAGAATGGAAAAGCTTAAAGGATGTAAAAGTAGTGGGTATTTGCCACAAGGCTCTACTTATTCTTCTTCCTATATAGACACAAGGAGATACGTTTAAAATTGTACTTTGCACTCTACATTTCATAATTCAATAGTCTTCCACCACTCCCAAGTGTTGACACATGAAGTCTGAAATAAATGCACTCAAAACTGTCTATTTTGAGGGAAAAGGGAATGAATATAACTGAATTGGGCAAAGAACACTAAAAATCTTAATGTTTATTTTCATCATTACTTTTTAAAGTGTCAATGTAAAACATATTCCCTTAGATTACAGTACAGGAAACATTTTTAAGATTAATGTTTGCATACAATGGAGAATATTAAAAGTAGAAAAAAGTAGAACTTAGAGTAGTATATGTATATCCAAAATTATGCTAACAGAACAAGGCGCATACTTATTTATAAGTCCCATTGAAATCAGTGGAGCAGCTTCAGTGTCACAAGGATGAAAAAAACATATATATTGTTAGGATTAAGCTGTGCTGATTTTAGTTAAGACTTGTTTCTGAACCAGCCACAACATTGGGATAGAATAGAATAGAATTCTTTATTGGCCAAGTGTGATTGGACACACAAGGTCTTTGGTGTATATGCTCTCAATGTACATAAGGAGAATAAAATACATTCATCGAGAATAAAAAGATACAACACTTAGTGATAATCAAGGTCACTAATAAGCTATCAAATCATACTATGAAACAAAGACAATATAAATTGAAAGATACAAGCAACATGGTTATAGTAATAAGTGGGAAGAGATAAGATACTAGTAAGGAAGAGAAGAATAATAGTAATAGAGTCTTAGTAAATTATTTGACAGTGTTGTGGGAATTAGTTGATTACAGTATGATTAGCAATCATACTGTAATCATTTACAAAGCAAGAGTGATAAATATACGTGATGGTGCAATTAAAATAATTGAATATGTTGTCTTAGGCACAAATAAATCCTCAAAGCTATTTCGTTCCTGCAGAAAAAGAGGAAAGGCATGCATGCATTGCTGCCACGCCCTCCACACACACCCAGCAGACAAACACAGACAGTTTGCCCCCCACCCCAGCCTCTTCTTGCCTCCCCAAAACTGCTACAGCAGAACTTTCTTTCCAGTTCTAGAAGTGCGCGCCCGCGCGCTCTTCCTTCTCCTCGCCAGGCGCAAAAGAAAAACAGCAGCTTCTAGGACAGATGGAGCCTCTTCCTCCTCCAGTAGTTTCTCTCTTTTTAAAAAAATTCCATTCACTCGACTCTATTTCTTGACCCGCGACTCCTCCTGTCCTTTGCCGCCACCCCACTCCGGAGTCTTCCAGCTTTCCCCTCCCACTCCCGTTTTGCGTGCGCCTTTTCCTGCACCGCCTTATTCCGCGCTCACCTTTGCTGCCAGCGCTGGTGACCGTGGAGTTCCCACAGCCCATCGCTGGCAACTCCAGCCGGTTCCCTCGCTGGGGCGCGCTTCGAGCGAAGCCCCCCCCCCCCCGAGGAGGACTCCACTCCTCCCGAAACAGCCTGGAACGACAAAACGATCCGCTTCGTAGTGCGGCGACAAGGGGGCGGGGATGGAGAAGACGAGGAGATGATGGTAGAAGTCGCTGGAGGAGCGAGAGAAGAATCCGTGCCGAGGGGACCACTTGTCTTTTCTCCCGATCCGTCGTCTTGGCAACAACAGAAGCCAATCAGCGTTCCCTTCATCTTTTAAGGATGCTTTCCTACTGGCCTAGCAGAAAGGAGCGGGGTTTCGAATGGAGAAGGAATTGGGTGCGGTTAAAAACTCAAGACTTGGACCAGCAATTCATAGGGAAGTCCACTAGAATGGTCATTGGTGAAGATTATTATTTTTTAAAAAAATTGATTTATATGCCGCCCTTCTCCGGAGACTCAGGGCAGCTTACAATGCGTTAAGCAATAGCCTTCATACTTTTGTATATTTATACAAAGTCAGCTTATTGCCCCCACAAACTGGGTCCTCAATTTACCTACCTTAGAAAGGATGGAAGGCTGAGTCAACCTTGAGCCTGGTGAGATTTGAACTTACAGTAATTGCAGGCAGCTGGTGTTAATCACAATGCTATCAGTCTGCTGAGCCACCAAGCCCTGTAATTATTATTGCTTTTCTCACCTTGCAATCCTTCCCTAACAACTATTCAGTGCTACACTGCCTTTGAAATTTGCCATTTTCTTTCCTTATCTATTTATTTTACATCCCGCATCACCATTATGTATACTTCTTATTTTCTTTGCAACAGCTACTCTGGCAGTGGGCTGGACTGAGAAGAGTGACTGGCCCAAAGCCACCCAACTGGCTTTCATGCCTAAGAATTATGCCAGCTGATTCATAGGGAGGCTGTTTCCTGGTTTCTAGCCCAGCACCTTAACCACTACACCAGACTTGCTAATAGATATCTTATCCAGTTAGGTATACAGAAATATATGTGGAGTGAATGGTTGGACCCACAGGTCTCCTCAGGGTGCCATCGGCCAAGTTATGTCAGCTGGCGACACCCAGGGGGAGGGCCTTCTCTGTGGGAGCCCCAGCCCTGTGGAACGAACTGCCCCCGGAAATTCGTAAGATCTCCGACCTCCGGGTGTTTCGCTGCGCACTGAAGACCCTGTTGTTCCGCCAGGCCGGACTATCAACACAATAGTTTTAAATTGGGGTATTTAAATTTTTGGGGTTTTAAATCTGAGCCAATTTATTTAATTATTTTAAATTTTACATTGTTGTTTTGTCTGTGTTTTTAAATAGGTTGTACACCGCCCTGAGTCCTTCGGGAGAAGGGCGGTATAGAAATAAAATTATTATTATTATTATTATTATTATTATTATTATTATTATTATTATTATTATTATTATTATTTATTTATTTATATATTTATATATTTATCTGTTACTGTTATCTATATCTAATTTAAGGAGACATGAGTACTTCCAAGAAGGTTTAAAATAGTATCATTAATGAAATAACAATGCTAGATTCTCTACCAATAGAGACCAGATTGCCACCTTCCTTTATAGCATTCAAGAGGATGGTGAAAATCAAGCTGTTCTGGACAGTGTTCTAATTAGTTTTGACCATCATTATTTTTTATATTTCCTTTTATTTATCTGTATTTGTTCTTTCTTAATTATCTTTTTTTCCCTATTTTAATATGTACTGTGGTTATTTTCATGTTTTTATATCTTTTAACAAAATTGCTCTAAATGATTGTGGCTGGAGCAAGTATGGAACATTCTCTCAGCTCCTGGTTCTTCTGACCATCCAGAGACCATTGCTTTGCAGTGTCCTTGTGAAAAGCAACCATACAACATGCAGCTTGGGTGATCTCACATCATTTCTTTATCCAGAGAGGGTTGAAGGAATCAATTTACTGGTTGACTCTCTGTTCTTGGCCACAATCATTGGCTCTACTTTACATGGGGCCATCTTTTACCCATCATTCTTTTTTGGATTTTCAGTATCTCTTTGTGAATGTGCAAATAAATGTGTCTTTCTGAGAATAATTTCTAGGAGCCAGTTCAAAGTCAATAGAGTTTTGAAGAAACTTTGGTGTAGTATGCATGCTGTAAGACCAGTTTTAATAGATCGTGATTAGCTTTCATTGAAAAATTCCCTGGAAATATATATTTTAATAAGGTAATCTAACAGCATATTTATGTATAAATCTATTTACTTCATGTTATATCAATTTATACCTCTCTCGCTCCCTTGAGCGTTGGGAAACCTACTTGTTTCTCAGTTAATACAATATCACAAAGTTTTTGTATTTGGCAATCGATTTCTTGCAAAACAGTGAGTATCTACAGAGGGAAAAGGACAATGTAGGTGTGATGTCATCAGGCAAATGCCATTACTTTTATAGCAGACATTGTGACATAAGTATTCAGTGATGGCTATTGCATGTTGAAGTGTGTATTGTTATTTTGGTGCCATTGGGATGTGTTATTTTAGTGGATATGCAAACTCCACTATGCATAAGTATGAGTAGAAAGAGGAAAAGGTGAGAACAAGAGAAAGTGACAGCTTCAGATGTTGTTTCTGAGTGATGCAGAAGAAAGTAGTGAGTTGCAGTTAGAAACAGAATCACAGAACAGGTAACATTTGATCTGACGTATTAACATTATTTTTTAAATATACTTCTAAATAGTGAAACTCTGCAAGCTATGCATACTCTGTGTTTAATGGGATTTACTGCCAGATAGATAGCAGTCTGAGTAATTAACATTAGCTAGGTTCACTCATCGTTCATTGTAACCCATGATTTAACCATAGCATATTGAACAAGCCATTGAATCTGATTAATACATACCGATACAATCATCCATTCTTTTTAAATTCAGCATTTCATTGTCTCTCTTTGTCATGTTAAAGTTTAGTCTTTTCTTCTCATTATAATACTAAGACCACTTCATCATGCCTTCTAAATGTGACTTTGCTTATAGTTAATAGTTAGGATACTGTGAGAGGAATCTAGGTGTCTTAGTGGGTCACCATTTAAGTATGAGCCAGCAGTGTGCTCAGCTGCCTAAAAAGCCAATGCAACTCTAGACTGCATCAATATAGGGATAGCGTTAAGATAACTAGAAGTGATAGTATTACTTTACACTGTGTTGGTGACACCACATTTGGAATATTGTGTCCATTTCTGGTCACAAATGTTAATTACTTATACAAAAAGATGCTGAAATCCTGGAAAGTGTGCAAAGAAGAGGAACAAATATGATAAAGGATCTGGAGGTTAAATCGTACGATGAACAGTTGAGGGAACTACTGTAGATATATTTAGCCTATCAAAGAGAAGGATGGGGGGAACATGACAGCTGTCTTCCAGTACTTGAGCGGCTGATACAAAGAAGAGGGGATTGACTTAATTCTCCAAGGCACCAGAGGGCAGGACAAGAAGTAATGGGTGGAAGCTTGTTAAAGAGAGATATATAATCTAGAAGTAAGGATAAATTTTCTGACAGTGAGAGCGACTGATCAATGATAGTTTGTTTCCTGAGGTTGTGGGGTACTCCATCACTGGAGATTTTCAAAAATATACTGGACAACCATTTGACTGGCATAAGGGCTCCTGCCTTGAGCAGGAGGTTGAACTAGAACAGGGGTCTCCAATCTTGGCAACTTGAAGACTTGTGGATTTCAACTCCCAGAATTCTGGGAGTTGAAGTCCACAAGTCTTCAAGTTGCCAAAGTTGGAGACCCCTGAACTAGAAGACCTCCAAGATCACTTCCAGCCCTATGATTTTACAATGATTTTATATTTGTTTATTAATGGGACTCTGGATTTTTTGTTGACACCTGGATTGGAGAAGACGTTCTTTATGGATTTGCTATAGTTAAGAGTTGAAATTTGGAATCAAATGTTTTTTATGTTAATTAAGAGGAGATGAGAAATAGTAAAACTGTTTATAGTTGTGATGAGAAGTTGCTTTCTTAGAAGGGGCTCTATTTTTTTTTCTTTTTCTTACACCTTTTATTCTACCTTTTTGTTTTCTTTTTTAGTTTTTAAAAAGACTAAAGTTTTTAGTATTTACTGTTGTTATTGCAACTTTTAATATACTTATTTTAAAAAATAGGTACTGACAGAGACGCATAAAAGCCTGTTTCTACTGCTTTGTATGGCACAGAATCTTGTTTCTTTTCAGTCCTCCATAATAGCAGGCTCTTAGAAAAATAAATCATAAATCATTGGTAATCATTGATTTTTATTTAGCAGTACAGTCCTTATCTTCCTGAAAGGATGACAGTTTTATTGTGCAATTTCAAAGGTGTAAAATGTCAAGCTTGTTTGCCACCCAAAGTGTTCAAAGCTGAAATCTCTTCTTTAAGCTGTTGTATTTGGAGTGCTTACTGGGGCTGGTGGGCACCTAACTGGTTGGCAAACTGCTTCCCTCAGCTTGAGGTGCCAACCTATAAGCAGTTACCTAACAGAACAGATGAGGCACAGTTAGCTGTTATTTAAGCTGTTACCATTACAATTTGCACTACACAACTGGGGGCACCATTTGCGGTTCCTCATGAGAATCATATTTACTCCCATTTTATAAATGCAAATAGTACATCGTCAAAACTTCAAAGATAACAAGGAACAAAATCAATACATCTTTAGAATAGAAACATTAACATGGGAATACATACAGTCAGGTCCAGAAATATTGGGGCATCGACACAATTCTAACATCTTTGGCTCTATACACCACCACAATGGAGTTGGAATGAAACAAATACAATGTGCGTTAACTGCAGACTGTCAGCTTTAATTTGAGGGTATGTACATCCAACTCAGGTGAACGGTGTAGGACTTACAGCAGTTTGCATATGTGCCTCCCACTTGTTAAGGGACCAAAAGTAATGGGACAGAATAATAATCATAAATCAAACTTTCCCTTCTTAATACTTGGTTGCAAATCCTTTGCAGTCAATCACAGCCTGAAGTCTGGAACGCATAGACATTACCAGATGCTGGGTTTCATCCCTGGTGATGCTCTGCCAGGCCTCTACTGCAACTGTCTTCAGTTCCTGCTTGTTCTTGGGGCATTTTCCCTTCAGTTTTGTCTTCAGCAAGTGAAATGCATGCTCAATGGGATTCAGGTCAGGTGATTGACTTGGCCATTGCATAACATTCCACTTCTGTCCGTTCAAAAACTCTTTGGTTGCTTTTGCAGTATGCTTTGGGTCATTGTCCATCTGCACTGTGAAGCGCCGTCCAATGAGTTCTGCAGCATTTGGCTGAATGTGAGCAGATAATATTGCCCAAAACACTTCAGAATCTTCATTCCAACTCCATTGTGGTGGTGTATAGAGCCAAAGGTGTTAGAATTGTGTCGATGTCCCAATATTTCTGGACCTGACTGTATATAGGTAGTCCTCAACTTGCAACCGCCATTGAGCCCAAAATTTCCATTGCTAAGCTAGGCAGCTCAGTGAATTTTACGGTTTTTTTGCTACAGTTGTTAAGTGAATCATGCAGTTGTTAAGTGAATCATGCAGTTGTTAAGCAAAACTAGCTTCCTCCATTGTCGTTGGTTTTTAGAAGCCAGCTAGGAAGGTTACAAATGGCATCATCTGACCCTGGGCAGATCAACTATCATAAATATATGCCCAGATGCCAGATGCTCACATTTTGACCACTTGACCATGTGGATGCTGCAACACTCATAAGTGTGAGAACTGGTCATAAGTCATTTTTTTCAATGCCATTGTAACTTCCAATGGTCATTAAACAAATAGTTGTAATTCAAGGATTACCCATATTTTTTTTCTATCTATCTATCTATCTATCTTATCTATCTATCAGAATAGAGCTGGAAAGGACTTTGGAGGTCTTCTAGTCCAACGAAGGATTTTGGAGGTCTTCTAGTCCAACCAACCAATCAAGCAGGAGATCTTATACCAGTCTCTTCTTAAAAACCTCCAGTGATGAAACACCTATAATGTCTGACAGCAAGCTGTTCCACTGGTTAACTGTCCTCACTGTTAGGAAGTTTCTCCTTAGTTTCAAGGTTGCTTCTCTCCTTAATTATTTTCCATCCATTGTTTCTTGTCCTGCCTACAAGTGCTTTGGTAAACAGGTTGACCCATTCTTCTTTGTGGCAACCTCTCAAATACTGAAATACTACCATATCACCCCTAGTCTTTTTTTTCTCTAGACTAGCCAAACCCAAATCCTGCAACCATTCTTCATGTTTTAGTCTCTAAGTCTTTTAATCATCTTAGCTGTCTTCTTTACACTTTTTCCAGAGTCTCAACAACTTTTTTGTAATGTGGTGACCAAAACTGCATCCAGGTGTGATCTTACTACCATAAGGCTTTATAAAGTGGTACTAATGCTTCACATGATTTTGATTCTATGCCTGTTTATACAACCAAAGCTTGTATTAGCTTTTTTGTCTGCCGCCAAACAGCTGACTTATATTTAAGTGATCTTTAATTGATGGTTTTCTTTTCTTGAAATCATTTTCATGGTAAATTAAAATGTTTTTTAATTTTTTTTCCATTTTATTTAGTTTTTAAAAAGAACTGGGTGAAAATGGTACCTCGGAGAAAAGCACACACAAACCTGTGTAATTAACAATTACATCAGTGGCTTTTTCAAATTACAATGCAAGCACCATCCTTGTCTCACATTTGAGACTGGGGGAATGGGAGTTTTAAGTATAGTTCCAACCTGGATCACAGGAGGGAATGCTTGCTTTATGCACCAAGGAAAAAGCCAAGGGAGGTAAATAGGATCCTACAGCAGCTTTTTTTCCCATTGCAAATAGGAAATTATCACAGATGAATTAGAACCTTTTTTGGGACTTTTCTGTGATTCTGAAAACAGTCAAAAACATTTGGGGGGGCATCATTTCTTCTAATGCATTATTTCAAATAGCTGAAGCAGAACGCACAAAACAAATGTATTGTGTTTACTTTTAGACTAAGCCCACTTGCTGGATTAATATAATCACTTGCAGTTGCAGTTTTGAATGCAGCTAGATTGCCCTCCTTTGTATAAAATGCCATGGCAGAATTTCAAGGAATGTTTGAAGAACTTTGGGCTTAGTTCAGAACAAGCTTGCTGCTCTTTGCTTTGGTTCTTCCCACCAGAAAGCAAGGCTAACAGAATAGACGGTCCTATTCAGTGGATTAATTAATGCAGATCTAAGAGGTTGGAGGTGGGGGGTTGATGGGCATTTTTTCAATTTTATGATCATGTCATCAGCAGGACTGAAAGTTGTTGGTCACAAAAATCAACTATTTATAAATTTGGTAGCCATTTCCTCAGTTTCCAGAATATATTCTGTATTTATGCTGGTCTATGACCATAATGAATTCCCTATACCTCTTTTTCTTTATTTTTTTCTCAACTGGTAGGGTTTTTTTCCACACTGCAGATTTTCTAAAAAATGACTCTGAGTCACTCTCGGAAGTAAAGATAATGCTAAAGATTACAGTAGTACTTTTATTTAGTCTTGTGCTGACCTTTTAAATCACTCAAAAACTGCTATTCGAGTGTAAAGTTCAATTGAAAATGCATACATGCTTCATGCTTACAAAACATTTAAAAAAAAAACAACATACAAAAACTGTACAGTAAATATAATCATCAAGTGCAGCGGACTGCATGATGATTATCATCTGCAGTTAACAATAGCAATAAATACAGAATTGAAACTCTAATGATAGACCAGGAAATCTTTCAAGGGCTCACACTTTAGGGAACATAAGTATATATATATATATACATATGCGGTTCACTAAGCAGCAAAGGCAGCTGAGGAACATCCTCACCACCATCACGGGCCCAGGAAGGAACAAAAGAATCAGCATTCTAAGAAAATCTCCAAATTCTGCAAAACTGATATTTAAACAGGGAGCAATCCTCCTTCGAAGTAGCCCCATGAACACTGAGAATACTCAAGAGGGGAGGGGAAACTAAGGCGAGAGACTTGAACTGCAGCATGCTTGGGGTGGGGGGGGAGAGAAGGCCTGACTGCCTAACAACTTGGCTGGGGGACCCTCCACACTGTAACATTTAGTTATAACCCTCCCTTGTTGTTTGCACTTTGCGCCTCGGCTCTTTGCCTTAAGGTTGTGAGTAACCAGGGCGGAATGCAACACAGAAGAGTTAATGAGGAAGATCCTCAATGCCACACTTCCTGCTGCTCTCCATTTCTCGTCCTGCCAGAAACAGGAACCAGGAGGAGGAGGAGTCCTAGGCGAGGCGTTTGCCCTGCCTTGTTGACCGGGGCTGGGCATGCAACAGGCGGGAGACGTACAACCTGTTTAACACACCCCTGGGTTCCTGGACTGCGCCCCTGACCCCTTTCTCCCTGCATTTTAGTGTGGAAGAAAGGAGAAAAAAGGAGGCTCCGGAGGAAAGACGCCGGATTCCGCAGGCTGTTTTGCTCGCGCGTTCGGTCTCCTGGGCGAAGCCGACCCGAATCCGACGTGTCAGCAAGAACGTTTGGCCAGCGCTCTCCGCTGCGAAACCAGCCTAACGCGATTCCCGATCGCCTCTCTCTCTCTCTCTCTCCAGCGCCAGGCAATGCCCGCCGTCGACAAACTTCGCTTAGAAGACGCTCTGCAAGATAGTCCGCAGGTATCCGATCCTGGACCAGGCTTGAGTGCACCTGATCTGCGGTTTGGGAAGGGATGGCGCAGCAGATGCCGTGCAAAAGCTACCTGCCGTCGGGGCGAGGGACGGGGGACGTGGGCAAGGAGGGGGTTAGAAGGAAAGAAAGGTCGACGGTAGTGACCGGGAAGACGCGATTTAGCCGAGCTGTCTTTATAGGATAGAGTTTTTTACGGTCGCATCAAAGCAAATCTGAGACTGAATTTATCTTTTCCCAACAAAGCATAGGAAAATGACGTTCTGCAAAGACTGCAGTCTCCCCAACTATTATCCAAATGATACTGTCGCGCCTTCTTCCTTCTGTTCTCTATTATTCTCTTTTGTGGTACCAAGAGAATAACAATATTATTTAAACTGATCAAGCGCTATCACTAAAATATTCAAAGTGCTTTGGAGAGCAGAGACGTGCGTTGCAGCACAATAATGACAAGCCAAACTTGTAGTATTTACAGATCCTGGTCATACGGATCATATAAAAAAAAAGAGCAGGGTACTTAACAGTCGTAATAAAAATAATGCTCACCCGGATACTGTACTGTGAAAACACCCCTTCCGAGCAGTTGCTGTTAATGTGTCAGGTCTCAGGTTACAACTTGGAAAGGAAGGGGAGCAGGGAAGGGTTAACAAGGACTGGAGGCAGTATACTCTGAAAATATTAATGAGCTTTTGGATGGAGGAGGTGGAGACAGGAAATACTGCAGCTTTATTAGTGTATTCGCTCCAATTTGACAAATCTAGGTCACTCTGAAGAAAAGGGAGGAATTTTGCAAGAAAGAAAAACAATCCCTCTACCTGAAAGCAATTGGGAAAAAAACCCAATGGTTTGGAATGATAGGGTGTTAATTAAGGTTAAATATTGAGAGGCCACAATTAAAAATTATGTAGGACAATTCAATGTGGAAGGAGGAGATTGATTGTTCAAGGCTGGTGAATTTGGGGCCTTGGTAAATCCTTCTGGTCAGTCAACTGCCTCTTGTTAGCAAGGACCAAATGACTTTATTAGCAAACAGCCCTCTCACTCTTCTGGTTTTAGATCTTTGTTAAGCATAGCAAAGGGGGATTTTGGTTTGTGGACAAACAAAGCAATATAGTATGATTCATCCAAATGGATGCAGGTGCTTAAAAGTCTTGGATGGTTCCTGATTGCTGTTTTGTGCCAAGGGACCAGGACAATAAAGTGAATGTAAAACAATTTTTTAAATAGTTTTTTTAAGAAGTCATTCCCACAATTGCTGAAAGTCTAGCGTTCATGCTTGTTTATAATTTATAAAATGCACATGTTTCCTTGATTTGTAGATGTCTTAGATATAGTTGCTTAGCTACCTGGACACAATTTTTTAGTGAAGGAGTGTTGACAGAAATAACTTGGAACTTGAGATATTCCAGAAAAATAATAAAGGTCTATCACATTATTGTGTCAATACATATTGAGAGATCCGAGATGTAATACTTTGGGCTAATAAATTAATTTCAGTTTTTATTTTGGTCTAGAGGCAGTTCAAAGTGCAAGCACATGGAGGACAATTTGTAGTTGTAGTTTAGTTCTGAGGTAGCTAAACTACAACTCCCATCATTCTCACTATGGCTGTGATAAGTAAGAGTGAAGGGAGTTGCCATTGGACTGGTGGACATCTGGGTGGGAAGGGACAGCACATGCATTTTAATGTTACTGTGCAAAAGAAGCAAATTACATGAATTGTGCAATAATATGCAAGCATCAGTTGCACAGTGAAATCCTCATGGCTTGAATCTAACATCTGTATTTGGACCCCATGGAAGGCCACTTACCCATTTTGTTCCACTGATACATGCTTGCACATTTCATATGTATATAATCATTTTTTCAAGGAATGCCATCTCCCCCAGCGTGTTGTCCACCATATGTGTTGAATTATAATTTAGATCACCCATGTTGATTAGGGATAATGAAGTTGTCCTTCATATTTGAATACTTTGGATAAAAACTGATGGGGCTGGTGTAGGTGGGTTTAGGAACCACACTCAGAAAATATATTCTTTTAAAAATTGATATTTTAATCATGCTAACTTTTGTTTGTAATATATCTTCCATCAGGAAATATACTTTGAAAGCTATTCATTGTCAATAATTATGCTGCTTAGGTGTTATGTTGCAAAACAAAACTTCTTAAATCCAACTCTTCATAGGTCCTTTCTCTTCAACAGCTGAAAGTCTTCAGTGTAAATACAGAAATGAGTCTTGGATTATAATCCCTATATTCTTTTTAAAAATTAGCCAGAGGATAAACAATAATATTTAGAGGGGATACCCAATTATCACACCCCCACAGACATCAATAAATACTAATTTCAAATAATTTTGTATATCTAACACATACCATCAGATCTCTTATAATGGGACTATTATCTTACAGAAATAGTTTGCTCCATAGTAACTTGAGAGCTGTAATAGGGTATGTATTGTGTGGCATTCCCATAAATATGTGAATATTTTGAACAGTAAAGATTTCCTAGTCAATATTCCAAAATGTATTTTGTTATTATTGCGGCAGGATTTTTTTTTATAGTTCTGAATTCATTTTGCTGCTTTGCTAAGAGTATCCCATCATTCTAATTTGCCTCCTGTTGTTTTGATTTACCTGATAAGAAAACATTTTCCATTGTGGCTTTAAATAATTCCATTAGGGAGACAATCAAGATTGCAAAATGGAGTTATAGAGATGTGGCGGGCTCTATTTTGATCAGAAGAAAAATGTCAGATTCCATATTTTGACAAGTAATTTTATTAGACTAATTGCTGTGCAGCTTCTTCAGAGCTATTCATCAGGCTAGATCAGTGATGGCTAACCTTTTCAGGACCAAGTGCCCAAAGTGCGTGTGCCCGAACCCCCAAAATGCAACGCACGCACACACACCCCGCACGCCCCTTGCCCCCGCTCATGCACATGTGGCCCCTCCGCACACACCCCCAGCATGTGCACATGTCCCCCCCACATGTGGCCTGCCCCCTAACCTTGATGACCAGCTGGCCGGCAGGAGGCACACGCGCATGCGCGGCGGAGCTGAACTGGGGCGACAGCTCATGTGCTCACAGAGAGGGTGCTGCGTGCCACTTGTGGCACACGTGCCATAGGTTCGCCATTACAGGGCTAGATTTTTTTTTTTTTATTTATTTTTTATTTATATGCCGCCCTTCTCCAGAGACTCAGGGCGGTTTACAGTGCGTTAAGCAATAGCCTTCATACTTTATTTATACAAAGTCAGCTTATTGCCCCCACAAACTGGGTCCTCAATTTACCTACCTTAGAAAGGATGGAAGGCTGAGTCAACCTTGAGCCTGGCAAGATTCGATCTTACTTTAATTGCAGACAGCTGGTGTTAAATTACAGTGCTTCTGTCTGTTGAGCTAAACCAGGCTCTTTAGATAATAGACAAAGCCCTCCCAACATACCTCCTAAGTGGCAAAATCCATGGAAATGACTCTCATCACAAATTAGGCTCTGCCAGGAACTCCAATACAATTCTTAAGATTTAGATGGATGAAGAATCAAACCATTTTTAAAGGGTTTAATTTTTAAACCATTTATTCCACACAGGAAACAATTTTTATTTATTTATTAGTCATATTTCTATGACTAATATGCCCACTCTCCGAGGACTCTGGGCGGCTTACACCAAAGACAGTATACTAAATAGCATATTGCCCCCAACAATCTGGTTCCTCATTTTACCCACCTCGGAAGGATGGAAGGCTGAGTCAACCTTGAGCCAGTGAGATTTGATCCGCTGATCTGCTGAATTAGCAGTCAGCTGAAGTAGCTGCAGTACTGCACTCTAACCACTGCGCCACCTCTGCTCTTTAACATTAACTACAATAAAAAATGAACAGATTTAAAGTGAACAGCAGTTAAAATTCTATAAAAGCAACAAAATTCATATACACCATGATATAATCACAAGAAAAATAACATGTTTACCATCATTAAATGTAGTTTACTATCTAACTTACTGCTGCCCTCAACATTTGCTTCACTTCTATCAATCATCTCACTTTATTAAATAAACAAGTGTTCAGATCCCTCTTAAATTACGGTATTTGTCCAATGAAGAATGAAGAAGCTTCTCAAAACATTTCCCCCTAGACCAGGTTTCAGACATAGAACATGATCAAATCCTTCTTCTTCTAAAACCTCTAAATACTTTTTCTCTGAAGTTGTCCTGTGTATTAACATAAACTCTCTGGCTTCATGCCTTAATTTGTCAGTAATCATTTGGTAAAGCCTACATAACTAGTCATTGCAGTACATAATTGTTTTATGGATTTTCTCTGTTTTCCTGACCATGTTGCCTCCCCTTTTAATAATCTCATTTGAAGCATTTCCTGACATTCTTCCTTAAAAATTACACAATCCTCCTCTAATCTGGTATCCTCGGGAGCTTGGATTAAAACTCCCTTTTTATCACCCTGTAATCTCCAAGTATTCTTTGTTTGTTTGCCTCCATTCCACTTTCCCTTATTCTCTGGTTTCTCCTGCAGTAACTTGTTAATTGACAGAATTACCCTTTCATGCTCAGTAATGGGTTAATGCAAATAATGCAAATTGTCATATGGAGTGTTAAGATTGGCTTATGCTCTATTATGATATCTTGCCACATCATTTCTTATTACATTTTAAATTATGTAAACCCTATGTAATGCGGTACACATTGCCATGCATTTTTCTACAGCATATAAATGAAAATATAACATACTTTTGGAAATAAAAACCTCCCCCACAGTTACAGTTGTCAGGAAAAATCTTTTCTAAGCCTAGATCTGTTTCGAGAAGAAATTCTTCTTTTGAAGTTAATAGAATGTCTGAATGGCCCCTAAGTCCCCCTTAGAGTTTTTAGTTTGAAGGGGTAACCCATAGTAAACATCCAAAACTAAATAGGTTAGCTGGTCACACCCTTCCCTATTACAATGTAATGTATTGAAGCATTTATTCCAAATCTGGTATAAATATTTATTATCCCACAAACATGTCCAACAAGCTTGTGCCCTTTTTTGCACCTTTCCCTTTCATTAGTGACTATGCAAGGAATTTTCCACAATGCAAGCAACCCTTTCAAAACATTTATCTCAGTATTTTTCAACCTTGGCCGCTTGAAGAAGTGTGGACTACAACTCCCAGAGTTCCCCAGCCAGCTGTCTGGGGAATTCTGGGCGTTGAAGTCTACACATCTTCAAGTCGCCAAGGTTGAAAAGCACTGATCTAACTGATAACTGATAAGCCAGGGTCATCTAATAAATAGAGGGAGTCTTTCATAGATGGCGTGGTTTTACTATTGAATTTATTCCACCACTATATAGTAACATCTACCAGATTTAATTCTACAAGAAAAGACTATGGGCGGTCACTAGTTCCAGTGGCTCTGTGTACAGTAATAACAATTGTTGGGTCCCTGGGCTTATGTCCCACTTGTGAACTTCTTGTCAACAACTTGGTGAACAGAACTCTGGATCACCGAATCTTTGGCAGATAGCTATCTCTGCTGAATGATTTTTTTTATAATTAAGGTGTTGCTAACGGAAGAAAAAAAGATGCGAGAACTTTTGAATGATACCTTTATTCAAGATTTCATTTATATGTTTGTTTTTAAATGCCTCAGACCCGCTCTTTGCTGAGCGTATTTGAAGAAGATGCAGGAACACTCACAGAGTACACCAACCAACTGCTTCAAGCAATGCAGAGAGTCTATGGGGCACAGGTAAATTAGTTTCCATGAAATACACTGGATATTTTTTTTCCTTTCCTTTTCCAAAATACATTTTTAATTCTTCTTACAGTTCAAGCTACTATTAATACAGGTAGTCCTCGACTTTTACAACAGTTCATTTAGTATCAGTTCAAAGTTACAACAGCACTGTAAAAAGTGACTTATGACCATTTTTCACACTTATGACCGCTGCAGCATCTCCATGGTCACGTAATCAAAATTCAGGCCCTGGGCAACTGATTCATATTTATGACGTTTGCAGTGTTCTGAGGTCATGTGATCCCATTTTGTGACCTGACAAGCAAAGTCAATGGGGAATCCAGATTCATTTAACAACCATTACTAACTTAAACACGGCAGTGATTCACTTAACAACCATGGCAAGAAATGTCATTAAATGGGGCAATACTCACTTAACAAATGTCTCACTTAGCAACAGAAATTTTGGATTCAGTTGTGGTCATAAGTTGAGGACTACTTGCATTTGAGTAGTGATTTGGCCCAGAAATTTTGGACATCAATTTCCATCAGCCTGGCCAACATAGCTGTTGGCAAGGAATTATCAGAGTTGTTGCCCAATATATTTTGAGGACATAAATTGTGATTCCTAATCTATTTATACATCATGTGATTTGATTTTACCTCTTCTGAGGTAAGAGAAGAGTTTTGCTGTTATTGATCACTGTATGCGAAAGAGATGTTACAGAAATAAAGGAGCCCTTTAAATTTTCATATCTTCTTCGTTTTCTTTACCTTGATCTAACTGTGTATACAAAGTCCAACCCTTCCTATTGTTTAGATATGAGTTCTTTAAATTGTAGCTGTGGATTGCATCACCACCCTTAAATGCCAGGTGGAAAATCTGAAGCTCAGCATTTTATGGAGCACCTCTCCCTGACCTCGTTGGACTTGCATCTTATTTCAAGAATATGTTCATCAGAAAAGCAATTTATTAACATATTTTGAATTACTGTAGAGATGAGTGTTAGTGATTTTGCACAACATATTTTTCTTAACGATTATTTGAAAAAAGTGGTAAAGGCAATTGTTCTTTGTAAAGTATGTAACATTTTGTGATAGGTTTCAGCTACAGTGTAAGTTTTATTGCAGAGCAATACAGTTTTATTGCAGAGCAATTTTGTGAATAGTATAAAAATTAGCTTTATTGAAATAATTGACATAAAAGGAATGAAATTGCTGTGACTTTAAAACAAAGATGATTTTGCTGAAAAACTTGCGTATTTTTTTTAAATTTTCATGCTGCCTTCTCTTTTTTCTTCCTACGTAACTGGAAAAACCTTACCAGGACTGTATGTCCTCTCACTTACTTGAAAAGCTGGCCTGCCATGTATAAATCCTGATTGATTACCACTTTTCAACTTATAGCTTCAAGATAGTTTCTTTAGAAGTTGAATAACATTTGTTTTAAATTATGAACTTTAATTCAGGCATAATGACAAAGTAAAAAAAGCAGGACTAAAATGTGACAGCAGTGGCTTTTTATTACCACAATTTGATCTGTAATCTTTCCTCATTTGTGTGGTGAAAATAGCAACAGATAACCAATAATGAGCAATGTGCTAAAGAGCACTGCAGATTTCTGTTTATTTAGGAGGCAGATTTCAGGAGATCCAGAAATGTATGGATTCATGTATTGATTTATTAATCTGTTCTTTGGGGAGAGGAATTTAAGACCCTAAAATCATACAATCTGCCTCCAATCCAGAGATATGCTTCTAAGGAATAATTGTTATATAGATTAGAAATAGAATAAATACAAACAACCCGATTTGAGGTGAAGCCTGTGATTGTAATACAAAATTGGAGTCTTAGATTATATTTTTTTAAAGTCTTGGCTATGCCTAGAGGCTCACTGAGATTTGTTGCTTTGTCACAGTTATAACCTGCTTTTTGATAAGAACTCAAGGTGGTTGTAGTGTTACTTCCTCCCATCTTTTTCACCACTCCAATAAGTCAGGTTGGGCTAAGAGAGAGTGGCCAAAGTCTCCCACAGAGCTTCAGTAGCTGAAGGCAGACATGATCCTGGGTCCAAATATTACCCAGTCCTGATTCTACATAGCTGGATAGAGTCTTTTTTAATAGTTGGCTTTAATGTGAATTCTCTTCTTTAATAGTATCCAATAAAAGACATTGCCTAAGCAACATCTTGGCCCAATCTGCCACTTTTTGCAATAGAGCATGTCATTTAAAAGGCAAATGCAGTCCTCCTTTGGAAACAGTTGTGCAGTCCTTTCATTGTAAATCTTTAAGTAGTTGTGCAAATCAGTAAAGAGACACATTCTCTCTTTATAGAATGAAATGTGCCTGGCAACACAACAGCTTTCCAAGCATCTTCTTGCCTATGAAAAACAGGTATGTACAGTCTTCTCCTGAGCAATTTCCACATTGTGGAGATGAAAAGTAGACAGAGTTTAACCTTCCCCTAGTTTTGCTTGATCATCTGCAGAGATTACAAGGAGACTAACTTGTTCTGACATATTCTGGTGGCCAGAAGTGTGGCAGCTTTTAAGGGCCTGCTTTCTTCATTTGAAACGGCACATGGAATTGATTCTTAAAACTCAAACAACGGTGTCACTTGTGATCGTTTCTCTGTTCACAGTAGCGGTGAGGTACCTAGGATGTTTGCAGGGAAGGTAGAAAATGTCAGGATGACAATCACAGCCACACAGTAGAAGCTTTAAAAAGGGGTACAGCTTCAAGCCTACCTATCTTGACTTTTTGCACCCCTTTCTAGATACCCCGGGAGGAACATCTGGCCCTCTGATGTTGAGGAAGATACTGCTGGCATTTCTTTCAGTGGGTCATATTGGTAGGAAACTTTAGAAATGTTAGGAAGCCTATATGTAAGGGAATCATACTGGTATTTTGCAGAAATTTGCCAAAGATTATATTTTGCAGTGTGATTATAATCTATCCCTAGTGGTTGAGTGTAGAAGGTGGTGGGGTAGAGCTTCTATCACTTTGGGTTAGAAATAATGAGAAGCAGGCTCCTTTTTCTGTCTGGCTCACAAATACCCTTAATCTTGCTGAATGAAATACTTCTGATTGGGCTAAATGTGAGCTGAACCTTCTTAGACTCATTCTCATTTCCTTCTTTGATTAAGTGCTGCCATTAATCCTTGTTAATTTGCAGAATTTTGCCTTGGGGAAAGGAGATGAAGAAGTGATATCTACGCTTCAGTCCTTCTCAAAAATTGTGGATGAGGTAATCCAAATTATAACTCGCTTTTCTCTCTTTCACTCTCCTGATTAGAACATAAGGATGCTAGAAAATAAAAAAAAAGCAGTTAATGCAGAGAATAGGGTTTGCTATTATCACTATTACTATTATTATTTACTAGTGCATAAAATACTCTGGATGTTATTGCCATTTGAGAATTTTTCTATTTTCACCAATTAGCATGGTGGTGCTAATTCACAAAATTAGCATTTTCTATTTTCACCAATTAGCAGAGATGAGAACTAGTTCACGAAGATAGTGTTTATGAGGAAATTGAGTCATAATAAATGTGTTAATCTGTAAAGTGTTTATTTTTGTAGTTTGTACTTAATATTGTCATCATTGCCCAAATGCAGTAAAACCATTTCTGAGTTTTTACAATGTAAGGCAGAGATAAAACACTTCTAGCCTTCCAATTAATTGCTGAACTTCAAAATCGTATGAGGCTAAATGTCATAGTTTAAAGGCCTATGAATTTCCCCATTCATGTTCATAGACTTTTTGCCATATTCTTGTCGTCAGATGTTCTAAGATGATTCCTCCACAATTTCTATTACTGTCCACAGTTTTTCAGAGGCAGACAGGGATTTTTTTTTTTTTTTTTTTTTTGCTTTTTCCAGCAAGTTGGTTTCTGCTATATCTTCCATTTTGTCTTGTTCTCAAACAACTTCATTATTTCAAATTTGTTTTCTCTTAGGTATTTCACACCCTTTCCCATCTGGTTTTCATTGTTTAATTACATCCAACCAAAATCCACAATTTCGTGAGCCCCTCAACACTAAAACAATAATACCTTTTGTAGAGCATTAGCTGTTGCAATTTATCCTAAACAGTCTTAAGGTTTGTATTTGGGGGGGTGGGGAGAGAATTCTTTAATCTCTCCATCATGTAGCTGACTTGGTTAAGTCTGTAAGAGTTGGTCCTGATTAGTACTTGGTTGGGAGACCACTAGGAAATCCAGTAGCTGTAAACTAGACTAAGAAGAAGAAAAGACATTCTGGAAGAAAAAAGCCACTAGCTTCTTTCATATTGTTGGCAAAAGAAAAGCTATATGGAAGGAACAAGGGAGATTTTCTTTTTTTTCCTGAGAGTTCACTAATCTCTACTCACCAAGGTATAATATACTGGAGAGAAAAAAAATTCAGTCTCTTTTAATAGCTCAGTTCTGTGTATGACTCTGCATACACAAAAGCACCTCAGACAAAATGTATCAGCAATTCAAGTATACAGAATAATTTTTGTTGAAGAGTCCATTATCCTGTCCATCTTTTTAACAGAACACTTAACAGAGGTATCCTGGTGCCAAAATGTGGCAGGGGGTTTGTCAAATACATACAATACTAGGTCTTCAAAGAAAGTTTTGATGTTTTTCCCCAGATGCTCTCCCTTTCCCACAGTGTAAACCATTTAGTGGCCCTTGTATTTGTCAATGATGATGAATCATACCTTTAGTCTCCTTCTTGTATTTATGTATCAACCCACACTTGAAAATCAATAACCATTTAAAAACCTCCCTTGGATACTACAGTGTTCTGCTAGGAAAAGGAAAAGAAAGAAAAACATAACAGCTATTTGGTTTGGCTAAAACAGCCACATGGGCAAAGCAATACAATATGTGCAAATGAAACTGAAGTTTGCAGAATCAATATAAACATCCAAGTTAATTTTGCTTCAGAGCCTCTCCTTAAGTAAACTCTCCAGTCATTTGATAACCTTGGAGACTTGCTTGCTCAACTGTAGCTATACAGTGGGGTCTTATTTGTGAGTTGAGTCTTTGCATTTTGTAAAGTAAATTCCCTTGGAACATTTGAGGGAATAACCTTAGTGTTCAGCTTCATACACTTTTAAGATATGATTAGTTTCGTCACTAGAGGCAATTCACAGGATACATGCAGATATTCCGGATTTTAAACTTGGATACCATGTGGGAAAACTACAGAGTTTTTCTCTTGATCAGTCTTTACAAGATGCTACCTTCTGAATGTGTTAAGTTGTGCTCCTATCATCCTTATGCTGGTTGGAGAAAAGTTGCACTACAGGTAGCCCCCGACTTACAACAGTTCATTTAGTGACTCTTCAAAGTTACAATGCAACTTTAAAAAGTGACTTATGACTGTTTTTCACAGTTACAACCTTTGCAGCATCCCCATGATTATGTGATCAAAATTCAGAGGCTTGGCAACTGATTCATACTTATGACCATTGCTGTGTCCTGGGGTCATGTGATCCCCTTTTGCGACCTTTTGACAAGCAAAGTCAATGGGGAAGTCAGATTCATTTAACAACCAGGTTACTAACTTATCAACTGCAATGTTTCACTTAACAACTGTGGCAAGAAAGATTGCAAAATGGGACAAAACTCACTTAACAAATGTCTCACTTAACAGAAATTTTGGGCTCAATTTCTGGTCATAAATCGAGGACTACCTGTACACAACTGGGGGCACCACCTCCATTTCTTCATGAGAATCAGATTTTCCCCTGTTTTATAAACGCAAGTAGTAAATCCTCAAAATGTCAACAAGGTACAAAATCAATATATCTTTAGAGTGCAAACATTAATATTGGAATACATGTACAGGTAATCCTTGATTTACTACCACAGTTGAGCCCAACATTTCTGTTACTAAGCAAGGCAGTTGTTCAGTTAATTTTGTCCCATTTTATAACCTTTTTTTGCCACCGTTGTTAAGTGAATCACTCCAGTTATTAAATGCGTTGGTTAAGTGAATCTGGCTTCCCCCATTGACTTTACTTGTCAGAAGCTGTCGGGGAAGGTTACAAATGGTGATCATATAACCCCAGAATAATGCAACTGTCATAAATACATACCAGTTGCCAAGTGCCCAAATTTTGATCATGTGATCATGGAGATCAATGCTGAAATGCTTGTAAGTGTGAAAATCACTTTTTCTGGTGCCATTGTAACTTAGAACGGTCAGTAAATGAATGGTTGTAAGTCAAGGACTATTTGTAAATATAAACTGAGGAAGAGTTGTGGTGAAATCATTTACAATCAAAACTTCACTCCATAAATTTTTTTGTATAGATGAAGATAAATCTGCTGAGATCTACTTTATAGATATAACTTATTCTGTAAAACCAAGCATGGATGAGTCCTTAAGGAAGTTTTTAAGACTCTTACTGGTTAATTTGTCTTCCCTTCTCCCTCCTTCCCTCCCATACTGTTCATCAAAACAAATGCACTTTAAGTACTCTTTTATTGCTCAAAAGATGTTCCACAAAAAATACATCAGACTGCTAACTTCATATTTAGATTGATTTATTTTTAAGGTTTCCTGCAGTGAACAGGAGATAGGACTTGACAGCTAAAAGGGCAACTGTCTGTCAGTCATTTAATCCCTGCAATTATAACAGAGTTTAATAGTAATAAACAAAATTCAATATTTAACTATTCTACATTAAAAAGTTGATAATTCTGTATTGATTTTGAAGATAAATATTGTTCTTACATATATGTATGTATGTATGTATGTATGTATGTATGTATGTATGTATGTATTTTATATATATTAGAGAGGATACCAATCTAGCTATATAGGTGAAAAGAAATAATGTTGGTTTTCTCCAATCCAATGTCGATTTTTTCTTCCTTTCTCTAATTTCCTTTGCTTATATCAGCTTTATTATGATTATTATCTAGAGGTGAAATTGAGGCTGAGAAATATTTCCAGGATTGTAGTACCAAGATAGTATCATTGCTTTCCTGTTTTTCAGCTTAACGTTTTACATTCTGAACTGGCAAAACAGCTTGCAGACACAATGGTTCTTCCTGTCATCCAGTTTCGTGAGAAAGATCTTACAGGTAAATAATTGAAATGTTTCTTCCTGGTTGAGAATTTCCACAGGCTGTTTTCTCATTACCAGGTAGTCCTCACTTAATGTCCATCGTTTCAGTGACCAGAAAAGTGTTGAACGAAGGGACTTACGACGGTCCTTGAAGCCCTTGCAGTGGTCACGTGAACAAAATTTTCCCCCTCCTTCAGTCCCACCCACATTTACAGCTTCCTTTTGGCCACCTGTCTATGTGTTGCTGCCAGCTGCTTCTGCTGACCAGCCCAGTGCATGTGCCACAAATGCAACTTCTTTTGTGCCAGTGCAGTGAGGGTCTCTGTCAGGGGTGAAATGCTCTGAAGTCTGCTACCGGTTCGCTTTGCTACCGGTTTGCTTTGTGTGTGCATGCACAGTGCACACCAAATGCGTGCACATGCACCATGCGCACAAGTGTGCATGCATGCATGGTGTGCACCAAATGCATGCTTTGCATGCATGTGTGCCACAGGCCGTACTGCGCAGCGCTGGAAAAGGAGGATTAAGGAGGATTCAGAGTCTGCAAAGGTAAGTAGAACAGTCGGGGGGGAACAGCTGTGCTGGGGGGGAACAGCTGTGCCACGCGATTTACATTCGCTAGAAGCAGGATTTCCTGCTTTCTAGCGAATATAAATCGTGCAGCACAGCTGATCGTCAGAAATAGCATTTATTACTAACCTGTTCAGGCGAACAAGTCCGAACCGATAGCATTTCACCCTGGTCTCTGTTGTGCCCCACCAAGGGCCTGTGCTCATGTTCTGTTCAAGGCTTCCATTTGAGCCACATCCAGGGCTTCTGTTCATTAAACAAGGACTTGTCTGGCATGCAAAAGAAGGCGAGTGCAGAAACCAAGGCCCTAATCAACGTTCAGAAGAAAGACCCAGCTGCCCTAGGACCATAGAAGTCAGTGTAAAAGAAGACCCCGACTGATAGCAATGCAAAGTGAGGTGGGTGTGGTGGCTGGCAGGGCTGGGGGAAGGAGCAGCTGGCAGCAATGGGTAGATGTGTTGCCAACAGGGCAGAGATGAGAGAGAGATAAATGGATGGGGATAAGTTGAAGCAGAAGCAGCCCCTACTCTTGGGGAACTGTTGCTAAATGGAGCATTTATGTGATATTTCATTTAACAACCCTGACACTTAGCAACAGGTAGGGTAGTTAAGTGAGGACTATCTTTTTATGATTTCCCCGAGAGAATATGTGAATAGAAAATTAAAGGGAAGTATAAGATTTGTAAACTAATAAATTCCTTCTCTCTTTCAAATCTGTAAGATGGGCAGTTGGTTATTTAACTGCCCTACTTTAGTTAAATGGAACTGTCAATAAATCTGAACGTTTTAACTTACACACCAAGTAAATGTACCAGAGATTAGAAGTTGGATTTAAATTTAAAAGTTTACACTACTTAATTTTCTACATTAATTGTATCCAAGCTCATTAAAAAGAAGACTTCAAATGTCAAAAAAGAAAAGAAAATTAAAGGGAAGAAGTACACTATTTTTTATTTAAGAAATCTCAAAAGATATAAACAGGAATAATATATCTAATAATAACAATACTGAACACAGAACAGCTTACCAGTACATTTCTCTACATACTTACTTCAAACTAAGAAAGACAATCCTGGTGGGTGTGGTTATATTATAAAAATGGGGAAAAAATGAAGAAAATGTGATCTTGTCTACAACCTTCAAGCTTTTACCCATCCTAGTCCTTTCTAGATAGGCTGCCAGATTTCCCTGCTGTAAAGTAATTGGATTCAAAACAGAAATTGTAATAAAACAAAGATGTTACGAGGACAGCAGCTTTCCTTCCTAAGTTTTCTTGGATTGATTAATGAAACCTATTTGGTGAGAACTGTATAGAAATTTTTAAGTAAAGCAGATGGAAATTAAATTTAAAGGAAGAGTTCTATTTCTGTCCAGGATTTAATCCACATATCTGGAAAAAATATGCAATACATACATTGTTGGTTTATCTTCTTTACTTTCTCCCTAGAAGTAAGCACTTTAAAGGATCTCTTCAGTCTTGCAAGCAATGGTATGTCTTACATTTTATCTTTGGTTTAATAGAATTCCTTGGTGCATATGCAGCTTCAGTTGTGAGGCTCAAAGGTTACCTTTTCTTTCAGAACATGACATCTCCATGGCCAGGTACAGCAGGCTACCCAAAAAGAAAGAGAATGGAAAGGTATGCGTTCCCAGTTTTAGGATTATTTTTTTTTAAAAAAAACCAAATTCTGGGCGTGTAGAAAAAAATTCAAACGGGCAGAAAGTTGAATGCGACACATCTATTTCATACAAATAAAAATGTGATGGAAACGATTGCTTAAAATGTATGGTAGCATTTGAATTATTTGGAAGTGCCTTCCAAATGATGGGTGCAGTTCTCAGGATGAGAGTCCTGAATGTTGAAATATGCAATAGAGGCCAAGTGCTTTCAATAGACTTTGATGTGATCTTATCTTTTGTATGTTGCATTCTTCAGCCTCTTTTGAGAAAAAAAAAAAAAAAGTAAAAAGCTGTCTGCTGATACTTGTCTGGATTTTATAAACATTTTATTATTCAGCTAAAGGCTGAAGTTGCCAAAGAGGTCGCCAGTGCCCGAAGGAAGCAGCATCTGTCATCATTACAATATTACTGTGCCTTGAATGCTTTACAGTATCGTAAAAGAATTGCTATAATGGAGCCCATGCTGGGATATGCACGCTCACAGGTATGTAGTTCTAAGCAGCACAGTTTTGTAGCTAAGGAGCTGTGAATTATTTTTCAGTGCAGTGGGATATCTCATTTGCAAATGGTGCTTCGTATATGTCTGAGCCTGATATAGCTCCCTAATATTTCAGCCACTTTATATTCAAAGCACCTGTGTTCCTTAACGTTGTAAACCAAAGCTTTGATCATTTTTATGCGTGATTGATAAAAAGTATGAATAATAGCCTACTCTTAAACTAACAAATGTAAGGCTTGTTAAATAGATTGTGTACATCAACTTCCATGGGTTTTAATTGAAATGAGGAATACTGATGCTACAAGACAGAATGCTTACAATTATTTCGAGAGAGGATGGGGAGAAGGAGGGAGGGAGAGGGAGAGAGAGAGATGGATGTGCAAGATCAGAGACTGAATTTAAGTTGAATTTCAAGGAGATATTTTGCCTATAAACAGTGTTTCTCTTGGTGCCTGCCAGGCTTTTTCTTTTTAATCATTTTAATAATGATTTGAATTTTTCAGAGCATCTAGGACCATGATGGCGAACCTATGGCACGTGTGCCACAGGTGGCACACAGAGCCATATCTGTGGGCACGCAAGTATTGCCCTAGTTCAGCCAGCTGATTTTCAGGCCTTCTGGGCCCATCAGAAGTCAGCAAACGTGCTGTTTCCAGCCTCCGGAGGGCTTGGGGAAGGCTGTTTTTGCCCTCCCTGGGCTCCAAGAAAGCCTCTGGAGCCTGGGGAGGGTGAAAAACTGGCCTTCTGGGCCCAACTGGGAAATGGGCCGTTATGGCCTCCAGAGGGCCTCCGGGGACTGGAGAAGGCCGTTTTCACACTCCCCAGGCTCCTAGAAAGCCTCTGGAGCCTGGGGAGGGTGAAAAACGGGCCTTCTGGTCCCACCAGAAGTCGGGAAATGGGCTATTTCTGGCCTCCAGAGGGCCTCTGGGGGGGGGGAGGCCGTTTTTGCCCTCCCCAGGCTCCAATAAAACCTCTGGACCTGGGGAGGGCAAAAAATAGGCCTACTGGGCCCGCCATGCCATCGCGTGCCAAAAGTGGGGAGAGTGCAGGGGGGCAAGCGGGGAGAGTGCAGGGGGGTGGGGCGCATTGAATTATGGGTGGGCATGTGTGTGCGTGACCCACCCGCGCTCCCCCAGTTTTTGGCACACAATGGCAAAAAGCTTAGCCATCACTGATCTAGGATCATATTTTATTTCTAAAAAATAGTCTCGACTTTCACATTGTTCCATAGATATTCAAAAGACTAAAAATAAGATGCAAATTAAGAATGAGTCTCCTGCCAGGGTTAGGCAACTACTGCAAGTGTTTTAGACTGACTGTGCCCATGGTGATGCTGTTTTATGAATGGCCAAGCCCCCATTTTCTTTGAGGATCCACAAAAAGCTCTGAAAAGGCAAAGTACAACTACTGGCTTCTCAATCATATGGAGCGAGCCATTTGCTAGTCAAAGTCTTCAGCTTCCTTTTTTATACTCTTCAGATTAATTTTTTGAAGAAAGGAGCAGAGATGTTTTCAAAAAGGCTGGATGGCTTTTTAACATCGGTTACAAATACAGTGCAGAGGTAACATTATATTCCTGTTTATATTGCTTTGCAGTTTGGGGGAAGGAGGAAAGCTGTTGCTTGTATTGCTCTTATCTACATGAGCAAGAAGAGAGAAGGGGAGAGAAAAAGGGAGATATAATTGTTTTGATGTGAAAATACTATCAAAAGCCTGTTCAACTATGATTTATATTGAAATCCAACTGATATTTTGCCATGCTGGCATGAGTTTGACACTCCTGGTCTAGAGCTAAGATGCAACAAAAGTGATTCCTGAAAAGTGTTGTCTGCATTTTACAGGGAACCTGATTTGGAGCTATGATCAGCTTAGAACTTTCATCATATAAGATATATATGAAATCATGCTGCTATTGTGATTCATAATTACTTGCAAATGCACATTCTTACCCTGGTTTGTAGCTCTTAAGTGCTTATGAAAAACATATTTGTAAATAACCTTTTAATGCCCAGCTGTATTAATTACATACATAAAAGTTCACCAGAGGTAGCGTGAAGGTGAAGTGCTTTAATTTTATTTATGTATTACAGCATCCAAGAAGAATCAGATGCTGAAGTTGAAGCCATGCGGGTATCTCAGCAAGATCTGCTTTCAGTTGGTGAATCAGTATATACGCCCGATTTTGATGCTTCTCCTGTCATCAACAAAAACCTCATCCAGAAAGCAGGCTACCTAAACCTTAGAAAGTAATGTGAAAGCTCAGGAATGTTTTATTTATCTTGGTAGATCGGTCATTTCAGCTTTTTTTTTTTTTTAACTATCAGTACTTCTACCTAATTTGGACAATAAGAGGGCTAAAAATATACGAAACACCATTTTTTACATTTACTTTGAATCGGAAAGGGTGATAAGATGCTTCTTGTACTATGGAAAAATACACTAATAATTACAATAAAGTGCCTAGGATCCAGATGTTTGGGTTGAATAAAATATTTACCTATGTGTATATGAGGGTCTTTTTAAAGGTCCATGCACAGTAACTTCAACAGAAGAGCTGGGAAAAAAAACTATTTCTCTTTTTTTTCTTTTTTCCATTTAGCCTCTGCTTATGGAAGTTTATTAATATCTAGATATGCTTTAGACATTGCAAATATCAGTTCCATTTGTGGGATGCATCTAATAGTGGTAAAAGTAACAGTCTCCACTTGTCCAGCCATATTTAGTAACTGTATAGGCAGGTTACTGATCGGGACATTTCAGATAATGAAACCTGACTCACCAATGTAGCAGCGTTATAAAATCCAACATCTGAAAGTATATAAAAGCTGTAACCAGTGATATAGCCATGACAAAATATAGACTTAAAAATCCATGCGCTGAAGACAATCAGACGGGCTTGTTGGAATGAATTTGGCAAATATGTTCCAGTGCTATTTTTTTAAAATCTTGAAATGGTATATATATATATATATTTGCAGCAAAACAGGCCTTGTGACAACCACGTGGGACAGGCTGTATTTCTTCACTCAGGGTGGAAACTTGATGTGTCAGCCCAGGGGTGCAGTCGCTGGTGGATTGATTCAAGATTTGGACAACTGCTCTGTGATGGCCATTGACTGTGAAGACCGACGTTACTGCTTTCAGATCACCACTCCAACAGGAAAACCGTATGTGGGTCAGGAGATGGGGATCAAAGCATCTGCTAGAAGGAAAGCTTTGTCGTTCTTGGCGAGGTTGCATTAACTGAGCTGCTTTGTGTACTCCACTTAATCTAAATCAAGTTTTTCTGGATTATATAGGAATTACTGCAAAAGTAATTTTGGTGTTATACATGTCTTTCCAGTTAAAGTTGTAGCACATAATCAGTTTAAAGTAGCCAAGAGGCAGGGACTGCAGCAATTTTTTTTCAGTTACACCCCCATATTATGGAATAGCCTCTCATGAGTTTAGGTAAGTGCCCTCCCTCTTGAATGTGAGCCATCAGGAATAACATTTGGAATTTAGCAGTATAGAAATTTAAAAAGGACACTGTTGTCAGCATCTAAGAAAGAACAATATAGGCATTGTATAATAATTAGGTGTATTGCACTATTTCAAGTGGTGTGGTGTGTCCGAGTTTGTTGCAGCACACACAGTCAGACTATTCAGCAGGATTCAAATGTCTTTATATACATAATGACACATAAGGGATACAATACCCTTGTAGGTTTTTCCACATTGTAGAGAAGAGAAATAGCAAGTACAAACAGCACAAAATGAAGAAGGCAAACTGGAGGAAAGAGAAGCTAGTGCCCTCAAACTTATATACAGAACAGTTAAGCCACACCCAGGCTCCAAACTGTCTCTTATACAACAAATACTATGTTTCAGTTACCAAACAGCCCTCATTGGCTGACCTGTTGCTATGCCCTATTCCAGTACATGAATATACTCTGACACAGTGGCCTAGAGATGGAGCTCTCACCTCACAATCAGGAGACTGTGAGTTCAATCCTAGGTAAAGGCAGATATTTCTCTCTCTGGGCACACTGAGAAATATATTTGCTGAAAAAAACTCCGCATAGATGACAGGAAGAACATCCAGCCAGTAAACACTCAGCTCCATTCAGTTGCCCAGACTCCACTCTGCAAGGGATTATGGGGTCATTAAAAGAGGATGATGATGATGATGATTGTACTATTTCAGCGAACAGGAGCCAATTTGGTTAAGGAGGTTAAGGCTTCAGCCTAGAACCAGAAGTGGTTTAGCAGGCAATGCTAAACCACTTCTAAAACTCCAGGGGTTTGTCCAGACAATTACCAGGAGTCAGTTCTGACTTGAAGGCACACAAGCACATTTCAGCAAATACAAATAACCTTATATCTGTACACCAAGCAGCAAATGCCAAATTGGCTTTTTCTTTGCAGTTCTAATAGTTTCAAGGCCTATCCATCAGGCGTTTGATCCAGAATGTTTAATCTAAAAGTTCGAAAACATTTTGATTTGATTTCTAAGGCTGCCCAACTCAAACAATGTGATTCTGGGAAGGTTATTTTTTGCTCTAAGCTTAAGTCACTTTTTTGCCCACACATGTGAATATTTTATGCTTGGCTGATTTCACAACATTAATATTCTCCCACCATTAATATCCTGCGAATTCAAACTTTTAGATCTCAAATTGTATTGTGTTGTATTTTTCATTCATGCAGTCTTGAGCAAGAATGATACATATGTGATACTCCAGTGAAATAGTACTAATGGCTGTGTATTTTTTTTTTAGAGGCATAACCCTCCAGGCAGAAAGCAAAAAGGAATATGAGGAGGTAAAACATTTCACTGTGAAAGGAAGGTTTTAATTTGTTAGATAAAATCAATTCTACCAATTAAGAATTCAAGAATATCCAGGTGCCTTGTTTTAAATATTTGCTTTGTTGTTACAGTGGATAAGTGCAATCAACAACATTTCACGACAGATCTATCTGACTGACAACCCAGAAGTGAGCATGTTTCAATTTTTTTTTCCAAATTTATTTATCTTAGAAGATATGTTCACTTATGATTCTGTGTTTATGCAAGAACTTTAAACAGTATTACTTAAAGATGCACTTCTCTTTTATCTCAGGCAGTTGCCATTAGGTTAAATCAGACAGCACTGCAAGCTGTGACTCCAATTACGAGCTTTGAAACGAAGCAAGGTAGTCACTCCTCCAGGTACCTTCATGTTCGCCTTGTATTTTGTCCTTCCCCATTGAATATAAAACCTTCTTTTCCGCTAACATGCAATTTTAGTGTAAACCGAGAGTTCTATCCTGGGGGAATATTTAATCCTGCATCTCCTCTTCTGGTTATGAAGTGGAGAACTGTTCCACCACACAATAAAGGGGTCATATAGCAATAGTACTTAGACTTATATACTGCTTCACAATGCTTTGCACCCCTCTCTAAGTGGTTTACAGAATCAGCATATTGCCCCCAACAATCTGGGTCCTCATTTTACCGACCTCAGAAGGATGGCAGGCTGAGTCAACCTTGAGCCTGGTGAGATTCGATCTGCCAAACTGCTGGCAGCCAGTGATCAGCAGAAGTAGGCTGCACTACTGCATTCTAACCACTGCGCCGCCACGGCTCATCATATATTTATCAATCACATGCCAATGAACGAATATTCGCTTAAAATATACTCTCTGCTTCAGTGGTGAAATCCAAATTTTTTTACTACCGGTTCTGTGGGTGTGGCTTGGTGGGAATGGTGTGGCTTGGTGGGTGTGGCTTGGTGGGCGTGGCAGGGGAAGGATACTGCAAAATCCCCATTCCCTCCCCACTCCTGGGGGAAGGATATTGCAAAATCTCCATTCCCATCCCACTCTCGGGCCAGCCAGAGGTGGTATTTGCCGGTTCTCTGAACTACTCAAAATTTCCACTACTGGTTCTCTGAACTGCTCAAAATTTCCGCTACCGGTTTTCCAGAACCTGTCAGAACCTGCTGGATTTCACCCCTGCTCTGCTTATTATTCTTTCTCATTCAGCCTTTGAAACTAGTAAAACGCATGAAAAATGGTAACCTTAGTTATTTTTTAATGGATTTTCCATTCATAATAATCCGTCATGCTTTTTGACTGCATATTTCAAATGGCCCCCTTCCTGTCTCTTTTCCTTTAGCCAGGATGGGAAGTGCATGGATATTCTAAATGACCAGACAGTTCCAGAGGAGTCTGCTGAAGCTCTCATCCCCACGGAGTTAATTGCACCTGGAACTCCCATTCAGTTTGACATTGTGCTTCCTGCAACAGAGTTCCTAGATCAGCACAGGGGTGGAAGGTACGGGCTGCCAACAATCTTTCTTTTGACAAGGAACTCTATTTTTTAAAAACTTTTCTTAGTATTGGAAAATGGTCTTTTAGAAATGATACTGTTCTGTTGCAGACGTACCAATCCTTTTGGAGAATCGGAAAACGGCGAGAAAGAGGATGAAGCAGGTAGATACTCTAAGCGCTGTTCATCGCTGCTTGCTTTGGTCTCAAAGTCATCCAGGTTAATGTCCCACTTTCGGAGACAGAGCCATTTTGCCTGTGCTATTAAGGCCACCTGGTAGTCTGTTTATTGTCTGTTAAATGTGGCTGTGGGATGTGCAGAATAACGATTTCCTTTGGCTTAAAAATGTATAAGCAGAAGTCAACAGTGTTTCCGATCTCTGTAGGATGGGGACTAAGTTGATTTTAATTTTCTCATCCTGCCTACCTGTGGGCAGGATGAGAAAAGAGCCCAGTATCAGCTACGCATGTTAAGTGTACCCATGATATACCACTCTTCACGCACATTTTTAAAATCATTTTTTCCCCTTCATACATTAGCTTTATTTATAATGATGGACGGAATGACTGAGGGCACTTTTCATAATTATCATTCTCATTGCACAATTTCTCAGTTATTAGAAGAGTTTAAGTGGTGACTAGAAGGGTGCAAAAATTAACTTGTAGCCCATCCCCATCTTTCCTTTCTGCTGCACTTTTTTTCTGTGGTAGCTTGGAAAGGAAAAGTCTAGTTTCCATGAGGGCAAGCAGTAAACATTGGTGAAAGGATACATTTAGTGCTAAAATGGCTAAGAACCTGGGGGTGGAGATGAGGAGATTCCTACCAGGAGGAAGCCGTCAAGCTATGCAAATATGATAAAGAAATAGATAAAAATAAGCTTCAGCATTTGTGCTGCAAACTGCATTTGCATTGATTCCATGTTTACAAAGACAGATTGCAAAGGGTTGCTAATTATTTCATACTCAGGATGTGATAGTTTATAACTGAATATGTGAACTGCCCCATTGAAAGAATGTTTATGAATGCACTGCATAGGAAGAGACAATCTGGAGTTTATATACATGTGCAAGCTTTAGCTTAATCTCGAAAGCCCCTTGTAAATGATCAGACCAGCTTCTGGTCAAAGCAGTCTCTCTCTCCCCCAGTGTCTTGCTACGTGAAAAGGCGAGTAAGGAAATACAGGAGGAAATACAAGTAGTCCTCTTTTAGCAACGGACTCATTTAGCAACTGTTCATAGTTACAATGGTGTTGAAAAAGTAACTTTACAACCAATCGTGGCATTTTTCATAGGTCTGTAAAGCAAAGGAAAGCTAAAGTAAGATCATAAGCATGGTGGCAGTTTCTTAGTGGCCATTTCACCTAGAGACCAAGTTGCTGGTTCCGACTGTGGTTGCTAAACAAGGACCACCTGTAGTAGAAAGGAAGTGCTGCTCCTTCCTTGCTTTGGTTTCTTGTCCATACTTCCATCAGTATATAGCACCCTAAAAAAAAGCAGCCCTCCATGAAAAAAAATGAATGTAGCCCTGATATTATATGTTTTAGAGCAGGGGTGTCAAACTCAATTTCATTGAGGGCCGCATCAGGGTTGTGTTTGACCTCGGGGGGGGCTGGGGGGTGTGTGGCCAGCTCAACATCACTTGTGTCGGGGGACCCTGTGGTGGCCCAAGCATTCTGCCAGCAAAAACACTTCCTGCAACCTTCTGCCAGTGAAAATGGAGCTCAGGAGTGACACATGTGGCCCTCCTGAGCTCCTTTTTCGCTGGCAGAGGCACTTCGAGCTGGTCCTTTGCTGTTTCTAGGGCAACCCCGCGGGCCAAATCTAAGCACCCCACGGACCAGATCCATCCCCAGGCATTGAGTTTGACACCCCTGTTTTAGAGTATTTATCACCACTTAAGCATCTATATGTAAACTAGGATTTGATATATATTGCAGATGGGGAGACCTCTTTGAAGTAATAATCATTTTTTCAGGAATCTATTGAAGAAAATTGTTCTTATGTCAAAAGGCAATATAAACAGATTTCCTTCCATTTCTCTCTCCCCATCCCCACCTCCAGATTCACTCCTACAGCACATGTTTGTAGTTCGGTTTTTAGGCTCTATGGCTGTCAGATCTGACCATACAGTGGAGGTGATATATGAAGCAATGCGGCAGGTGTTGGCAGCTCGGGCTATTCATAATATTTTCCGTACAACTGAATCCCATCTCTTGGTCACCAGCAATGACCTGAAGTAAGCAAAGTTTGCCTTCTCTGATCCATTTACACTTATCTTTCCCTCTTTTAGTTTTGTTGCCCTCTTTGTAGTTTTCGTTGTAAAGTCATCCTAAGAATGGAATCAGTCAGAGAAAAAGCATTAGGGAAAGGAGGCAGATTTTGTTCTCTGATGCACATCTGCTTGTGTTTTGTGGGAGGGGCTAAGAACTAAGAAAGAGTTTTGCTAGATCAAAGGCATGTCTAGTCAATCATCTTTATACTCTTCAGTGCTCAATTTAATAGCCAAGACCTTGTGTATCCCAACCTGCTAGTAGTGAAAAGTATTACTGATGATGAAGGCAATACCTAGCCTTCAGGAGTGGTAGTTATTGATCACAGTTCTTCAGGGCCTGGAAAGGGAAGGGAGATGCCACACCCCACCCCTTATTACAGGAGTTTCAACTGCATCAAAAATCCTTTTGTTCATAGAAGATTTCCTCTGGATTCAATCGGTAATCATGATGAGAGTTTATTGCCCTTTAAACTTGAACATATTTTTTTTCCATTAACAGATTGATAGATCCTCAAACACAAGTTACAAGATCAAATGTAAGCATATGCTTTTCTTTTATCACCACAGAAAGATTGCAGTCCCCGAGAATTTAGGTAAATTTATATTATTACCACTTTCTTTTTCAGTTTGAACTAGCCAATGTGACACAGTTTGCTGCTCACAAGGAAAACAAGAGGCTGTTTGGGTTTGTGGTTTGTGTCTCTGAATTGTCAGGTGAAGACGGAATGAGTGCTTATGTGTTTGAGAGTAACACCGAAGGTGAAAAGGTATGGAAATAGCTTTGTTGTATAATTAAAATTAATGCATGTAACTGCTTTCTTCAATTAAATGGAGTGTCATTAGGTAATGACCCAATCTGTTTTGTAAAATGAAGTCAAATAAAAACAGCAGTAGCAGCAAGTTCATTATAAGAGTATAAAATGTGCAACTAGCAAGATTTGCAAGCCTCAGAATGGATTGGGCCAAACATTTTGCAAGTTTTATTTCCAGGGTTTTGTTTTTTGGGTTTTTTTTTTTTTTTGGAGTTCCAATTCTTAAAACCTCCCAATAGCTTGTTAATAATCTGATTCACCACAAAATTGGTCCTGGTCTTGTCCAATTTCAAATTATAGTGCACAAAACTTAATGCAGCCTTCAATCCAGTAGACTTTGATTTACTAAACCATTCATTTAATGATGGTTTGAAGTTACGCTAGTGCTGAAAAAAGTGACTTAGATTCCATCCTTGAAGTTATAAATGTTGCATGATCTCAACTGTCTTGTGATCATGATTTGGGCACTTGGCAACCGGCTCACGTTTACAATGGTTACAGCATCCGACGGTCACAATCATCCCCCATTGACTTTGCTTATCGGAAGGCGCTGGGAAGGTTGAAATCACAATCATTGGAAACCCGACTCCCCAGCCGGCTTCCAATAAGCAAAGTCAGTGGGAGGTGCCGGATTCGCTTAATGACATCAATTCACTTAATGGCCATGGTAAAATGGCCGTAAAATCAGGTCCAGCTACATGATGACTCACTTAACAAATAAATTGCTTAGCAATTGAAATTCTGGCCTAGCTGTATTTGTAAGTCAAGGAGTACCTGTAACCTTGATATAATGGCTTATTAATCAGTTCAAGTAAGTTAATTTTTTTCCTACCTTTATTATTTTTGTAGATAACTCAAGGCAGCAGTTTATTTGTATCACAATTTTATTATTTATTTATTTTACAAATAACTCAAGGCAGTGAACACATCCAACATACCTTCCTCCTATTTTCCCCACATCTTTGTGAGGTGAATTGGGCTATGTGAGGTGAGAGTGTGACTGGCCTTGAAACGGAATGTTTTCTTCTGGTTATAGTATCCAGTTAAAGTGATCCATTGGTAGAATTTCATTTGTTAATTCCAACCTGTGGCTTGGAAATAGAGCAGCATTACTATAAAATGAGGTATGGTTTGTGTTGCCTTATGCAGGTTGTTGGATTACAATTTCCTTTAGCCATAGCTAATATTATGAGCATTACAGTCAGTATATGGATTGTTATATGGCTAGTGCCAGACAAATAATTTCGTACAATTTCCTTTAGCCATAGCTAATTATATTATGAGTATTATAGTCAATATCTGGATGGTTACATGGCTAGTGCCAGACAAATAATTGGAAGTAAACATCTGTTCTAAACGCCTGCCAGTGCCAGAAAGCTGTTGCTTCAGCAACAGTCTGAAACATCTTTCTTTGTCATAAATGCTGCTAATACAGCATTGTAAAGCTTTCACAGACTATTTGGTGGTCTTAATATTATTGGGAATTCTGCCATATAATTTCTGAGGCTGTAATCCAGATCCAATAATAGGAGAAATTATTTGGGAAATACTGAGCTTTGTCTATTTATTTGCAGTTTTAAATAGGTAGTATAATCAACAACAAAAAATGTAAGTGGTACTGAGGCAGATTCTGTTTTTTCTGTAGATTTGCTATGCAATAAATCTGGGGAAGGAAATCATTGAGGCTCGAAAGGTAATATTTTTAACTTCATGTTCCTTATCCTCTGAATTAAATCTTGCTTTTGATTCTCTGGTATTGTTATGACTACACAGAATTCAAACAAATCATCTTTACTTTGGAATTAAGAGGATATGATCTGGAGCTAATTCTATCTAATAACTAAGTGATTTCAATGTTTTGTATAGTGCCAGCAGTGTGCATGTGATGTGCTTAGGGAGTCCTTCAGCCAATAACCAGACATAAATAAATAACATCTAATTTGCTTACAGAACAGGTATTTACTTTTGCTGAACTTAAACATGTTTTCAATGAACATTAGGCTGAGCCAAAAATGAGTTTCATAATGAAGGATTATGAAAATCAATATAAGGTCAAAGAAATAAGCTTTGAAAAGTTCTTGCTTCCCTTCAAATATCACCCTCTGTTGTCTTGATATAACAGCAGTGAGTTTTAGGACTTCAGTTTGTTTCTTGTCAAAACAAAGAGTCAATTTGGTGTTGTGGTTAAGGCATCGGGCTAGAAACTGGGAGATCATGAGTTCTAGTTTTACCTTAGGCACAAAGCCAATAGGGTGACCTTGGGCAGTCACTTTCTCTCAGCCCTAGGAAGCATGCAATGGCAAATCATTCTGAAATCATGCCAAGAAAAGTAAATGGAGTAGTCAAGGCAGTTGCCAGGAGTCAAAAACTGACTCAAAGGTTGGGGGGGGAGGGGGGGAAGAGGGAGGATTTCTTGGGCCCATATAGACCCCTTTAGAAATTATACATTAAACATGACGAATCCAGTCATTTGTTTGGAGCTTATAATTTTACACATCCACTTTAGCCTAAACCAAGTATTGCAGGGTGTGCTATTATCATTTTGTCTTCCGACAAGCAGGTAGGTGCTTATGTCACTAACTTTAGAAGCCATTTTGTGGGAGTACCCAAAATAATCTTAAAACTCCACATGTGAAAAATTAGGCCATCCTTATTTGATTTCCATTTCCATTTCTCTAGTCTAATTCAAGAAATATACACAGGAATTTTTGCACTCACATGAACTGATATTCTGAGAAGTTAAGAACTCTTGTTTTTCTATTGTCTAATAGAATCATTTTGTCATTAAAAGTACAAAAGCATTCCAATATGAGGAAAATGGTTCTAGATATTATTTCAGTTGGAATTTAAAATGTCAACTGAATAACTGACTCCAGGAAAGTAAAAATATGAAGTCAGTTTACAGTGTTTGTAAAATGATTAACAAATCTTTCTCTAGCCATGTGAATTGTTAAGATATACAGTACCTTATGAGAACTTTTGAGAAAGTCACTGCAGGCATAAATAGCAAAAGCTTTTAGGGGCTGATCTGGTTTGGGAACACAACAGAAAGGAAACTGGTCCTCTTGATTTATAGGCTGCTTTTTGAAAAGCCATTTATGAAATTACATTTTATTTGCCTTGAATAATTTCCATTTGTCATTTTAATTATAGGATCCAAAAGCTCTAGCTCAATTAATATCATCCATGCCTCTTACTAACGATGGA
This sequence comes from Pantherophis guttatus, assembly GCF_059756535.1. NCBI lineage: Eukaryota > Metazoa > Chordata > Lepidosauria > Squamata > Colubridae > Pantherophis > Pantherophis guttatus. The sequence goes on along the minus strand of NC_142069.1, from coordinate 25,022,573 downwards.
AAATTCAAGTTACTGAATGAGCGATCAGAAGAGGACAATGCTGTACATGGAGAAGGACAGGAGTCAGAAGCATAACTGATAATTTCTCTCAGTGGAGATGATGGTGCCCATAAAAGAGTATGCCCTGTGCTCTCAGCTGTGGTCCAACATAGGTGGGCTAGAGGAAACCCCAACAGATGAGAACTTGATCCAGATATTTGGTATAGAAACTGACAGACTTTTAAAAATTCTTCATCAGTACCAAGACATCCTGATACTGATGAGAGGACCACAAGGTCATCACTACCACCAGCAAAGATTTAATTGCTCATGAACATGCATTCACAAAATTTATAAATAAATACACACCTGTTTCACATAATTCTATTAGCTATAGTAGAGAGGAAGAAATTGCACAGGCCACAAAGTTTCTGAAAGTCTGAATTAAAATACAGAGGCACTTCACAGAAAAAAAATAATATTTTGCATCTTAAGCAAAATAGGTAGAAGAATTTAAATGTTTGGAATATAGTTTAGATAGCAGAATTGAAGTGTTTGGATTATAATCTCAGTGATAAATACTTTATTTGCTCCTATTTGCATACCTTTTAAAAAGTAATGGGAAAGCTATTTTAAACTAGGCTATTTAGAAAGCGATTCAATAGCAGTTTCTACTAATATTTATTTTTATACTTTTATCTGAGTTAAGCTTTCAAAATTAAGTGCCTAATTTGTGATAATATAAAACAAATAACTCAAGCGAATAGAAAATAAAAGGACCAGAAAGCAAGTTAGAACGATTATGAATCTCAGTTATTTACCAAGGCTGAAGGAAAGATGAACGAGTGGTTGTCACTGCTATTCAAATAAGCCTGTTGGCTAACATTTTTGCACTGTTCTGTAAGATGAGATAATGGCTTTCCTACTTTCACATGGAAGTTTACAAATTTGATAGAAGAGGGACTCCATTCCTCAGACAAAACAATTTCTTCCAACCTAGATATAAGTAGCACCAGAAGCATTTTCGCACTGCCCTGGGAAATGCAGTTTCTTCAGAAAGAAGATCAAGCTAGCCAGTGCTTATACTATCTTCCTTATTTGATATTCTTCCTTGTGGGGCCAGCACAAATTTGGATATATGTGTTTTGGCAGCTTTAGGTTTACTCTTTTAAATTATAAACACATTGTAAGTAAATTACAATGATAGCTGGATCTCATGAAGAATTTTATCTGTCTTTGATGGTTTATATGTTAAAAACAAGGTCCACATCTTGCACTACAACAGTTTCAGCAATAATGGTTAAAGTAAGAGCCTGAAAAATAGGTGAGAATTTATGTAAATTATAGTACAGGACATGTTATGATTTAGTAACATCTTAAAAAGATTTTTAAACCAGAAGGCTAGAAAAATATCAGTACATTTTCTGAAAGAGTATTGTACTGAAGTTTTCTGCATTAATGATATTTGAATTGTTCTACTTAGTACAATAGATATGAGCAGAGGTGGGTTTCAGCAGGTTCTGACCGGTTCTGAAGAACCGGTAGCGGAAATTTTGAGTAGTTCGGAGAACCGGTAGTAAAAATGCTGACTGTCCGTGCCCCCATCTATTCTCTGCCTCCCAAGTCCCAGCTGATTGGGAGGAAATGGGAATTTTGCTGTAACCTTCCCCTGGAGTGGGGAGGGAATGGAGATTTTACAGTATCCTTCCCCTGCCACGCCCACCAAGCCACGCCCCCAGAACCAGTAGTAAAAAAATTTGAAACCCACCATTGGATGTAAGTAGATCAAATCATTTAAGTGCAATAAGCTTATAATAGCTGAAGCTGCTCCCAGGTTAATATTAACGTCCAATCTAGTTGATATAAACTATATGCAGTGAAACAGAAATGGATCATAATTAGACTGCTTTAGAGCAGGCCTGTCAAACTGGCGGCCTGCAGGCCCGATAATGGCCCATGCAGGCCACACCCACCCCACCCCTGCAAAGCAAAAACACTGTGATACCCCTGCTCTAGGGATTGAAGCAGAAGGTATTGTAGAGATTCCACACAGGTATCTTAGTGGTGATTCATCCATAAATGAAGAATTATTAGAACTGACTGACAAATGATTATATTTAAGCAAGTATACTTCACTGTTTTTGTTATCCATTAGGAAGAACACATTTCTAAAGGAAATTTATTTCAATACTTACTACAGAATAAATTATATTTCAGTTAGCCCTATGAAGTTGATTAAATCAATCCTAGCGTTCTGGCTTAGCTGTAGATTGAAGTATCTACATTGGCAAACCTGGTTCTCATTAAAGATAACAGCACATTCAAGGAAGTCAAAACATTCCAGGCTTGTGACCACTATATACAAATCCATTTTTTTTCCAAAGTTGCATTTATTAACATTATGTACAGAATATCTAACAGAATAAAGTATTGAGGTAACAGGTTTTTTTGTTTTGTTTCATTTCGTTTTTGTAAATGAATTTAAGAGTAAGACATGTTATAATTTTGTCCCTTTCATTCCTGAGAATTTGAACATAGGTGGAATAGATCAGAGTAATAGATCAATGACAACAGGATCTCCCTTTCAGAAACTTTGGCAGAAGCTCAAACATACAAATGTACAAAATATTCATGGCTTTGCTGAGTCAATCCCTATCACTCCTGGTAGGCCTTGTGATTTTATTCTGGAAGACCATGTAATAAATAGCCAAAAGGACCTTAACTGGAAGTGACCTAGACATTTGTGTTCAATTATGTATTTCATAGAAAATAAAAAGATTCCTTACAAATAAAGATTAAGAATTTGAAAGAGAAAAATCTCTCTGTGGCATGCTTTTGTAAATAAAATACATGGAGAAGATGCCATAGCTACTGTCTCCATGTTGGAAGACAGATTATTCAAAAGATGAAACGGGAGAAGGCAAACAATAATTCCATATCTTACTGAACCCACCACCGATCCCATACAGTTATGTTAAATAATTCCTAATTCCCCTGTTTAATCTGCCACACATGTAACAGCCCTGAAAGGCTTGTATCTACTGAAAGGCCAAGTAGTATAACAACTCTTTCTGTGGCAGAAGGACACGATATTAGGCTCCCAAGAACTGTTTTTCATTCAAGGCCCCAATTACCATATTTTTGCATTACTTGCTTTTACAATTTCAATGTTTGTAAGAGTAGCAACCATCACTATATTCACAAAGCTCTATGTATACATATTCACAACAACATTGCATATACTGTACATGCTTTTAGAATCTAGACAATTTCAGGATGCTTTTTTCAGTATCTCACAAAGATGTCAGTTTGGTTAACACTGTACAGTTTAGCCGTGTATCTAAAATAGGAGTCTCTCAAATTAAATGCCAAAAAGGTATGAAAATGAGTATGTTTATTACAGCACATAGCTACCTTAAGCTTAGTATGCTTATACAGTCTCTGGGACAATACAAGTTGTCCATTTAAGTCAGCAGTTTAATTGGTAAAGTCTATGAATTAGACAGGGTTTTTTTTTTCCAAGGGGAATTATATGCACTAGGAAAACAAGCAGTAACAACCATATTAAGGATGTAATTTGATGCATTTACTATTATTGAATCCATTAGGTATAAGAATATTTTAAAACTTTCTAATAACAAATTTGCCCCCTTTTCAATCACATCTTAGATCAAAATAGCATATGTGTCTGGAACTCCAAATACTGTGCTGAGTGAGTATTACAATAAATTATGTGATATTTCACAGCACGTCTGGATCGCTATTAGACCGATGAGGTGGATGTTCTATGTCAATCTGGTCCCATCAATTTCAACAAATCACAGTTGCTCTAGAGTTCTATAGAACACAAAACAACACATAAATCAAACTATACATTCTGAGAAACATTCCCCTTTTTCAACCCCCTCCCAAATTATCCCTGATCCCGCCCAGGAGCAGATTTAAGTGAAGAAGAAGAAAAGGAATCTATTAGTAGACAAGCACAACTTAAAAACTATTTTTAAAGATTAAAGCCCTCTTGTTTTAAAATTTTAATTTGTTAGTTTTTATTATTCATATTTTCTTTCTTTGCAAAGTCAAATGGTAATCAGAACAATTATGTTTTTTTTTAAAAAGCATTTTGGGGGAAAAATCAGTGAAACTGCACTTTGTAATTAGGGCTCTGCACCCTTTGAAAAGTATTCAGAAGAAACAATTCAGACCTCATGCAAAGACAGCACTTATCAGATACTCATTTAAGTAGGCATCTGTGTGAAACTCATGAGACAACTGGACTTTCTTGGGTTTTTTTTTTCTTTTGACGACTTTTCAAGTCATCCAAGAAGCTTCTTCAGCTCTGACAGGATAGTGGGGAATAGAAGGATGACCCTGAGGACACAGATAAACCTCCAAGTGCTTCAATGACCCTCTAAAACAGTGGCTCTCAACCTTCCTAATGCTGCAACCCTTTAATACAGTTCCTCATGTTGTGGTGACCCCCAACAATAAAATTATTTAAAACCATTGAAAATATGTGTTTTCCGATGGTCTTAGGCAACCCCTGTGAAAGGGTCATTCGACCCCCTAAGGGGTCCCGACCCACAGGTTGAGAACCACTGCTCTAAAAGGATGCAAATTACCAGCTGTCTGCAAGGAATATAAATCTTTCCATTCCCCACTATCCTGTCAGCTGAAGAAGCTTCTTGGATGAGAAGCAAAACGTCTTTAAAAAAAACAAAAAAACAAGAAAGTCCAGTTGCCTCCTGAAAAAGCACCTTTCGGACAACCATGACCTGGATGACTAAGAATCTCTCCAGACTTTCATCTGTGTGAAAGGTACATTTTTAAAGATTTGGTACAAACACCTCTCTCAAAGCAGCATGCTTTCCTTTCTTCTGAGGAAACCTGGAAAAAAATCAGCTAAAGAGATGCTGTCTGATGCAAATCCTAAATTGCTTCTTCCAAATCATTTTTCAAAATGTACACAGTTCTCTTTTATGCTATCTCACTGAGGTACTATTTGCTTTTTGCAATTTTGCTGGATAAGAACTTACTCTGAACCAGAATCTATAAACTAATCATTATTTTCTCAGCCACTGCTTTTGGATGGGTAAGCCCATCCAAATTCAGTGCAATTATTGTTCCCCCTTTATAAAATAAGTAATCAGAAATCACGGTTGTATCACGGTACGGGATTTCAATATACTGCCGTTAAGGGTGTATGCAATTTAAACCAATATTTAACATTTCGTCTAGGTTTGGCAGAAATATATAGAACAAGTGCAAGTAATTTCAGGGTAGGAGTTTTTGTCTTTGGGGAGGAACATAAATTATTATTTCTGAATGCTGCAAAACTTGTCTTATTTTAATAGAGTTTCTAAATTGTAAATACTATTAAGAAAAGCCATACAATCGCATCCGTAAATTAACCATACCAGAGCTCTCATTTTACAAGAGGATCTGCAGAAGAAGAATTTGAAAGGTCGTTGCTTGTTTTTGTGGATTCTTCTGTAATACAAAAAGCTAATTTCAACAATCTTATATTGTGAATATTGAGTAAAAAAAAAGGAAGATTTTAATACATTTTTTTAAAATCATGCAATTAATTCTGAATTAATAATTTCCAATGGACAGCTGTTTGTGAAGGGATTTTATATGGGCGTAGAATCAGAAGGAATTTGTCCCTAAATATCAGGAGAAATAAAAGAGTGAAATGCCAAGAAACAAAAATATGGGTACCATTTATCTAAACAGCAACAAACATGTGTAAGTTGCCTCAAAATGCAAAAATATTCCACACTCAAAAACTATTCTGTGAATAGATTATGCCACAATCTGAAATTCCTATACTTCGTTTTCTGTTAAGACTACAGTTCGTTGTTCTCTCTTCTAAACATAAATTATATACTTTCCAAAAGGACGACATTCTATTTATCTGATGAAGTGGACTGTGCCCCATAAGGACATAGGCTATAATAAATGCATTATTTTTAAAGTATTACAGATCTTTGTTTTATTTACCACTACAGGTAGCCCTCAACTTACAGCCATTCACTTAGTGACCACTCAAAGTTACAACAGCATTGAAAAAATGACTTATGACTGTTTTTACACGACCGTTGCAACTTCCCCATGGTCACATGATGCAAATTTGGATATTTGGCACCCGGTTCATATTCATGATGGTTGCAGCATCCCAGGGATCATATGATCACCTTTTGTGACCTTCTGTCAAGTAAAGTCAATGGGGAAGCCAAATTCACTTAACAACCATGTCACTTATTTAGCAACTGCTGTGATTCACTTAACAACTATGGCAAGAAAGGTCATAAAATGGGGCAAAAGTCACTTAACAACTGTCATTTAGCAACAGAAATTTTGGGCTAGATTGTGGTTGTAAGGATCCCTATAGTAGCCTACTATTTCATTATTTTTCCTAGCATCATTATTTAATCTGCTCAGTGAAAAACCACAACATGAATCTACTATTGCTTCTAACTTATATAACTTATAGCTTAGTGTACATAGGAACAGAAAATCATTTGCATTCAGCACCAGAACTCCCCAGAGAGCAGAATATTTCCTACTAACCTTCACTGTCTTTTTTATCTTGGTTTTCTTCTGCTGCAGTTTTATCTGCTCTAAAAAAGATCCTTGCGCTGCTTAGTGAGAAATAAAGCAGTTCAAATTCCTATGAGAAATGAAAAAAAGATCTGCATGTTTTAACATGCCACATAATCACAAAATCTCCAAGTTATTTTAAGGGGCATAAATATATGAAACTCCCATTAATATTGTGCACAATTTATACCTGAATTATCAATAGCATCTTTTACATCTTTTATATATTATCAACATAATATAGTGAAGAATATCATTCAAAGCATAAAATTAAATTTATTTTTCTTCATTTTGCTTTTTAATGTCCTATTTATAATGTACTTATTTCTAACTACTTGTGCTCCTTTGGACATTTTCTTGTCCAAGATCAATTATTTATAATCCATTAATAAAATTTGCTCCAGATGTCATTATCTCAAAGGGAGAAATCATTTTTTGTTGGCCGTTCTGGATAGTTAAAGGGAATTGTTTCAGCCTGCATTATTTGCATTATTTTGGATGACTTGCATTATTTGGATGATTCATGGACAACATTAGTGCCTTAAGCCTTGAATTAATTTAACACTTCAACCCATTAAAAAAAGAATCGGACTCAAATGATTTCTTTAAAACAGTTGATTATCCTGAAGCTTCCAGGGAAGGAGAACTGTAGATGACTCTACAAAAGATCAAGGAACTGATAAGTAGACCAGTCCCTTGGAACCTCTCCAGATAAAGACAGGATGAGAGTTTGCCCACATACGCTCAGTGGTGGATTCAGCCAGTTCTGTCCAGATCACGTGAACTGGTAGCGGCAACTGTGGGAGGCTCCGCCCACTTGCCCAGACGTAATGTGAGACTACTGCGCACGCGCAGAAGGCTGTGTACATGCACGCACATTCACATTTGCGAACCAGTAGGGAAGGTAAGTGAATCCCACCACTGCTCCAGATACATGGAGAGATATGGAAGGAGACCATAGGACAGTGGGGTTTTTTTTGTGGATTTGAACGCCAGGAAACAACTGTATTAGCCATCTTGCTCACAATTACAGTGGAGACTGTGTGAGTTCACAAACCTTACTTTCTAATAAATTTTGGTATGGATTAAACCAAGGTTGGGCACTTAATTTTCCCAAGGGGTCACATAAGAATATTGGGAATATTGTGGAGGGCCACCCCCACCCCCACTATCCCACTTCCAATGCCTCCCCCCCTACCACCGTGGGCCAGACTTGGAGCACCCATAGGCTGGATGTGGCCCGAGGGCCGTGAAATGCCCAGATCTGGATTAAACATTAGTGATTCACCAAAACTGCCTTCTAGCAAAAACCTCAGGGCAGTTTTTGAGTATTTTAAAATGTTATTGCATTATTGGCACTAAATTAACAAAGCTTTTAAGAGATCCTATCTTTCAGTACGCATATACCTATTTGATGCTTCAAAATCATTTGAGACTGTAATTTAATGATTTAAAATACCTGCAAACAGACTTCCAGTCGCTTATGAGTAAGATTCATGGTCTGTAGCAACTTCTCATCTTGACTAGCTGATTGGACATTCTGCTGTTTTGCTAATGCTCTGATTTCTTTCACATATTTCTCTCGTACCGACTGGAACCAGTGGAGGGAATCAAATTCTTGGTACTGGTCCAAGAGTTTCAAAATGTAAGCCACACCTGAAAGATATGGATATTTCCACCCCACCCCCAATTAAAAAATAATGAATTTTGCACGTTTGTTTTAAATTGGGCTATTTTTATTATTCTCGGTTTATTTTTATTTTGATCAATGACCAGTATAACACGAGTAGTTATAACTTCAAAAAATAAAATATCAAATATCAAACAAAACAATATTGTAATAAAGATTATCAGGATAAAATTACACAATGTGTTTATCCTGAAATACCTATAAAATTATATTTATGAAATACAGATTGTAATTAGAGTATTTAATTTACAGTTTATAGATGATAAAATGCAGATTACAATTAAATAAGGGTATTTAATCAATTTACACACAAAAACAGGCAAGTGTATACACATCCAAAAAATCTTTTATTCCTTCAAATAGAAGCCAGAAAGAAGACAGGACAGAAAAGGGAGTTGGAAAGTATGGATGGCTCTATTAAAAGAAGGGAAAGAAAGACAGGGATGTCAAACACAAGACCCGTGGGCCGGATGTGGTTGGATCCAGCCCCCAGGGCCGTTTTGGAAAATATAAGGGGCCGGCCTGCATTGCTTCAGCCTGGTCTACCCATTGCAAAGTGGAAACATTGGGCCAGCATGGCTTCGGCCTGGTCTACCCAATGCAAAGAAGGAAACATCGGGCCAGTGTGGCTTCAGCCCAGTCTACCCAGTGCGAAGAGGAAACATGCCAGCAGTTTGGGGAGTGGCATCAAGCTGGCAATGCCCACCCAGTCGGCCACGCCCACCCAGTCAGCCACGCCCAGTGAGTGGCATCAAACTGGCCATGTGCATCCAGTTGGCCACGCCCCCAGGGACCCCCAAGGTCAACCACAGCCCTGATGCGGCCCTCAATGAAATTGAGTTTGACACCCCTGAAGTAAGATGATCCAGCCCAGGCAAAATTGGAGGGAAAAAACCCGGACAGGGATGAAAAGCTTTCTGCCTCTTTGATTTCAGCAAATATAAGATGATTTTCCACTTCACAATTCACAATTGCTGATTTGGAGAAAAAGTCATCTTATTGAGTAAATAAAGCAATTCTACTCCTATATATTTTCAAATAGTTAGAAAAGGAGATCCGTACAGGAATATAGGTAGTCATCTACTTACAACAGTTCATTTAGTGACCATTCAAAGTTAGAATGGCACTGAAAAAAGTGACTTATGACTGTTTTTCAGTTACCACCTTTGTATGTACCACCCCATGATCATGTGATCAAAATTGAGATGCTTGGCCACTGACTCATATTGACCAGCACCGGACACAGCACTGACTGGTGCAATGACCCAAGGTCATATGATCACCTTTTGCAACTTTCTGACCAGCAAAGTCAATGGGGAAGCTACTTAACATCTGGGTTACTAGATAGTCAATTGCAGTGATTCACTTAACAACTGTGGCAAGAAAGGTTGTAATATAGGGCAAAACTCACTTAACAAATGCCTCACTTAACAACTGAAATTCTGGACTCAATTGTGGTCATAAAAGGACTTCCTGTACTGCTGTCGCACTTACCCATAGCAAAGCCATCATCAGTAAAAGCTGCGCCAATTTTGTTCTTTTTGTTCAGTTTCTCTTTACAACTGATTGAGTGTTCGATAAAATTGAGTGCCTAAAAAGAAGAGACCAGGGATTGCATGAGGTTGCCCAAATAATTACCCCAATTTAGTAATTCCAAAATAATAAAATCAAACCAGAAGTTTAAAGAATGCTACCCTGGTTATACCACTTGTACATATTATTTCTGATGGCATCTCAGAGATATTCTTCAGGACACCTTTAGTTCTGGAAAATGACTTAAGTGGAGCAGAAACATAATTTTAAATAGAAATGTTTTGTAAGGTTATTGTCTTAATATTAAGTCAGGCCAGCGGAAAGCGCAATTAGCTATTTGGCCTCAAATATTTATCCAAAACCCTGAGCAGTGTGGTGGCCTAGAGGTGGAGTTCTCACCTCACAATTAGGAGGCTGTGAGTTCAATCCTAGGTAGTGATGGAGATTTCTCTCCATCACAATGAGGCACAATGAGTAATTGTCTGCTGTGAACTCTGCATAGGCATCAGGAAGGGCACCCATCCAGTAAACACTTAGTCCCAATCAATCGCCCTGATCCCACCCCAATTGCAGGTTGTTAAAACCCAACACTTAGGTCTGTAAACCAAACACTTAGGTCTGTAAAGCACATGCTCTTTCACTGGACAATTCCAGTGTGATGTCTTCTATGTTGTAAATGGATGCTTTTCCCCACCCCTCAAATACTAGCTGTTTCAATATAGGTACATTTTACATGTGTGATCACTTTCCTATCTTTAAGTCGATTGTGGATGCTTTCATTATGACTGTGCATTGCTATTTTTGTGAACCACCAAGAGTCCTTCAAGATTGCAATGGGGTATAAATGGGTTAAGTAGATAAATAATTTAGTATCATTTTTGTTATCTAAGAAGTCAATTAATGCAAATACTAACCAGCGGGGGAACAATGATATAAAAATTGCGTAGATGCATGTTCTTTAGACTGCGGAATTCAGGAGCAAAGACATCCACAAGCATCTTGAAGTACTCTGTACCTTCTGCAGAGCTGCAGGTGAGATCGCTAAGTACAGAATCCAGCTGCCTGCAAAGCAGAGATATAGCCAACAGTCTGGAGGAAAAATGTCCTGGTCCTATACTGTTTAGAGATGACCTATTCTTTTCATAATAATTACATACAGAAATTAAAGCTGCTTGTTTCATGATGATCTTTAGCACAATTTTAGAGAAGTGTTCAAATCACCCCTTTGCTACCTTAAAGCAACTTGCCTCCTTTCGAGAAAACATTTAACATATTCTTTAAAAAAAAAAAAAAGGCCCAGCATGGCTGGCTGGGGAATTCTGGGAGTTGAAGTCCACAGGTCTTAAAGTTGCCAAGGTTGGACACTCCTGACTTAGAAGGATAACTGGAATCTAAGCATTATTCAAATACTTTTGGGAACCAGCTTGCCAACTTATCATACCAAATACAGCTGTTGGAAATAAATTAAAATCAAAACCCCATAATTGTGGGAACTATCTTCCAAGCTGTATTTACAAGATTGCCAAATAAATAACATGCACTAAGTGCGCATATTAAAAACAAGTTGATATCCTCAACTTGCTAAAGGAAGAAACTATTATGCATTATTTTATCACTAAGCAATTTAAATACAATTCCTGTAATTTTTTTTTAAAAATACACACTTCTAGTTCTAATTATATAATATATAAATATCCGCTTGACAACAGAGTACTTGGGACAGATTTTAGTAAGCACTGACAACATCTATATAAGGTCAAACTGTAAGCCTCCTACTTTAATGTAGGCAGTGGAGAATTTTCTTATTTTTCCATGCACAGATTTAAAGAAGTAAGTTTAACAACATTTGGAGATGTGAATGGTATGGAAGGATTGGGAAATAAAATCTCCCACAGAACATTGTCAAAGGATCTAGCAATGGGATGGTGGTGAAAGTCAAATGGTTGAGAGTATTATATGCACTATTTTGAGCTTCTGGAGGAAAGGTAACCTATAAAACTAATGAAAGAATAAAAAATATCAATAACTTGTATCCTGAGCTGTCTCAACCTCAATGAACTTGGAATTTTGCCAATGAGAAAATAAATGAATGACCCTGTAATAGAAACATAAGAATATCAGAAGGACCCCAACTCTATCAGGTCAATATCTTTTTTGGTTCAACATCACGTTCCCCTTTGTCACTAAACTGCTGCCTTTGAGAAGCTACACACAAGTCAAATATAACTCTCTCCACCAGATGCCCCTGAACTGGTTCCCGCAGACTTTTGTAATACATAGCTATGAATGGAGTTCAACATTATATTTTATTGAAAGTTGTTTGAAAAAGAGCAGTGCAAGTAATAGTGAAATATTTTTTATATTTGCATTACAATTACCTAGCTGCTTGTTGTGTTTCTTCTGACAGACCTTCTTCTTTCACAAGTTCTTCAAAGTTGACAATATCTTCAAGATCAGGAACAAATCTACAAGTTTTGTTAAGTTTTTCATATAATTAGACATTTTAATATATAGATGTATGTATATAAATGAACATAAATTTTCTATTTTACATGCTGTATTTCTATTCCCACCTTATCATAAGCTAGTTCATATTTTATTAGCAAATAACATTGCTTTGCTCTCAAAAAAGTACTTTTGTAACATATTTTACATCAACAAGAAGGCATACTTCTAGCCATCACATTTTCCAAGTTTGCAGGTATGCCAGCAGTTTGGGAAGTGGTGTCAAGCTGGCCACACCCACCCAGTTGACCACACCCACCCTGTCGGTCATACCCCATGCCCCCCCAAGATCGTCAAGCTGGCCACGCCCACCCAGTTGGCCATGCCCAGTGAGTGGCGTCAAGCTGCAGGAATCAAGTCCCAAAAAGAAGTGTTATGATATCTGACAGCAAAATTTCTATATTTACCATCATTAAATGCTCTTTCGCATCTTGCGCTCTTTGTATTATTTACACTTCTATACTGACACCCAAACTTCCTATCATGTTACTATAATTTTTACAAGTATGAACTGTCAAATTATTGAAAATTTAATACGAGTATGCAATTTTAAATTTACTAAACAGATGCACAAGTATAATATATTCGAACAGAAGAAACAGATCCAAAGGATTGCTGCAATATATGTTAACTACAAAGAGAAACATTGAAGCAGGAAGATCTGCAAAAGATGTACAACAATATGGACAGACAAGATAAAAAGTATTGGTGCATACCTAATTGCACTGCTACAGCAGTGAAGTCCACCAGATCTTATCATTCGTACATAGCCCATAGCGTTCCCTTTAAACAAAGATAGTAATATTTGAATTTATATTACAGAAACAAATATAAATAATTGGAATACTAGCAAGATGAATTTTATCATTTGTTAAATAAACATGCTGGGCATATTTAGGAGAATTTATTCTCTTCAGCACATTTAAATAGTATTATTTTCTAATTCGGCTGTGAGAGTTGGACCATAAAGAAGGCTGAATGCCAAAGACTTGACGCTTTCAAATTGAATAAATTGGAGAAAGTTCTTGAGACTCCCTTGGACTGCAAAGAGATCAGATCAATCAATCCTAAAGGAAATCAACCCTGACTATTCTTTGGAAGGACAGATATTGAAGCTGAAGCTCAAATACTTTGGCTATTAAATGAGAAGAGAAGACTAATTGGAAAAGACCCTGATGTTGTGAAAGGTTAAAGGTGAAAGGAGAAGGAATGAGACAGCAGAGGATGAGATGGTTAGATAGTGTCATTGATGTAATGAACATGAATTTAGGCAAACTCCAAGAGACAGTGGAGCACGGGGGTTGGGGGGGGTGGAATGCTATGGTACATAGGGTTGTGAAGAGTCGGACATGACTTAGCAACTAAACAACAAAATTTTCTAATTCAAAAGAAAGTTACTCCATATTGCTCCAATGTTTGGACAGAAAATTCCTGACTTTTAATCATGCTTATTTATTATTATTATTTATAATAATCTACAGTAGCTAGAGAGTGGCAAGTTGTCTATCCCAGCCTAAGCAAACACTATAAATTAGAAAATACATGGGCAGCAGTTATGTTGTGCAAAGACTAAGATTTCTAAAAGCCACATCTCCTATTTTTTTCCATCTTCTACTTAGAGATATAACAGCACAATCCTAGTAGTAAGGGACTGGAGAGGAAAACTGATTTGATATATTTATGACAGGGCTCTCCACAGGCCAGAAATTTCAGCATAATGATATAGAACAGGGGTCACCAATCCGTGGCTCTGGAGCCGCATGTGGCTCTTTCATCCCTCTGATGCGGCTCCCTGTTGCTGGTCGGCTCCACAATTGATAGGGCTTTTGGTTAGGACAGGTAGAGGAAAAAGGACGCCATGCTAGGAGGAGACTCTATGGTGGGGGAACCAGACTTCCGGTTGGCTCCAGATGTCAGCACTCCAAACTACATTCGTTCCAGGGCTGACATAAGGAGGAGAAGAGGGGGCAGCTGGCAAGAGGATGCTTGACTTTTCACCTACTTATTTTCCCTGAAGATAATATCCCCTAGGAGATGGGATGGGAGGAGGGACATTCCTGGGAGCTGAAATAGTAGATATGGGGAGAGTGATTGGAAGATGGCCAATGAGACTCAGAGAATTGGGGAATGGAAAGGGAAGGTTTGGGGTCAGGAAGTCAGTTTTGGCTACGACATAGTCGGGAACAGATTGTCGTGCTTAATAAATGAAAGATTTCATCAAAGACTATTTGTTTGGAAATGCAATTTATTTGAGACGACACCGAAACCTGACAGCAGAATTGAATGGGGGCTTCTGGTTAGGACCTTTGTGGCTCTTTGAATGTTTAAGGTTGCCGACCCCTGATATATACACATCTTTTGGTGCTGGCAAATTCCCAGCCATATCAGACTTCCTACAATACCTCAGTGTATCTCAACCTTAGCAACTTTAAGATATATGGATTTCAATTCCAGAATGCTGGCTGGAGAATTCTGGGAGTAGAAGTCTATGCACCCATTTTTTATTGCTTTTAAAATAATGAATCGACAGAGAATTTATGTTCATACCTATCTGGCTAATCAATTGCCTGAATTGGTCAAGATAACTTTGTCCGTCTGGTGTAATCCCAAGTTTTCTGATCCCCCGATTGAATTTCTCTGCTCTCTCAAATGGATACTAGAAAAAAAAATTAATACATTACAAACAAGTATTGTTTATGAAAAACTAATATCAAGCCCTTTTGAATTCCCCACATATTGATGCATTTTACTTCTACTTTATTAATTGCTATACTCCTATAAAAAGAAGACATGATATATTTTTATAATGAAGATTAGTTAAATCTTGTAATAACTGCATTGTCCTTTACTCATTTGCAGAAACGTCTGAAAATAGCTTCTGCCAGGGGCAGGAGGATGTAAAGGTGGTTAGTGCAGGATAGCCAGGTTCCTCAGCAGACAAAGTAGCAAGTGTAAGAATGACTTACAGGAGCAACTTGTGACCTTCCCTGACAGCTTCCCCACTGACTTTGCTCACTATGGGATGCTGCAACTGTCACAAGTTTGAGACAGTTTGTCAATTCTCGATAGTGATCGTGTGACTGCAGGCATACTGGGATATCAGGACTTTTGAGGGCAGATCATACAATAGATACTCCTTGTCCAGTGCCTACTTTGGTCACTCACTGAATGAGTGGTCATTAACTGAAGACTACCATTGTAGAGTCATTCAAGAGACTGAACTAGTCTAAATTTTATGTGTATACACGCACAGGCTTATTTTAGAAGAAGCACTTTGAAATTTCTCTATCCTTGGTATTAATAACCATGATCACTAAATAAAATTCAGTTTTACATTGGGATGGGTAATGTCAGGGATAAACAATACAATGTCCTCAAATAGCTTTCTTGGCACTCACCACATTCTTTGCCTTCTTACTATATTTTAGTAAATTGCTATCTTGTAAACTGATCACAATACTTTCAGCAGTTTTTGATACTAAATAACCCACCTCATTTTCTAACCATATTGTGCCCATTGGTCCCAAAAATTTGCTTATTCTTGGCTCAGCTAACTACAAACTATTCTAAAATATTATCCTAAAATTTCTTTCCAGAACAAATGTAGTTTACTTATATGGGCCTTATTTTCAAATAAGCAAATACAGGATTGTGTTCTCAGTGAATTTAATACTTTTCTCATAAAAGAGAACCATGAATCTATAAGGGCTTGTAACGTACCTTATGATCATTGTGATCCTTAATTTCTCTAAAGAATCGTATATCTTTGATCAATCTGGATTTGATGTGCTCATCATACATAAATTGACTGAAGATGTAAAATTTCTTTCTCAGAAACTGGTATGTGAAATTTACCTAAAAAAATTTAAAACAAATACAATTTTAAACAATCCTATCCCTATTGATAAAAGCAGTATTTCACTCTCTCATCGTAATGTCCAAGTACCTGCTTATTAAATAGTTGGGTGCTATTAAATATGAAGTCATGTCAGCACTCAAACACGGTCACTAATCCTGGATATTGCACCATAGTATCAGTATGTACGTACTATGTGGAGTGGGAAGCAGTGGTGGGATTCCAATTTTTTTTACTACCGGTTCTGTGGGCATGGCATGGCTTGGTGGGTGTAGCTTGGTGGGTATGGCAGGGGAAGGATATTGTAAAATCTCCATTCCCTCCCCACTCCAGGGGAAGGTTACTGCAAAATCCCTATTTCCTCCCAATCAGCTGGGTCTCGGGAGACAGAGAATAGATGGAGGCAGGGCCAGTCAGAGGTGGTATTTACCGGTTCTCCAAACTACTCAAACGGTTCTCCAGAACTGGTCAGAACCTGCTGAATACCACCTCTGGTGGGAAGGTGATATCATTAATTCTGCTATCTTTCTCGATGCAAAGTACATGTAACCATACAAAAGCAGTGTTCTGTTTGCAGTAATATATGAATACGTTCCGAGACTCAAATGTTAATCTTGTTTACAATTCCACAGTTCTCCAGAAATGAATAAGTTTTGTTACTCTGAGCTATTGATATCCAAAATTATTTGTGAAAAGCAAACTGCAAAGATCACCCTTATTTGAAATTAATAGTCACATGGTGAAAAAAAATGATTTTAACTAGCATCTTCAAAGTTGCACTTGTGGAGACAGACAATCTGATCCTGTTGATGCACCAGTTAAACATCCCAAATTGGTAGGTAACACATTAGTAGTTGTAAAACCAAGAGCAATAGCTTAGACTTAAGGTACATTGAAGACACAAAAACCAGTTGTTTCATATATTTGTCCTGATTCTATTAACTGGAATCCTTTTAAAATAAAGATACCAAAGATAGTAACCACCTTGAATATCCACTGGGCAGAAAACAAATTGAAATAATAACAACAGCAACAATGCAACAAATGGGTTTGGAGAAATGAGACTAACTTAGGCCACAGTGGCAATTCTGATCCCTTAAACCTGCCTATAACTGCTTGAATTAACTCATGCTCATTCCCACATCTCAAAAACAGCTTGAAAAATCTTGCTTCTGCCTATAGTTGATATACAGTGATTTGTTGCATGCATCTACATGCATCTTCCTCCGAGAATTTACTTTTACGTTCTGCATTAGTAATTAACAATCTTTCACTTTCATGCATAGATTACCAGTGAATTACCCAGCAGAGATCTATTTGAAAGTTGCAAAAACTAGAAAGCTAAAGGAAGCTATAAAACACTCGATGTTGATACGAAGTGAGAGCTCCAGCCCATAGCTGTTCTTTTGTGACATGCCACAAGGCTCAGTATTCTCCCCACTACATGAAGCAGGGTGAGATAATTTGCCACCATGAGTTGAGTATCATGAGCATGCTGATGATAGTCAACTTTGTATCTCCACCCCTGATGATCCAAGTGATGCTGTGGCTTCCCTCTTGTGGTGCCTGGAGACTGTAGAGGCCTGGATGGCAAGACTGATGGCTTTGTGTGCATGGAACTTCAAGATCCAGAACTTTTAGCATCCTTAGTTCTGGATGGGGCTGCACTACCTCAAACAGTCTGCAACTCGGAGGTTCTTCTGGACTTGTGATTCCTACTCAAAGAGCAGGTGGCAGTCATGGGAAAATCATGGAAAGGAAAGCCTTTGCACAACTTCAGGTTGTGTGCTGGTTGCATCCTTTCCTGGATTGGGAGTCCCTGCACTCATCACTCCAGCTCTCATGCTTGGATTATTGTAACACGCTCTACATGGGTCTACCCTTGGAAAGCATTCAGGAGCTATAACTGGTGCAGAGTGCAGCAGCACAGACAGTTCTTGGGATCCCTAGAGTGGCTCATGTTATATAGCTGTTCCACAAGCTGCATTAGCTGCTATTTGCTTCTGGGTACAAATCAAGGTGTTGGTTGTCACCTTTAAAGTCCTGTATGGTATGGGCCCAGGTTACTTGAGGAACTGTCTCAGCCCAATGGGACTGGCCGGCCCCACCTGTGCTGGCAGAGGGGCATGCTGTAGGCCCCATAAGTCTAGGAATTCTGGCTGCAGGGTTCAGGAAAATATCTTTTTCTACCATGACTTTTGCTCTTTGGAACAGTTTGCTTCCTAAGGTAAGATCTGTTCCCACCCTTCTGGCCTTCCATAAGAGCCTGAAGACAATTGGCTTGGGGCTCCAGAATATCATGCTGGAGGTGGTTGATGGATTAAGGAGATAGCAATAGCAATAGCACTTAAACTTACATACAGCTTCATAGTGCTTCTACAGCCCTCTCTAAGCGGTTTACAGAGTCAGCCTATTGCCCCCAACAATCTGGATCCTCATTTTACTAACCTCGGAAGGATGGAAGGCTGAGTCAACCTTGAGCTGATGAGATTTGAACTGCTGAACTGCAGCTAGCAGTCAGCTGAAGTAGCCTGCAGTACTGCACTCTAACAACTGTGCCATCTCGGGTGCGGGGGGAGGGGAGATTCCACCTCCCCTCCCCCCCGCACATTCTGTTTCCTCCCATCTTTTAATTGTACTTTTTATTGTTATCAGAAGTATTTATTTTTATGCTTTTATTGTAAGCAACCATCTTGCCTCAGCGGGGGGAGGGGAGATAATTAATTAATAAAATTTATTTATTTATTAATAAATAAATAAAGCAAATAAATCAATGCAACTTTAGGCCATGAATTTAAAACTTACCCCAACACTCAAGCTCAGATGTATCTTCATGCTTTATTTAAAAAGGGATAATTTTTCTATTATGATTAAAACGTGCTCTATACTGTTTATAATACACTAAGTAAAGAAATCAATGCTAAATCACATAGCAATACTTACTGTTGTGTTCATGATTCCTGTGCCATGTGTTCGAATTGAATTAGCTATGTGTCTTATATTTATTGTGTTCAGATGTTTGTTATTGCTAATTCTTTCAATGAAGATCTGCAACGACACAATTGTTGTATAATTTTAAGAGTCATCGAAAGGATATCCGTTAATAATTGGGGTTTTATCACTTTTCCCTCACCTGATTATTGAGATTGTACAGGTATCGGGATACGAATACATGAATATTTCTCATAATTTCTAGTACATCCAAGCCCTGAAACAAAAAGAGGCAATTTAAAAATCCAAATAAAATTATCTGAGAAATATATTCGTATGGCCATCCAATCCAATGAAACAGGATCAAGTCCTTCTAGATCTTCTCTATATGGGACTGTCTTCCAATGGGATTTTGGAAGCATGGCTTTCCCCATTCTTTGGAACTCTCTTCCCATGAAGATCTGGTCTGCTCCTTCCCTCTTCAATTTTAGGAAAGCAACTGAGACCTGTTCCGTTTCATCTAACACAGACGGAATGCATGTTGTGGTTGAAGACTGGCAATTTGGTATGTTTTCTGTTTCTTACTTTGATGTTGTTAATATTTGGAACAGAAGGCATACAAATAAAGAATGTTTAAATACAATGAATAAAGGTAAGTATAGAAGAAAGTTCATTTTCAGACTAGAAAATGTATTCACTTATTTTGGAACTAGTATTTAATTTCATCCTTGAATAACAATTTATAAGCAATCACAATAAGAATATACCTCCAAAATGATAAAAAATACAGCATATCCAAAAGCCGATGCAACTCTATTACATGTCTGTTGCATTTAAACTCAGAGCAATGTATTTCTTTTTATATTGTATATATTGGAGAATGCTCAGCAAGAAGAAGTCCTATTTAATTGCCTGTTCCCTAATACTAAGAGCAGGAATTCCCTAATTCCCATGGCTCAGAACCAGGGTACTTACGAGACCGCCTTCTGCCACCAGTAGCCTCTCACGGACCAGTTCACTCCCATAGAGAGGGGCTCCTCAGGGTGCCATCGGCCAAACAATGTCGACTGGCGGCCCCCAGGGGGAGAGCCTTCTCTGTGGGGGCACCTGCCATCTGGAACGAGCTCCCCCCGGAGATACGGAGGATCCAAGATTTACGCACTTTCTGCCACGCCCTAAAAACGTTTTTATTCCAACAGGCTGGTCTGGCCTAACTCTCCCTTTTAAATTGGGTTTTAAATGTTTTACATAAATTGGATGTTTTTAAATTTGTTTTTGAGCCCAAATTATTTAATCTATTTTAATAGCTTTTAACTTTTGTATGTTATTTGTATTTTTATCTTGGCTGTTCACCGCCCTGAGTCCCCTGGGAGTAGGGCGGTATATAAATATGATAATAAATAAAATAAATAAATAAATAAATAGCAGAGAAATAGGAACAATTTGTATAAGAGTATTTGTTTACTAATGCCATTGGATTTTAGGGAAAAATAAATAGTTATTAATTACTGGGCAATAGAGCCACACTTCGCTTGAGCTCTTGCATTTTAAATTTTATGTTTGTTTGAAATTGTTTTTATATTTATTTTCCTTAGATTGTAAGCCACCCAGAGTCACTCTGGATAGCATATAATTTTAATTATTAATGTTAATAATATTACTCAATCAATTAATTAACCAATCAATCAATTAGTTAATGAAAATTTACGAATAACTTTTAAAAAAAAATACAGAACAATTTCTTTGTACATTTCATACCTGTTCTAAAGTCTGGCTTGGAAGATGTGCTTCTGCCATAATTAAACCATAGCGCTGAGTTGCTAAATTCCTCATTTCACTGTAAGTGGCCCAGTCATGCAGAGCTACTGTAGTTAGATTGTAAAAAGTCTTGTCTAGATAATGAGTCACATGAGCTGTAAAAAAGAGGGGGAAAGATAACTTTGCCAAATTAATATATGAAAAACCTACTTATTCCAGATATTTCGTTTCAGCGTTAAATAATGGGAGAAATGCCTCTTAAGTAACTTCCCAAGTTACAGTTAGCGTAAAAGTTGAGACACTGAAAATAAATCAAGTAGATGAGTTTTGGAACTGTAACAACAGCAATAAACCACCCAGAGTCATGCAAGTAAAAACAAATAAATGTCTACCTTTGATATCTATGAACCGATTAAAAAAGCGAATTGGGTTTAAAGAGAAGAAGTGAGCAAGATCCTTCATTCCAACTTTGAATGGATTTCGGTCATCTAGTTTTAAGTGCGTGTGTACTGACAGGCGCAAATCCTTTTCAATTTCTTTGCATAACTTGTCTAGAAGGTGCTGCTCAAAACAAAAATGTTGTAAAAGTTTATTTTCAGAGGATGGCATATCTTAATCTCCACAGCACACTGGTTAATAGATAAGAATTCTATAAAGCAATCACAAGATTGCGCCATCACGAACTGGAAGAAGAAAGGAACACTTGACTCTGGCAATATTTGAAACTTGAGTTAAGAGATGGCAGCCCCCATTACAAAGAGGCAGGGTAGAGATGCAAAATGAATTTGACTTATACCGAAGATAAAACTCTGAAGATTTTCACCTGAAAAACTATCCACTTCAAAATGACCTTTTATATAAAAATTGTAATCTTGCTAGTTATGTGCAGGTTCATTCCTGCAAGAAGTAAGACAATTTCTCATGAGGATCCCCCTTTGGTTTTCAAATAATGTTCTAAGCCATAAATATATTAAGCAAATACTGTAAATATCTATGATACAACATTTTTTGCCTTGTTCCCTACAGCCTAATTATTGGCCACAGACAAATAATTATCAGGCATCTGTGAGTATTTTATTTAAACCATAAGAATAAATTATATGATTAATTGTCTATCACAAGTTTTATCTTAAGAGGCAAGAAGGAGGAGGTAGAGGGTAGACAAGATGAGAATAGTTTGTATATATGCTTTCATTAAAAAAAAAGATATAGCTACAACTAAATAATCTGTCTAAATGAAAACAATAATTGAGAAATGGCTTTAAAAAGAACCAAATAAACATTGAAGGTTTATTTAACCTCCAATAATTAAGAAGCAAATTTTACTAAATTTAACAACCTGAAATTACCTGTACATATTGAGATCGATCATGACTGAAATATTAAAATTAAAAATATAAATTTAATATTAAATTACTGATAAATATATTTAATATTTCAATTCTAATACAGTAAGATATTTTTCTACAGGTCTACAATAAATTACATGTTGTTATTCTTTAGCTTACTTATACCTACTTATACCTTGGAAATTTCCTGACAGTTAGAACAATTAATCAGTGGAACAACTTGCCTCCAGAGGTTGTGAATGCTCCAACACTGGAAGTTTTTAAGAAGAGATTGGATAACCATTTGTCTGAAGTGGTGTAGAGTTTCCTATCTAAACAGGGGATTGGACTAGAAAACCTCCAAGGTCCCTTCCAACTCTGTTATTCTAAAATTCTATTCTAATTCGACAGTTACTAGACCACTATATATTTAACTTTATGTAAACTCCTGTTAATCCTTAATAGATTTGAATACACACTCCTTATACAGGTGTAATTCAGAATAAATACAATACATGCACTCTAACCTTATTGAAAACATCCATGATTTCTCTGTCATAGCTTTCTAGGAGTATTTCAAAGGAATCCAAATGCCTTGAGTGCATCATAGCTGGTACACAATCCCGCAATGCTCTAAACATATACTGAAAAAATAATCCAATTTAATAAAGGATTTGGGCAACTATAAATATTCACAAACACTAAAAAGTAAACACAAATTATTCAAAATCCAGATCCTAAATGGTGGTCCCTTAAAAGTGAATTTTGAGGGTTTAGAATTAGAAGAATGGGTCTCTAAAATCATCCAACTTGCACAATCTGTTTGTGTTTCTCCCTGTTTTGTTTGCAAAAGATCTGAAACTACCGTGTTTCCCCGAAAATAAGACCCTGTCTTATATTTTTTTGAACCCTGAAATAAGCGCTTGGCCTTATTGCCATGCACTCAAAAGCCTGATTGGGCTTATTATCAGGGGATGTCTTATTTTGGGGGAAACAGGATATAAACTTGTTGATAAATTATAATTTTGTTAATGTTGACTACGTTCAATTAAAATTATATTGTTTTATAACTATGGTTTGTTTCCATCAAGCATAATTAGGATCGATAATAATTAATGTAGATTTATGTAATATACACTAGCATGCTGATTGGGGAATTCTGAGAGTTGTAAGTCCACACATCTTAAAGTTGCCAAAGTTGAGAAACAATGCACTGTTTATAAAAGTGGAATGAAAGCTATTGAATATTTTGTCACAGCTTTGCTTGAGAGGATGAGCATGTAAACCCAATTTACCTAATCCAATTTACTCAATCCTAAACATTATCCTACTCAGCCTCAACTTCAAATGAACGGTTCTCCTCTATCTACTGTATCATCTAAGCCACAGATGTCAAACTCGCAGTGTCACGTTGCTGTCACATGATGTTTCCCAACACTTTTCCCCTTCACGGAGCTGGGGTGGGTGTGACTTGCGTGTGACGCATCCAGCCTGCAGGCCGCCAGTTTGATCTAAGCTATGATTCAGGAAATAAATTTAAGACATGATTGATCTCCTTTCTTTTTCCTCTTTTAATTTTTAGCTCTGGAACAAACTATATTTCATATAATTTAAAAATTTGTAGAATGGACTTGTTCTTATCAATTAGCAATACTTGAAATTATGCTAGAATTACAGGTAGTCATTGACTTACCTGAAACCATTTGTCTAGTAACCATTCAAAGTTACAACAGCACAGAAAAAAATTACTTTTGACCGTTTTTCACACTTATGACCATGGCAATATCCCCATGGTCAGATGGTTTAAATTTGGGCATGTGGCAACTGGCACGTACTTATTATAACAGCTGCACTGTCCCAGAACTATATGCTCACCATTTGTAACCTTCCCAACAAGCTTCCAAAAAGTCAATGGGAAAAGCCAGATTCTTATAACCACCACATGATTCACTTAACAACTGCCTTGCTTACCAATGGAAATTTTGGGCTCAGTTGTGGTTGTAAGTCAAGGACTACCTGTACAACATCTCTGTAATTTTCCTGGATATTTCAAATTTAATGTTTTACTTACATGTAATCTCGCAGCATCCACTGCATTTTCATAAACATCATCCAAATAAATTGGAAATATTGTTCTGTGCCAGTACAAAAAGCAACAATCACACTGTGCTTGGACTCTAAGATGGAAAAATTAACATTACTAAGAAAATAAATATTCACCATTCATGCAGAACTAATTTCAAAAAGCCGTATGTTTACTCAGAATGCATTTTACAATCTATCTTCATAATTTTAAGGGACAAAACTTGACTTCTAAACAAACATACATTCTCAGGGGTGCTGAATTCTATTTTTAAAGCTCAATTTTATAATGAAAATATATCATCCAGTCCAGGGGTGAAATGCTCCGGATTCGGACCGACTTGGGCAAGTAGGTAGCAATGATGGCCAGTGATTCGGAGAACCGGTAGCAATGGCAGCTGGAGGCTCCGCCCACCCGCCCCATTCCCCGGAGTCGGGGAATGCACCATTCACCGATTCCGGCCTTGCCGCGGAGCCACTGTCTGCTTGCCCTTCGCCACGCGGTATATCCTACTGCTCACCTTTCTCCCGCAGCTGGCTGTCAGGGAAGGCAAGCGCCCAAAAGTTACTGGAGTCGCTCACTCTACTTCTTGAATGAGCCGCTCTGGTCCACGCGCCGGCTGCGCAAGCGCACACCGTTTATTTAATTCAGCAGCAGGTTGGGTGTGCGCTTGCGCAGCCGGCGCGTGGACCAGAGCGGCTCATTCAAGAAGGAGAGTGAGCGACTCCAGTATCTTTCGGGTGCTTGCCTTCCCTGACAGCCAGCCGCGGGAGAAAGGTGACGGGTAGGACTCCGAGGAATGGGGTGGGTGGGCGGAGCTGCATGGTGAAGGGCGAGCAGGCAGCAGCTCCGCGACAAAGCCGGCGTCGGGGAATGGTGCATTCCCTGACTCCAGGGAATGGGGCGGGTGGGCGGAGCTGCGGCAGAAAGGTAAGGACACGCCGGCAGAATAGAAATTTAAAAAATTTTCCCTACCGGGTTCTGTGGGTGTGGTTTGGTGGGAGGGGGTCTTGTGGCTGAGTGGGCGTGGCTGTGAGTGACATCGAGTTAGCCACGCCCACTCACTCACAGGACACCCCCCCCAAGCCACGCCTACAGAACCGGTAGGGAAAAATTTTAGATTTCAGCCCTGATCCAGTCCACAGCAAGCATCATGACACACCACCCTATTCTGGGTATCTCAGGATGTAAGACTTTTTATCATTCTATAGCTTTATTTACCGTTCCCTAAGTTCACTGATTAAGGCCAACTTTTTCATAACTACTTGAAGAGGAAGGAGTTCTTCATCTTTAAACGTTTTCTGCAAAAAAAAACAAAAAGAGGGACAAGCTGTTGGTTACATCACTGGTTGCTATCAAACTAACATTTGCATCAGTCATTAACCACAAAACTCTTTATATTATTGCTTATTAGAAGATAAGGAAGGAACGGTTACACTTACCATTTGTGTGCCCACACTGAGGGCAAGAGAAATTATGAGTCTCCTCTGTTTTGTGCTAGGGCCATTAAGGGTGTTTTCAGCCAAGACAAGAGCAGAAAGTACATCAAGGCGCTGTTCACTGTACTTTTTGTCAGAAATTACTCTTTTCTTTAAATGATAAAGATAAAGGGGAAGGCGAAGGGACAGAGAAAACCGGTATTTTGGGATTAGTACTTCAGAAAACTCTTCAGCCGGTAAACTTTATTTCAGAGATTGACAAATATATTTCTTTTTTTAAATTCCAAACTAAGCCAGTTTTAAAGCCAAAACAAATTAATCCAGTGATTATAAATTTACATACTAGCAAACCAAAGGATCCCTTATTTGGCATTTTCATACCCTAAATGAGCATAAATGATGTCAGGATTTATTCTTGCCTCTCTGAAGTTCCTTATAATTTATTCCAACAGAAGCTTGTCTAGTTTTTATAATCACTGAGCTTAAAATTGATTGAAATTGCTTTCCTACCTTGGCTACAGCAATGGCATTGAGAGCCTGATGCTGAAGATGCTGAATTATATGTGTGACTGAATCAGCAACAGTCATACTTCTTCTGTAAAATGTATATTCTATTGCCTGAAGTTGTTCAAATGTCAGAGCGCAAAATAAAAACAAAAGTTAATATAAAATTCTGGATTCAATCGGTTAATCAATTCTCAGACTTATTGTCTCATCTGCACAGAAAAGGTCAAATTTAAAACAAGTTTAATTAAAACGAAAGAATATATGATTTTTTTCAAATCAAAGTCAAAGTATATAATTTCTAACATAGTATGCTATGCACTTTTGAAAGAAGCATCATTAAGTTATATTAACAAATCACGAACTATATTAACATTGCAAGGATTATGCTAGATTTTTAGATAAATGTATATTTTTATGTGTGTCCCATGAATGGGTTAGACACAAAAATAATTAGTTAAATCTTAGCATGAATTTGGATTCAGGTGTCATATTTTAGCCATCCTCCAGAGTTAACAAATATTATTTTACTAAGATCAAAGAATGCAGCAAAGATAACAAAACATGCAACCACAGAGATATGTATACCCTAAATGGAATCAGACAAATACATGTTTTTATATTGCCATTTACTAGAACTGTGCAATGTTTCACTTAACAGAATATTACTTCAGATTGTGAATATAATAACTGTTTGCAACTCTTGAAATCATCAGTAGAGAGTGGCCATGTGATCCTAGGAAAGGATGCAGCTGCTTTAAAGAGCAGAGACAGGTGCTAGATTCATATGCTTGTGCATTCTGAAGAACCACATTGAAGAGCTTACTGTCCAGGTTCGTCCTATGTCATCAATTAAATATGCATCATTTATCCTAAAATGTTATTAAAGAACTACTATTGATATTTGTGTCAGTGAGGATATGCAAACACCTCAACTTACTTTGAGTAGTTCCACAAGCCTGCATAATGCTTTAACTGAGGTTTTAGTCATTGGCTTCTGCATTGACATATGCAGATTCATTGTAGTTGTGACTATGTTTCTAAGGCTGTAAGCATAGAGAAAGCCCTAAAATGAAAAAAATGAATCAATTACATCTTCCTTGTATCATTATAAATTTACATTTCTAAAACATTTGCCAGTTTCTTGACTCTTTGTGGATAAGGTCAATGGCAGTGACCAGTGCAATCTCTTCCCATATTCAATGAGACATCTTCTGTCCTATCAATACTGAAGAAATTGATTCAGACACCTCCTGGCTCTTCTGAAGTTCGTGGTCAATATCTTGTTTTGAGAGGAGCTTTTTTTTTTTGTGACCTTGAAGAAGGTTGTCGTGTACCATCTCCTTAAGAAATCTTCCTTAAATGCAACTGTATCATAACCATTGCTCTGTCTCCAACTTTCCTTTTTAGGAACTCTTGTTGAAGTAATGAAGGAAAGACAACTGCAGAATACTCTGGAGTAAGCAGGCCATCCAGCCCTTTTCAGTCAGAATTGAGACCCACTGAAACTACCAATGTCCATAGTATTGTTCCACAATTGAATCAACAATAATATTGATTTGAATTAATGACATTGTTTTATGGTTATATTTTTCAATTTTAAATAACAAGAGCCTTGGTAGTACAGTGGTCTAAAGCACCCTGTTATTAAGACCAGCTGCCTGCAATTACTGCAGGTTCAATCTTGCCAGGCTCTAGGTTGACTCAGCCTTCCATCCTTTCTAAGGTAGGTAAATTGAGGACCCAGTTGTGGGGGCAATAAGCTGACTTTGTATAAATATACAAAAGGATGAAGGCTATTGCTTAGCACATTGTAAGCCGCCCTGAGTCTCCGGAGAAGGGCGGCATATAAATCAAATTTAAAAAAAAACAAAAACATATCAATCAATGGGTTTCAATTAACGCTTCGAATTTAAAAATTTTAGTAATATATTAAAATAGTGATATATTAAAACATTTTGGTGCCTACACATTGTATTTCTTAAGGCAATTTACTTATTTACAGATATATTATTTTATCAAGTTAATTGATCAGGGTTGTTGGTTTTTTTGCCTTGAATACTAAATAAAGTATTCTATCTTCTGTTCTTTTTTCCAGTGTCTTACTAATATCATCATATAATTTTATCTGTGCTCATTTTATGGAAGTTTTTTTTTAAATTCTTACTTAAGATTTATAATTCTATTTGTAATAATGTATTTTGTATTGGTCAATGACTGCAATAAAATCTATTCCTTCATAACTTCTAACCAATTTGTTCATAAGAATGGGGGATTGTGTAATATGGATCCGATTGTATCCTGAATATACAATATTTTCTTATTGTTTTTTTGAAACTAAGCATATACACACCTGTATAAAAACATTGCATCTATTACTGAGGTCTTCAGCAAATTTATCCATCCTTTGTTCCCTTGACAAAAGAGATTCCATTTTCATCATCCAGGAGCTCACAAATACATAATAAGTTTGCATTTCTCTAAAAAGAAAATGAATAATATTTTCTTAAACATTTTGATACATACTAAGATTTCTAAGGCTAAACACTAATTGGAAATGGTGTCTGAATACAGAAACAATGGCTTGTTATCAAGTGCCAAACCTACTAGGACAAAGCAGAAATTTGTAGGGAAGAAAAAATAAGTGTTTACTCCTCAAACTTACTTTGTAAGCAACTGAGCCTTTTGCTGTAAAAAACTTTCTCTCTGTAATTTAATTGCATGAAAACTTTTTCTGTCCAGAAGCTTGGCAACAGCTGGCATCTTCTGAATCAAAAAGTTGTCAGCAAACCAAATGACATTAGCTGTTAGTGTGATAGCCGGCACCTATAGCATTAGCAGAAAATTTTAAGTAAGAGAGAGAGAAAAATATTTTAGAGTAGATAATAGATTTTCATAACAAATGTATTCCAAGACTCTTAATGAACCATTCTTTTACTACACAAATTTTACAATTATAAAAATGTTCTAATTTTACTTGCATTGTTCTGCAAAGCATTCCAAAACATAAAAAATAGGTCTGATCTCAGTCTCATATTATATATAACACCACTTCATTCCCCAAAGTTATTTCCTCAGCATTTAAAAATAGTCTTGACCCTGGACAATATTTGCAAAAGAAACATGGGCATGGAAACATTAGGCATTTTTTGTAAGATAAATGGAAAGGAGATTTGATAACATCCCATACTAAAGACTATTTATATGTCCAGATACTTTTGTGAAGAAGGGGCTAAGCCATACATGAATAAATAATAGCTCTCGCTGAAATCCATAGAAATTTGTTGTACAGTTATGATTAAAAACTTGATAAAAACTTGATAGCACTTATTGTCAAACTACTAGCCATTTTACACAATGGCATTATACCAAAACATGCACTTCATCTTTTACCAAACATTCTAAGCACTACAGATCTGAAAATACAATTTTGCAGTTGCTTTAACTGGGTGGTTATAAAATTTGCAAATCTCTTATGCAAATTTTCAAGGTATTGTGGGAAGGGTATCTTATAGAAGTTCTTATAGACAATTTGACAGAAGGGTATCTATTGTTTATGAAAGCAGTTCAATAAAAAAGTAACATCACAGTGCCAATGTTTATCATTTATGAAATGGCATTTCATTTGCACTATGACATTGCATCTACTGTTTGATAAAATGATATAAATTGTTACAGATATTTGAACTGTTTTACATAAAGCCTTTTGTATTGAGGTCCACTAAATCAAGCTTTCATTCTAATAAAGAGCAGCAACACTAGGCATTATCAAAAAGATTGAATATGATCATAAATTTAATTCTGATTGTTATTTATTGCAATGTCATTCATAAGCATCTTATCTAATTTTATGTTGGTTATGAAATTCTAAGTTCAAATAAAAGTTACAAGCAGTAAAATATTCACCTTTTTGCAAATGTCCAGTAACAATTTGTAAAATTTCTTATCTACAGTTCGAAAAATCTGAAAATGTAGTACAAAGAGACCACAAATTCCAACATACTTATCTCGCTGGTCAATTTCAGAAGGTTCACCTTAAAGAAACAGGCACAAAAATTATTTTCAAAATTTACCAAAAAATATAGAATCTTAATATTAATATTAAAAGGTTATGTTCTGCATTACCGAGTTTAGCTTCAACATTTGCAAAAATTGTACGAATACTATGTGCAAACTCTTCAGCAAATATGCTGTTCTTTGAAACTGACACGCCTCCATTGAGACAATCAAATTGCTGTTCTATACAAGCCTGAATAAGAGAAATAAAAGCAGCTTTCAGTATTATTATTAATGAGAACACAATCATATTCAAAACTTCATTAAAAACAAATCATAGCATGTTACTCTTACTGTGTTCTATTAAAATAAATGTTTTATTGGAAATTTAAGAGTATTAACATTTATTCATAGGGATTGTTGGTTGACCATCTCCATTTTTTATTTTTATTAAATTCAATGTATACATTTATGGACTGAAACCAAAAGTATTTATGGGACCCACAGCCCATTTTTACTTTGCTTCCTTCTTATCAGAAGTGAGTAAAAGCAGCCAGAAATGACTGTAGTCTATATGATGTTCAACCAGTCTTTTAATTTGTGGTTTCCAATAGCAACAGCACTTAGACTTATATACCCTCCATAATGATTTACAGCACACTCTGGGCAGTTTACAGTCAGCAGGATCTAGGACAACTTGCTGTGGCCAATTTGCTGCAGTCAACTCATGGCCAACTTGCCACAAGACAACAATTACACTAATAGTGAAGAAATGGTGGAATAGAATTATTAAAGAAAGGAGAGACAAAATGAAATATGAATGACAAAAAATAAAATGTTTTAATTATTTTAAATAATTAAACTGAATTGTTGAATTGTCTGGTGACGAGTTGTCCTGTGGCGAGTTGGCCATGGCGAGTTGTCCCTCAGTGAGTTGGCCGTGGCGAGTTGACCGTGGAGAATTGTCCAATTTCAGAGTCAGCATCTTGCCCCAAACAATCTGGGTCCTCATTTTACCAACCTTGGAAGGATGGAAGGCTGAACCAACCGTTAGAATTCCAATACTCTCTCCTTGAAAGTGAAGGAATTTTTTAAAAACAAGGGGAAACAAAAACTTTCTGAACAAAAGATCCAGAAAACTTACCCCCAACAAACTAATTTCTGGAGGCTCCTAACATTTTGACACTTAATATGTCAGCACGTTTAAGCATACAATTCAAAAAAAGAAATAGAAGCATACCAAATTAAAATCATCAAAACGTTTGGCAATTTTACACTATAGATTGTACTGTATTGCACAATTTTATACTACAGATTCTACATGCCACATTTACACTCTGTAAAGGAAATTAGATAGTATTTATCATATTACCTGGAATATCATGCCATCCAATAGCTGACTTTCTAATTTTAACAACAATTTTTCAAATGGTTTCAGTTTATCTTCTTGGATTCCAAATTTAGGAGGATTGTGATGGACAGATTTTAATAGTCTGGTCAAAGAAAAGAGAAAAAAATAAAGGAATATTCTTTCATGGAGTCTTTTATGGACCTCCCAAAGGTGTTTTTTCAGGAGGCAACTGGACTTTGTTTTTTCTTTGAAGACTTTTTGCTTCTCATCCAAGCAGCTTTTTCAGCTTTGACTGGATGGTGGTGAATGGAAGGATTTATATTCCTTGCAGACAGCTGGTCATTTGCATTCTTTTATAGAGTTGTTGAGGTCACTTGAAGGTTTATCTGTGTCATCAGGGTCACCTAGATAGTGCAAATGGGTGTGAAGCCTTCTTGGCTACAGGATGTTTTCTGCCCTGTATCCTTTCACTGTTGAAGACTGGCGCAGGCTGTTGGGGATAAGTCTGTGTTGTCTGCACCTCAAACTGAAGGGCAGATGGTTCCTGCAGTCTGCAATTTTTCTGGAATCCGTTCATACTCCCAACGTCAGTTGCCTCCTGAAAAAGCACCTTTGGGACAACCATGACTTAGATGACTGAGAATCTCCATAGACTCTTTCACGGACGCAATTAAGTTTTAAGAATTTTTAGAAGGTTAGAGTTAAATCAAGCAATTTCTTTTGCTTCCTTTTAACAAAGGAGATCTTTTGTTATAGAAGTAGCTTTGCAGTTCGACTGCATTCATATGGGGCAGCAGGCCTGTGGACAGGACAGATTTATCCATAGGGCTAGCCTTGATGAAAAAAAGATGGTCATCTACATTATGGCAGAAGGTATGTGTCTGCAAGGGTGAATTCAAAAATATTCCATAATGATTGGGCATTGTACCAATAGCTCTATAAGAGTCACCTTATAGGGGAGATGTGTGGCATCAAAATTTAATAAATAATTACAATATTAAACGTTTATTGTCAAATAAATAATATTTAATAAATATTTAATTAAATAAGTCATATTTAATGGTCCCTTCCACCAAAAGTGTCATCTTGTTGGACCCAAGCTGTTCCTTCTCAGTAGCAGTACCAGCCCTGCAGAACAGCCTTGATCTTGTTAGTTTTTTGGAAGACTTGGCTATTTTTTCCAGGGATCTGGAGGTTAAGTGAGCCCTGCTGCTTATTATGCATTCTTTTGTGATTGGGGATTACTTTGGGCTCATCAGTTTTATGCTTGGTCTTTAATTTCTGTAGCCCAGTCAAGAGTTACTTTTGGTGGCCATGTGAATTGTATTAAATACAGAGAAACAGAGAAATAGTAAGTATCAATTACTACTAATAATGTCTTATGGAGATTCTCAGTCATCCAAATCATGGTTGTACCAAAGTTGCTTTTTCAAAAGGCAACTGGACTTTCCTTGAAGCTGTTTCGCTTCTCATTCAAGAAGCTTCAGAATTGTCAGTACTGAAGAAGTCTATTGGATGAGAAGCAAAACGTCTTCAAGGGAAAACAAAATTTAGTTGCCTTTCGAAAAAGCACCTTTTGGATACTAATAAGGAACTGCAAGATCTTTTAGAAGTATCCAATAGAACTTCCACTCAAGGCCCATTATTATGAACAGATAACTGTATACTTTTAACTACCTTGTTAATGTTATTTTCTATGGTGTTCTATAATGCTGTATAATAAAGGTATATTTCTATAGAAAAAAATAAGCAAATTTACCCACATACCTTTTGTACATAGTCCAGTGATCTTTCAGGGTGGCATGATTATTTACTATCTCATCAAGTGTAAGTAGAACTGTCAGTAGTTCTCCAAGATGTTCATACATAGTCTATTGGAAAAATTACAGCACTGATCTGAGAACATATCCCATACACCCAGCAGAACTTACTGTAAATAAGCAGTCATAGGATTGTACTCAAAATATCCCCCGGAAAAATACTTAGCACTACAGATGTAAATATCTGTATAAGAAGGTAACAGTACTGAATATAATGCATTCTTCACTGTATTTTTTTTTAAACTTACTGGGAAATAAGCGAATACTGGGAAATAAGGGATCCCAATAAACAGACATTCTGTTTGTGTATGGAGTTCTATTACATACAATATCATTTTTAGTATTAAAAAAAATCTGCCAAGGAAGACCTGATATACTTAAATCAAATCTTAAGGTTAACAACTTAAAGGAATTTTATAATAAACAGTATAAAAGTAAAATTTTACCTGAAAATGAACTCCTGAAGTCTCTATCACTTTAGGTGTATTCCTGGAAAACAAAACATATTTCATGTTACTTAATAAACACGTTTTAGAGACCCAAGCCTTTTGTATTTCTAAATAAATCTGAAAATTACTTCCAATATGCAAACCATAAATGGGAAGGTAATTTTTGCAAACTGAGACCTACTAATACAATTAGCATTAGAATCAAATTAGCACATCCCAGGTAATTATGGAATACAGGCCTATTCAAGTTTTGATCCAGAAAACTAAACATCACCCATTAGCCAAGTATGCTACTCAGCAATTTTTAATCCTAATCCACTGTTTCTGCAATGCTAACCAACTGTGATTCCAAAATCACTATGGTGATGTAATTATGCAACTTTTGATAATCCATAGTGGAGAACATTCAGTTTCATGAGGCATAACTATATATGATGATTGGAATAATGCCTTGGCTTAACTTACTAAGTCTTTCGTTCGACTCTATATTTTAAAGTATTTTATGTTTTATTACAAAGAAACTGATTACTAATCTCATCTGTTTAAAAAAAAAGCATCTTAAAAAGATACTCAGGAGAAAATTGCTGCTTGTTAGAACAGTGAAGAGACTACAGATGCAAACTACTTGCAAGACAACTCGATTACTTGAACATGGATTGGGAAATACCGCAGAGCAGTGGTTCTCAACCTTTTCTTCACCACGGACCTCTTTAAATACCTTTTGTGGCCACAGACCATGGCCACGGACCCTCAAGATTTAACTGAAGATTTAAATCATAACATTTCTTCAAGCCTTTGCGGATCCTCTGTGACGACATCTCATCCCCCCAGGCGTCCATGGACCACAGATTGAGAACCACTGTTGCAGAACTTTCCAGAAACCCAAACATTTTAGCCAAGGTTTTTAATATTTTATAAGGGTTGGCCGATCAACAACTCATTTAAGAGAATGTGCCACAGCATGCTTTTGGCTTGTTCAAGTGTACCATTCCTTTGGCACAATTACAAAAAAAAAGGGATATGGAAACATTATATTGAGCCACAGTGGCGCAGCGGTTAGAGTGCAGTACTGCAGGCTATTTCTGCTGACTGCCAGCTGCCTACAATTTGGCAGTTCAAATCTCACCAGGCTCAAGGTTGACTCTACCTTCCACCCTTCCGAGATGGGTAAATGAGGACCCAAATTGTTGGAGACAATATGCTGACTCTGTAAACCGCTTAAAGAGGGCTGTAAAGCACTGTAAAGCAGTATGTAAGTCTAAGTGTTATTGCTATCTGCAACTTGCCATGTTAGCAAACTATAAATAATGAAAATGATATATACTTTCAAAACACAATATGTTTTCACCTAAAATTGCATTAATTTAAAATGGAAGCTTCTGATACATTACATGATTTTCATAACAACACAGTGTGATATAGTACTCCTTGACTGAGAAAAGTGACTTATGACTGTTTTTCACACTAACCTCATGTGAACAAAATTTGGGCACTTATAACAACTGCAGTGTCCAGAGTCATGTGATCAATTTTTGCAACCTGACAAGCAAAGTCAATGGGGAAGACAGATTCACTTAACAACTGTGTTACTAACTTAACAACTGCAGTGATTCACTTAACAAACTGAGGCAAGAAAGGTCATAAAATGGGGCAAAACTCACAACCACCTTGCTTAACAATGGAAATTTTGAGTTCAAGTGTGGTCATAAGTCAAGGACTACCGCTACATTGAAAGACTATCGAATATTTTTTTATGAGGGCAAAGATCAGTGAGACCCAAAACATTACCCTTCCCCCTGAAAGCTGATTAACATGTTAGACCTATAATTTGTTTTTAGCTAGCAAATAATTACTTGTTACTGGTATAAAGGGCAGCTAACTGGTGCACTATGTTCATCACCACTTCATAGCACCGTGTCACAAAACAAGACAGCTCCTGCAATGATAAATATGCACTGATCAGTAAAATAAATACACTAAATACACTTATTTTACTCACAAACGATTCCATATTACTGGATGAATCACCTACCTTTCCATCTGGGAGTACAAGGTGGCAGTCGTAGGAAGTCCTTCCTCATTTTATCCTCCCAAGAACAATCCTGTAAGGTAGGCTGAGCTAAGAGATTGCAACTGACCCAGTGATATCCATGGTGAAGAAGGAACTTTGGCACACGCATGTATTTTAATAATTAAACCAACTACAGTCATAATAAACACGAGAGATTTCTTGAATATTTTGTTTGGAATGGTATCCGATCCCTTTTGGCTTTAGTATCTCAGTGCTTAGTTCTGTTTATAGTGCAGAGTCTATAAAAGCTAAACAGTTTATGTTCTGCACTGTTATTGTATTCTTTAATTCTCTGCATTTAATTCAACCAAAAAAAACATGATACTAGGCAGGTGTTTTGAACTTCGACTCCCTGCAGCTTCAAACATCATAAAGAATTGCAAACAAAAACAAAAACCGAAGAAGCTATAACTCAAAACCTCTGGAGGATATCAGGTTTTTTATTTAGCCTCTTCAGAGATCAATGTCTGAAAGGGAAAACAGGCAGCAGCACAACTCATTAGTTATTTAAGAACTGCATAGAAGCAACCATGTATTTGCTGTAACTGGCTCTGTAGCAGGAAATTGAGTAATAGTCATTTCCGACTCCACTTAGAGAATGAATCTGCATCTATATTTTCTGTTCTGTGGAAACAGATTTACTTTGAAAAGTTGCAAAAGAACAGTAATACGATGAAAAATTTAAATTTTCTGAATTTATCTTCAAACGAGATGAAAGATTGGCTTTTAAAAGACTGCCAATGTGTTCCAGTACTGGAAAAGCTGGATTAAAGCAGGAAGCCTCGGGTTCAAGTCCATCCTCAGTCATGGAAACTCACTGGGTGAATTTGATTCAGTCACTTTCTCTGAGCCCAGTCTAGTTCAGAGGGTTGCTATTGTGAAGATAAAATAAAGGGAAATCCCAATG
This sequence comes from Pantherophis guttatus, assembly GCF_059756535.1. Lineage (NCBI taxonomy): Eukaryota > Metazoa > Chordata > Lepidosauria > Squamata > Colubridae > Pantherophis > Pantherophis guttatus. The sequence continues at coordinate 24,985,773 of NC_142069.1, read as the reverse complement.
TAAACTGCCCTAAGCTTTTTGTGATAGGGTATACAACAAATAAACAAAGAAAATTAGAACTTATTCCTCTGCAATTCTAAAATAAAAAATGCAAATAAAATCTAATAAATTGAAATTTTAAAAAATTCAGAAAGTTGACTTCAAGCTCATTTTACTGCCAGAGAATTTTTTAAAAACCAACTTTCTTTTTGTTAAGTGTTGCTTAGCAAAAACCAATCACAAGGTCCTGAAATTATGCCAAATGCAAAGGCATGACTATGAACTACATACAGCAAAATTCAAGTCCAATAAATATATTGTTTGTTTTCATCAAAAACATTCTCTTTTAAGATGTTTCCCGAGCTATACTTGCAGCATTAACTAAAAGCGATTCTTCAAATAGCTACAGTTTCTGCAAAACACACAACTTCATATTATTTCTAAAAGTCAATTGCCACGCTGCATATACTTTTTTTCTGATTTTCAAGGGAGGAAATGCCCACAACATTGAATCCCTTATTAGGAGAAGCAATAGAAAGTAGAGAATAAAGAGTAGATTCATTGTCTGCCATTGGATTATCCATCTAATGTTATCACTTGAACTATCTTTTCCTTATTAACCCAAATCTAGCAGAATTGTTAGTCTTGTTGCTCTTTTTCAAGGCATACAGATTCATCTGCAGATGGGGAGTGTTTTAATCTACCACAGACATACTACAAATAGATGCATGCAAGAGTCTGTTATAAAATCTGCAAAGGAAGGTGGACAAAAAAAAAAAAGAAGAAGAGAAAAACAGAAAGCTAAGAACAATACAACTCTACTTACCACCAATTCACCCAAGGACATTTTACTTAAATCACTTTTGTTGTTGTCATGGGGGGAAAAATCCCATAGCACAATTAAGACGTCGACCACTTAGTAAAGACAAAATTCTGCAAAAAATCGGTACTATAGATATTACCTGGAGAAATGAAATAAATCTTCCCATCTGTATTTGACTATCTCCTTCCACCTTACTGGAATCCACAGCTTGAAAAATAAACATGAAAATTACCCTACTTTGAGAGAACTCAATCATTACTAATCAATTACCCCCAAGTATACCGTAGCCATTTTCCCCGAGTCATAATTAAAGCATACCATTACAAATCATATAAAACCAATAGAATTCAAATGAAAAGCTTATCATGACACACTGCTTTCAAGTTTAAATACTTTATTATCCTATACTATGCAAAAATTACCCAGTACACAAAAAGAAGCAAAGGGGGGGGGATTTTATTCCCTTACAGATTTGGCCATTTAGATCTATTTGCTTGGATGCTTCCCAAATAAATGTGCTTTAATTTGCCAACCTTTTTCCCAATCCCTGCATCACAGTCAAGAAGAAGCTATTGATAAAACAAATGTGACTTGTGTAGTTGTTTCAACACTCTCTTTGCTTCCTGCCAATGAACCAAATAATCAACAGTGCCTTGTTTTCATTTTGGCAGCATCTCACTACATGTTTCAAAATCAGGCATGACAGGAGAACAAACTTCATAAAGATATTACCTGCTTAAGATAATAGCGGCTCATGTTATATTATTAGAAATACACACAAACAGACACACAGACACACAGTAAAAGTCTGTTACTGAAGGACACTTCTAAGCATTAATGAACTAATAACAAAATACTACTCTGAAAGCTGTGGATATGCATTTTACTTCGAATAGAAAACAGAAAGTCAGCTTCAGAAAACATCCAATACTGGTCAGGCATTTCTATCAAGTACTTGTAACTTCCGTACTGTCTGCTCACCATTTGGGCATTAACATTCTATTCATCACAAGATCAGCTTAAATCAAGATATTTCATGGCTTATCTATCAAAGCATCCAAACTATATTTCAGTAATGAAACTATTTCTTAAACATGTCATCAGTATTACCGTATAATCTCAAAGTTCTAAACTAAATTAAAAATCAGTTCCCACATATAAAATGCAAAATGCATTTGATGTGACATATGGTCTACTATTGCTCTTCATAAATTTATTTTGCACATGCAGAAGAGGTAAAACTAATCCATTTTAAAAGAAGCCCTTCCTATTTGAGAGGATGCTACATGCAGGCTGTTCCTATCCTATAGCTACTGTTGGTAATGAGGCTGGAAAGAATTCCAAAACTTATGCTCTGCTTTTCCTATCTTGTTATATAATTGGTTAAGCAAAGATTTAAGAAAGTTTGCTGTTTCTCAATAACAAAAGCATATTTGAAGTTTATTACTGCATACAGAATCTTTGAATAGATGTGTCCCATATTAGCATAATTAATATACAATACTTACTTCCTTCACCATAAAACAGGAGGCCGTTATAAAACTTCGTTTCTGCCTGGGAATAAAAGCAGATTTTTTTTCTTGCACAATACTTTATATAGTTTTAGTTTATAGAAATGCACGATTACATTTTAAATATCAAATATGAATGAAACATGTACCGTATTTTTCGGAGTATAAGATGCACCGGAGTATAAGATGCACCTACCTTTTTTGGTGAGGAAAAGAAGAAAAAGAAATCTCCCTCTGCCTCTGAGCAATTTTGCCTGATTGCAGCAAACAGCAAACAGCCTGCTTTACTTTCATTTTCGTTTTCAGCATAATTAGCACAAGGAAAAAAAAAATCTGCTCCAGCAATTTACCTCTTTGCAGCAAGCAGCAGAGCCCTGCGCAAAACAGCTGAGAGCAAATCAGCTGAGTCGGGAGGCCATCCAATCAACTTGTGCTAATTAGGCTGTGCTGAAGATGAAAGGAGCTGTTTTTCTTGCTGTTTGCTTGCAAGGAGGTAACTGCTGGGAGGCAGAGGCCAAAGAATGGGGGCCAGTGGGTGGGCGGGGCTACATTCGGTGTATAAGATGCACCTAAATTTTCACCCCCTTTTAGGGGGGAAAAAGGTGCGTCTTATACTCTGAAAAATACGGTATGTAGCGGCTTATACATAATACAAGAGATAAAAGAAAGATTTTACCTCATGTTTTAACTTTTTGATTTCACAGCAAAGAGCAGCATATACAGTGATGACTTTGTTCAGAACCTGGATAAACAAGAGAAAAAAAATCCAGGCTACTTTTATAAACAGAATAAAGGAGGGGAAAGAATGTAGGTATGATACAAACTTTAATACAGAAATAAATATGTTTAATTCAAGATGGACATTTCAACTTTAAGAACTGGGGACATCCTTATCTCCTTGTCACATCTTTTAGTTATAAATCTGGGAGCAGAGAATATCTTGTTTATTACTGATTGTTGGAAAGCAGCTCTGGATATTTCTAGTGAAAGGCAAGGTAAAATGATTTAAAACTTACAAACAAAAGATATATTTTGTAAAGCACAAAAAGAAACTGCAATATGTTTGTAATATGTTTTTGACACTGAGCAACGTACCTTGTTTTCTGTCTTTATGAGTTCAAGTAAGGAAGACTGTTCATAAGGCAAAAGCTAAAATTAAGCAAAAACACGAATGGTTTAAGGGGAAATCAGAGATTTGCAACATGATTGTTTTAGCTAAATGAAATAGGAAGCTTAATCCAAACTGCAATTACATAGGACAAACCCTGTACTATACTCTGAGGAAGCAAGTACCCTATCGGAGAGCCAAGAGAGCCTTTAAAAATTTCATTCCTAAATTATTAAACAGGTGATGATTGTCACAAGCAAAATAGCAACAACAGTCAAAATCCTGAAATATAAATATTGGAATGGGGTGGAAATATTATACCTTACTTCTAGAACAGGGATGTCAAACTTAAGGGCCGAATTCAGCTCGCAGGGTACTTAGATCTGGTCCGCGGGGCTGCCCTGAAAACAACAAAGGACTGGCCCATGGTGCTCTGCCAGAGAAAACAGAGCTCGGGAGGACAGGCCCTCCCGAGCTCCGTTTTCGCTGGCAGAGGGTTGCAGGAGGCCATCACAGCTGAAAACAGAGCTCAGGAGCCCGTTTACGCTGGCAGAGTGGTCCAGCCACCACAGACACCCCCAACACAACTGATGGCCCTCCATAGCTCTGTTTTTGCTGGCAGAGAATTGCAGAAGGCAGTGGCAGCCGAAAACAGAGCTTGGGAGCTCATTTTTATTGGCAGAGCGCCTGGGCCACCACAGGCGCCCCTGACACGAGTGATGTTGAGCTGGCCACGCCCCCCAGCCCCCCCAAGGTCAAACACAACCCTGATGTGGCCCTCAATGAAATCAAATTTGACACCCCTGTTCTAGAAGCTTATTTAATGAGTACATAAAGGATTTTTTTCCCCAACTACAATATTTCGGTACATGCATAACAAATGAATAGCTGAACTAATTAAATATAAACAAATACACCAACCAACTTGGGGAAAATTGCAAATGCTTCTAATGGTGGCCTGAAGCCAAAATAGTCTACAGCAAAGTACATGGTGGCAGTTAAATATTAATTATTCAACAGGAGGTGGTTCTAGAAAGATGGCTCTCAATGTAATTATTCAAAAGACAGCATGCAGGTATTCCCTCTTCAGTGATGTTAGATTAATCAACAGACTTTTCAACATGTACCCAGAATGGAACTGGGGGGAAAGTCCCACATAAACAGGGCAATAGGTTGGGGAAAGTTGCTCTGAATGTCTGGTTGCCTTACAAAATTCTGTGCAAGTATGGTATGTAATTGAATAGTAAGAGGCTTGAGTAAAATGGCATAAGCTCATAAGGCATACACATACATTTAATGCAATGGGGTCAAGATTGAAGTCCCAAACATCTCCAATGGAATCATCCAATGCATCTTCAATTCTCTTCAGCTGGGAAGTATATGCTTCAAGGAATTTCCCATAGTTCTTTAACTGCACTTCAGCATGGATTTCTACGAGTAAACAGCATTTTCATTATAATATTTGGAAATATGCTGATTAAGCTTGGAATCACAGAAATTACCTAAATTCAAGCAATTACTTATTTACTTTTTTTAAAAAATCACTCAAAGTCCCCTCTTCCATTTTCTTCACAGAGGTTTTTTGCTCCCAGTCTGTTATTTTAATATTATTAAACAATCTATTATAAGGATATATAATGATAGTTTTAATATTGTAGCAAAAAAATAACATTTCACAAGTCAGTCATTCTGCTATTTTGATAACGGAATTTATTGCAGGAAGGTTTATAAAACAGACTTCAAACACTAAAGATCCAGTGAAGTCTCCCTAAAGCAGAAGTTTTACATTGATGAGTTACATTATTTTACAAGTTTTACATTGATATTCCAACCAACTGTAGGGTACCAGGCTGGGGATGAATGAACTATAAATTTCATTATTAATGTGTAAGACGGTATGCATGCTGCAGTTTTGTATTAGTACAAATAAACATTCTTTATTTAAATGTTTAACCAAGGAACTGGAATTACAAGAGGCAAAACAGGAAACTGTTTTTCTTTTTATACACTACTAAACATGGCTGCTTACAATAAAGCACTTTAAATTCTTTTTCGTATCTACAACTAAAGAGACTGCATTTTAAAAGACTCAGTTTGCTTTATGATTTCAGCAACAATATACAAGTGAATAAGTGATGTAAATGCACATTATGTTTTTATATTGACAAAGCTATTTATAACCAAATGTCAATGCAAAGGCAAAACTACTCAAATAAATTCATTATATTATGTCATTTTCTGGGTAACTATTATGCAATATATTTCATAAGATAGTTTTGTAATTAAATATTTCATAAGTGACAAAATATGTATTTTATGCATGATAATTAAAAACATGTGCAAGTGTGCAGAATATCTCCAAGAATGGTATATATTCCAATTAATATTCATATCATAATGTTAACACCCCCAGTTCATACACATCTGTAAAAAAGTCCCAAAATATAAATGAAACAGACTGTCAAGTTCCAATTTCTGCAAATTAAGGAGAGAAATGCATCCACCAAACCTCTTAATTACTTCAGCATGACTACATATTTCAGCAAAAGCAGAGCGCAGCTGCAAGAATAAAGTCTCTACCCAAAAAGATAGAGTGTAAAATGTGGAGAATATCTGCCAATTACCAAAAACAACACAAAAATAAAATAAACTAGCTGGAACAATCAAGTGAATCGGAAACCAACAGAAAGCAAAGAGGAAGTAAAGTACTATCAACAGGGAAATTGCTGTCGAAGAGAGAAGAAAACATAATCTCAACTGGGAAGAGGGAGGGCCTTTACAGGAAAATCATTCAACCATCATAGCAGCAGAAGTCTGTAACATTTAGTTCTTATAACTTATATAGGTAGTCCTCCACTTACAACAGTTCATTTAGTGACCATTCAAAGTTACAACAGCACTGAAAGTGAGCTAAAACCGTTATTCATACTTATGAGCATTGCAGCATCCCCATGATCACATGATCAAAATTCAGATGCTTAGCAACTGACTCATATTTATGGCAGCTGCAGTGTCCAGAGGTCACATGATCACCTTTTGCGACCTTCTGACAAGCAAAATCAATGGGGAAGCCAGATTCACTTAACTTAACCATGATACTAATTTAACAACTGTAGTTATTCACTTAAGAACTGTGTCAAGGGTTGTAAAATGAGGCAAAACTCACTTAACAAATAGTTCACTTAGCAACAGAAATGTTGGGCTCAATCGTGGTCATAAATTGATGACTACCTGGATTACAATAGACATTATACCCCGTTACATTATCATTAGGCAAAATTATATCAGAATTAATGAAATATGCAGTGAAGATCATTTACTCCGTATTCATCTGAGTAAACTTTATCTCATACTGCATCGCTCACTACCACTAAAACACATTAGACTCCTAACCTCATTTATAAAAATGCAGTAGAAATGAAGAATTTATTCTCATTTTATGCATTATCAGTCCTGCAGAGGGGAAAATCTCAATCATGTTCACTATAATACTGATCTATCTTCAAGACGCACAAATTATACTCCAGTTTTAATCCAGATTAAGCTAGGTCTAACCCACCCATCCCTTATATTCCAGATTCTCAGTAATTATTATTTTACATCTTTCAAACTTGAGCACTCTTAGATAAGTAGATGCAGTTATGGGGACCATTCCTTCAGTTTAACTAATCCTCATTTTTTTAAAAAAGCCATAGTTTACTGTTGAACAAAAGTGCTTTAAATCAGTGGTGAAATCCAAATTTTTCTACTACCGGTTCTGTGGCTGTGGTGTGGCTTGGTGGGCGTGGCACGGAAAGGATACTGCAAAATCCCCATTCCCTCCCCATTCCTGGAGGAAGGATACTGCAAAATCTCCATTCCCACCCCACTCTGTGACCAGCCAGAGGTGGTATTTGCCAGTTCTCCGAACTACTCAAAATTTCCCGCTACCGGTTCTCCAGAACCTGTCAGAACCTGCTGGATTTCACCCCTGCTTTAAATCAATTACAAACTGTCAATCATTTGAAGCCATGTTAGCAAAAAAACAAAATCTTTCGCAGGGGCACACAAATATTTGCCATGAATTGCCAGAATTGCCAAATTCAATCTTAAATTTTGCCCTCAAACATGTTAATGATCACCTACAGAAATTAGGGTTTGCATTTCAATTTCAAAATACCCCTAAAACTATTCATTTGTGTGTGTGTGTGTGTGTGTGTGTGTGTGTGTGTGTGTGTGTGTGTATGTATACCCTTACAATATGGGTAGAAACGCAAGGGCTGAGTAACACAAACGGGCAATGTGTGTTATATTCCGTAATTCACTGGAAAGAGGAATAAGATTTCAGAACAACTTTTTAATCACAAACTTTCCTGCTTCGGACAAGACGTCCTGCGTGTGTCTGTTGTATATCTGGGGATTTGGCAGAGGTTTTTTTTTTTGTTCACCTTTAGGTAGGCAAAGCAGTGTGAACTTTGTGTAAAGGGACCCAAACTCTCCTTTTAACCCCCAGCCACCTTGACTGGGGAGAAACGGATGGACACGTCCTTTTGCCCCCCAACCTTAGCAGCCTATGGACAAGCGCTGGGCACAAGCTAAGGTCCTTCCTTCGGCCCGGGAGGAAAGAGTTAAATTCATCCCGGAGGAAAGACCCATTCATTCCGCCGGGACCCGGGTGGGGGGGAAACCTTTCGACGGAGAGGGCTTGGCCATTCTCCCAAGAGCCGGAGCACCACTGCAGGCGCCCCTCCGCAAACCTCTCCCTTGGTTTGGCCGGATTCAAAGCCTAGGTTCCCACTGCAGGCCTTCCCCACCCCACCTCTTACTCTGAGAGCCGTCGTCAACGCGGTCGAATTCCCAATCCGGCGAGAGGGTCTCCAGCGCCATGACGGACCCACATCCAACAGTGGCGGCGGCGGCGGCGGCAGCAGAAGCACCGCTCCTACTACAAAACACGGGATTTCCTGCCACGCCCGCAAGGCCTATCGGTCAATGTAGTTCTCAGGTTTAGAAGGGAGCTGGACGGAGAATGCGTGGTGCGCGTTCGATAGCGGCTCCTGGCGGATGAGGCGTCCATAATCCGTAAGAAGAGTGGCTGTGATTACTTAAAGTGGCAGGTAGAGGGCGGTATTGCTCAATACACAGCTTTTACACACAAATAGTGAATTGATTATCTTGTGACTTTGGTCTTTGGTCTCAAGGAAAAAGTTATGGATCTTGTTATTAATAGGCAAGATTTATATTGATTGTTTCCTAGTATGATTTGATTGCTTATTTGTACCCTATGACTATCATTAAGTGTTGTACCTTATGATTCTTGACGAATGTATCTTTTCATGTACACTGAGAGCATACGCACCAAAGACAAATTCCTTGTATGTCCAATCACACTTGGCCAATAAAGTATTCTATAAAGAATTCTATTCTATAAGGTAAAGGTAAAGGTTCTCCTCGCACATATGTGCTGATCGTTCCTGACTCTAGGTGGCGGTGCTCATCTCCATTTCAAAGCCGAAGAGCCAGTGCTGTCCGAAGACGTCGCGGTGGTCATGTGGCTGGCATGACTAAATGCCAAAGGCACACGAAATGCTTTTACCTTCCCACCAAAGGTGGTCCCTATTTTTCTACTTGCATTTTTTACGTGCTTTCGGACTGCTAGGTTCTATTCTATAACCCTGTCTAAAATATACAGTTCTATATAAATAGGGTCAATTTATAATACAGGATTTGTGCCTGATGTAAGATGAGGCCAATCTCCTCCTGGTGAATTAAGTAACAATTCAGAATTTTCAGCTATTATATCCTGTACTAGCTTGGCAAACAATGTAATACTGGAGAAAGATAACAAAAGCCAAACCTTGATGAGATCTTAACAATAATGGTGATTTTGAGTTATCAAACTTTTACCAAATAAATATTTGATACAGTTGACTACACATGATTTGTTTGACAGGGAAAGTGAAATGTCAAAGACAGTAAATGGAACGTGTGCTTAAAACGTTAGTAGCCAAGAAAAAAAATGAAGCTGTGCAAAATGTTGAAAAATGGTAATGCTGGTCCTGAAAAAGTGCTAAAATATGAATGAATGCTTATGAAATGGAGTTTTCAAATATATACAGCTGCATTTGTGCCTGATGATTGGAAGAATTATGCTGTTGTTACTATTAGCAAGAATGAATGCAAAAGTTATAGGGGGATTAGATTGTTAAGTGCGCCTGGAAAGGTATTTTGCAGAATTTTGAGTGAAAGTGCAAGTGACAATGAACAATAAGCCCACTACTATAGTGATAGTTGACACATATGCTATTTGTACAAAATATCCTTTAAACCAGAGGTATCAAGCTCAAGGCCCAGGGGCTAAATCTGGCCTGCAGGTTGCTTAGATCTGACCCGTGGGGCCGCTCTGGAAACAGCAAAGGACTGGCTCACGGTGCTTCTGCCAATGAAAACGGAGCTCGGGAGCCAGTTTTCTCTGGCAGAGCGCTCAGGCCACCACACAGGTGACATCGAGCTGGCCACGCCCACCCCGTCCCAAAGTCAAACACAACCCTGATGCAGCCCTCAATGAAATCGAGTTTGACACCCCTGCTTTAAACAGATACAGAGCAGGGGTGGGTTTTAAAAATTTTTACTACCAGTTCTGTGGGCGTGGCTTATTTTGTGGGCATGGCTTGATGGTCATGTGACAATTCTTTAGGATTTAGCAGAGGTACTGGTCTACCAGGCTTTTAACTGCTTGCAGAGCTGTACCGGTCTACCCATTTATTTTTGCAGGCACTGGTCTATTATTTATTTATTTTATTTTATTTTATTTTATTTTATTTTATTTTATTTTATTTTATTTTATTTTATTTTATTTTATTTTATTTTATTTATTTATTTATTTAGTTAGTTAGTTAGTTAGTTAGTTAGTTAGTTAGTTAGTTAGTTAGTTAGTATACCACCGGCTTGCTGAAATAAGAAGGTCTTCAATGCTCGGCAGAAAGTACGGAGGTCCGAGATCAGTCGTATTCCTGGGGGTAACTCGTTCAAGAGGGCGGGTGCCCCCACAGAGAAGGCTCTCCCCCTGGGGGTCGTCAGTCAACATTGTTTGACCGACAGCACCCTGAGGAGACCCTCTCTGTGGGAGCGGATTGGCCGGTGGGAGGTTATCGGTGGCAGAAGGTGGTCTCGTAAATACCCGGGCCTTAAGCCATGGAGCGCTTTAAAGATGAGAACCAATACCTTGAAACACACCCGGAAGACCACCGGGAGCCAGTGCAGCTCACGCAGGAGAGGTGTTACATGGGAGCGCCATGTCGCCCCCATAATTACCTGCGCGCTGCATTCTGGACCAGCTGGAGCCTCCAGGTGCTCCTCAAGGATTTATTTTTGCAGGCACTGGTCTACTCATGTATTATTGCAGGCACTGGTCTACCCATTTATTTTGCAGGCACCAGTCTACTCATGTATTTTTGCAGGCACTGGTCTACCCATTTATTTTTGCAGGCACTGGTCTACTCATGTATTTTTGCAGGCACTGGTCTACCCATTTATTTTTGCAGGCACGGGTCTACCATCAAACTGCCTTTTACCACTGATCAGCTGTAGGGCGGCCCTTTGAAGCCCCGAGGCAAGAGTTTAAACAGTTTTTCCTTATAGCCCATCAGCTGGGACTCAGGAGGCAGCAATAGATTGGGGGTGGGGCCAAATAAAAGGTAAGAATAACCCGGGGGGGCGGGGGGCAGAACCTGTTCAGTGATATCATATCGTCTCCGCTACCAGCTCGGCGGAACCGGGCGGAACCGGGAGGAACCCACCACTGATACAGAAATTGCTATGGTAGAGTTCCCCAATCTTTTTGGCTTTGCAGACGGGGGGAAAGGGGGAGGAGACGGAATGGTTCCACACAAGCAGCAGCAACTGTGTGGGTTCACGCACAGCTCTATTTTCACAGGTGGTGAGCACATGCGCCCACCGTCACACAAGTGGGAATCCACATGCACATATGCTTTCCCACTGCTTCTACGGCCCGGTTCTGAACCGCTCACAGCCCAGCAGTGGGCCGCAGCCTGGGGGTTGGGGACCCCTGTGCTATGGTATAGCCCTTATTGTACCACCCGCATCCTATTTTAATTTTTTTGCTTAATTTGCATAGTTTGCCCATTTCACAGTAGTGAGTCTAAATAGAGAGCCACAGCATATAAAAACACAATTTAAATAATATCAAAAGAGCATAAGACAGTCAAGATAACTAACTTGGGAAGGGCAGGGAAACTTGATGCTGAACATGAATGTGCAGGTTAAATTCCTCTTCTCCAGCATGAAATATATGAATGTGAGAAAATTTATAGTGTAGCTGCTGAAAAGTTAGGAAAAGTTTCTCCCATCCTTAATGTATCAGCTTGCAGTAGCCCAAGTAAAAATACAATAACTTTAGTTTAATTCCTCAAGAGGGGACACATGTTGTCTTTAGGAAAGAAAGTATCAACAAGTTTAAAAAAGCCAAAATGGTGACTACAACTGTCTGTACATTCCTTTTTATGTGTCACATATGTTGCCTATTTTAAAGGGGGAGAAAATGATTTATCAATGGTGGATGACTTAGCCTTAATTCCAAATGAGGTTTTTAAATTGGACTTTGAAACAAAGCATTTTTACTGATATCTGAAAAAAACAGTCGTTCACCTAAAATTATTACTGCTTTTCCTGCATATTTTTTCCTTAGGAACAAATACACATACATATAGTTTAGGAAATAAAAGTAGAATAGCTGCACCACGCCTTTTAATTAACAGAACTAGGAATTCTGGAATTCTTTGGGGAAGTTAACTTCTCTAAACAATGTTTATAGTTTGCTTTTCTTTATAAAAGAAAGTTCAAGCATCTGATATTAAACAGTGTAAAGGAATCTTAATTGTTATTAAGACCCTTTCTGCAATAAAACCCAAAGATGGGTAATACAATTCAATATGTAAAGAGAGGCAAAATGCTAGCATGCAGTAGAAGTTTAAAGTAATGAAAATAACTTGGCATGAGAGAAAGGTTAATGTGGGTTTTAATCCAAGTATAATCTAGATAATAGCAAACATCTCATCAAATAATAAAAAATTGCCACAATAAGGGGAGTGTGCATCATTCTTGCCATATAACCCAAGTACAGTAGAGGAAAAGGAAAAAAAAAATCAGAACTAAAACAAGAAAAACAAGCTGCCTGTGAAAACTTGCTTAAAAGGTTTTTCCCAACTGTGAGAAAAATACTATTATAGTGGATTGTCACAAGATAAATGAGAGATTGTGTTACAAAGTAGACAAGCAAGGTATAGCATTCACACCGTAGGTTTAAAAAAAACGTTCTCCAGTGAAATGTCTTGTAATATTCCCAACTTTCTCCAAGACATATTGTATTACATAGGTAGTCCTTGATTTATAGCCATTCATTCAGTGACCATTTGAAGTTACAATGGCACTGAAAAAAATGACTTATGACCATTTTTCACACAGTTGCTAAATGAGACAGTTGCTAAATGAGGAGATTACTTTTCATGGGGTTTTTTTGGGGGGGGGTAGAAACAGGGACAGGCTACTGTCTTTGGGCAGGTCTGATATTTATGTATTTAATTAATTGGTATGGAATTGCATTGGAATCTATACCCTCCTGTCCAGAATAAAGGTAGGCAGGAATTGTATGAAACGTTTTTGGTCACAACTGGAAACAATCTCACCAGTTTGTTTAATTGACTGTTCCTATCAAGACAAAACAAACTACCTTTCCCTTCTGTTTTGAAGGCAGGAGTAACGTCTGCCCTTCCCCAGTCCTCTGGCAATAAGCATATCCTCTGATTTCTCAAATAATCACCAAAAAAGACACCAAGGTGACATCTGCACATTTCTCCAAGATTCTCCCTTGTTAATAGAGAGAACGTACTCATGATAACCAGTCCTCCCTAATTCTTGACTACCTTGACTTATCTTCTTCGTCATAGCTAGATCCAGATGTTAGAAATTTGAGCAGAAAAATAGATCTTCCCCATCTGTAATCTTGCACTATGCCAAACTTTATGAAGGCTCCTTCTCTCCTGCATTTTATGCACTCGGACAGTCAGAGCAAGAAAAACCAGGCCTTAAGAACTGCCCCCACGCTGTGCTCCAGATGGGTGTCATTTGCACGCAACTGGATGTCGTTCGCACACCCAGCCAGCCTGGTCCAATGGATGAAGAAGATTGGAAAGGTCATCTATCGTAATAAGAGGGATGGTAAGCTTGGAAAGGCCCAGTAGACAAAAGTAAGCGAACAAGACTGCGGCTACATCATACATAACCATCTCTTGGTAAAATCTGCACCTGTTGAAAATCTGCTCTGTCAGATAACAGCTATGATTCATCTTCACCTAAGCCTAACCCAGATTCGGAGGAAGGCTCCCGGCTCTGAAAATATGCTGCGTTCAGACAAGCAGGAGTTTCCCCCGCCCTTTGTTTCAAATGCAGGTGGGAGATTTAGGAGAAAGGCCTGCCCGCCACCAAGCGCGCCTCCGCCGCTGAATCGCCCCCCTCCCTCCGCTTGCGCGACCCCGCCAAGCTCTCTTTTCTCTGGCTCGGAGCCAAAGGCAGCCCGCTTGGGTTGCATCAGACGAGACGCTCCTCCTGCTGCTGCTGCTGCTGCTGCTGCCGCTGCGTCCCTTCTAGCTCAGCCTTTCGGCTCAAGATTGCGCTCCCTCTTCAGGTGATCGATCCTGCCTGCTGAGGCAAGCAGGCGGCTGGTCCTCGGAGCTGCTCTCCTGCAAAATGCTTTCCAAAAGCAACCACTTGCTCAGGAAATTCTCGACCACAGCCAGGGTGAGTAGGAAGGTGGGGACGTGGACAGAGACTTCGGTCGAAAGGGTAGAAAAAAAAGGATGCTGCTATCCACTCCTCTTCCTCTCTCGCCTTCCTCCCCTCCTCTCCCCCCCCACTTTGCTGCCCGGTTGGCGGGCGGGCAGATGTTTCTCAAAATTGGGCTTCTGGGACAGACAGGTCAGGATTGAGGCAGAATTTTGGTTTGCCAGAGGATTGGAAAGGAAAAAAGGATGGGAGGTGAGGCAGGAGAACTGTTGTAATGTGAACAGAGGGTGTTTTGTTTTTGCTTCTTGCTGTTGTTTTAACAAAGAAGAAATTCAGCACAATTTGGATGCTGGTGTTCTTCCAAAGGCTTGCCAAAAAGTTTCTGCTTATGTAGGATGCTGTCAGTCTGAAAAAATAGCTCGGCGTCATGACTGGGTAGGATAATCCAGCCATGGGATAAAAGGCATTACAGTAGGCTCCCTGGGAAAAATGGGATGGTTGGATTTTTTCCCATGTTTTTTTTTTGGTGTGTGTGTGTGTTTGTGTGTACTCGCACGTGCAGATGCATGCAGCAAGTAATCCATTCCTTTCAGACTGATACATGTGCCATAATTCCTGGACATGTTCAAAAGAATTCCTGCTATAGACCTGGAGATGTTGCATTTTATATATAACTAGTCATTTAATGTTTACCTTAAACTATTTCTCACACTGTATGCCACCGTTCTTCTTCAGATTGCACAGGGTCCTTCACATCAGCCTTGTAGGGTAGGCTCACACGAAAAAGATTAGTTCAATATCACCCAACTAGTTTCATAGTAAAATCTGCCTTTCTAATAATTTCCCCCCTTCTGCAATTTGAGCCCCTAGAAAGCAGTGGGGACTAGAAATCTGCAAATTCCACACTATCCTGACCCCTTCTGACTGGGAATTATGGATCTCTTTCCAAATTGGGAAAGGTTATATTGTAGTGTACTATTTTCTTACTGATTATGTAGTTAACTGTTGTGGAATACTATTTTGCCTTAGTATGTTAAAACATTTTATTTGGAGCCTGAGCATTTTCCAAGGTTATGGGGATTTTTTGCACAGAAAATGCTTTAATCCAGATGTTTTAAATATTGTGTGTGCATGAGAGATGAAGTTCTACCAGCACTATTTCTTCTGGAGACGTACCGTACAGTATGGTATTGTCACAGAAAACTCAATTGTACTAAACAGGACTAATGCCCTGAAATGTACTTCTGTGGGATTTGCACTGAAAGTTCCTTTAGTTCTTTTCTTAATCAATTGCTTCTAATTCTGTGTGCAAATTCACAAACTCAGCCAAGTATCTCTTGCTTTATTGGAGGTGGGGTTGCATATGTGCTTGACAACACATATGTTTAGTGAACTGCCAGCCTCCTAAATAAATTTTTAGAAAAAAATCCACGTTAAGGAATGAATATAGCAAGAAGGCTTCATATGAGCTCCCTGGATTGCATCAGCAATGTTAAATATGAGAATGAATGACTGACGACAGCACATTGCCTCTGGATAGACTTTACGAGTTTACAGCTGTAAGCAGAACAGCCAGTAGACGTGGAAATGATCACATGACTTATGCTTTAACCACATAAAGACTCTTTCAAGCAGCCACATATTGCAGCCAAAATTATGTATACTTAGCTATGCACTGGAAATCCACCTCCAAGAATCATAGTATAAACCCTTGTGCTTAAATTTGGTTTCTTGAGACTTTTCTCCAAAAGAAAAAGTCTTAGTTTTTTCCCCTCGCTTGTGGGTTGCCGTATTGACAACAAAAAAATTAAATATGACCCACATCCAGACCCATGTAGATTCCTGACGAGATGCCTTTCTATTTCTTTATATATTCATTTGTATACGCATGCAGTGAAATAAAGGGCTTTCAGGTTTGTTTTATACACAGTAATTTTGTTATATTGATTTCACTTTCATAGAAAAAAAAACCCTGTTTGATTGTATTCCCATAGTGTGGGTAGGCTTGTTTTAGTGATAGTGATTGTATTTGTATTTGTATTTGTATTTGTATTTGTATTTGTATTTGTATTTGTATTTGTATTTAAATAATAATAATAATAATATTAATAATATATAATTATATTATAATATATAATAATAATTAAAATAATTAATTTGTATTTAAAACAATAGTGATTGTTTTAAATACAAATTAATTATTTTTAAATTAATTCATTTATTTATATTTCGTCATGTTTATGTAGTGTATATTGGACCTGGTGACCGTTTGAGAGCTATATGCAATGATATTTCATTTTAAAGTATGCCAATTAATATACATTTAATATGACAATAAAGTTATTCTAAATCTATAGTTTCTTGAAAAATTCTCACTGCTATGTCCATATAAATATCATCTAAAGATATAAACCATGATTTGCAAGTCCCAAACAAAAAAAAACCCCTTTATTTATTTATTTATTTATTTATTTATTTATTTATTTATTTATTTATTTATTTATTTATTTATTGGTTTGATTTATATACCGCCCTTTTCCGGAGACTCAGGGCGGCTTACAATGCGTTTAAGCAATAGCCTTCATACTTTTGTATATACCTGCTTAGTAGGGCTTTTGGGGCCCCCCCAAGCGGTGTTCTTTTTTATACAAAGTCAGCTTATTTCCCCCACAAACCGGGTCCTCATTTTACCTACCTCGAAAGGATGGAAGGCTGAGTCAACTTTGAGCCTGGTGAGATTTGAACTTGCAATAATTGCAGGCAGCTGGTGTTACTTAACAGTGCTTTAGTCTGCTGCACTACCAAGGCTCTTAAGGTCTTGTTTCTCTTTCTCCATATGAATGAATGGTCATTGGACAGAAATAAATCCACAAAGCAAAAACAGAAGGTCTTCATTGAATCCACACCTCCTCACAACTCTGGCACCAAGATGAGTCATCCTTTAAGGACATACCTGTAGACTTTCCCTCATCCTTGGCTCAAGGCTAAATTTAAATAGGTTACTTTTTTGACCCAGTGTGGAAATTGTACATTTCATCATCTTCAGCCTTCCTGTATGCACAATATGCAGATATGGTGATAACGTAATTGGCTGAGATCTGTCCAGTTCCTATTGTTTATTTTGGACTGTGGCATTGTTGTCACGTGGATCTGATAGGCAGGTTCTTGGTGCAACTTGTCTGGTAGACCCATGTAGACGTTATTTCAAGGTCACTTAGAATGGATCACTAAGGCAGTAAAGCAAATGACAAACACCATTGCTCTAGCACAGTGTTTTTCAAACTTGGCAGTTTTAAGATGTGTGGACTTCATGTCCCAGAATTTAGAGTGCTGACTTAGGAATTCTGGGAGTTGAAATCCACATATCCTAAAGTTGCTAAGTTTGAAAAGCACTATTCTAACATTTGTTTGGACTTGCTTCCTCTCCAATTCAGGTTAAGGAGGGAAATCATTGGTGGCAGAGAAATGCACTTATAATTGCCCTTTAATTTAGTCCACACTTAACTATTAGGATACTACTACCAATCTGGCTCATTAACATTCATAAAGCAAAAGAAATGTTGCTTTATTAGCGGTTATTAAGAAGAGAAGCATAATGAAATCAGCCAGTGGTGAAATCTAAAATTTGTTACTACCGGTTCTGTGGGCGTGGCTTGGTGCCGCCCCACCAAGCCACGCCCACAGAACCAGTAGGGGGGGTAATGTGACTGGGTGGGTGTGGCCATTTTTTTTAATTTTTAATTTTTTACTTTTAAAAATATTTTTTCTACAACCTCTTCGGCGATTTTTTGAAAAATGCTTTCAAAAGGTTCTGACGATCCCATCTGAGTTGCCTGTTCGTCAGAGGGTTTTTTAAAAAGTCTCTAGCCATCAGGCAACTCAGCTTGGCTCGTCAGAGGCATTTAAAAGAAAAAAAGCCTCTGATGACCGCGCGGCTCAGCTGGGCATGGGGGGGGCAGGGACTTTTGCTACCGGTTCTCCGAACCACCCGCCTCCATCGCTACCAGATCAGGTGATCTGGTCCGAACCGGGAGCATTTCACCCCTGAAATCAGCATCAGGAGAAGCAAACATAAGCTACATACAAGGTAAGAGCTCATTTATGATTAGGGAACTGAGTTTCAGCTTTTTTGTTGTTTTTACTATGCAGGGTTAAGGCATTTGCTATATATACTATATAGGCATTTTTTTTTTAGTTTGATTTAATTTATATGCCGCCCTTCTCCTGACACTCAGGGCGGCTTACAGTGCATTAAGCAATAGCCTTCATACTTTTGTATATTTTATACAAAGTCAGCTTATTGCCCTCACAAACTGGGTCCTCAATTTACCTACCTTAGAAAGGATGGAAGGCTGAGTCAACCTTGAGCCTGGCAAGATTCGAATTTACTTTAATTGCAGACAGCTGGTGTTAAATTACAGTGATGTAATTAATTGCAGACAGCTGGTCAGCAGACAGCTGGTGTTAAATTACAGTGCTTAGTCTGCAGAGCTATCCAGGCTCTGCTTGTCCTGAAAGAATTTGTTGACCATGTCCATAAGATAACTGGATGGCCACTTGTCAGAAATGATATAGGTTCTCCTGCTTGAGCAGGTGGTTGGAGTAGATCAGGTCTCCAACCTTGGCAACTTTAAGCCTGGCAGACTTCAACTCCCAGAATTCCCAGCCAGCAAAGCTGAGTTGAAGTCCTCCAGGGTTAAAGTGGCCAAGATTGGAGATCCCTGGATTAGATGACCTACAACGTCCCTTCCAACTCTGTTATTCTGTAACTGGGACAGAATGATTATAGAGAAATTAGCTGATCTTTGGAGGTATTTTTTTTAACTGAATTTGTTTTCCTTTTGTAGGACTACTATCAAAATAAACTAAAGCTAGCTTTAATAGGCCAGAGTCTGTTTGGTCAAGAAGTCTACAAGCATTTGCAAAAAGAAGGGCACAAAGTGGTCGGAGTGTTCACAGTCCCAGACAAAAATGGAAAAGCGGATCCTTTGGGTAAGTAGATAAGCTCTAATGGCTACAATATGGACCAGGCAGCATTTGAATGCAGAATCAATTGTACTTTTCTTATGTTCTAGTTCATGTTCTTACACCAACCTCAACAATGCCTGAAACCATGTGGCTTAGATATCCGAGGGTAAAGGCCACTTGTTCTGACCCAGCTCCCCAAACATGGCAAACCCTCTGAAGTTAACTCAAAGATTCCTTTATTAGGAGCGCCAGCAGCCCTGGCAAAAAGTTTCTCTCTCACTGCAGGTAACAAGTCTGTCCGGCAGGGAGATGAATAGTTGTCTGCTACATCTATTCATCTCCGCCCCCTGCCTTTTATCCCCAGAGCTAGGGTGGGGCTTCGCTAGCAGCAGTGGCTTTTCCTTCCCAAAGATCGGCCCACAGGTTTCCACTGCTCTCCTCTCCTCTGCCTTCTGCGCATCCGCGTGTCAGGCACTAGACCCAGCTGTTCCTCCTCTTCCTCATCAGCCACCTCCAGACCTGGGGGCTGTTGACTCTCCATCTGAGGGCTGACGGATCGCCCAGGCTCCGCCTCTGTCTCTCTCTCTCTGCCAGCTCCATTCCCTCTTTCCCCTCGGAGCTCTCAGGTTGCCTTGATGCTGACCACGCCTCCTAGTCCTGATTTGTCTGTTGGAGGAGCCGGCGGCTGACAGGCTACAACACCACTGTGGTATTAAAGTAAGATGCAAGAGTGCAGGCTTTCTTGGCTATAGTGCTACTGTGATATCTGAATGGGTTCTTGATATGTTCCTACATAAGTTATTTGCATCTATTTAGTTAGTTGAGAATGTATTGCTGCAGGAGTTAAGGCACTAGGCTAGAAGCAGGGAGACCATGTATTCTAGGCACAAAGCCTCTGGGTAACCTTGGGTCAGTCATTCACTCTCAGCCCTAGAAAGGAGGTACAAGTAGAACTTGACTTACAACTGTTTGTAACATTCACCAGCACTGAAAAAAGTGACTTATAATTGGTCCTTGCAGTTACAGCCATTGCAGCAGCCCCACTGCCATGTAATCAAAATTGGTGCGCTTGGCAACTGCCATGTATTTACAATAATTGCAGCATCCCAGAGTCATGTGATTGAACATTTGTGACCTTCCCAGCTGGATTATGTCAATCAAAGTGAAAAGAGGAAAGCTGTATTCACTTAATGACCACATGATACCCTTAAACTGCAGTGATTTTCTTAATAACCATGACAAAAAAGTTGTAAAATCGGGCGTGACTCACTTACCAACCACCTTGTTTAGCAGTAGAAATGCTGGTTCCCAATTGTGGTCGTAAATTGAGGATTACCGCTAATGGCAAACCTCTTCTGAAAAACCTTGCCAAGAAAGCTGCAGAAATTTGTTCAGGCCATCGTCAGGAGTCAACACACAAAACACATATACACACATACGCAAATTCATTAATTGGCTATAACACATATTTTTATGACAGTTATTTCAACTCCATGCTGCAGGTTATATTTTAGTTCTGAAATCAAGAAAAAAAACACTGACAAGCCTTTTGTTTTCCAGCCTCAGCTGCCGAAAGGGATGGCACTCCAGTCTTCAAATTCCCAAGGTGGAGAGTTAAAGGCAAACCTATCCAGGAAGTTCTTGAAGCCTATAATTCGGTTGGAGCAGAATTGAATGTCCTTCCATTCTGCACGCAGTTCATTCCAATGGAGGTTATTGACAATCCAAAGCATGGCTCTATTATTTACCATCCCTCAATCCTTCCTCGCCACCGAGGAGCATCTGCAATCAATTGGTAAATAGGCTTAATTCAGGGGTGAAATTCAATTTTTTTCCTTACCGGTTCTGTGGGCATGGCTTGGTGGGCATGGCAGGAAAGGATCCTGCAAAATCCCTATTCCCTCCTCACTCCTGGGGGAAGGATATTGCAAAATCTCCATTCCTACCCCACTCTGGGGCCAGCCAGAGGTGATATTTGCCGGTTCTGCAAACTACTCAAAATTTCCGCTACCGGTTCTCCAGAACCTGTCATAATCTACTCAATTTCACCCCTGGCTTAATTAGTCTAAGTGCTATTGCTATTGCTATTCATGTGGCTTTATTTGGCAAATTTATGGACATGTCTTGAATTGCCTTCTTTTAGGTTTGACTGCCCTGTCAAGTCTAAAGGTAAAGGTTCCCCTTGCACATATGTGCTAGTCATTCCCAACTCTAGGGGGCTGTGCTCATCTCCGTTTCAAAGCCAGCGCTGTCTGAAGATGTCTCCGTGATCATGTGGCCAGCATGACTAAACGCCAAAGGCACACGGAACGCTGTTACCTTCCCACCAAAGATGGTTCCTATTTTTCTACTTGCATTTTTTACATGCTTTCGAACTGTTAGGTTGGCAGAAGCTAGGACAAGTAACGGGAGCTCACTCCATTACGCGGCACTAGGCATTCGAACTGCTGAACTGCCAACCTTTCGATCGACAAGCTCAGTGTCTTAGCCACTGAGCCACCACATCCCTCCTGTCTAGTCTACAGTCCTGGAATTAAGCATTAATCCAGACCCTGCTTAACCTCTGAGATCAGGCAAAGTTGACTAGTAATGAAGGTAATAAAGAAAGGAGATTTTTTTAAAATTAAGTCATGTTTTACTTATTTTCAGGACTTTAATTCAAGGAGATAAGAAGGCTGGATTTTCAGTTTTTTGGGCAGATGAAGGTTTGGACACAGGACCAATTCTTCTGCAGAGGGAATGCGATGTTGGCCCAAATGAAACTGTTGATGACTTGTATAATCGGTTTCTTTTCCCAGAGGGAATCAAAGCTATGGTGAGACATCTTGACTGATCATAAATAGCTAAAAGGTTTCACTGTACTGAGCTGTGGAGAAAAGCAGACCAGGAAGAGAGTGCATATTTAAACAATCTCTCTGCTGTGTGAAGAGGGCAAAAAAGACACACACAAAAAGGATAAGGTGCTAATTGATTATGAACATATGACTGAGAGAGAGATAATACAAAGGTTGTAAATGCAGCCATTGGTTGCAAAATGAGTTTTTCATCTCTGTCATAACTGCGAATAGTCATAGTAATGTCAAGTAATTATGAAACTTGTGCTTTAGCACATCTGGAAGGCATTTAGTTGGGGAAGATTGCAGCAGAGGCCACAGCTCTGGATCTATAACTGAAGGGATTATTTAATCCTATAAAATATATTGAAGGCTAAACTGACAACTGAATATGGGATTTCTTAGGACTCATTTATAGAAATATGGGAGTTAATCTAGGAGTACCATTCTACCAGTGGTGAAATCCAAATTTTTTTACTACCGGTTCTGTGGCATGGCTTGGTGGGCATGGCAGGGGAAGGATACTGCAAAATCACCATTCCTATCCCACTCCGAGGCCAGCCTGAGGTGGTATTTGCCGGTTCTCCGAACTACTCAAAATTTCCGCTACCGGTTCTCCAGAACCTGTCAGAACCTGCTGGATTTCACCCCTGCACTCTACCCTGTTCTTATGACATTGGAGCCTGTCAGCAGCTGTTCTACACCTAAGCCAATTAATAGGAAAAACAAAGTCTTTTTGGAAAAGCACCTTTGGGACAACCATGACCTGGATGACTGAGAATCTCCACAGACATTTAGATAAATGAGCATCTGTGTGGCATATGAAAAGAGCAAAGGGTCTTTGGCAAGGACTGGAATGTGAATAAAGTATCTCTCCCTTTCCAGCAACTTCATGTGTGGGGAGCTATGTTGGGAGCTAGACTGTCTAAGGCAAGGAATGTTAAATATGTCAATAAATAACTACCACTAACACCGTATATAAGAAGTGCAAAGCAACGTTTCCAATAAGCTGCGGCAGGAGAAAGCATAGCTGATTTTAAACTTGGAGGATGTAAGAATTCTGTTAGGGGTAATTGACTGCTTATAGAGATTTCTTTCTTAATATAGAACAAAGATTTTTTGTTAACTGTACCATAATACAGGTAGTCCTTGACTTACAACCTCAATTGAGCCCAAAATTTCTGTTGCTAAATGAGACATTTGTTAAATGGGTTTTGCTCCATTTTACGACCTTTTTTTGCCACAGTTGTTAAGTGAATCACTGCAATTGTTGAATTAGTAACATGTTTGTTAAGCGAATCCAGCTTCCCCACTGACTTTGTTTGTCAGAAGGCCACAAAAATATGATCTCATGACCCCTGGGATGCTGCAACCGTCATAAGTATGAATCAGTTGTCAAGCATCTGAATTTTGATCATATGACCATGGGGATGCTGCAACAGTTGTAAATGTGAAGAACGGTCGTTAAGTCACTTTTTTCAATGACGTAACTTTGAATGGTCACTAAATGAACTGTTGTAAATTGAGGACTATCTGTAGTGAAGCTGCAGTCAGGATTAAGTCAGTTAAGGAGAGGGAGCCTGACAGTGCTTGTGGTTGAATATGCAGCCTCTATGGCCAGCCATATACTAGTGTTGTGTATTTCCAAAACTTCTACAGGATTCAAGACAGTGGTGAAATTCAATTTTTGTTAGTACCGGTTGTGTGGGCGTGGCTTGGTTGACATGGTGTGGCTTGGCGGGCATGGCTTGGGCATGGCAGGGGAAGGATACTGCAAAATCTCCATTCCCACCCCACTCCAGGGGAAGGATACTGCAAAATCCCCATTCCCTCCCCACTCCTGGGGGAAGGATATTGCAAAATCTCCATTCCTACCCTACTTTGGGGCCAGACAGAGATAGTATTTGCCAGTTCTCTGAACTACTCAAAATTTCCGCTACCGTTTCTCCAGAACCTGCTGGATGTCACCCCTGATTAAGAGCTCATCTAATATCAGCACTGCTTCTGACTACCGGTACTTTTACCGGTACCAGTAAAAAAATGTTTGCTTTCCTAGATCAATCAAAGCTGCTTTTTTGTTGTTGGTGTTTAGATAGAAGCTGTGCAGCTAATTGCTGATGGCCAAGCTCCTCGAATACCTCAGCCTGAAGAAGGTGCTACCTATGAAGGCATCCAGAAGAAAGAAAATGCCAAGGTACATTGAGCAATAGAACATTGTTCTTTAAAAGCCAGGCATCTCGTGAAGAAGGAATGGGCTACAACACAACAAATGGGCTGGTTTAATGATTTGCACTAAAGTTTTCTTTACTGAACAAGCCATGATTGACAGAATATGCTCATCTGCAATGTCTGGTTTTGTACAGCATTCCAAGCCCCCAAACAAATCACATGTTGGCTTACTGGGATCTGGGTTATTTTTCTTCCAACAGACTAACATGGCCATTCGTTAAGTCTAAAGCAATGTTTCTCAACCTTACCAATCTCAAGAAGTGTGGACTTCAAATCCTAGAATCACCCAATCAATAAGAGTAGTGTTTGTCAACCTTGGCAACATGAATATGTGTGGACTTCAAGTCCTCAAAATTCTCAAATCCATACAAACAAGAGTTTTCATTTTTTTTAAAAAATCCATCTATTTGCATTAAGGTGAAATACCAATTTGTCCATGATTTCTCTACTGGTTTTTAATAGTAATTATTTATTAGGCAGAGAAAATGTTTTTGTTTTTTCATTCATGGTTTTGAGTGAATTCCAAGAAAATGACTATTTCAGCTTCAACCACAACAATACACGAGCAAATGATAGATACAAACTCAAGGTAAACCGTTCTAAACTCGATTGCAGAAAATATGACTTCAGTAACAGTGGTCAATGCCTGGAATGCACTACCTGACTCTGTGGTTACTTCTCCAAACCCCCAAAACTTTAACCTTAAACTGTCTACTGCTGACCTCACCCCATTCCTAAGAGGTCTGTAAGGGGCGTGCATAAGTGCACCAGCGTGCCTACTGTCCCTGTCCTAATATTCCTTTTTACTTACTCTTTTCATGTATTCAAATTATGTTTATACTTTTACCTGTTATCTTATATATGCTTGACAAAATAAACTTATCACTTATGAAATAGTGCTTTAATGTATTATTAGAAGCGTAGTGACCTGCTTGGCATTTCCAATGTAGGATCAATTTCTATAAAATAGCGTATTTTTCCTATAACAAGAATGAGCCCCACAACCAATATAGAAATTCATTTAAACATTCTCCATATGAATATTTAAAATGTAATTTTTAAAAGTGCATATCAGTAATAGTATAAACATTATGGCACATTTACTTTAAGTGATCACATTTTAATAAAGGAACTACGAATTTACATCCTTCCTGAATCAATTTATTTATCATTCATTGCCATCCAATTTTCTGTGCGTTATTAAAATTGAAATTCTGTGTTTGTTTCTGCCTGCAGTTTTTTGTCATATATATTTTGGGTGCACATTGTATGGAATTTTCTTTAATGATGCTGTACGAAACCTTACACATTATAAGCTTTTGTGGATAATTGTTCCAAATGTAAATGGTTCATAAGAAGTCTTATTTATTAAATTTATATCCCGCCCTTCTCCCCGAAGGACTCAGGGTGGTGAACAGCTGAGAATTAAAATAACATGCAATATAAACGTTAAAATAATTAAAAATAAATTAAATTAAACGGCCGCCCAATTTAAAACCCCTAGCAATACAATTAAAAAACCCCTAAAACCTATTCAGGCCAGTCTTGAGCAAAGAAATACAGACTCTTGTGGGGGTAATGTACTATTGTTGTCCATGGTGTAAAAATTAAATTGACAAAAGTTTAGAATTTCAGACTAATATAAATTGTGGTTGGCCTTAGCTATGGTTGTTGAAATCAACTAACTTTAAACCATGGTTTGAAAGGAAATTGTTATAAACAAATTATAAGATGCATTGATACCTAATATAATGTTTGAATTACCGTAATACTTTATTGTAATGGTAATAACATATTAAATTCATATGCTGCCCAACTCCCAGTGATAAACCAGGATTTGTCTCTCAGGCAAGCATAGAAATGATCTTTGGGAGGGGGAGGGAAGGGGCCAGGAGGTTGTTCTATCTTGTTGTGGTTGTATTCTGAAAGCCACTTATATATAAATAGGAAGAGATCAATTTTGCCTCTTGGTTTCCTAGATTTCTTGGGATCAACCAGCTTTATCTTTGCATAACTGGATCAGAGGACATGATAAAGTACCTGGAGCCTGGGCAGAAATCAATGGCCAGGTAAAACATTACAAATTATAAAGTTACTTTATCTACCTTGCTGTTAATGTAAAGGTCATGGGTCCTTTATGCATATTAAATAATGATCAGAAATCCATTGTCTTGCTACCATTATTATTATTGTTATTGTTTGTTAGATGCATGCTGCATTTATTCCTTCAGGAGCAACAGCCCTTTTGTGATTGATTTAATGAAAGAGAGTGACAAGGTCATCTTCCTGATGATGGGCTTCTGATCGGATTTCATTGCACAAACTCGAAAAGAAATTGCTAGAAAACGTGGAATAATTTGATAATATAAAAAGATAAATTTTGGTGGTAAAATATGCTGATGACCAAAAAAAGTCAGTAGCGTGCCTTTTCTCTGGAATCAAACTTTCTTCTATAGGACTTTCATTTAAGATAAATTGTAATTGGTTTTTTTAATGTGAACCTTCAGTTTAAAGTAGTCTTTCCGGTCCAATTGAAAGGAAAGAACAAATATGTTACTTCTATCGAATTCTTTCACTTGCACAAAGCTACTCATTGCTCCTACTCTTTGCGAAACCAAACATAATAAAGATTATCTTCGTTATAGATGGTTACTTTCTATGGCTCATCCATTCTTGATGGCTTAACACCTTCAGGTGAAGAACTGGAAATACACGGTGCTACAAAACCTGGTCTGGTAACTGACAAAGGTCTGGTTCTGTTTGGCAATGATGGAAAGACGGTAAGCTTTTAAAGATAACAGTGCTATTCAACTGAAATTAAAGACCCCAATTAACTAACGCTATAAAGATTTTCATATAGAATGTTTCTTTACACATTTTGTATGAGCCTCTTGGATAGGACCAAAGCCAGGACTAAATTCATGATAAGAAATTATGCTGAAGGTATTAAAATGAGTTAGTAGCCCCCCCATTTTCCCCACTCTGCTGACTGCCTTTTCTATGTTATTTATTCTGCAGCTGCTAGTAAAGAATCTTCAGTTCGAAGATGGAAAAATGATCCCAGCATCTAAATACTTTTCCACCGATGAGGTAGCTGCAATAGAATTTACTGAAGAAGAGAAAAAGATGGCAGAAGATATCAAGGTAAAGATTTGGAGGGAGAAAAATACAAGAAAGTGAAACCTAGTTTAAAACTGATTTATTTTAATTTATTTTAAGCCTGTATATTATATATCTTATATAAGATATATATATATATATATATATATAATATAATATATATTTATATAAGATATATATATATATATATAATATAATATATATTTATATAAGATATATATATATATATATAAATATATATATATATATATATATATATATATATATATATATATATATATATATATATATATATATATTTGGTCTTTTAATGACCCTGTAATCCCTTGCATTGGGGGGGTGGGTCAGGGCAACTGAATGGAGCTGAGTGTTTACTGGCCGGATGCTCTTCCTCTTGCCAATGGAGAGTTCGCAGCATATATTTACTCATTATACCCAGAGAGAGAAATATCTGCCACTACGTAGGATCAAACTCACAGCCTTCTGATTGTGAGGCGAGAACTCCACCTCTAGGTCACTGCACCACTCTTAAGAATCACTGGCTGCTGCACATTAAAATATGTTCCAATTTTAGTGTTATACATTACTGTTGTGAGCCACCTAGAGTTGCAATTTAAGACAAAAGCCATAGAAATATTTTAAATAAATAAATAAATAAATAAATAAATAAATAAATAAATAAATAAATAAATAAATAAATAAATAAATGCATTTATTTTATTCATTTATTAAATTTTTATGCCACCCAACTCCCATATACGGTAACTGAGTGGTATACAAGTTGTAAGATCTGACAGGATTGGCATGCTTTGTGTCCCCTCAGTTAAATATTATTATCTTAGAATCAGGAAGGATGCCTTCTCTGTGTTCACACCTGCCTTCAGAACTGCCTCCCCTTGTGGTCTGTGTGGTGACAATTCTGCTGTCCTTCAAAAGAGTCATGAAACCAGAACTGTTTCCACAGGCATTGGTCTGGGGCTATGTGTGAACATTCCTCTGATAGGACTGACCTTTATTGTGTCAAATTATTTATATTCGTATAATTGTGTAATATAAATATTATACATAATATTATTTATTAAGCTACCCAGAGTCATATTGCAGGGGATATGGATGGCATAAAAGATTAATAAAATAAAAATAAATATTGTTTACTTTGAATTATTGTGAATAGTATAGATTTGTATGCAAATTGGGAACCATACAAATTGGATTATAATTACAAGAAAGTAAATATTTTAAAATACAATGAACCATAGAGCTAGTTAGGCACATACTTTAAGGAAATGAAGGTAACATCATAGAACAACTTGATTAATAACTAATGATTTTCCTCCTGAGAGGAACTTTCTTAGGATAATATATTCTCTAAGGTTTTTAATCTTTGTACAATACCTGGAAAAAAACTTTGCTTTCCAAATAAATCAATTTGTTAGGAATTTGCAGCATCTCAGATTTTATCCTCCCAAAATGCTTTGAAGTTTGCAGGAGCACAGATTTAGTACATTTTTTCAAACACTTTAAGGCAGTGTGTGTTTTTCCCTGGGATTGTGTCGCAGGAAAAGATGAAGCTGTCTTAAAATGCAGTTGGAGACAGGTATTATTACATCATGTCTTCTTCTTCTTGTGCCATATCGGTCAGTGGATATTGGCAATCATGTTGGTGATCCTATTTTTATCAACAGCCGCACAAAAAAATGCTGTTGAGTTTTGTCCAAACCAGTCCCTTAAATTTTGAAGCCATGATGTTCTTCTTCTTCCTGGGCCTCATTTGCCTTCAATCTTTCTTTAAAGGATTAAGTGAAGTATGCCGTATTTTTCTGGGTGTTGTATCACGTGTCCAAAATATTCTAACTTTCGTTTTTTTATGGTTTTGATGATTTTCTTTGGCTTTCCCAGACAGCTTATCACTTCCTCATTTCTGATTTTTGTCAACCCCACTTATACGTAACAGCCGCCTGTAAATCCACATTTCAAATGCTCCTAGTCTTTTCAAATGGCTTTCTTTCAGAGACCAACTCCCCACTCCATAGAGCAGGATAGAAAAGATGTAGCATCTGACAAGCCTGATTTTCAATTTTAGGCTTATGTCATGACTGCATCATGTCTGAGAGATCAAATCTATACCCTAGTATAGATAGATACTAGTTCAACCCTAGTATATATAATAATATATCCTAGTTAGATTAAAAAAAATAATTGGGAATAATTGCAAGCACCATATCTTTTGATATTGTATTTCACAGTTACTTGTGCTGTCTGAAGAAAAATGTTATTTTCTCCATACAAAATAAGTTCCGGACTACTTTTCAAAGTTTTTTTCTAAATTTGTTCAGACATCACATCCTCGGCCCGGCATATAGTTATGAATCATTGTTCCAAAGCCTTCCTGTTTTTCATCTTCCTGCTCCTCCAGCTTCATGGTGAGGAGTATAGGTACCATAATAGGGCGATTAAGATTTTTTGATGCTCATTTTAAGGCTGTGTACCTTATTAGTAGCTTGGGTTATTTGTGTCATTGTCTCAGGATATTTCCATCTTTTGCAGTCCATTTGGAAGGGAATTTTGAGCAACGTGGCTGAAATTGAAGACACCACTGATTTCTTTAAAGCTGGAGCAACATCGATGGATGTGGTTAGGTAATTCACTGTTCTCTAAGATATTGAAGAGCATTATGGGCATCTCATAAAACAAAATTGAATTTTCGTATTACAGATAGTCCACATTTAGTGTCCGTTCAAAGTTACAACAGCAATGAAAAAAGTGATTTATAACCATTTTTTACACTCATGTCTGTGGCAGTATCTCCGTGGTCACGAATTAAAAATTTGGATGCTTGGCAACTGACTCATATTTATGACAGTTGCAGTGTCCTGGGGTCATCCTGGGGACTGCTTTTCACAGTTACAACCTTTGCAGCATCCCCATGATCATGCGATCAAAATTCAGATGCTTGGCAACTGGTTCATACTTATGACCGTTGCAGCATCCTGAGATCATGTGATCACTTTTTGCAACCTTTTGATGAGCAAAGTCAATGGGGAAGCCAAATTCACTTAACCACTGCAATGATTTACTTAACAACTGTGGCAAGAAATGTCGTAAAATGGGGCAAAACACATTTAATAAATTCTTACAACAACATCAATGTTGGGCTCAATTGTGGTCCTACATGAGGACTACCTGTCTTGCCTGTTAGCCCAGCCTGTGGTAGTCCCAGTAAGCAATTTTATCACTCAGAACAAACAGAATTATTTGTTAATTCTGATTAATCTGTTAATGTTTTTATTTAAAACAGACATGTTCCAAAGTGCCAATTCAAAGACAAAGGTTGTGGAAAAAAAGGGGAAGGGGTGGGAAAACTTTGGTATATATTATTATCCCATTAAGTTTTCTACCAGGCGGGGATAGAAGAACAATAAATTCCAAAGCGCAATTTTAAAAAAAAGTTTTCTACCAGATCAGTGTTAGACAATCATCTGTTAAAGATTCTTTAATATGGATGGTTGCATGAAGCAGATGTCAACTTGCAAAGCTTTCAAGTTGCCATGAACAGGAGGGAGGGAGAACTGATAGAGCTGATTGATTTCCCTAACTGAAGCTTCATTCCATACATGCTTTCTTACCGCAATCAGTAGGAGGGTGTTGGATTTCACAGCCAGCCAAAGTAGTTAATTGGAGAATGTGATTTATGACATGGCCAGGCAGGAGGGGAGAGACAGGATCATAGAAGAACGTAAATCTACATGGGATTAGTTCTAACTGCATCCGAATATTGCCGAAATGGTGCTTCTAATAAATGACTGTATTTCTTTTGAAGTTTGGCTCATGGCTCATGAATTAATTAGGGCATCTTTCGGAAACTTCACAGCAGAATTAGTCCCTTCCAGTGGTGGGTTGCCCCTGGTTTACACCGGTTCTATAGAACCAGTAGTAAAATTGGCGGGAGGCTCCGCCCACAAACCCCAACATCATCAAAATACTTCTGCACATGCGCAGAAGCTTCTGTGCATGCGCAGAAGAGCACGTGCACAAGCGAACCGAGCACACACACACACGGCCCTGCTGCGAACCGGTAGTAAAGGTTAGTAGAACCCACCCTTGGTCCCTTCTAGCTTTATGATTCTTTATCCATTTCTGGACTTGACCAGTTGTTTCTTTTTCAATGTTTCTATATCTTAAGGGTGATTGAAGAAATCAAGCAAAAATGTGCTGGACTTGAACTTCAGAATGAAGATATCTACATGGCCCCCAAATTTGGTGATTTTGTTCAAATGGTCATCAGAAAGCACAGAGGAGAAGACAAGGAAGAATTAGAGATAGATTATGTGAGCTGGTTTCTAAAATGTTATTGTTATGTACATTTGGGTATACTCTAGGCAGCAGATCGGTAATAAATACTGAACAATCTAAATAATTCCATCATAAGCAAAATCATAGTACTTTCCAGTTACGTACTGTATATATTTGTTCAGTGGTTGAAATGTGTTAAGCCAGCAAATATTTGTCCGTGAGTGTGTGCATATGTGCATACGTGTAACTTTGAGTCAGTTTGACCCTTGGTGACTCCCTGGTGAAGGCCCTGTAGCTTTCTTAGTAAAATTTCAGAAATGATTTGCCATTGTCTGCTTCCTAGGGCTGAGAGAGAGTAGCTGGCCCAAGGTCACCCAACTGGCTTTACGCCTAAGGCAGGACTAGAATTTGTGGCCTCCTGGTACATAGCTTGATGCTTTTAACCATTACAAATTGGCTCTTTGATATTTTTGTGCAGTTGTGGAAAATTAGTATTTACTATTTGCCTTGTGATGGAATCTGAAGACTGCATTCAATGCAACTACCGTACTTGGGCTATAATCAGTTGGAGAACATATGCTTGTTACACATCATGTTTTCTGTAGGAAAGCATTGTTTCTACGATACTTTGCTAAACCAAATTGTTTGTTTGGGTCCTAGGTTTCAAAATATATTAACCATATGACTATAAAGATGCCGTATCAATGTTTCATCAATGGGAGATTTGTAAATGCTGAAGGTGGAAACACATATGACTCTATAAATCCAACAGATGGATCAGTGAGTAAACCTTGATACAGTAATGTTTCCCCCCACCACCCGAACTATTCATATTTCAAGCAATCATAACATGCTATTGGTGGCTATACCAATGTGTTCATAGCTTCTTTATTATTATTTTTTCAAAAGCAGAATATAAGCAGCAAATGTTGCTTAAAAATAGCTGCATTTTGGTGAATTGCATTGCATTGGGCATTTCTTGTGGCTTTTAGAGGGTATGCCAAAACAAAAGATCCAAAATGTAATAATTTGTAAATTAGGCATCTTTTCCTTATGAAGAGGATGCCAAAATTTATATTGCAATGTTGCCTGCAAGTATCTAAGAGACATTTCTGCCTAGTGATTCTGTAGTGACATTTCATCTCCCTCCTATGGATAATCAGATTGCATGCATAATCAGATTGACAACCTGTCACCATCAGGGAAATAAGAAATATCTGGTAGAAAGGGTTTTTTTTTCCATTATAAAACTGGGGAGGGGAGGGAAGTAGCTCAAGGCTCAACTGTTTGCTGACAACAAGTGAGTATCTCTCAACTGAGAATTTCTGTACCTATCAATCAGTTATGAAGGACAAGCTGATTGATTACTGATTGCCAGGATTGCAAGCTGACAACCAAGTAAATGTACTTTTCCCATAGATTCTTGTAATCTTGAAACAGAAAAGAGTCTTGGGCTATGATCAAGATTTAGGCAACAAAGGTAAAAATGATCATCTGGAAGTGGCTCTAGTATCTTCCAGTTCTTGATATTACACTGCCAGAATTTCAAAATACATGTGTTGATATTTGGTGTCCCAGCACATCAGAAAAGTATCTATCTGGAAAAAGTTGATATGTATTGAAATTAATAATAGTTAATATCCCAAAAATTGTCTGCTATTTTACCAACTCTGTTTGTTGGAGATATTAATTGAAGACCTAATAATAACATAGGAAGGAGTAACAAATATTCAACACCCCTTTAGTTTACTTGTTTGTATTTTAAAGATTAAGGTTAATTAATTCGAGTCATTCTAATACTGGGCAGTCGAGGAAATTGTAGCCTGTGTTGAAAGTATAAAGCAGATTTTTGCATAATTTTTGTAAAAAAAAAACAAAACAAAACTAAGTGATTTGTTGTAGAATCAGAGAACTCTGGCAGTATGAACTGAACAAAACATGTCATTAAAGCCAGCAGCTCTGTTCAGATGTCGAATTTAATTACATTTCTTTGAAATTTTGGCTTAATCATAGAACTCAACATGCTTTGACTTAGGTTCCCTTGAAGTTGAGCAATTAAACAAGCCTGACCTGTATTTTCCTTGGTTTATTTAGTTCTATCTGCAGACTCAGAATTTTGCTTCCTCTGAGAAAAATAGGCAGATTTCCTAGTTCACACAAACACACTGCTAAGCATATAAATGCTCCTACAAGATAGAGAAGCCAAGAATGAATAATCCAACAGCATAGTTTCACATTTCTTACATTTAGGATTAAGCCAGGTAATAAAGCTGTTGGTTTTTGGTTTTTTAAGTTAGCAACTTCTTATCTTTATGTAAGGTGATTGCTAAAGTGTCACTGGCTACGGTGAGTGATGTTGACAGAGCTGTGGCAGCAGCAAAAGATGCCTTTGAATACGGTGAATGGGGAAAGATGAATGCAAGAGAAAGAGGACAATTAATGTACAGGTATGGCATGCAGAACACCTTATATTGTTACTTTTATTTCTGTTCTGTTTACTCTGTTATCGTAATATCTCCAGTTGGATAGTGTAGACCCATGATGGCGAACCTATGGCCCGCATGCCAGAGGTGGCACACAGCACCGTCTCTGATGGCACATGAGCTGTCACCCCAGTTCAGCTCTGCTGTGCATGCGCGCAGACCTCCCACCGGCCAGCTGGTGTTCGGGTCTCTGCCACGCATGTGTGAGGGGCTGGACGTGTGCAGGGGGGGCCGCACACACATGCACAGGGGGAAACGTGCAGGGAGTGTGCATGCGCGGGGGGGCAGGGTGCATGCAGGGGGCTGCGTGTGCATTGCATTTTGGGGGTTTGGGCGCACATACACATATTTGCACACGCACACGCGCTTTGGGCATTCGGTTCGGAAAAGGTTAGCCATCACTGGTGTAGATTTATTGAAGGAAACAGACAATATAAATATGAATTTTTAGTTTTCTCCTTTCAAGTTAGTTTTTGACTTCTGATGACTGTCTGGTCTACTCCCTGCAGTGTTTGGGAAGTGGTTTGCTCTTGCTTCCTTCTTAGGGATGGAGAGAGTGATTAGCCCAAGGTTTTGTGTTTAAGATGGGATTAGTATTTGTGGTCTCCAATTTTCTAGCCTAGTGCCTTGACCACTACACCAAACTGGCTCTAAATTTGAATGTCATGTAACCCCAAATCCTGTATCCATAGTATGATTTATTTTAAAGGATACACAGCAGTTTTCAAACTAAGGGCCGCATTTGGCTTCTGAGCAGCTCCTAGATAGAAGGGCATAAAGTAAAAACATCTAGGCCAGGAGAAAACTAAATTTAATTTGTATTTTACTTTAATTAAAATTTAATTAAATACAATGTCCATTTAAACATTCCCTACATCTCTGACATTAAAATGTGCAAATATCTTTGGAAATATTCTTGCAACCAGTGTTCTGAGACAGTTTTCACGTTGTAAGTCACTGGCTAAAATGTGATACTTATTGATGTACTAATTACTTAAATGATTGGAATCCTAACTAAGGAGGTCAAGATGATATACTGTATGTGAATTCTACTCCTTCAATACATTATTTTTACAGCAACCTTGTAAGCTTCAGGTTGCCCAGGTTTAAATAGGTTTAATTCTAATGTCCCTAGATTTTCCCTGATAATTT
Source organism: Pantherophis guttatus (assembly GCF_059756535.1). Taxonomy (NCBI): domain Eukaryota; kingdom Metazoa; phylum Chordata; class Lepidosauria; order Squamata; family Colubridae; genus Pantherophis; species Pantherophis guttatus. Next base: position 24,950,494 of record NC_142069.1, on the reverse strand, counting down.
AATATCATATAGCACTGTCTGTTTGTTCTTTTCCTGTTTCTTAGAAGCTACATTCACATCAAACTGATTTTCAATCATGGTTTATTAAAAGACATAAAAATGAGATTACAAATAACACTATATTGAAAATCAGTCAGCCTCATCATGACTTAATGTAATGTACAAAGCAGGCTTATCAAAATATGAAAGATTTTTCCACCCCTGGTTTCCAAATTATTGCTGAAAAAAATGCCCTGATCTTCAAATCCTGCACAATTTTCATGTGATTTAAATTTGGTGAGCTTACTTTCCAGAGTAGCAAGTTTCAGCACGAATTCCAACCGTGCCGTTTACAAACATGTCATGTTGTGTTTTTGTTCTCCTGTCTGTGATTCTATTGAAAGACTTGCAGATCTGATGGAAGAACATCAAGAAGAGCTGGCAACCATAGAGGCTATTGACTCAGGAGCTGTGTACACATTAGCTTTGAAGACCCACGTAGGAATGTCAGTGCAAACATTCCGATATTTTGCTGGATGGTGTGACAAAATACAGGCAAGCTAATATTTGAGTTGATGTCAAGTCTTCAGTATTATATGTGACATTATTTAGACAATTCAATGGTTTCAAAGAATTAGTGCAGAGAAAAGTAAAAATGCACTACTTAAGGTTTGCCTTCCTCAAAGACTAATTCTCTTCCAGAATTATTATATGGGTCAGACCTAAATTCTTGCTAAAGATAAAGGCAGCCCAACCCAGAACAATAGCAGAGTTTCTAAGCAACTCAGACGAGGATTGAATGGGGTGGCCAGCAGCTGAAGTCCACTTTTTTGAATTAGGCAGTCAAAAACAATGCTAATCTCTCAGAAATAGGAATTCATTTCTGAGAAACCAGGCCCTATCCTTATGTTAAGATTGAACAACTTTATGATAGCAAGCATTTCACTTAATGGGGCCATGGGTAATTATCCAAAATGGCATATCACACTACTGGGCAGAAATCTCGAATGCTTTTTGCTTGTGGGCTAATTTCTGCAATCCAGGGAGACATTTATGAAGTGCCAATTTTTAAAAACTGCTTAAAGGTGGAAAACTACAGTATATCCTCAGTTTTCAGTAGTGATGGTTGGAGTGGATTTTGGGGAACTTTCATGAAAGGCCAAATGCAAGCCTGATTTATAGTTTACCAACTCCTGTCTTATGTAAGCAGTTGTGTGTGAAATGCTTACAGGTAATCCTCCACTTACAACCATTCATTTAGTGAACATCCGAAGTTACAACGGCACTGAAAAAAGTGACTTATGGCTGTTTTTCACACTTAAGACCTTTGCAGCACCCCCTTGGTCACATGATCAAAATTCAGATGTTTGGCTCATATTTATGACGGCTGCAGTGTCCCGGGGTGATGTGATCCCCTATTATGACTTTCTGGCAAGCAGAATCAATGGGGAGGCCAGATTCACTTAACAGCTGGGTTACTAATTTAACAACTGCAGTAATTTACTTAACAACTGTGGCAAGTAAGATGGTAAAATGGGGCAAAACCCACTTAACAGCCATCTTGCCTAGCAACAGAAATTTTGGGCTTAATTGTGGTCGTAAGTCGAAGACTACCTGTATTACTTTTTAAAATAAAAATATCAGTTCTGGTTCTGGTTTTATTCAATGAAAAGAACACTGCTTTTAAACTGATTCATATACAGGGTTATCGGGGGGGGGGGGGAATCCTACACTGAACAGACACAGATAATAGTAGAAAATGTCCATGTAGCTTCCTCACTACCAGTATTTTTATCATGTATATTTATCAGCATTTGGGATGTTTTAGGAGACATTCTGTAACTGCCAACAGGTTATTCAGACACATGTGATGATACAATTGATGCCGCTTTCGTCATGACTGTCATTTAAAAAAAAAGGATAAGTGTTTTTTCATTTAGGGTTCTACCATTCCAATAAACCAAGCACGACCAAACCACAATTTAACGTTCACCAGAAAAGAACCCTTAGGGTAAGATCCGTTGTGTTTGTTAATGAAACCAGACTCCGATTAATTTTACTCATAAAATGCTTCTCTTGTGTTTTGAAATTCAAATTTGCTTTTGTGTTTTATTTTCTCCCTGCAATCTGAAGAGTCTGTGCTATTGTTATTCCATGGAATTATCCACTGATGATGCTGGCATGGAAGAGTGCGGCGTGTTTGGCTGCTGGCAATACTTTAGTTCTGAAACCAGCACAGGTAACATCAATGGCCGTAGATGCCTTGGAATACAGCATTCCTTGAGGCTGGCAGTTCTAGCCTGTCAGAGATACAGATGTAGAATGTCTTTTAACCAGATGGTTAATCCATTATGGGCCTTAATGGAAAAGCACAGATAGCAATAGCACTTAGATTTATATAGCGCTTCATAGTGCTTTACAGTTCTCTCTAAGTAGTTTACAGAGTCAGCATATTGCCCCCAACAATCTGGGTCCTCATTTTACCCACCTTGGAAGGATGGAAGGCTGAGTCAACGTTGAACCAATTAGGATCAAAGTGAATTAGCCTAAAATACTGCATTCTACTGTGCTACCATGGCTCAATTAAAAATAGAATGTTTGTGAACAGCATTAAAGTACAACATTTCCAACCTGGTGCCCAGAGGCACCTTGCTATCAACAGTAATGGGAATTTAGTTATATATTTAAAATATTTATAGCCTGGCTACCCTCCAGAAGATCTTTCTCTGAGTTACATTCATACAAGCAAACCTAGGTAATAAAACCCAAAAAGATAAGTGAATGGACATAGTAACATCTGGACATACTTATTGCAGGGGATACTATAATGAAATTAAAATGTATTCTATGAAAACCTGTCTATGGTGTATCTCTACAATCTAAATTAAATTGTTTTTATTTAGGTAACTCCGCTGACTGCCTTGAAATTTGGAGAGCTCTCTGTGAAAGCTGGATTTCCTAAAGGCGTTATCAATATTTTACCTGGTTCAGGTACAGTGGGAGTATAAATATTTATAGCCTTTCCTAACCTGTTGCCCTTCAGATGTATTGTGAGTATGAGACCCAGAATTGTTAGTCTACATGGCCAACAGTTGGGAATTATGGAATATGTAATTATCACATGTCTAGAGGGCCTCAGCTTGGGTTCAAAGAGTAGTTCAGGTGGAAAGAGGTACAGGAGCATTAAACAACATTCTGATTCAAAATCTCCAGCTCACAGTTTCAGTAAAAGTCATGGTTTTGTATCTCTCGCGTCATGTAGGTGGTTTAGTAGGACAACGCTTATCAGAACATCCAGACATCCGTAAACTTGGGTTCACTGGCTCAACACCAATTGGGAAACATATCATGAAAAGGTAATCCTTTCCTTTCGTAATATTTCTCCGTGCAGGATCTTAACTTTTGCTCAGTGGGAAGTTGTATGAATGCTGCTTTACCTGAGAATCTCTGTGTCATTTACCAGCTAGAATCACAGGTGTCAAACTCGCCATGTCACATTGCCGTCGTGACATTTTTCCCATTCTTGTAGCTGGGGTGGGAGTGGCCTGTGCGTGACGCATCTGGCCCAAAGGCTGCCAGTTTGACACCCCTGATCTAGATAATCAACATTGCCAGAATAATACTGAGTTAAACACTGATATTGATTTGGATCCACCAAACTTGCTCATGTGAGTATTTTCCCTGTTTTTGTATACTCCTTCCCACTTCCAAAATTTGCTACTACAAGTTGAATGACCTTGGCAAATTTAGCTAGGATCTAGTCAAAGTAAGAGAAAAATGTCAAGATACCAACACAATAGTTTAAGTATGATTACTATTTAACTTATTTTGGGGAAATAACCAAAATAAGTATATAATAAAATTTTTATACCAGAATATGTCTTAATATCACTAAGAAATGAGGAAAATGGTATTTGATTTTCAGACTTCTGTCATTTATCGTTTTTATTCATTATAGCTGTGCTGTCAGTAACCTGAAGAAGGTTTCTTTGGAACTGGGTGGAAAATCCCCACTGATCATATTCAGTGACTGTGAACTTGACAAAGCTGTGAGAATGGTAAATAAGCTTTTAAGCTCCATATAAGATTTTCTTCAGAAAGAGTATCGTTAAAATGTCCCTTACTACACTGTGCCTTTTTTACTAGTGTTCTGGAAAAGAGTGTGCAACCTCCAGCTCTTACCACACTACATGAGTCTTTTACATTTTAAAATCCTTCTCAAGCAATTGATGCACATAGGAATACCTACCATTTGGGCTGGAGAGAAGATTAGAAGAGAATTAGGTAGAGGATTGCAGAAAGAGAAAGATGGAGAGAGAAAGACATCTAAGAAATGAAAATTGGTGGTTTCTTCCTTTTTGGTTCTTGACGTACCCACTGTTTGCTTAAGCCCACATATTATTTGCAGGTCCACAAATTAGTCCCAGAGGAAAGAAGTTCTCAATATTAAATATTCAGTATTCATATTTCAATATTCTTAAAAGACAGTGTGTTTTAACGATAAGCAGCACAGTAACTACAGACCCCTCTTTGATGATCCTTAGGTTCCCTGTACTATTTGACATTTTCTAAATGTAGTTTAAAAAATTTAAAAGGATGCCTCAAGAATCAGATTTATTTGTAGCGATGCCTTCTGGCTATGCAAAACTGGGATGGTAAAGAACATCTTGAAAGGCTGATTCACTTTCTGGTAAATTAATATTTTAGGACCAGCCATCCTCAGCAAAGGCTGGTTTTTCATGGCAGCCTATCTGAATACATCAGAGATGTCAAACTCAATTTCATTGAGGGTTGTGTTTCACCTCAGGAGTGGGGGGGAGTGTGACCAGGGTGGGCATGGCCAGCTCAACATCCATTTTCAGCCGTGATGGCCTCAAGCAGCCCTCTGCCAGGGAAAACGGAGCTCGAGAGGGCCACACTCGGCCCTCCTGAGCTCCATTTCCCTGGCAGAGGCACTGCGGGCTGGTCCTTTGCAGTTTCCAGGGCTGTCCCACGGGCCAGATCTAAGCATCCCGCATGCCAAGATGCGGTCCACAGGCCTTCCATGGCTTTCAAAATTCAGAAAAGGTATCTAGCTCTAAAGACTGCCTGTTTTATATTATTAAATTTTGTTAAGTTACTAAATATGTATAATAAATTTATTGGGTACTGCATACTGTAGTCCTTGATTTATCGGCCATAACTTTTTTTACGTCCTCCAGCTTCCACTATATACAGAAAATCCTTTCTCGTTTTTGATGGATATGTTACTCTTCTCCAAGCTGGCGCTCTCCAGATGTGTTACAATTTAACTCAGTGTTTCCTGACAGCAGAGGGAGCTAAAGACCAACACATCTGGAAATCATTAGGTTGGAGAAGCTGAGCTACACAAAGAGAGACTGAGATTTAGCTTCATATTATCACCTTGTTAACCCACCGAGTGAGAAGTTTTTAAAAAGAAAAAGATTTCAAGGCATCCATAAAAACAACCAAACCAAAAATGGAATATTCTTTTTCTTACGATTCAGGGCATGGGAGCAGTATTCTTCAACAAAGGAGAGAATTGCATTGCAGCTGGTAGACTGTTTGTTGAGGAATCTATTCATGATGAATTTGTTAAAAGAGTGGTAAGAAACTTTTAAGAGTCGATGTTGAAAAATAATTCTGCTGTACCTATCGTTGCTTTGTACAAGTAGTCTTCAACTTACAACACAATTGGGACCAGAATTTCTGCTGTCAACTGAAGTGGTTGTTAAGTGAGTCTTGCCCAATTTTACTAATTTTTATCAATTTTTTTGACTGTGGGTGCTAAGTGAATTACTCCATTAATCACGTCGTCATTAAGAAATCTGACTTTCCTCATTGACTTGTCGGGAGCTGCCTGAGAAGGCTATGAAGGCAATCACGGTATCCTGGGATGCTGAAACCACAGTAAATATATGCCAATTGCCAAACACCTGGCTTGTTGTAAGTCATTTTTTTCCAGTGCTGTTGTTAACTTCAGATGGTCACTACACAAATGGTTGTAAGTTGAGAACTACTTGTAGTTGCAATATTTTTCATTGATAAAATATGAGTAATGGAGCGAAGCCCTATTTTTTTCAGTGTTCATTGATTTTCTGAGGTGGCAGAGTTACAGGTTTGTTTACTTTTGATCAAGCAACTTTTATTACTTTTCAAGCTCTGCTGACCAGGTCCTACAGAAGGTACTTTCTGTTTCTTCTTCCATTTCATTGGATACGGATGGATATGGATCTGCCCACTAGCAAAAATTACTGATATGCTAGCAGCTTGCTTCAGCATCAGATGTTATGTTATGGGCATTATAATGTGAAATACAGTATCTGAAGAATTCCAGACCATTTCCTTATATTTGGTTTGAGGTTTAGGAACATATTGCTGTCACATACTACACGGCAGTGGTAAAATCCATTTTTTTACTACCAGTTCTGTGGGCATGGCTTGGTGGGCATGATGTGGCTTGGTGGGTGTGGCAGGGGAAGGATACTGCAAAATCTCCATTCCCACCCCACACTGGGGCCAGCCAGAGGTGGCATTTGCCAGTTCTCCAAACTACTTAAGATTTCCGCTACTGGTTCTCCTAACTGCTCAAACTTTCTGCTACCAGTTCTCCAGAACCTGTTGGATTTCACCCCTGCTACACAACTGTATACTTCTTCTGTGTGTAGATCAAACTTTAAACTGCCAGAAGGAAGCTACCTTCTTGGCTTTGTTGTTGGCCAAAAAATAAATCATTATCGGGACATGTTTCTGGTAGTAGCCGACATATCAGCAGATGGGCTGAGCTCTGTGTCTCTCTGTGGATAACATAGTGTGTTGTTATCCACTAAGAGCCTTCACACAAGCATACTGGTTTTACATTAGTCACTCCAACTGCCGACTATTCAGGGCCCTCCAAGTAGTATAAGGGAAGTCAGATCCTTCAGCCAAATCGTCCTTTAATGTTATTCCTTGCTCGATGATCTCCTTCCTCCATCTTATAATTCAAGTTTGTTCTTGTCTACCCTCAAGAATGTTTGTTCTTTCTATATAGGGCTCTGTAAAATATAAGGTGAACCAAGAGAGGACAATGTCTTCTACTGTAACTTTAAAAATAATAATCTAGGCATTGTTTTAAATACTGTAGAATTATTGTATTATTATCTGTAAAATTTTAGCTGGTATATTACACTATTTAATCCCTACTTTCTTTGAATAATCTTTAGGTGGAAGAAACCCGGAAGATGAAAATAGGTGATCCACTTGATAGAGCTACAGACCATGGACCTCAAAATCACAAAGCACATTTGGAAAAGCTTCTGGAGTACTGCCAAACTGGAGTAAAAGAAGGAGCAACTTTATTATATGGAGGAAGACAAGTATGTAGACCAGGTAAGTAAGATCTAATATAGCGGTGATGGCAAACCTATGGCAAGTGTGCCACAGGTGGCACACAGTGCCCTCTCTGTGGGCAGGCGAGTGGTTGCCCCAGTTCAGGTCCCTAACTCTAACCAAAATGTTTATTGCTGTTTTTAGAATAGCTAATTCTTCAATTTTATTCCTGCAGACATAGCAGTATCACAAGAGTCAAGTAATTATAAAGCATGTAGAGGAAGAAGGCAACTGATCATAAAATGCACAACAGAAACTATAAACCTAGCTCCAAATGATCTATGACACCCTTGTTTGGAAACTAAAATTATATTGAATGGATGCTCTTGTTAAAATAATCAATTGGCTAAAAATTGAAGGCCTTGTTTATTAGCTAAGTTATATATATATATATATATATATATAAAATGCAGTGAGATCACCTATGACCCATGTATCAAGATAGAAAATGATAGAGATTTATAACTACCCTTTTTTTTTTCATTAGGCTTCTTCATGGAACCTACCATATTTACCAATGTTGAGGATGACATGCATATTGCCCATGAAGAATCCTTTGGGCCAGTGATGATCATTTCCAAGTTCAAAGATGGGTAGGTTCTGTTCCAATTAATGCTGTTGTTTGCTGCAGCTTTTCAAACCCTAGATCCGTGATGGCAAACCTATGGCACATGTGCCACAGGTGGCACGCGTAGCCATATCAGTGGGCACGCCAGCTCAGCTCTGGCATGCATGTGCACGCCGGCCAGCTGATTTTCGGGCCTTCTGGGCCCACCAGAAGTATTGAAACAGGCTGTTTCCTACCTCCGGAGGGCCTGGGGAGTGGGATGGGGGGGAAAGGCCCGTTTTTCTTTCTCACCTGGCTCCAGATCCTCTCTATGCATCTGGGAAGGGCGAAAACAGCCTTCCCCACCCCCTCGGAGGCCTGAAACGGCCCATTTCCCAACTCCCGGTGGGACAGGAAGTGATGTTTTTTGCTGTCCCCAGCCTCCAGAGACTCCTAGAGAATCATGCAATTGTTAATTTTGTGGATTAAATATCATTGTTATATCCATATATTCATTACATACATTCTGGTCAAGTTCTAAAATAGTTCACAAAAATATCAGATTGGGTATACAAATGGTTCTAAGCAATGTTGTTTTAACCAGATTTCAATCAATTGGATTTCAATGGCTGGTTTGCAATTCTAGAGTTATAGAATAAGATATATAAACCACGATTCCTAAATTACATGCTTGAACTGAAATAAATTTTATTATGAATTAGCACAATATGACCACACAATGTATGCTACAAAATCTGAGGATGAAAAATAATATGGAGTGATAAATTTAGCATCTTTGGTATGTTTTATGCTGTCAATATCTTAGATGTTTCTTTATTGCCACAGAGATGTTGATGGAGTGTTAGAACGAGCCAACAGAACAGAATATGGTTTGGCTTCAGGTGTTTTCACCAAAGACATAAGTAAAGCACTATATGTCAGTGACAAACTGGAAGCTGGAACTGTTTTTATTAACACGTATAACAAAACTGATGTAGCAGCACCATTTGGTGGATTCAAGCAGTCTGGTTTTGGAAAAGATTTAGGTAAGCAGCACTTCATATTTTCTCTTTAGATTCCAATTACATTTACAAAGTGACATGTAAATGTCACTTGCTTCTCACATTCTTTCCTTTGTTCTCTTGCCAGAGGTCCGGCTCACATAGCCGGCAAGAATTATTTTCAAAAATGTAGCAATTAACTTTTCTTAGTTAGTGAGGTGTTTTATTTTCTTTATAACAAATAAATGAGTTTTATTAGAAACCTTCTTCGCGTTTCTTTTCTGAATATTGCAACAAGGAATAAGCCTCGATTCATCTCCTCCTCTAAACCAGGGTAATTAGTCCCAGAGCCAAACATGGGGTAAGAAATTTATCACCTTCCAGAACTCTTTGGCTCTTATTCTGAATCAACATGATAAACAACATGAAGGGTTTTGTAGTGTAACAACAAATATTGATTGTTATAGACTACTTGTTCTCTGGTACAATGTGGGTTTTGTAATGGAGCAATTGGGAAAATGCATTTGAAAGCGAGTTGTGCTATTTTATCCTTAAAATCAGAGCACACATCCAATACTGTAAATTTCAGCCTGACAGAACATGGAATTTAGGACGTGTTGCAAAATGCAGGATTCCTTTACAATAGAAGCAATCTTTTAACATCTTAAGATGCACTTTAAAAAAAAAAAAAATGGCTTTGGTCCTTGGATGATCAAGGCTGTAATTCTGCCTATTCACTCACTCACTCCCTGCCAGCCAGACATATAGGCTTAATGATCTGTTGTAAAGCATCTTCTCAAAAAGGTGGGAGGATTCAGACAAGTGCAAAAATAGGATCTGGAGAGACCACATTGGTCCATGGACTACTGTCTGCCTACCTTTGCTTTGAATTTCAAAGCTTGAAATCCTGTACCAGTTCTTCAATTGTTTAATGGCCATGTTTTTATCCAGCAATTATTAATTGCCTACCTTAAGTATCATTTTTTTAAAACAGAAAATGCAAGCATGGATAGTACTAACAGGATTTTTTTGGTAATATGTTCCATCTTCTAGCCACCTCCCCAGAGTACCTCTCACCAGCCTGATCTTCCCAGAGCCTTCCCAGTCTCATCCTTCCCCTCCTAGGAGCTGAAACATGCAATATGGACATATCACATTGGCTTGTCCAGCCTTCCTAATTTCCCTGTCCTCTCCGTGCCCATATTAACTGGCCCTCCAATCTTCAGTACCTAGAGAAGGCTGTCTCTTGTATTGCCTTCTACTAAACAAATTTCCATTATACTGAGGGTTTACTTGGTTCTGAGTTCTACCTTGCTTTTTGCAAGCACTTGCAATGTGAGAAACTTTGCACCCTTGGACACTCCAACTACTGCAGACTTCCTTATTCCTTTTAGGTGAAGAAGCTCTTAATGAGTACCTGAGAACGAAAGCTGTAACTGTGGAATACTGAACAGCTCAGCCAAGAAGCCGCATTCTTCCTCTGACCCACGGCAACTAAAGGATTACAAACAACAAAGTAGAAAATGCTTCCTGGTGTGAACATGCCAGCCAGTGTCTCAGTGCAATGATCCAATTAAGAACATTTGCATTTATTCACAATGGGAGTTCAACACTTGCTACGGATTACTGTGATCATAAAGTACTTTTTCCTGTAGCTATCATGTTCTCCTCCATCTGCTGACATTTAGGGCTAAATGAAGGTGAGACAGAAATCTAGAAACCATCAAATTTCTGATATTTTTGTCTTTATGAACCTTTTACTTAAGTTGGAAACATGCTATAATTTTTTTTATTTGTCCTCGGTAACCATTGGGGTCTTGGCCACTTTACACCAGCATCATACTTTTTTCCTGCAATAAACATTTTGCATATTTGAACTAAACTCAGAAAACCAGTTCATCATAAACATGGTTTATGTACCCAAGGAAGTGCACTTATTATGAATCTGTACAATAAAGAATTGAACATCTGTGTTATTCACCTAAATAAATAAAAAAAAAAGTAGAACTATTTTGTAATCTGTTTGCCAATGAGTTGTATGTGATCTCTAATTGTGGGTGCCAATTACATTAAATAAATGCTTTTTGGATGTCCTGTAGTATTTAATGACCTAGTATTGCATCTGTAAAATAATCTCTCTCGTGCTCTAATACATTTACAATGTTCTAAAGTCAGGGGTCCCCAACCCCTGGTCTGTGGCATCAGTCCACATGTCAGAAACCGGTCCATGCAAAAAAAGTGACAGCCCAACTATGGGACGCAGGCAACACACAAAACCGTGCTCCCTCAGGTCCACGGAAAAACTTTTCTCCACAGAACTGGTCCCTGATGCCCAAAAGGTTGGGGGCTACTGCTCTAAGTCATACAATACATATTAAGTTTTGATTCAGGGAAAAAGTTTGAACACAACCGTTCTGAATTATGCAACAAGACATGATTAAAGCCATGGATTAATACAATTTGTGAAGACAACCATGCCAGGTTTTGAATGTATTTACTACTTGCAATTGCAAAATATTTATTGAAAACAACATTGTATAACATTGTGGTATAAAATACAGTGAACGGAAAGATAGACTACGGTAGTGTTAGTCTCAAAACAGATAGCTGCTCTATCTAAGCAGAAAGATATTTTGCCATTTGTATCTTGTGTATGAGTTTTCCAGGAGTATACTATGGAAAATAAATAGAAAATATTGGTGGATTGTGCAAGGGCACCTAAATTTTATTTATATTTATGTATTACAATTATTATCAACTCAAATCAATACACAGCAAGATGGTCCTCTTTCCTGAAAGTTATGGACCATAATCTACCATGTACAGTATGGGGCTATTACTAGTTGCTAATTCCAGAATATTCAGCCTATTTGATTTTTCATGTCAAACATTCCCGATTTACATTCAATCCCATTTTCAAGTAAGCAATAACAGGTCAAATATTATTTATTCAGAAATAGGATGATCTTATTCAGTGGAATATATGTTCCAGTAATAATGCATAATCATAACAAATTGCCCATAAGAATAAAACTAATTTCAGCTCAAATTGGCATGTATCTTGCAAGTTGATGCCTTTTACAGTATAAAGCATACCTTAAAATTATTTTTTATTCATCTTAAATAAACTTTATGAGAATACAAGGCATATTTTAATTTCAAAGATGTAATGTGATCTCAAACTGGCTGGGGTTATAAACTCCCAATTTGATTTGTAGCATATTTTGGACCTTTAAAATATACTGGATTCCCAATGGCATTCCTCATTCTTCATTATGAATGCTGCTTATCCACAAAAATATCTTTCAGTCTAACACAATTCTTTCACCTTGACCTTAAAGGACAGTTTATGCAAGGTGAGTAACCTGTGGTGTAAACAAATGAGCTTGAATCCCAACCAGACCTGGGAGTTAGGAATGTAGTTCATTTGGAAGGCCACTACTATTAACATATAACAGTGGGTCACCAGCGCAAATACTTTGTAATTGAAAAAATCTAGAATAAATTATCTCTTTTCCACAGATGTTTTCTTTGATCTCTATGTAACCCAAGAATTGGTAGTAATCTGTAATGTTATTACAGATTAAATCATAAATAGTTCATAGCTATTATTCTTTTGTTTCTGTCTGGTCCAATTATTTTTTCTGCTTTCCCCTCAATTTTACAAATGAAATCCTCATTAATTTCTTCTGACTTGATAGCAGACCTACAACAGATTTTTTTTACACCTCTCCATATATCAAGTACACAAGCTTATTAGTAGTACACAGCGCAACTTTCCCAGAGGCCTTGAAAAAATGAGGATTACATGTAGATATTGAAATGGCGGGAAAATAAGGCCAATTCACCTACTCAGTTTTTACCGTCCAACATTTCTATTCGTCCTTCTCTTTTTGACAAAGGAAACTTAATATTTTCTTCGGTAACTTCTTCATAGGTAGAGCTCTCCTCACATTCTGAATCATCTTCTGATTCTGTTGTATCACAGTCATTCAGTTCTACTAAGGCCACATTCTGTAATAATTTAAATAATGAAAGTAAGATAAAATTAAGTGCACAATGAGAATGTAGATGTACATCAGTTTCAGTGCTGAACTATGAAATCAAAAGCAGTTAATTTTTATTTTCAATAGCTTAAATAAGCATAGTTCTATACTAACTATAAACAAAGTCTTTGTTTATAACTAAGAAAAAGCAGCTAGATGGATTAATCCATTAATTGCCTTCCATGATCAGAGGCTGAAAACACTTACAAAACAATTGCTGAAAACAAAGCACCACAGAGCCAGTGGCTCTCATCTGCTGCTTAGGCAAATCTTCTGGGCATGAGTTGGTTACCTCCATCAACAAGCAATGCAAGATTAGTTTTGAAAGGAATTTTGGAGACAATGTAATCAAAGGTCTTTAGTAAAGGAAGATGCTAACTGCAGCAGTCCTCCTAAATCTGAGACTTTTCTGGGTGTCTGGTGTATCACATGAAGACTTTGTGACAAAGCTTGGCCTTGATCATTCTGATGGGGAATTTTCAGAAATGCAACCCTCAAACATCCGGATTGCATATGGGAGAGAGAGCTACTCTGACACTTTGCCTGAAATATTTTTATGTGCTTAACTGAAAAATGTTATGACACCCATCCCCTTGGCCTCCTAGAACCATGGCTTTTCAGATGGGTTGTGGAGAGTGTTATATAGCAATGCAACTTTTATAATTTTTTTAGCTTTGTAATTTTAGTCATGATTTTATTTTATTTTTAATTTGTTCCAATTTTAATACTTAAACTGCATAAGCTGTCTTCTCTCTGGCTAGTTTCAGGGGTCAGATAAATTTGATAAATAAAAAATTACTTCAGTAATAGCAATTTCAACAAAAAAAGATAACATCCAGATGTTATTATGGATAATAGTTTTTGTCTAGACACTAAACAACAAGAAGAAGTTATTCTATTTTGGGTATATCATAAACATGAATGTAATGCTCTATGCCAAGGAATTAACTAGAAACAAAAATATATTCACCATTTCAATTATTTTTTCCATCGAAGAATCTACATGTTCAATGTCAAACTCTTGGCTAGGTTTGCTGTCCATTTCTCTTCTCAGCTGATTATTTGCACTAGCCATCTGGGGTAGAAAATTCTGCACCTTATCCAAAACTAAATGTACAGAAATGTGTTTATGAAGACATTAATATACTTTTAAACTTTTAAAGAATTAAAAAAACATTACCGGTAAGGGTAGGAGGAACAAAGGGATGGCCAGCAGCATCCCACATATAGGGAATGAAAAGAAACATAGAAAATATAGAAAGACAGTGCTGAATATGCTGTTAATCAACTGCCATATTGCAAGATAAACTTATTATGAAAGGTCCAAACTTCAAATTCATCTGTATTTAATTAAAGATGCTATACAAAGGTATACTTCATTTTATTTACTTTAATCACTAGTAACTGTTGAGGAGCGGAGAAACCAATTTTAATGCTCACTCTCTGTTCTGCATAAATAATAGAAAATGCATGGTTCTTCTCAAAGACTTCCATGTGTATTTAAGCTTTAAATCTTTTGACATTCCTGAAGATACAGCCCCGCCCACCAAAAGGCAAGACTTCATTTATGATTATTATTTTCTAACATACATATATAATTCAGGAAAGGCACAATCCTCAGTGCTTTTTAAACTTGTCTACCTTAATGGGTGGACTTCAACTTCCAGAATTCCAGAGCCAGCACACTGGGTAGAAAATTCTGGGAGTTGAAATTCACACGTTAAAGTTGCCAAGTTTGAAAAACACTGCTCTAAATCAGAGAATAGTTAACTCACTGGTAAAAAATAGATATACTTACTGTTGCTCCTGGGCAGCCTGGTTGTCTGTAAGGTTGTGTCTTTCTTTTTAGCATGTTTTGGACTGAGCAAAAGTGTTTCGCTGATACCTAGAAATCCAGAAGCCCTGCTTCAGTTGAAAAGGCACATACTATTGATTTTACTAGTACAGTATTTCTCTCTCTATAGGTAGCTTTGCCCCCCACCCCCCCTACTGCAGATTAGTTGATGCAAATCAGTTCTTTCAAATAGCTCCACTGTGAGAAGCAAGGCACTTTTTTCAACCCCATGCACTACAGAAACCAAATATTGTAGAGATATAGTATGAACTGAGAAAAACTTTTCAGACTATTGTGCCTTTCAAAAGTGGAAAGCACAAAAGCATTCCCATCAGAAATTTAGGATAGCATTAAATATATGAAGTGATGAAGTGAGAAAGTCGAGATAGAAAGGACTTTTTTCCAGGCGCAAACTCTCATTTTAGCAGAGAGGCGCTTTAACATTTTCTTCAAGTTTGCAAAAAAAGTTGCACCTTAGTTTCGAAAACATTTGTGCGTGATGTTCATTTATTCACGCAAGATCTCACGGCTACCATGTCCCTACAGGACTTTTATTTAGTTATTTATTTTTCCTTTTGGCAGTTACGGTTCAAGAAAAGCAACGAAAAAAAAACCAAAATAACAAAGCTACAGGTATTGCAACGTTTCTCAAACTTGGCAACTTTAAGATGTGTGGACTTCAACTCCCATAACTCCCGAACCAGCAGCCACTGGGAATTATGGGAGTTGAAGTCCACGCATCTTAACGACGTTAGCTAAGTTTGAGAAACGCAGGGTTAGTGGGAAAGGACGAGACCGGGAAGCGCGACGTTCGTTCCTTGACCTGCGGCTCCTCCCTTTGAACACATTCACCGCCAGTTACCTCCTCCGCCTCCCACGGAAAGAAGCACCCGAGATATCTCGGGACCCGCGTTGCCACCGCTCTGCGCCATTCAGCCCGATATGAGCCCCACTCGCGGGTAGCGAAGCGCCCCGCCTCCAAGAGGAAGCCAGAGCATGCGGCCGGCCGGGAACGGCCAAAGCCAGAGTGGCTTCGCGAGTGTAAACAGCGCCCCCTAGAAGCACAGAGGACCTTCGTTAGGCTCGAAAAGGCTTTATGGGAAGTTTTCTATCAGAGTATAAATGCTCTCACATAGTTTCACTTGTATTTTATTTTAGTTACGGTAGCCGTAATTTTCTTTTTGCAAGCCTCTTTTCCAGATTCCAAGTGGCAGTTTTGTGTCTCAGTTACAAGCGACTACACACCATTCCTGCCCTGCAGAGTTGTGACAATTAGACTTAGAATAACTTTATTAGATTTTGAATGTACACCAGTCGGCATACAGTAAAAGGAAATTTCGTTGCATACAGCTTTCAAAGGGTCTACAATGCCATGCTATAGATGACTCCACACAATCAAGCGAAGTATCGATAACTTTGCATTGTCAAAAGAATACCATATCCCATACCGAGGGTTTCCATCAAGCCCCCTATTTAGATTTTTTTTTTAAAAAAAAAATCTAAATGGGGGGCTTGATGGAAATTCTCGGTATTTTTAAAAAATCTAATTTGAAGAAAAATCTGACAGTTTATCCAGACATTTTGTAACCGTTTCAATAAAGATGCTATCTTCTTGATATCTTCCCAAAGTATAGGAAGAGTACTGATACTTCTGAACTTTGGTGTTGGAGAAGACTACGGAGAACACCGTGAACAACCAAGAAAACAAACCAATGAAGAAACCCTGAACAAACCAGCCCAGAATTCTCACTTGAGGCACAAAGCACCAGGCTCAAACTATCCTACTTTGAACACATTATGTGAGGACCAAGCTAAAGAAGGCTCTAATTCTGGGAAAAGTGGAAGGAGGAAAAAGATGACAAGCAGGTGGATGGACTCCATTACAGTGGTGATGAGTGCTTCATTGGAAGACCTGAATAAAAACGAATAGTTATGGAGAAAATTTATTTATGTGGGTATCAAGAATTGACAATGATTTTAGTGCCCTTTAATCAAGCAATCCTCTTGAAATGTGTGCTCTATAATTATAAGATTGTAATAGTGTGTTTGCAACCATCATGTAGATCTTTTCCATTTAATTTTTTTTCTGTAATATTTCAATAAGGTCACCATTATCTCATCAGGAATCATTTTTCCTTGCAAATTTATATTTAATAGACAAACCTGCTAATCAGTTTAAACATTCTTTTTTGTTTCCCTGTTTAACACTGCTATTTTGGGTGGCTGTTGGAACTTCGTTCCCATTCTACCACTGAAATGTAGAGTGTAAATCAGCAATATAGGATAAGCAGATAACTTCTCCCTAGGCCTTTACATCATCCATGGGGTCCATAGCCCTGTTTATTATGGCATTTTATCCTTCTTATCAGCTGTCTGCTCCTATTTATGCACATGGAAGCTATTTCTTGAAAGAGCCTGTCATACACACAACAATCTCTTCACTCCTCAGATTATGAGTCCCCATTCCATTCCATTGCAGAGAATAGACAGATTCAGTACAACTGTTCTAGCTGGTTCCAGCAAATGTAAGATCTTTACAAAAGAAATAATGATTTGATATCAAACACATTCTGCAATACAGCTTCAGTTCTCCATCCACTTCCTAGCAATGAGACCAGCTTGGCTTATCTACCCTTAACTCTTGGGTAAAGCTTACCTTTTTTATTCTGTCTCTCATGCTTCTGTTCTGCATCTTCCATAATAATGATAGGAACATCCCATAAATCAGGGGTGTTAAACTCATGGCCCGCAGGCCAGATGCATCACGCATGGGCCACGCCCACCCCGTTTAGCGAAGGGGGAAAGTCACGATACATCAGGTGATGACAACGTGACGAAGTGAGTTTGATATCCTTGCCATAAATGGTCTCTTCTACTTCTCATTTCCTCGACAAACTGAAAGACAGTTGTCTCACTCTAAGCAAAATGTTCCAACAATTATATTCAACAAAACTGCTTCAGACATTGATGTTGATTATGATTTAACACTGTCATTATAATGTTTTTATTATTCTGCTCTACGATGTTGTTTTTACTGTTGTTGATCTTACTTCATTCAGATTGTTAATTTTGTTTTGTTGATTACTGTTGTGAATGTCAATCATGCTGAGTTTGATTTTATGGCAGAAAAACAGACTTGCTCAAGGAGGGATCCTATTGTCACAGCCCTTATCAGTATTTATTGCCTTACAATATTAAACCTTTTTTTTTAAAATTCTGTCTCAGTCAAAAAAATGAGCCTGAGATTTTGAAAAAAGTACAATAATAAAAATAAACAATGTAATTTCATAGTCCATTGGGGAAGTATAAAAGCAAAACTCATAAAATATGGATCTAATATATCCAAGGAGTGAATCACAGTCCACTATTCTACAGGGCCTGTCAGATAGACGTGGTTAACTTGCAAAACCAGTATTTCCTGAATTTAAACACCGATAAAAACTGTTTGAACAAAACATGACAAGCAGGGATAGGTTCTACTTACCTTTACTACCGGTCCGCAACAGGACTGTGCATGCGCCAGTGGTTGCCCCCGGCGGGAGGCTCCGCCCACTGACCTGGACGTCATCATAAGTGATCTGCGCATGCGCAGAAGCTTCTGGCACGATGTGAACAGGTAGTAAAGGTAAGTAGAAACCACTCCTGGCGTGCTCATGTGCATATCACCCATGATGACGTCATGGCGGGTGGGCAGAGCCTCCCGTCGGTTTTACTACCAGTTCTATAGAACCGGACAGAACTGGGAGCAGCCCACCACTGATGACAAGTACATTTTACTGCTCAAATAGTGTAGCTCAGTGGTTCTCAACCTTCCTAATGCTGCAACCCTTTAATACAGTTCCTCATGTAGTGGTGATCCCCAACCATAAAATTGTTCCTAAGACCATTGAAAATATGTGTTTTCCGATGGTCTTAGGCAATCCCTGTGAAAGGGTCGTTCGAACCCCAAAGGGGTCCCAACCCACAGGTTGAGAACCACTGGTGTAGCTGTACATAGTCTTACAGAATACATATTTGCTAAGTAAGTGCCATCAAATTCAGGGGTTCTGTCTGAACTTAGAAGTTCAGAACCAATTTATATTATTCTTTAGTAAAAGACTGAATTGTCATATTGTGCTAAACCAGGGGTGTCAAACTCAAGGCCCGGGGAACACATCCGGCCCGTGGGATCCTTAGATCCCCTGGAAACAGCAAAGGACAGGCCTGCAGTGCCTCTGCCAGAGAAAATGGAACTCACGCTCCGTTTTCGCTGGCAGAGGGTTGCAGAAGGCCGTCGCAGCTGAAAATGGAGCTCAGGAACCCGTTTTTGCTGGCAGTGTTCCGGCCACCACAGGGCCCCCTGACATGACTGACATCAAGCTGGCATGCCCACCCTGGCCATGCCCCGCCAGGCCTCCCAAGGTCAAACACAACCCTGATGCATCCCTCAATGAAATCGAGTTTGACCCCCCTGTGCTAAACCATCAAGCAGATTCTTTGCTCTTTTGCCTAGCATGATTAGATTATGCCTTAAACAGAGGTCACTAAACTTGTCTAATCCTCAGGTATCTCATCCTAAAGCCAAAGTGCAAACAGGGCAAAGGTTATGTATGGACAACCAGCATTCATCTTGGGACTCTTGGTTTTCTTGCTAAACATGGTTTGCTTTTGTTAGGGTTTGTGAAATAAGTGACAAAGGGTAGCTTAATATAGGTAGGACAATAGGTAGCCAGGTTATTAATAGGGCTTACAAACCACAGTAGGTAGATCACATCACATGTTTTATAGTCCCAAACCAAACAAAACACATTATGGACTAGAATGTTGTGCAAATATTGCTTTAGGACACATATTTAATTTGCAGTTTGAAATTGGGAGGTATTATCTAGCTTGTGGCAGTTAATCTTTTGGAATCAGTGGGAATATATGAAATATTGAGATCATGTTAAGGGCACTCTTCCAAAATAGTTGCCACAACAAGTTGATTAGAAGGTAAAGTGAAGGCCGGGCCCCACCTTAATCTACTCCTCTCCTTACCCAATACCTTCTGAGCAACTGGCATACTTCCCAAAAAAGGACCAGGGATCATTGTTATGTTCTATAATACCTACACTTTAGCGTTATTATTTGAGCCATGAAACCGTGCAGGTTGTAAAATTTAACACCACCATGCAGGTGTTGTTAAAAACTGAAGTAAATTTCCTCAATTAAGTATGACCAATGCTAAGTTCATACTTCACTATGAAATACTCCTGCAAGCCCATTCATAAAGACTCCTAGGAATAAAATTAAAACAATGCATCATATGTTAACACCTGGTACAAAAAACACATTGCCTTTAAGAGAGTGGTAGCACTGAATTGCATTATATGAACATATAATAAGCTGAACACTGGCAAACAGATGCCTACCTGTTATTTTTAAAAACTTCTGCTAATTGTTAGACCTGGCAGGTGCCTCTGAGATTAAAACATTTCCCTTAAGGCATTCATATTATCTTTTACTAAAATTACTCATAGGATGCAGTTTATTCATTCTACAGACTAAATAGAATTTACTCTGTGCTTTTGATTGTTACAGATATTTTTTATCAAGAAGTGCACACCTTGAGACCAGGAAAAGTAATTGAGTAATTTAAGAGACAGCAATGAGAAATGACATTTCTCGTACAAAGTCCAATCCACATCATAGTGTTATTACAATATTCTGTGAATATCCTATGATGTACACGTTTGGATTGTGAAGAAACCTATTAGAACAAACAACAAAATGGAATCAAGATTCCAGTCCACCTTATCTTTCTCGGTTCCTGAAAACTCTTGCTTATATTTTTGTGCATTACAGGCCAGGAAAATTTTGGTAAAAAGTAGCCTATATAACTTTAAGAACTTTTTTCTTTTGAATTAATTCTATGTTTTACAAAGCAGCATTGGTTATTTATTTATTAAACAAATTCAAGAAACACATATTATATTACAATTTATATAATAACTATATTCTATAAATTATTTTACACACACACACACACACACACACACACACACACATATTTGCTACAGGTTTGCTCGCGCAGACATGCGCAGAGTGTATTTGATGACATTCGGGTGGGGGGTGGAGCCTCCTGCCTCTGTTGCTATAGGTTCGCCCGAACTGGGACAAACTGGTAGAAGCTACCACTGATATATATATATATATATAAAACAAACAAATATGCATCCAAATCACACATAAATGACTCCAGGCGGCAACTGAACCTGCAGCCCAATTCTTTCTACATGAGAATATAATCTTGTGTATCCTGATCTGCTATTAACCCAAAAGTAATTCCAATTTGATCTTATAGAATTTTCTATATCAAAGAATGAAGGAAGTTCAATTTGGAGACATTCGATCAAATCATTCAGTCTAAACTTCATTTAATTTGGAAAGCTGACTAATTTGATCAAGTTACATTCAAGTTATATTGCTTCTCATCCTTTTGGTTCCGATCAAGAGTATAATATTGCACACCTCTATTATTTAGTCATTTCATCTCCTTTTTCCCTGTTCTTCCATTTTTATCATCTTATCTGATGAATTGTAGGGTACTTGAAAGCTTTTACAGGTAGTCCTTGACTTATGATGATAACTGAGCCTTGTAATTATGGTTGTAAATCATTTATTCATTCATTCACTTATTTTGCTGCCCAATTCATTTCAAAATGACTCTGGGCAGCTTACAGCATTAAAATCATAACAAATAAATATTTATAAAACAATAAAATGGAAATTAAAATCAAAAATAGAATTATAGTTAGAAGATAGGGAGTGGGAGAACAGGAAGACAGTCGTAAAGCAAATCCTGTTAAGTAAACCTATTGATTGTTATGTAATTTTTTTCCCCAATTGGAAAAATGTCATAAATCATATTCACATGAACCCTGGGTGCTGCAAATGACCATACATGCAGGCTGGTTGCTGAGTGCCAAATGCAGTTATGTGACTGCCAGGGGGCAGACATCATAACTTTGGAATCATGTTGTGAATAAGCTTTTGAGGCGGTCTGTCATAACTTCTAACAGTAAAGTGACCAGTCATACTTTGAGGACACTTGTATCTCTTTTGTGATCTTGAATTGTTCTAATGTGTGTTCTGGAACTTTCGTTTGGCCAATATGGCTTCTTGTGTTAATGGAATGGGAATGGGAATGGGAATGGGAATTAGAATAGAATAGAATAGAATAGAATAGAATAGAATAGAATAGAATAGAATAGAATAGCTTAGTATGCTATAGTATGCTAAAAATTGAGAGGTATAAAGGTTGCTACCACTATGAAGCAATTCATTTGCTTTAAATAATGGGCTGCTTAAAAGGAAAGAAAGAATGAGATTAAAGTATACTGCTCAAAAAAATAAAGGGAACACAAAACTACTGTATGTAACGAACAAAGTATTTAATAAGGCTATTTCATTCATTCAGATCTCGGATATCTTCTGCTTGTGTTCCCTTCATTTTTTTGAGCAGTGTATATTTCTGCTATTTTCTTTGCCCTTGTTACAGCTGCTTACTGCCTTGCTGCAGAATTGAAAGCAGTCTTTTGTTTTTTTCCCCCTTCAAATTATGGTTATTTTGTGATTCATATCATATTGTTTTGCACAGTTATCTCTAGTCACTTGATATGAAGAACAACATTCATAAATATTTTTATTCATCTTTAAGAGGAAAGAATTGCTCATCACTTGGTTCTTACTTTGCACTCCTTAAACCCTGTTCCTCCCACTTGCTTCTTCCCAGAGCGGAAAAAAAAACACATTGCTGTAATGTAGAGAAAGCAGATTGCAGCCAGTTTTGCCTCTGAGCTGTGCTGAATTTTGCCACAGTAATAATTACCCGGGCTTGGCTTTATCTCTCTGTAGCTGGTCAGCAACCTATAAGCTTATCATTTACTGACTGCATTTTGTGGCTACAATATGCATTTGGGCTGCCCTACTTGGGGAGGCCATCGGGCTGGCTTGCCCCCTCCAAACTCCGATGCAACTATGCATTGGCTCATTCAAAGGAATGCAGCATGACAACCCCCTCCCCAGTTTCTCCTCGAGTTCCTCCAAACAGGTCCGGCCTCAAAGGCTAGCTGGGGATTATGGGTGCTGGAGTCCAACTCCAGTTGGAGAGCCCCGGATCTGGAGCAGCTTGGATCGATCAGGTGGCTGTTCACCCCGCAGCCCTCCTACCGAGGATCCCCATCCCGACCGCGTGGGAAAGCGGCCAGTCAGTGGGCTGGACGCCGTCGCCCCTTTTTTGTCCCCGTTCCCTCCTCCCCGCGGGCGCCGGGCGGAGCGGCCGGTCCTCGGAGGAGGCATCGCCGGCGCGCACCGGCCACATCACCCGGGCTGGGTGGGGGGGTTCCCGGCTAGTCACGCCCCTCGCCCCCGCCGACTTTGGCCGCGCCTGCTCAGTGGGGGCGGAGGCCCCGAGGAGCTGTCAGCAACTCCGCGGCCGCCGGGCAGGTTCCTTCTTCCTGCGAAGAGCGGGCAGCTTCTGGGCGTTGCGCCCGACGGAGGATGGCAAGCGGCGGCATCTGCTGCGGGAGGCTGGGGCCAGCCCCGCCGCCGTCCCTGGCCAGGTAGGTCTGGGGAGCGCGGAGATGGGCGCCAAGGCGGGGAGCCCCGGAGGAGGGGATTCCCTGGCCTGGAGGATCCCAGAAGGAAAGCCAGGCAGTCGGGTTGCTCTTGGTTAGGAGGAAACGTGCCTTTCGCCTCCGTCACCCGGGCGGGGGCTTCCCCGGCTCCCTCTCTTGAAAGCCGCCTTCCTTTCGGCTCTCCCCGCCCACCCGAGACAGTTGAAAGGTGGCAGCTTTCAGCTACCCTCCTTTCCTTTCTCACTTCCCACGGATGGCAGATGCACTGAGATCTCCCTTCCACGAGGCTTGGGTGGGTAACCCTGTGGTCTTGCATAACGTCCCGGGTGGGCATTCCTCAGGATCCTAAAAAGTAGGTCACTTCCTCCCTTCAAGAGTTGTTAACTGTGTGGATATTTATTTTTTTTTAATTTGATTTATATGCCGCCCTTCTCCGAAGACTCAGGGCGGCTTACAATGTGCTCAGCAATAGCCTTCATCCTTTTGTATATTTATACAAAGTCAGCTTATTGCCCCCACAAACTGGGTCCTCAATTTACCTACCTTAGAAAGGATGGAAGGTTGAGTCAACCTTGAGCCTTGGCGAGATTCGAACCCTGCAGTAATTGCAGGCAGCTGGTCTTAATAACCAGCTTAATAACAGGGTGCCTTAAACCCCTGTACTACCAAGGCTCTTTTTAATATTTCCCCCCACCCGTCCCCTCCCCATCCACCCCATTGCTCTTTCTTCCCAGCTTTGAAGGGGCAAGTTCTACAATTCAGCTTGATGACGTTAGTCATAGTAGATTACACCAGGGATATGTGATACCTTTGTGATTTTTGCTGTTTAGGGGTTGGAGGAGGAAAGCTCATGGAGGTGAACTTGGCTGAGTCAAGGAAGTTCGGTAGAGAGCTCTTTAAAAGATTGCTGGCAATGCCCCAATTCAAGGCCAGGCATATGACTTGATAAAGGTCAATCTGTGGGTTTTTTTTTAAAAAAAATAGTACTTTTTGTTATTGGCATAAGTATGCATTGGCTTAGCAAGTTCTTGCTTTATAAAAGATGAATGACTTGAAAGTATATGAAAGTCAGAAAAACCAAGGAGAAGTTTGGTTATTGCTTTCATGAAGCAGTAGGCAATAAACAATTGGTTTTAAAAATAATTAACAGATGATGTTATGGACAATAAACTAGAAACAGAGTAGAGATTAGAGATCATGGAGAGCATACTGGAAACATCATAAAAAAGTAGTGCGATCGTTTTCTGTGTATTTTATTCTCAGTTTTTACTTGAAGATTAAATATCTGGGGGCTATGCCCTTCATCACTGCTTTGATTATATGAAGTTATATCTGTCTGGTTTTAATCTGGTTACCAGAATTTGTCACAAACTATAAATTCTACACCACAAACTTTTGCAATTCAAAACTCAAGATTTTCCACCCAGCAGCTCTGGCATGTTGGCTGTTGTTAATCATTGAAGAATAGGTATCTGAGACAAGGGAAGAAATTTTCATCAACTTTATTTCTAAATAATGTGGGCTGAAATTCAATATTCAATATATTGTTATAAAGGTTCAATTTTAAAAGCAGAAAGCCAGACAAATAAAACATATTAAAGCTAAAATTTAAGGATTAAGTTATTGAATGCTAATTTTCACTAGACATTAGCCTTTAAAAAATTGTTCCAGATATGAATAACAACCTCAGCAATATGGTACAGACTAGGTTTGTGACACTCTAAATCAGGGGTCTCCAACTTGGCAACTTTATGCCTGGTGGACTTCAACTCCCAGAATTCCTGGCTGGGGAATTCTAGGAGTTGAAGTCCGCCAGGCTTAAAGTTGTCAAGGTTGGAGACCCCTGCTCAACACTAGCCATTTTAAGTGTATGAACCTTAACTCTCAGAATTCCCCAGCCAGAATGAGGAATTCTAGGAGTTGAGATCCACACATCTTAAAGTTGCTGAGTTTGAGAAGCTCCCAAATTTTGTATAATAGGTGTGTAAGTGATCCAGTTAGCCTTCTACAGAAGTTTAGCACATCATCTGACTAAACCCTTACAAGATGTACTGTAATCATGTGCCATCCCTTAAATTATTTGAACAAGTCTGTGTGGGAATATGCTGCTATGTTGGTAGTATCGCACAAAACTGTAGGGAACAGGATTACAATGAATTAGAAATGAGGTGATGAATGAGACCATAATATTTTGGGAATGTAATCTGAAGCAGAGATAGGTAATCAGGACCTCATTAAAATGTGTCTTGATTACAGCAGTGGATAATATTGAACAAAAAGCTCCTGAATATTTTGGATTTCTAATCTCAGTTTAACATTTTGGGCAGCTGTGATTACTTCCAGTACTTCCTTGGCATTAAGAAGGATTATGAAACGTGCTAAATTTGTACTTTATTTGGCAGAGAGAAGCCCTCAAAATTATGAAAACATAGCAGAGCTTAATTTCAATGGTTTTCTATTCCGTAGGTATCTGACCTTTGCAGGCGTGGGATTCAAAAATTTTAGCAAGGGGTTCTCTGCCTGGTTGCTGGGTGGCGTGGCCATGGTGGGCATGGCCTAGTCAGCCTCCTGCACCATGGGGAGGGGGGTGCCCTCCCCAGACTCCGGAGGCTTTCCTCGAGCCTCTGGGAGGGCGAAAACGGCCTCCCCAGGCTCCAGAGGCCCTCTGGGGGCTGGAACGGGCTCGTTTCCAGCCTTCCCAATCTTCCGGTATGCCCATTTTTCACCCTTCCCGAGCCTCCACATGCGCCCTGCACTTATCTGCATCCAAAACGGGCCATGTGGGGACTCCTGGGAGGGGCAGGGCGGGGTGGTCAGGGCCAGCCAGGAGTGGCATTTGGGGGTTCTCCAAACTGCACAGAATCTTAACTAGAGGTTCTCGCGAACCCCCAGCAGCCCACCCCTGGATCTTTGGCACTATCATTTAGCACAGTTTTACTTTAAGCAATAATTGCCTTTAATAGTATGGAAGTATGGAATTGGCATGGGAATCTTGCAGTTTTGTGTTGGTGGAGAAAGAGAACAGAGTGGCACAAAACAGATATAATCTATCAAAGCTAAAAGCTGCAACTACTTTTGGCTCTGGTTCTGTTTATCATTATATCTGATGTTATGTCCCCGAGCTGCAGTCCTACCCTTGGCAGGCTTTTATAGCTTTTCATGAGAGATTTTTTTCAACCGTCTTGAAAACAATTGAAAAGTTATGGAATCCTGTTATTGCTTTGAGTTACAACCAGTAATAATAGTAAAATATTTTAATATCTCCTGGATATTAGAAAAAATAATAATTTCTCTAGGGAAATTTTTTCTTCTGCTTATCCTATTATACTAATTGATTTGGCCATCTTTGTTGTAAACTAAAAGGGCAGCCAAACTATTTACATCAAGGTTATTAAGTTTAACTTTGGTTAAAAATTAGGGATCTTTATGGTATGGGCCTCAGGAAAGCATTATCCTAGCAACTTTACTTCTTTTACCTAAATTTGATCATTTCAAGGATGCCTACATGTCTGTGAGCCCATTATAATTCCTACTTAGGAAACTTCTATTATTGCTGCCTATTTTCTAGGTGGGATGCCGTAAAAGCTTTGGAAAGAAGAGCTAAACGTAAACAGAGAAAAAAGGGATAAGTATAAGATGCTGTGGCCCTTGTTATGACTAGTATGCAGATGCTGAGATACTTTCTCTAAGGAGTAAATTTCCATTGATAAAAAATGGTTTCACAAACCTCTTTTAGGGTGGCCCTAGTTGTATCATTTTTTCTTATTTGTTTCTGTCAAAATGTTTACCTTGCCCAACTTTAAAATGCCTGTGAAGACAGGGGAAATAACTTCTGCTTGAGGCAAATATACTGCTCAAAAAAATAAAGGGAACACAAGGAGAAGATATCCGAGATCTGAATGAATGAAATAGCCTTATTAAATGCTTTGTTCTTTACATACAGTAGTTTATATACTGCTCAAACAACTAAAGGGAACACAAAACTACTGTATGTAACGAACAAAGTATTTAATAAGGCTATTTCATTCATTCAGATCTCGGATGTCTTCTGCTTGCGTTCCCTTTATTTTTTTGAGCAGTGTATATTAGGCAGCTTATTTGCCCTGAGTTATCAGTTCATTAAAAAAAAGTCAAAATCTGGATAAAGTTTTGGGTATTGGCTACTTGTCAGGTGTTAGTTGAACACTTCTGCTTTTTACCAGTGCTTTTGTTCAGTCATCTTGAATTCTCTTGCACTCCATCTCTTAGCTTAGTTTTTATTTCCCTGTAAGATAAAATGTTTAGCACACTTTGCACTAATGATTTTGTACTAAATATATATGGCTGTTCTGCAGATACTGGAGTTGGCCCAAACCTGCTGGTACATAACTGTTTGAATACAATATCTTGTCAAATTGCAGTTCCTGTAGTCTGATAAACCGAAATAACAAGCCATGTTTGACTGTGTTTAGTGCTAAAACACCGAATTTGATAAGCCATTGTTCTGTTCTTCCCCAGGGCTGCTACATCATTGAAATTTACATAGTGAAAACATTGGAAACCTATAACAGTCAGCATGATTTATTCAGTAGCTGGGAAGTTCACTCCATCCCACAATTTATATCTGCAGTTGAAAATGTCAGCAATGGATTGGATTCAAAACTATGATTTGATTTGACATTTGAATTGATAATGTTAGAAGAGAGGCCCTTCAAATATTGCTGTCTAAATTCTAGCATTCCTTACTAGACAATGTGAGTGGGGAGATGAAGTTTATGAACATCTGGAAAGAAAGAAAGATTATATTTCATATGTAGAGCTAATAAATATACTCTAAGGAATTCAAACAAGCAGGCTCAAGGAAAAGAACCTTATCTGAATCATGAGACCCTGTGCACAGTCGTTCATGCCTTAGTGGATTATTTAGTGGATTACTGCAAAGCGCTCTACATGGGGCTACCCTTGAAGAGTATTTGGAAGCTACAGCTGGTACAGAATTCAGAATGCACACAATTCTGGGTACCTCTAGGGTGGCACATGAACACAGCTATTGTGTGAGCTTCATTGGTTACCAGTTTGCTTCTGAGTCCAATTCAAGGTGTTGGTTATTACCTTTAAAGCCCTATATGGCATGAGTCCAGAGTACCTGACTCAATGGGACTAGCCTGCCCCACTCACTCCACCAGAAGAGGCCTACTACAGACCCATATGCTAAGTAATTACAGCAGGTGGGGTCAATGTGAAAAACCTTTTCCAAAAGATCGGACACAAGAGACTTATGTATTGGAGTAGAAAAAGTGGATAGATTATGTGCAGAATAAATATCAAACTAGGAAATATCAGATAGCTTTTAATTGAATGTATTATATAGTGATAGAATAATTGGATTGTGAAAATGTGAAGAATATATAGTGGGTGGAGGGATTCAAGTTTTATAAAATATGTTTTTGATTTGGATTATACTCTGTGGAAGTCCGGGGGGGAGGGGAGGGTTAGGGGGGGTCAGGGAGGGTTAGGGGGGGTTGGGAGGGTTAGGGGGGTGAAATTGGGGAGAAAATGTATTTGTAAAACTTTTTCAATAAAAAAAAAAAGAGAGAAAAACCTTTTCCACTGTGGCTCCGGCCCTGTGGAACTCTCTACCAGTGGACAGAAGAAATGCCCTACTCTTTTGGCCTTCTGGAAACTGGCTTTGTTGGTTGGCCTGGGGCCCCAAGTGGGACACTCATCATTGGAGGTGGCTGACAGGGTAAGAAGACCTCATCTCCACCTTGTCCATCTCTTAGTTCTGGTTTCAGTAGCGGTGAAATCCCCCCGGTTTTATCCGGTTCGCCGAACTGGTAGCACCGGCAGTGGGAGGCTCCGCCCACCCGCTGGGATGCTATTACGTCCTGTTTTTTTTACCATCTGTGCATGTGCAGAAGGTTCTGTGCATGCGCAGAAGAGGCACATGCACTCCTGTTCCCGAACTGGTAGCGGTAAGTGGATTTCACTGTTGGGTTTCAGTATAATTTTTGAAGTTTTAATCTGTGTAGTTTTAATGTTTTAATATTTTAATTATTGTATACTTGTTTTTATAAATTGTAAGCCATCCAGAATCGCCTTATATAGGGGAGATGGGTGTCATAAATATTAAACAAACAAACAAACAGATCAATAAATATTCAAGTTAGAAAAAATAATCTAGGTGGGAATAATGTGATCTGTATCTGTTCATAAATCGGTGCAGTTCTTCAGATCAAGATGCAGATTCAGTCTCATTCTGCCCACCCATCTCTCCATGATTTAATTCGCTGCATGCTTAACTTTATCATTGAGTAATGAAAAACTACTACTGTAAAATAAAGTACTTTAATACTTTAAAGATCAAGAAATATTTTAGCAAATCAAAACAAAATGTTGCCTTATAAATCTTATAGGTCTGCCCATTCCATAACATTTTAGCAAGTAATTTTGCTGAAAATCCTGGTATTATGAATTATCTATGAAGCATCAGGAACACCATATAAAATGAGAAACCATTATGTCATAGGATGTACTTATTTGCTAATCTAGTAAACACGTGAGCAGACCGTTAATCTGGTTAATCAAAATAGTTTATGATCTGAGCCATGAGGCATACTTAATGCAGACAATGTAATTATCAGTAATCCAATTTGGCAGGACGAGTGAAGAATTAACAGGATTACTAATCATATAAAGATCTGGCAGGAATTTAAGTGAAATATAGCGCATTCAGAAATGATAAAAATCATTGGATGCTTCTAAAGTCTATATACCTTGCAAGAGCAAGTCTAAACATCAAATCTCATGGCTATAAATGTTATCTAATATTTGTTCTTTTATTTTTCCTTTTCCTCCTCCTCTGAGTCCAAGGGAACTTAAAAGTGTATATTCTTATTGTCTGATAAACACACTTAAGAAAATTCTGCAATTTTACATCCTTCTGTCATTAGGCATAGTTTATTTTACAGAAGTTTAGAAAATTTGTTTTGAAGTTAACATCACTAAATCAATGTAATATTATAGGATGCATCTGTATGTAATATTATGTAATTTTGTATATAATTAAAGACAATTTCTGCAAATACAGAATTGATTCTAATGACAATATAACTGTTTTGCTCTTGGAAAATTTTACTCCAGAATTATGAAGGATGCATAAGGATGATCTTCCTCATTATATATGGGAAGCACATCTAAGATATATTGTTTGTTTGTCAAATGAATCAATAAGAAATCGTTTAAGTATAAAAAGTTTTTCAACTGTTTCTTTCGTTATGTATTGTTTGTTTCACTATATTGATGCCTGATCTCCACTTCATTAAACATTGGCTACTTCTGACTGCATAATTTGGCTTATATAAAACATATTAAGCATTAACAAAAGTTCTTCAGCTAGTAACTTTTAGTTTTTAATTAACAATGCAATGCAAAGAATACTATTAAAAATATTACCATTTAAATTGCTAAAATGAAGTTGGAATGCCTTTAAAGAAAATAAAAGGCACATTTGTTTTCTGTTTGATTATTTTTTTCATGCATTGCTTTCTTTAATCACAATCAGTAATAAAATTAAAAGTATCAGTATAATTCCATTCATTTGTTAGGGGGATTTTCTAGTACTTGATGCATTGGCAGACGATATTGTATTTTGAGCTATAAAAAATGTGATGTTAGAGCTGTACTTTCTTGCTTTGCAAAACACTTGCTTGCCAAAATTATTTTATAACTTGAAACAGAGGCTCAGTGTCACTGCCCTCTGCTTTATATTTGATTTGTGTGTTGTTTAGCAGGATTTTTTATGATGGTGTTGATGTGACATGCAGAAATGATCCTTTATTGTGATTGAGGATTAAAGAGATTAAGGAGTTCATTGTTCATTGAAGACAAATTGAAAACTTCTTAATCTTACAACACAGGACTGACTTGACCATAGTTTCAACTGGTAAACTGTGAACATCTTAGATTAAGATAAAACTAGGATATTCCTGTAAGCTTGGTATTTGGACTAATCAGCTATCAGTAGACACATAGAGATAAATCACATTTACACACCATTCAAAATGGACAATAAAAAAAAGCTTCGAAGGAAACAATAATACCTGAACGTATCTTCTCCAGCAGCAAAAAGCTAGATAAACAGGGATTAACCCTAGACAAACGAGCAGAAAACAATAACCTAATTAAGAAATTATCAAGGAGAAAAACAATACTCCCAACAACATTCATTGCGCAAGCTATTGTATATAAATAGGACTGAATCCCACACTCAACTAACACTAATGATGTTTTCTAGTTGGATAATGAAACATCTGCAAGCAAACCACCAAGTTTAGAGAGCACCAAAGACTAGTTTAATTGAGTTTATATACAGTATTCTCTGAAATTATCATTGTGTCTTCATATTTTCTTCTGAGTTGTACTTGTGTAGAGGATTTAGCAGTAATATAACTCAAGGATGTAATTGTGTTGTTAGAATGCAAAAATATTATAAACCACTCAAAAAAACTATCAAATATGAGAAATAGTAAAATTAATTAATTTTTGCTATATTGTTTTTCAGATTTAAACTGGGTTATGGAATTGTTCAAGACCAAAAAGTCATAAAAAGAACACTTTCTACATAGTAGACAAAAAAGCAGTTTCTGTGTTCCTGTATAACTATACAATTTGTTGAGAGCTGAAGTGATTATCAAAACAATATTTCCAAAACAGTATGACTAATTGTAAAGGAAGATCTGTCAGCAAGAAAAGAAATGATAAAGCCTATAATGGAGAAGGATTTGTAAATTGGACTATAAATCTAAATGCGATTCAGTCCGACAAATTCTTGAACTTACTGTCGAGTATGGTTCCAATTGTTTATCACAAAACCCAAGAAGAGAGACATAAGAAAGTAAATAGTCTCTGGCAAGATGGATTGCAGCCATCAGGACACAATTTCAGTATTAGGACTGATCAACACATGGATTATCATCATTTTTCAGAATCAGCCTATCATGGGAGTAATGGACATAATTCATCAAGCTGTAGCCCAAAGTATGATAACTTTGCAAGTTACAATTATTCAGATGGGACTGACTCCTCAGAAATGGATGCTATGCTGCAGGACAACCATTTATCTAGCGACAGTGATGAAACCTCTCCCATTGTGGAAGGAAATAGAAAACAGCCCAAGGAATCTAGTAGCATTATGGCATTACAGATACTTGTACCATTCTTGCTAGCAGGATTCGGAACAGTGTCTGCAGGAATGGTTCTAGATATTGTTCAGGTAGGTATTTGCTTATCATATAGTACTGTAAACATGACGCTTCTGGATTAGGGTTTTAGATAGTGTCATCTTTATAAACACTCCCATGGTTCTCCACAATTTCTGCTTTTTTCCCCACTTGAAGAATAATCTGTGGAATTTTTGACTTCATTCAAAATCTCTGGAGTTTTAATGCACGTAGGTGAGGGTAGGAAAAGACCTGTTTTCTCACAAGTTTATTGTTGTAATTTAAGTCTAATTAGTAGAACTAAGAACTGTAGATTCAGGAAAACCCAAAGATGCTTCTTGATGGATTTAACTCTGTCATTTTATATTTTTTTTAAATATACTAATTATGAGGAGTGCCTTATTTATGATTATGTTCATGTTTTCAGGATGGGGTGATGTAGTGTGGTTTTTTTGAAGCATGACAATATCCCTAGTTTCAATAGCGGTACAGTTTTTTGAATCTCTCCAAATTTTGATTAGATTTTAAATTTCTAGTTATGTTTATCCACAACTGTCTACTGAGGGTGGGTGGGAGATTCATAGAATTATAGCATTGGGAGAGTTACTTTGAACTACTCTGTGGAGTCCCTGTTCAGTTCAGATAACTAAGCTAAAATATCCTAGACAGATGGTTTGTCTCTAGAGCCTCTGCCTTCACCCTGTGAAGAGAACTCATCGTTTTTCTTGATAAACAATTTTACAGTAAAAATGTTTTTATTACTAGATATTTCCTTAACATTCAATTAGAATGTCCTTTCCTATAACTTAGGGGGTGTGTGGTGGCTCAGCGGTTAAGACACTGAGCTTGTTGTCTGGAGAGCCAGCAGCCCAGGTTTGAGATCTGAGCTCCACACATCGGGATGAGCTCCCGTCCTCACCACAGCTCCTGCCAACCTAGCAGTTCAAAAGTACGCAAATGCAAGTAGATAAATAGGTACCACTTTGGTGGAAAAGTAACAGCGCTCCATGACTTCATGCTGGCCCCATGACCACGGAAATATCTTCGGACAGTGCTGGCTTAATGGCTTTGAAACAGAGATGAGCACTGCCCCTATAGTTGGCAATGACTAACGGAATAACCTCCTCCCCACCCATAAATTAAACTCATTATTCATTATGTCTCTTAATAAATAGTGCAGAATAGCTTTTCTTATGTGTGACATCCTGTTAGGTGTTGAAGTTGATATCATAACTTTCCAGTCTTTTCTTTGCAAAACTGAGCACTTCCTATTTGCTCTCTGTCCTCATAATAGTTTTAGTTCTTCATTCCTTAATCATCTTTGTTATCCTTCTCCAAATCTGTTTGTTTCAGACTCGACAAGCAGTCTAACAGTCTGTTCAGTTTATCTGAATTATTTTAAAGTGGGGTTTCTGTTCAGTATCATTCAGTTTATTTATTTATTTTAATAATGATGCTCGAATGGCTGATCTGTTACTTTTTTAAAATAGAGATAACATTTACTTTCTACAAGGCAGTTGGCATTTCACCTGTCTCCAGATTTTCTTAAAGATAATGTATAAAAGTTCACTAGCCCACTAGCATGTTATTTTAGTATTCCACGATGCAATTTATTCTGCTCTAAACAATTGCTTGGTGGAGCACACTCTTGTTAGAGACATTGGGTTCAAGAGCTGTCCTTTCTTTGATTTTTGCCATCTACACTGGGCAGATGGTTTACTGATTTTTTTAAATAAGTATTTGCTGTTGTTCTTAACATCCTTAAGCAGTCTAGGTTAATTCTGAGTTTTGGTTTTCCTGTCACCATTATAACAATTCTGGGCTATTTGTACTCTCTTTTTTTTGGCAAACTGTCCCTGTTTCATTTATTTTCAGATTTTAGTATGACTACACTAAGCTCTTTGTGTAGCCATATTTACTTTCTTCTGCTTTCTTCCATGCTTTCTTCTTTCTGGAGTGGTTTACAATTGTGCTATCTCTCTTTTTAGAAAATCTTACCCATATTATAAAAATCTTTCATATTAACTTTCCCTGCCACAGAATTTTCATTGCTTTGAGTTTATTAAAATCGGAAAGGTCCCAGATATCAGTGTAACTATCGGTACATTCAATTTTACTTTCCCAAGAAATCAAGAATTCCAGCATTATGGTATCACTTTCCAGCAAAATTCCTCTTCTTTCCAACTTCTTGACTTAATTCTTCTCCATTGGTTCATACCAAGTCAAGAATAGCTGATATTGGCTAGAGCTTCCTTCATCCTCTGGAGAAGAAAGTTATCAATAAGGCAAACAGAAATTTCCAGGAAGTTCCATAAGTCCCCTCATAATCCTTTCATGTCTGTTAGAAAAAAAATACTCAGTTTTAGAAATCATCATCCATATATTATCCTTGATTGGGCAGGCAATTGTAGGTATTAACAGTGTCAGTATTGTTTTTATTAATTCTCCACCTAATTTAATACAAAGGCCTAACTATTTCCAAATGATTTTCATTGCATACGAGCAGCTGCAGTTGTAGTTTTTCTATGTTATATCATAGAAAGTGATAATTTCCAGTGGAATTGAAAAATACAGAAACTATTTTGTCACATTGCTAGTAGAACAGCATACTTCCTTGAGCTGATGGGTTAGATTGACGCAGATTTGTTTTGGTTCCTCATTAGTATTGAATCATTAACTTCCAGAATACTCATATCTTTGCCTTCTTGCAGAGTCCAAGGGAGGGAAAAAATCCTTCTGCCCTTCAGGGAATCATTATCTTGTGTCCTGATCAGTGTCTCCTTTTCTTTCCCTGAAGGTTTAGTGTTGTTATTTTTTTTGCAAGGGCCTGAAACTGTTTCTGAATTCCAGAGGTACATATTATTTTCTGTGTCACATCTATTTGCCACTCTTGACCTTCAGTTTGCTTCATTGTCTCTAACGGAGAATTGCTTCCTGTTTCAGTTTTTATTGTGTTGCCTACTTTTTTTCCTGATAAATCTTATCTTCTTCCTGATAAATTCCTGATAAATTTATCTTCCTGATCAATCTTTTTTTCCTGATAAATCATCTTTTCTCATTAATAGAGAAGCCATAGACGTTGGCCACTACTTATTCTAATTATCAGGCCTTCTATTTTCTTTCTTTCTTCTACTTAGTGTAAATCTATGCCATTTTGTTGTTCTAAGTGAGGAGCATAAGCATGTAACAAGTAGCATGCAGGAAATGGCTGTTGAATCCTGCCTATTCATACTCATGTTTGTCTTTTGAAATACCAGTAATAAAAAGCTTTTGTTTTTTTGTTTGGTTAACCAAGTGCGTCTGCCATAAATTCGTAACAGAACCTGTCAGATCCCTTCCTGGAATGTCCACCCTCTCTTCCCCCTCTACCTGAGTTCCAGTTCCAGTCTTGTAGCATTTTCTCCATGTGAAAGAGTTCATCTAGGTAGGTAGTGATGCTGCCATCACCTATTCTAGACTAGGGAGATGGTCCCCCTTTCATAGCGATGTGGTGGCTCAGTGGCTAAGGCGCTGAGCTTGTCGATCGAAAGGTTAACAGTTCAGCAGTTCGAATCCCTACTACCGTGTAACGGGGTGAGCTCCCGTTACTTGTCCCAGCTTCTGCCAACCAATAGTTTGAAAGCACGTAAAAAATGCAAGTAGAAAAATAGGGACCACCTTTGATGGGAAGGTAATCACGTTCCGTGCGCCTTTGGCATTTAGTCATGCCGGCCACATGACCACGGAGACGTCTTTGGACAGCGTTGGATCTTCAGCTTTGAAACGGAAATGAGCACCACCCCCTAGAATCAGGAACGACTAGCACATATGTGCGAGGGAACCTTAACCTTTACCTTACCCCCTTTCATCCAGAGTCTGGATGGTAGAAAAGAAAACAGGAGATATTCCTCCCCCAGAAGTAAGGAATGGCTCCATCAAAGTCCCAGTTATCAAATCCAAGTGGTTTTGGAGAGCATGGTGTTAGTATGAATCCAACACAGGAGTAACAATAGGTTGACTATTTCATTTTATTTGTACTCTAAAATGAGAATCAGTGGTATAAGATTATTCACCTCTGTCCTCCATTAGTTTGAGAAATAAAAAGGCCTCATACTTTGTAAAGCAGCTAACCATTAGTCAGTTAAAAAAAAAAATTAATAATGTAACAACTTAGCTTGGGCAATATAGCTCCAAAAATACCAATAAATAACAATATTTATTATTGTTGAATAGCATTGGGAAGTGTTCCGAAACATTACTGAAGTTTTCATCTTGGTTCCTGCATTACTTGGCTTGAAGGGTAATCTGGAAATGACGTTGGCATCTCGACTATCTACAGCAGTAAGTTCGGGTAACATTTTGGGGTTGATAATCAACTATTTCTTTAGGAGTAGCAGCATTTGTAGTAAATTGTCCTTCTGACTTCTACCTCATATAATAGATCTTTTTAGTAAATTCTTGTCTAAGGGCAGGTAATGTTGTACGACCATTCAAAGTTATGATGGCCATGAAATGGGTGCTTTATGTCCTGTTGTAAATGGTCACCCGGTTATGTGACTGCATGTCAGACAGGTCAGCTTTATGATGGATCATGGCATTTTACATTCTACATTCACGTGACTGCAATCAAAGTTTCTGGCAAAAAAAAAAAGCCCTTTAAAACGAATTAGTTTGCTTAATGACTGCCGCATTTGGTTAATAGCGGCAGTGTTTACTTGAGGACAGCCATGAAATAGGGCGAACAATTGCTTCCGGTCACATGGGTGCCTTGATTTATGACTGCAGTGACTTATGACTGTAATTCCGGGTTCAATTGCAATAATAAATCAAGGACCACCTGTCTCATTCAGAAATCACTGAACTGTATTATCCCTGAGCATAGACAATGCTAGATTGTCAGCAGAAATTCTTTGAGAGTAGATATATAGGTTTGACTGTTTCATTATGTTCATATTCTAAACTGCATACTAACTATTAAGATTCTATTTTAGTTTGCCTTAAGTTCTCTGTCACTCTTTGAGTAGCAGCCTTCCTTTGTGACAATTAAGCAGTTAAATACTTCTGGGCTTTAAAAGAGTTTTATAGCTGTTTGGAAAATATGCATTTTAATAGTGTTTACATGTTACCTTGGCCAACATCTCATATACAAAAATGTAAGAATGAGTTTGGGCTACCAGTGTTTCCATTACACCAGTCTATATCCAATGATCAGTCAGAAGGTCACAGGTATATAAAAGAATAGCATCTTCCTGTTTAGGTTTTCTATTAAGAACTGGGAGGCTTACCATCTCCATTGATGGATGTAATATATATCCATCGTTATTAGTAGCCATTAATAACATAGCTATTCATGAATTTGCTTAATCACCTCAAAAGACAACTAAGAGATGACTATCTGTATATCTGTAGCTCTTTTCCCAGGTAATTATGTACTGGATGAAGAAATAGTTCCTTTTTTATATATTTCCCACCATTTAGTTTCACCTGCTTCTGGCCTTTCTCCACAAAACAATGCATGGTTTGTTTGAATCTGATTGTTATATCACAGTCCCCTTTATTTGATTTTTACCTAAGCTAACTACCTCTCTGGGAGATATTGCTCCAGCATGTTTGTCATTTTAGTGATTTAGCATTTAATCAAGTTACTACCAAGGAGGAAACTACATTCCCACAAAAACTGGCAGAGCAAGCTAAATGCCAAACTCACTCACGCTATTAATGCTACCTAGTTAGAAAATGAAATGCCTGCAAGCAAACAACCCAAGTCAGAGAGCGCCAAGAACTCAACAATTTATTATTAATCCAAATCTATAATACACTTTCTAAAATGCAATAAGCAGAACTATATTAATCAGCTGATTTTTGCAGCTTTATGCTTTATTTTTATAGGATTTATATATGATAATATATGACATTTTGCGATTTTTTTTCATGCCTCCACATTCTGAGCTAACATTTGTACTGAAGTAACCAGGTTTCATTTTCATCAGCCACTCATTGTACCACTGAGTACAATGCACCACTGTACATTTGCCAACAATGTTTATTTGCCCGTCCCTACATAAAATATGCATCCTCATGATCTTCAGTTAGTCTTATGGCATTTTCATACACATAAATATCCAGCCCAAGATATGCTCATTGTTGCCATTTTTGCCTTGCATAGAAGCACTCGGCTAGCACCCTGCTGAAAAACCTTGATGACATTAGGAAAGGGGCTATTACCAAAATTCAGTGTTCAGTTCTTTAAAGTAATGATAAAGAAATGCATTAAGGTTTTTCCGTTGTTAAAATGCTCTATTGCGTTTCATAGGTAAACGTCGGGAAAATGGATTCACCCATTGAGAAGTGGAATCTAATCATTGGAAATTTGGCTTTAAAACAGGTAAGGTCATTAAAGAAGTCATTACAACGCTGTTTCTATTCATTTTGGAAGCAGGGAGAAGAAATATAAGAAAAACCCCTCTCTGATTAATTAATCCAGTGGTGGCTCCCTCCCCAGCAGTGACTCCTGATTTGCTTCTGTGTCTATAGCTGAGGCTAGGAATCTCACTGTGCAGTTGAAATCTGGGAAAGTTCCTGGAGATAATTTCATTCCTCGAGAGTTGTTAAAAGAAATTAAAGATTGGTGGAGACCCAATGTTGACTTTTTTTAAAAAAAACTTATTTTAAGTAAATAATCAAAGCCATTAAAAAGCGAAAGTTAGAGTATTTTGGACATGTGATGCAACACCCAGAAAAATACAGCATCCTTCACTTAATCCTCCAGGGAAAAATTGAAGGCAAACGAGGCCCAGGCAGAAGAAGAACATCATGGCTTCAAAACCTAAGGGATTGGTTTGGACAAAACTCAGCAGCACTTTTTCATACGGCTGTTGACAAAAATAGGATTGCCAACATGATCGCCAACATCCGATGATGGACATGGCATAATAATAATAATAAGAAGTAAATAATATAAGCACTTTTTCCATCTGCGTGGAATGAGATCATAGCTATCCCTCTCTATAAGAATACAGGAAATAGATTTAACCCTGCCAACTATAGACCAAGAGCATGCTTAATACAGTAAGCAACTATATGGGAAGTATCTTCATTTAAAACTGTTGGATTGGATCCAAAGTGAAAATATTCATGTTGATATTCAATAAACGGGATTTAGAGGAGACCGTTCAACCTTAGACAGCTGGTCTTGCACCATTTAGCCCAAAGGCACTCTTTTTGCAGCCTTTGTGGGTTTCAGATCTGCTTTTGATCTGATTCCAAGGAAGAGGCCATGGCCAAAACTTCAGGAATCTTCAATGGTTAAAAAAATTGTTGCTTCTTATTCAAACTCTTTATTCTAAAACATTTCATTGAGAGTCAGATGTTCCCATTGAGGGCACCTATCTGATGCTATTTCTATTTTAAAAAAATAAATAAGGCAAGGTATTCTAGCCCCCCCTCCCCTTTAATATGTATACCAGTTGAATAATTAAAGCTCTCTATCATCTAATCATCATTCCCCAGTGTTAGCAGATTGTGCAATTCCCAGCCTGCCACATTCAGAGAACATTTTATCAGTTTTCCAGGTGGCAGTGAGGGGGCCATTGATGGCACTGGCTTCTTTTTGCCTTAAAGAACAATTTACCAAAATTACCAAAAAAACCCTTGACTGCTAGTGTTTGCATGACACAACAGTAGGTTAGCTAAATGGCAAAGGAATGGAGATCAGGTATGTATTTGCAATATCTTGGCATGCAATTCTACGCTTATTTTGGGCACACATTTCTCTTCTCAAGCAAGTCAACCCAGTATAGCTTCACAGTTTTCTTAAGAGTTTTCTATTCAATCCAGGCACATTTTATTCCCGCAGCTAGCAAAGTTTTTCTTGCTAAGGTCATCTCTCAGCTTCTTCATGGTGTACCGATTTGCATTTTTTACAAAGTTTAATAGCTTGGAAGCAGTCCAGTCCAAATTTATAAATGCCACGCTTGCAGTTCCAAATGCATTTTGAATCTTAGTATGGTTTCTATGGCTGCCAGAACCTGGTTCTACCACTTGAATTTTGGGATGAAATTGATGTTTTCTCTTTTGGGTCTGGATCCACTGGTTCTCAGGGACCATTTTACATCAACCTGGCTAACAAAAACTAATAGTAAACTGAAGACCCTAGATTTCTCTTTGGAAACTGTTCGTTGGGGTTTGCATCTGAAATGTTAATACTAGTTTAAGCCTAGTAGTATCCAACCCCACAGATTATGGATTCTTCTTATAGGGCAGTGATGGCGAACCTTTTTGGCACCAAGTGCCAAAAAGGGAGCACTTCACAAGCACGTGCGTGCTCATCAGGGCCACGACCATGAAGATGAGCTGTCCAGGGGGCATGCGCACACCGGATAAGGTTACTGCTGCACATGCACACGTGCCGATCAGCTGGCCAGCACGCATGCTCACGCCGGAAAATGGAAGACCAGCTCTTCTGGTTCCCGGCACTGCCACATGCACAAAATCCAGCTGATTGTTGTGTGCGCATGCGCACAAGAAACCCAGAAGAGAAACGGCCAATGCCGTGCCAGGCAACATGGCTCTGCATGCCACTTTGGGCACATGTGCCATAGGTTTGCCATCATGGTTATAGGGGCATGAATCATCATTTTGTCTTCTCTTCATTTCTAATTCTGAAATTTCATGGGGTTTTTACTTTGACCAGGCATGATGTACTCTACTATCTTCAATTTTGTGAAAGAGGTATAAAAACATTCCTTTTCAGCTGTGCTTATACCCATATGGAGATGTTTCTATGCAATCCATAAACTGTATCCTCCTTTGTTATGCTCTCTAAAGGGATTCTTGGAAGACATATTTTTATCCCATTTTAAAGAATTATTCTGGTAGAGAGCACAATATCTGTCTGACAAGTTCTTTTATCTGAGCAGGATCCTGGTATCTCTTTCCAGGTTGCCTGATTTTGTGCTAACATTTGTTATTTGCGTCTTTGCTGCAGTTGTGATTTGGCACAAATTTTCATGATTGCCACTGCTATGTGTATTGCAGTTATTATAGTAACATGTATTTTTATTGCATTTTTAAAAAGTTTTATTAATAATTGTTACAGATTTATGCATTTTATTGTGTGACCGTAATAAGGGTGTGGTGACGATGATGTTAGATGTGTAAAAAATGCTGACATTTGATGACAGTGCTGTAAACACTAAATGTAACGGGAAAGGTGAAGCCAATATTCCTGATTGTCTGTTAAAACCGAGAGTACACCATTTTCAACAATTACATCACAACATATATTTTAACCATTGCATCAAAATGTGGTAACTCAGTTGGCAGAAATGGTAAATCATCCTGAGTATTTTGGATACAGTGAATTGGGTCTATTAAATGCACATGCTGTCCAATTTGTCCATCGTATCTGAAATCCATTAAATCTCCATTTAGTACACTAAGAATTCATTGCATTGATAGTTGCTTAATTTCCTGAGTATTACCCTCAATTTTATAGAGAACTCTGTATAATCTCCATTGTGTTTATAGGGAAGCCTACCTTTTCTCATGTTAAATATTTATTGTTGTTTTGTAGGTACAAGCAACAGTAGTTGGTTTTTTGGCAGCAGTGGCAGCAGTCATATTGGGTTGGATTCCTGAAGGGAAATACCATCTTGATCACTCGATTCTTTTGTGTTCCAGCAGTGTAGCGACAGCCTTCATAGCATCACTTTTACAGGGTAAAAAAAAATTGTAATATTTTAAATGTAAACACCATTAATTTTAACATTATTAATGTTATTATTAAAGAGTAAGGTTAAGTTCACTAGACTCTTGTCTAATGGTAGATGGCTCTTTCCATAAGTACAAATAAGCAAATTACAATTGTATTTTGAGTTTATAATATTTATTTATTGATCACTTTCATTCATAGTCATTGGTTTTTATTTGCCCATATTTGTCATTGAACCTAGAAAGCATAACTCTTGCCAACTACCAAACATAAATTCTTTTTTTTATTAACAGAAATATTTGATTTTAATCTGGGCCTACCAGAACTTTCAGATTATTTTCCTCTTTGGCTAGTAAATTATGTATTATTATTATTATTATTGGATTGGATTGTTTTATTGATATATTATCATTATCATCAGAGTCCATTGCAGTGAGAACTGTCATAAATTAATACCTATAATAAGCATCATTGTTACATGGATGATAGGTCCACACTTGAGTGAATGTACAATCTAAAATTCAACATAAGAATATCAGCAGAAAAGGAAAAAGAAAAAAAAACAGAAGAGAAAGACAGAACGGAAAATCTGGTTGAAGAATATAAATGTATTTCTTTTATAGAAATTTAGAGCTTATTTTTCTTGCTAAGGTCTTGCTAAGGTCAACGGAGAATTAAGTTTCTCAGCACATTAGGGGTAAATGAAGTACTATAGCCTTCATCATTCTCTTCTGAGGTACTTTCATAACTCGTCTAAATTATCTTTTTAATGGTTTTGCTATAAACATATTTAACATTATATGTTACTTTGATTAAGAAGTAACACTATAAATTTGTGGGTTGTTAGTTAGAAACACAATACCCTGACATATGAATGAACAGTACATTAAATATAGGTCATCTGTGCAAATGCATCCAAAGCAGAGGTGAGTGTCAGCGGAATCTTTGTGTAACAACTTTATCAATTGTGGGTTTCATCTGTACTACATCTAAAAATGATTATTAAAGCACTTGGCATAAAGCAATTTTTCATAACATGTCATTTTTAAACATAGCAATGACAAAGATGGTAATAAAATAGTCTATAATTGAATTTAGAAATAAGGAACATTTTTATTTGAACTCCTCTGCTCTTCTGTTTTTGAATATAGAGTTACAGCATAAGATTGACCCACTTTCTATTACAATGGTTCTAGGCATAATAATGGTTGGTGTTATTGTTGGCTCTAAGAAAACCGGCATAAATCCTGACAATGTCGCCACACCTATTGCAGCCAGCTTTGGAGATCTAATCACGCTTGCAATTTTGGCATGGTTAAGCCAGGGTTTATATGATTGCCTTGGTAAGTATTTTCTTTCACGCTCCTTTGTAAGAACTAATTCACCAGTTCCAACTATCTTAACTCCCAGCCATCTTTT
Organism: Pantherophis guttatus; assembly: GCF_059756535.1. NCBI lineage: Eukaryota > Metazoa > Chordata > Lepidosauria > Squamata > Colubridae > Pantherophis > Pantherophis guttatus. Next base: position 24,906,809 of record NC_142069.1, on the reverse strand, counting down.
TGAATATATTTCCTTTGAGTAATATTTTGACAGAAAAACTTGTAAGAAGAGTTCACTTACTTGAAACTAAATGTGTTTCCAGATATCTCAGATACATCAGCATGAGTATGATTCTGTTCTGTTCTGTTCTGTTCTATTCTATTCTATTCTATTCTATTCTATTCTATTCTATTCTATTCTATTCTATTCTATTCTATTCTATGAGATTAAATGGCATTAAACTGAATCAATTTTTATATGGTTAATAAGAAAATAAAAAGAAAAATGAAGAAATATCTGGATATCACAGGGATTATAAATGAAAGACTTATGAAAGAACAAGACAGGATGATTGAACAGTGTTGAAAGTACAGGTAGTCCTCGACTTACAACCGTTCACTTAGTGACCATTTGAAGTTACAACAGTACTAAAAAAAGTGATTTATGACCATTGGGGCATCCCCATGGTCATGTGATTTATATTCAGATGCTTGACAACTGACAGTTGCAGTGTCCCGGGGTCATATGACCACTTTTTGACAAGCAAAGTCAATGGGGACACCAGATTCACTTAACAACCACGTTACTAATTGAACAACTGCAGTGATTCACTTAACAAATGTGGCAAGAAAAGTCGTAAAATGGGGGCAAAGCTCACTTCACAAATTTCTCACTTAGCAACATAAATTTGGGGCTCAGTTGTGGTTCTAAATTGAGGACTACCTGTATTCAGTTCAATTGCTTTTTATACTACAGATAGTTCTCAACTTACAACCATTCGTTTAGTGATTGGTCGAAGTTACAACAGCACTAGAAAAAGTGACTTATAATCATTTTTCACACTTGTTTTTTAAAAAAGTTTTTTATTTTATTTCTTACTAGCTGTACCCGGCCACGCGTTGCTGTGGCTCAGTCTTGTGGGTATACAATATTTTTTGACTGAGTGCCAATAATTTCCCTCTGTAGCTCAGGTCACGCCTACTTTGCCTCCGTCCCACCAGTCTTTTCACTCGGTCGATTGGATTCAGACCTGAGTTGCCTTTCTCTATGTTTCTTTTTGGACTTTAACGTCACTTAATCAATTGCTTTCTTGGACTTTTACCTATTTGGTGTTTGTATTGGGAGAACTCCGCGTCGTGGGATTGGCGGAGGCCTCTGCCCGGGCTGCCATCGGTGAGTTTGCATTCCTGGGGCTCCAGGACGCTGGCCAGCGACAAATAATTTGAATCCAGCAGCCGTCTGGAAGTTTGTGTTCGGACGCCCCCGAGGATACTTTGCCATGGGTGTAAGAGCTGGTTTCCTGGCTTGCCGGTATAACCGCCTTCACCTTCGCAGCTCTCCACACCACAGGCGGCATCGGGGTCCCTGCCAAAGGTACGGCATCTCCGTTAGTCAGGAGGACGCTTCGCGGCGGTTGACATTTCCCGCCATTTTGCTTGTGGGTTTGACGGCGGCAGCGCTGAGGGGAAAAGACCCGGCTTGCGCCTGCCATTGTAGTGCTGCGATGTTAAAGTCCAAAAAGAAACGTAGAGAAAGGCAACTCAGGTCTGAATCCAATCAACCGAGTGAAAAGACTGGTGGGACGGAGGCAAAGTAGGCGTGACCTGAGCTACAGAGGGATACGACACAGCTCAATTCCAATGCAATGTTGCATGAAATAATTAAATCAAAATGAAAATAAATCAAAATCTAGAAAAATTCAATTTAACAATGCAATCGGAAACATTGAAATGGAATCATGAAATATTTAGTATAGCATGTGTTGCTTTTATGTCCAACAGATGGTGCTGTTTTTCAAAAAAGCATGTGTTTACCTGTCAGACGGTGCTGTTTTTCAAAAACGCATGTTTTTACCTGTCACAGGTGTGACATCTATATATAGTAGATTTATAAAAACATGTGTGTATTCGAATGCAATGTTGTGTCAAAATTTCAAAGCAATCGGTGAAGAACTTTCGGACATTTAAGATTTTGAACAAACGAACATTTACATTTTTATTTATATAGATAAACATATTGTAAATGTACATTCTCTTATTCATAATTACTCACACATATACATATACATATATATGTTTTCGTAGATTTTCACGGGTACAGGTATGTAAGTCTTGGCGTATTCGGGTCTTTTCCCGTTTAAGATCAAGAGTATCTTGGCGACGTTTAGACAAGGTCCCACTCATCACAACACAGCCAACCAACCCGCTTACAACAACAAAGCCAACACTCCACATCTCACCACCAGTATTTATAGAGAGACGGCATCTCCGATCACGCTTTGCTTGCACAAGCACGAAGCCGAAGATACCAGCCAGAAGATGACGAGTGGGACCTCGTTGAAACGTCGCCAAGATACTCTCAATCTTACACGGTTAGACCTGAATACGCCAAGACTTACATACATATATATGTATATATAATATATACATATATTAAATACATGTATTTTCTAAAGAAAAAAAAGATTTTTTTAATTACATTCGGGGTTGCTCTTCTACCCTTTCTTCTCCCTTATTTTACAACAATTCTTTTTCTCCTTCTTCTCTCTTTCCCTTCCCTGCCTTCTTCTGTCCTTTTCTACTTTCTTCTTTCCTCCTCCTTCCTCTCCTCTGCTTCCCCTTCCTTTCCCCGCTCTTCTCCCTTCTTCCCCCACTTGAGACCTTTGCAGCGTCCCCCATAGTCACGTGATCAGAATTTGGACACTTGGCCATTGGCATGTATCTATCACAGTTGGAGGATCCCGGGTTCATGTGATTCCCTTTTGTGACCTTCTGACAACAAAGTCAGTGGGAAGCCAAATGCACTTAACAACCGTGTTACTGACTTAACAACTGCAGGGATTCATATGACAACTGTGGCAAGAAAGGTCATAAAATGGGGCAAAACTCACTTAAGGACCGTCTTGCTTTAGCAATGGAAATTTTAGGCTCAATTATGGTCGTAAGTTGAGGACTACTTGTGTTCTCTTTTAATATCCCTTTAAAGCACTAGAGGGTGCTGTTGGGTTGCAGTTTGAATATCTCAAGAAAGCTTTTGTAGATAGCAACTCCTATTAAATGCCCCTAAGATTAAAATACAAACATAGGATACATGTAATATTTTTATTTGTAATTGTTTTAGTGTAAGTACTTCTGGAAAAAAAGTGCTCTAAATATCAGTTTTCATGCATGCCTTTGCATTGTTGTTTTTATTTAGTTATATTCTGATAATTTGGGAGCTTATTGTTTTGTGCACCTCCTAGGGTTGTTACAGTACAGGCAAATTATGTAAGTGTTTTAAAATAAATAAACAATGGTAACTATTTTCAGTGTCAGTTATAATTACTGACGCAAACGTCTGGTATAACTTTTCTTGAGTTTTCTACTTTCCAGTCTAGATTACAGCCCTTTAAGCATCCTGTCTAGGTACTTATTAGACCCATCCCTTTCTGCTCTAAATAAAGTTAGCTGGATACTATCACCTTCTGAAATAATCCTATGGTGAATCCTACTTCGGAAATAGTAGAAAATGTTGTTAGCAAAAGAACTCTAGAACCCATAAGTATTGTGAATTTTCAATAAGAGTGCCCTCTAAAAACTTGGTGATAAGATCAAACTGGTGGTCTCAATAACCTTTCGTTGTTCCTTTAGCAATCCATTTTTTTTAATGATTACTTTGATATTGCCATACCTGGGCTATACTATATTTTCTTCTGGGAGACTAGGAATTATGCAAATTCTGTATGAAGGCTATTGCTTAACGCATTGTAAACCGCCCTGAGTGTTTCTAATCATGTTTCTAATCGTGTTTCTAATCATGAGATATATGTTCGCAATTAAGCCTTATTAATAACAAAGGATGTTTTAATAATTTTATTTAGAATGGGGGAGAATTGCAAGAAAAGTTTCAGTCTGAGAGAAGATACTCATAAAAACTAGTAACTAATTTCCTCAGAATTTTATGATAACGCGTAACGTTTTGTTTTAATTCTAGAGAACTATTCTTATATATCTCCTTTAGTTGGTGCCTTTTTCTTGGCTCTGACTCCTATGTGGATTATAATTGCTGCTAAGCATCCAGCTACAAGAATAGTCCTCCATTCCGGGTGGGAACCTGTTATAACTGCAATGGTCATTAGCAGGTAAGGTGCAGTGGTGAAATCCAAATTTTTTTACTACCAATTCTGTGGGCGTGGCTAGGTGGGCGTGGTGTGGCTTGGTGGGCGTGGCTTGGTGGGCCTGGCAGGGGAAGGATACTGCAAAATCTCCATTCCCACCCCACTCCAGGGGAAGGATATTGCAAGATCCCCATTCCCAGCTAGCCAGAGGTGGTATTTGCTGGTTCTCCGAACTACTCAAAATTTCCGCTATTGGTTCTCCGAACTGCTCAAAATTTCTGCTACTGGTACTGGTAAGGAGCTTTAATGACATTTAGAAAATGTTTAAAAGGGTTCCAAACCAAATAAAGTTAGATGCTGGGAAGGCATTATATAAATTATATAAACTGATTTTTTAAAGCATAGAATAGAAGGCACATCTTCTCCAACTTATATATATATATATATATATATACAAATGTGCTCAGTGTAGCCGCCAAGGCAATATCAAAAACAATAACACTTAGACTTATATTCCACTCCATAGTACTTTACAGCCCTCTCTAAGCAGTTTACTGAGTCAGCATATTTCCCCCAACAATTTGGGTCCTCATTTTATTGACTTTGGAAGGATGGAAGGCTGAATCAACCTGAGCCGGTCATGAATCAAACTCCTGGCTATGGGCAGAGTTAGCCTGCAATACTTCATTCTAACCAACACACCACCAAAGCTCTAGAAATGTTGCCATGAAATTGCAATTTCTAATTCAATAGAGAGAAAATTATTAATTGCAGGAAACTAATGTTAAATAAATGTACATTAAACCATGGGGATTGTCCTGTCTCCAATCATGTCTTTGTTTGGTAACCAACAATGTCTTGGAGTGCAATTCCTAACCTGCCTCTTGAAAAACAGAGGTGTCCCTTTGTTCCCCCCAAATACCAATAGCACTTAGACTTATATACCGCTTCATAGTGCTTTACAGCCCTCTCTAAGCTGGTTACAGAGTCAGCAAATTGCCCCCAACAATTTGGGTCCTCATTTTACCAACCTCAGAAGGATGGAAGGCTGAGTCAACCTTAAGCGGGTGAAAATCGAACTGCTGGCAGTCAGCAGAATTAGCCTGCAACATTGTATTCTAACTACTGCACCACCATGGCTCGAAGTTGATTTATGACATTTATTTAATTAAACACCCTATACAATTCCACACAAATGGCTATCCAATCTCTTCTTGAAAGCCTCCAGTGATGGAGCACAAGTTCTGAAGACAAGCCATTCCACTGGTTAATTGTTCCCACTGTCAGGAAATTTCTTCTTAGTTCTAGGTTGAATCTCTGTTTAATATTTAATGGTTAATCCTTGTTCTGCTCTTAGGTGCTTTGGATAATAGGTCAACACCTTCTCTGGGACAGTATCTCACATACAGGAAAATTACTGTCATGTCACCACTAATCCTTCTCTTCATTAGATTAGCCATTCCTAGTTCCCTCAATCATCATTGGAATGCTTCAACGTCAAAATGTTTTGCATACCCCTTATAAATAACAAGCTTTCCAAAATGAAGGCACCCTGTACAATTTAAAGGTGCAGTTAAACTGCAGTGAGAGGTGATTATTCTTTTAGGATTTAAGATGTATAAGGCTTTAAAACTGAATATGATCTTGAGTGGACTTCTGCAGGCACAAACTTACATTTTATCCATTTAGATTCAAAAGACTTCAGTGTGGTTAATTTTTAAATTTATTGTATATTTTATTTATTGCTATGTACTGATCTGAAAGATGAAATTTAGTACTAGATTGTGTTTTCTGTTTTCTGTTGGCAGAAGTAGATTTTACAATAAAACATGTGTAAATGTTTTATTTCTTTATTTTTTAAATTTGCTTGCCATCCATCTCAGCACAAATATCTACAGTATGTTCAAACTCAACTTTTCTAGCACAGTTCAATGTTTTATAGGTATGTTAAGAATATTTCCTGGTTGTGTTAGATTGATTCTTAGAAACCATATAGCAAAATGTGTAACAGACATACATAGCTTCCAAATTATTTCTGTTTTGTTTATGAAGCCACAATATTGTTCAAAATAGTTTATGCAGTCTGAGTAGCCCTGTCTGAAATTTCAATTTTCTTTTTCAGTATTGGTGGCCTTATTCTGGATACAACTGTATCTGATCCTAATTTGGTTGGGATTGTTGTTTATACTCCAGTAATCAATGGTAAGGGAGGCATGGAATTTCTTAAAATTGCTGTGGTTCACTGCATGCTAGTTAGGTAAAAAAATATTCCAGACCAAATCGAGACATAAGTGGGTGGGTATGTACTACTGTAAAGTCACACTGTAATTTTAGAGTAAAAACAGTTCCTGGTTTTCTGTTGTGAAAAGATAAATATACATTCAAAGATCAGATGGGGATAAAAAAATATACTTTTAAACCTCACATAGTTTATATATTTAGATCCCAGATACATATTTTAAAACGTCGTCTTAGACATTTCTATGTACTTCTATATAAAGATTTCTGTGAACATTATACAGATAGATACAAACACAAATACACACATACCGGTAGTAATAACTCTGTTTGTAACATTGTAATAATCAGTATGGATGCCTAAGTAGTTGTATTTCAGTGCACAGATTTTTTTCTATATAGTTTGAATTTCTGCATATATTTAATGTAAAATTGTTAGAACGAGAAAACTGTTTTAGAATTAGCAAAAATTTATCTGGCCACCCATGTTAATCAAATGACTGTGGATGACTAACGTGTTTACAAACAAAATATACATATGAACATAGTAAACTTAACAATAAAAGATACTAGGTAAAAATAATCATGCTGTCAACCAGCATAGCAAAACATCCAAATTGGGCTCCATTAACACTCTGGTCCCAAAGCCTGAGGGAAGAGCCACAGTTTTAAGAGCTTCCAACAGGCCAATTTTGTGGGGTGGTGGGGTGGGGCAGAGGGTTGGTGGGTATGCACATGCATGCCCACACAATTATAAAGGTATATGGAATACTACATACAACAATAGCCAAAAACGTTTTATATCAGGGGTGTCAAACTGGTGGCCTGTGGGCCAGATGCGTCACGTGCAGGCCACGCCCACCCCAATTCTGTGAAGGGGAAAAACGTCACGTGATGACAACGTGATACGGCAAGTTTGACACCCGTGTTTTATATCATATGAAATTACAATTTTCATAGCTAGGACCAGCAATCATATTCCCTTCATAACATCAGCATTAGTTCCCTACTTTTTAGCATGTTAGGCAAAGATCTGTTTCATAAATACAACACATTTTTAAGATGATTGCCCTGGTTTAGTTTTGCTCATCCATGTAGCTCCCATTATACTTTTACCATTACATAAATATGCTGGCAATAGTAATAAGCTGTTGGCTAATACAGGTAATCCTCGATTTATGACTGCAATTGTGACCAGAATTTCCTTAGTTAAGCAAGGTGGTGTTGAAGTGAGTTTTGCCCAGTTTCATGATCTTTTTGCGATAGTTGTTAAGCGAATCACATGGCTGTTAAGCAAATTCAGCTTCCCCCATTAACTTTGCTTGTAGGACCTGGCTGGGAAAGTCACAAATAGTGAACAGGTGACCCTGGGACATTGCCACTGTCATAAATACATGCCAGCTGCCAAGGGCCCAAATTTTGATTATATGACCATGAGCATGCTGCAACAGTCAGAAAGCTGAGGATTGGTCAAAAGTCATTTTTTCCCCAGTGCCATTGTAACTTCAAACGGTCGCTAAACAAATGATTGTAAGTCAAGGACTATTTATAATCACGAAGCAATAAGACACAGTTATGTATTGAGTATGGCAGCAATAAAGTATTAGCACACATAAAAAGTGCTAGACCAATTTCTTAGCCTTATTGTGTAATCATGAATAAACAATGGTATTTTTCCTGCCTGTTCTCTATAGGGATTGGTGGTAATCTAGTAGCAATTCAAGCCAGCAGAATTTCGACTTATTTACATTTACATAGTGTTCCTGGAGAATTACCAGAAGAAGCCAAAGGCTGCTGTTATCCATGCAGAACATTTTGTGGCACAGGTACAAGCTGTGTTGCTTTTTCTTTACGTTCTGATTTTTCTCTCCCAGATATTATTTACAGTACTTTAAGAAAATATTATGATTAAAGATATTGGTAGGTAGCCGTATTTCATTTATGGAGGTTTACAGATTACATCGTACATAGCACATTCCTTTATTAGAATCAAGTACAGCATTCAAACAAAAGCATTGAAGAAATGCCTCTATTTCATTTTTCCTATATGCAGCATTGTTTCTCAAGGGTTGTAGGACTGCTATTTTTTTTTTTAAAAAAAGCAATAAATGTAGTTACTAGCCTTAGTTAGAAAGTGAATTTAGTTCCATAATTTAAAAAATTTCAGAAAAAGATTGTTCTTCCAAAGGTGCTTTTCAAAAGGCAACTGGGCTTTCTTGATTTTTTTTTTCCTTGAAAACATTTCGTTTCTCAAAACCGGAGAAGATTCTTGGATGAGAAGTGAAACGTTTTCAAGGAAAAAAACCCAAAAAAGTCCAGTTGCCTTTTGAAAAGCACCTTTGGGACAACCATGACTTGGATGATTTGAGAATTCCCATAGGCAAAAATATTGTTTGTTGATTTCTTAATTTCTGCAGTGTGTATAGAAAACCCTTTGCTGGATTTTTTTTTTCATGACAGTAAAATGTCATTTCATCATTAAGCCCAGGATATTTAAAGAAGCCAGTTCCTTTGTTTTTCAACATGCTTGCACATGATAATGATTCAGTCATTATGACATATTAAATCAGATGTACCCAGTCCTTATTGGTGTCTTTTTAACTGTCTGGTTTCTTTTATGTCTGTTATGTTTTGTTTCTCGTTATTCTTTTTCAAAACCACAGAAATTAATAATGTTATCTTATTACCCAATGAAAATATCAGTAACCTTCTTATTGGCAAACAGTGTTACTTATTCTTATTTACAGGAGTAAATAATAAATCAGCTCAAGTTCTTCTGCTGTTGGTGATTCCTGGGCATTTAATATTTTTGTACACTATTCATTTAATGAAAAGTGGTCACACATCTTTGACACCCATCTTCATTGTGGTATATTTGTTCACAGCACTTCTACAGGTAAGGCTAAAACATTTTTAAAAATATTATTTATAGATTATTTATGGATGTAACAACTCAGCCCCCTTTTCGTTCACCGTTGCTCAAAATGGTATCTCAGTGATACTTTATGACAGTCGTCCCCAACCTTTTGGGCACCAGGGACTGGTTCTGTGGAGAGAGGTTTTTCCATGGACCTGATGGGGCTTGGTTTCGTGTGCTGCCTTTATCCCACAGATGGCGCTTCATTTGTTTGTGCAGCCTGGTTTCTGGCATGCCGTGGCCCAGTGGCAGTACATGGACCAGGAGTTGGGGACCTCTGCTTTATGATTATCATGAATTGGTAAAGAAAATCCAGTGTTTGCATCTTTAGTTTGGAAGGATTCGTGGGGTACAATACAGCATACTCAAATTTTATAAAGAATTATGTTGTATAAAAATGTTTTTATCCTTTTGTATTATTCAGTTCTTCTGGCCATTATATTTAGGTCTCATTGTCCTTTTATTAGCTACATTAAAATCTGCTGCCCTCGAATATTAGGAATCAAATAGCTAAACTGCACATACTGTACCTATCTCAGTATTTGATTCAACAAGCCTTAATAGCGTTTATGATTATAGCAGCTTAACACTGACATGTCAATTTTTGTTTCATTTTTAGATATTCAATACATTTTAATATTAATCTGCACCCCAGTCCTAATTTTTATTTGTGTTCAATATCTTAAAGAAGCCAGAACATAAAAACTAAAAAGTCGACATGAAAATAACTGTATTTAAGTTACAAAAGATTTGCATTTTTAAATGACCTACGAACTCTATGAAAACTTTAAAACTGCTGAATGAACTTTCCAGTATAATTAATCAGCTGCACCATTTGGGACTGCACTGTTCAAAAAGATGTAGCACTTACTTTTATTCTCAACATTTGTAGATTTACTATGAAATTGGAAGTGAAGATGTCATAGTTTTTGTAAGAAATTTAAATAGCCAAACTTAACGTAGTTTATTCTGTCTATCTACCTACTTGTCTATCTGTCTTTTCTTAGAACTGTTGCTTTTAATTTTTGGATGAAGGGTCTTAAAATGTAAATGGTCTCAACATGTGACCTCAACAGACCAGTCTTCTCTGGCTTCAGAAGCTAAGCAGGATCAGGCCTGTGTAGCCCTAGGATGGACTAGAGCAGGGGTGGGCAACTGTGGCCCTTTTACAACCTGTGGACTTCAACTCCCAGAATTCCTGAGACAGGTTGGGAGTTGAAGTCCACAGGTTGTAAAAGGGCCACAGTTGCCCACCCCTGGACTAGAGAATACCAAACTGTAGGCTAAACTGGGAAGTAGAAACACAATCCAGGAGAAGATAGTGCTAAAACACTTCCATACTGATGCCAAGAAAACCATGTAGTTATGTCCATGTAGTCATTAGTTGAACTCAACTTGAAGATGACTTTACTGTTCAAATGGAAACAGCTGTCTGGGTCACAGACAGATCACAGGTAGTCTCAATTTACCACAGTTCATTGAGTGACCATTCAAAGTTCCCACAGGACTGAAAAAAGTGACTTAGGACCATTTTTCACACTTATGACTGTTACAGCATCCCCATGATCACGTGATCAAATTCAGATGTTTGGCAACTGACTCATGTTTATGACGGTTGCAGTGTCCCAGGATCATGTGATCATCTTTTGGGACTTTCGGACATATATAACAGAGTTGGAAGGGATGTTGAAGGTCTACTAGTACAATCCCTTGTTCAATCAGGTGACCCTATCCCCGTGATGGTGAACTTATGGCACATGTGATTATCTCTGCAGGCATGCAAGCCAATGCCCAGATCAGCTTCACCATGCATGTCCACGCGCCTCCTGCCAGCCAGCTAATTTTCGAGTCTGCTGGGAGACACACTTGCATGTGCGGGGGGTTCATTCACATGTGGGGGGCTGGGGGTTCACGTGCACATATGCGGGGGTGGGGGGGTGCAGCGCCCCCTCTGCACCCCATTTTGGGTTCCAGGAGGCTTCAGGGAGGCCTGCTAGCACAAAACCAGGGTGTGGGTGGGTACGGTGCACCCCCACCCCCCGGTTTGATGCTATCAGGCCTCCCTGAAGTCTCCTGGGACCAAAAATGGGGTGTGGGATGTGTGTCCCCCCCGCAGCCCTTTTGTAGTTCCAGGAGGCTTCAGTGAGGCCTGTTAGCACAAAAATAGGGGTCATGCAGGCATGCGGGGGGGGCGGGGGTCTCACGAGCATGCGGGGGGGCTGCGGGAGGCATTGCATTATGGGTGTCGGCACACATGCTTTTCACACCCGAGGAAAAAAAGGTTTGCCATTACTGCCCTATCCCATTCTGGACAAATGACTATCCAATCTCTTCTTTAAAAGCTGTAGTGATGGTACAACTTCTGAAGGAAACCCGATTTAATGAGATTCTTTTAAATAATAGAAACAATAGCAAAATGATAGTGACAATAAGAATGCATAGTGTCAAGGCTCTGACTAATGAACTCAAGCGAATCAGAACCCTGAGACTTGGCTGCTTCTCAAAGGTCTTCTTTAATGAGTACATCATATCGGCACAGCTTCAATGGGAAGCCAAATCAAAATCTTTCCCGCGGTTTCAGTACAATTAAATTAGGAAATAACCCCATTCCCAAGTGTCAGAGGTCACGTTGGCCAATTGAATTAACTGATGAGCTCTTCAGGCACTCCTTCCCCAACCTTATCTGTGGCCAGTGGAGATGACCTCGGTTCTCATGAAAAAGCTCTTTGTTGTGTCTAGTAATGCATTCCATTACTTCCCCTCTTCCCCCCTGTGTGGCAACTGAGGAACAGAGAGATGGCTGCGGCCAGGGTTCAGTTCAAAGTTGACAGTATAGTTTCCTTGCAAAATATTCAGGTTTTTTTAAGTCTTCATTTTAAGACTTGTCGGCCACATAAAATTGAATGTCAGATAGGAATAACCAAGTCATCCATTTCATGATTCAGAGTTTGTGACTCCCAAAACCTGTCCCTGTATTTCCTCATTTTGATTAAACCTGTAAAGAGTTTACCTATAAAAGATGTTTACCTGTAAAAGATGTTCACATCTTCATGAGAAATCTAAGAACACAGTTATGCTAAGGCAGTATTCTTCTACCTTGGCAGCTTTCAAAATGTGTGGACTTCAGCTTCCAGAATTCCATAAGCAGCATGCTGGCTGGAGAATTCTGGAAGTTGAAGTCCACAAATCTTAAAGTTGCCAAAATTGAAATGTTTAATTGTATGTTTAATAGGACTGGAAATAAACAAGTAATGGGGAAACTTACACTGAACTTTATCTTGGAAACAGCAATTGTTTATTTATTTAAAATCAGAATTGTTCTGCAAATTTTCATGTAAGGTAGAATTCATTAGATTGGCTGTTGATCCTTTCTTACTAAGAATAGTGATACAAATGTTCATGAGGGAATATTTATCTTCTAATGGTAGCTAGACAAACCTGACTTAAAGTAGCAATTCAACAATACTAGATTTTGAAAAGAAAAAATAATAAAATGATAACGTGAGCAGTGTGGTGGCCTTTCTTGATGTTTTAGCAATATAAAGGAGGCATAATCTCTAAATAAATGGTTATTATCAGATATTTGTGAAGACTAACACCTAGAAAATTGCAGAGATCTGCAAGTAAACAATTCACTTTAGCAATCAGATCCTGGCACTCTGAAATAACAAAAGACTGGCTGATTGAAAAACTGTCAGCTAAGTAATGTGGATGATTGTGTATCATCAGATGGTCTTGAGCATAATATTAGTAGTTCTTTTGGGTTTTTTAAAAAAAATATGTCACACTCATTGGATGTGTAGAAATGCAAAGACAAATCAGCAGATAGCAGTTGGAAGGTAGTGTTTTTTTCCATCCAGCTTTCAGAAACCAAATATTATTCTCCAACACAATTTAACATCATTTATTTTTGATAGGAGACAAGAGGGTAAGATAAGAGAGGATACTCCTTGCTGAGAAATGACTTTGCAGTGTGAAACTCAAGGTAGAGTGGGAGCTCAGATTTTTATATAAGGATACAGGTTGTGTCTGTCGTTGTCAGAATTTATAGAAAGAGCAATGGATTAGCTTGGTTAGAACCAGACCATGTCTCAGTGATTGTTGATTGTTCTACAGATCTATATTTATTTGTTACATAAGCTGTGATAATCAACATTTTTTTAAACATTATGTGATATCTAAAGACCTTCTTTTCATTCAAACTAATGACTATATTTGTTATGTTCCGGGCATTCTCACCGAATAAAGTTCTAAAAGGCTCTTGAAAATCCCTGTGTTATGTCATGTTATTTTAGTTAGCTTACATTTTACAACATTTTTAATCTCCTTTTTTCCATTCATACTTTCAGACATCTGCTTTTGAACAGTTGCCCTTCCTCACTCCTTATATCCCCCCACTGCCATATGTTTAACAGATTAACAGAGTTGGAAGGGATTTTATAGGTCATCTAGTCCAACCCCCTGCTCAAGCAGGAGGCCCTATACCATTTCTGACAAATGGCAGTCCAATTTTTTCTTGAAAGTCTCAAGTGATGAAGCTCCCACAATTTCTGAAGGCAAGCTGTTCCATTGATTGATTGTTCTCACTGTCAGAAAGTTCCTCCCCATTTCTAGGTTGAATCTCTCCTTGCTCAGTTTCCATCCATTATTCCTTGTCTGGCCTTCAGGTGCTTTGGAAAATAGCTTGACCCCCTCCTCTCTGTGGCAGCCCTTCAAATATTGGAACACTGCTATCATCTCTCCCCTGGTCCTTCTCTTCACTAGACTAACCATGCCCAATTCCTGTAACCGTTTTTCATATGTTTTAGTCTCCAGCCCCCTAATCATCCTGGTTGCCCTCCTCTGCACTTTTTCTAGAGTCTCAACATCTTTTTTTTAGTGTGGTGACCAAAACTGGATGCAGTACTCTAGGTGTGGTCTTACTAGGGCTTTATAGAGTCATATTATAAGTCAATCCTGACCTACTCAGGTTACTGGAAGGGGAAAATGTTCTGCATTGCTCTCAATGTTGGCTTCTTGGTCAGCTAAAATAATGGGGCTAGGTAATAACATCCCACATTTGGTATGAAGTGACAGGAGATTGCTCACATAGAGATGAGTGCTGTTAGTGTATCTTGTAGGGTTTTTGAAGAATAGGAGATTAACAAATGTTTGCATGAAATTTTAAATGCCCAGTGTTGTCTGTCTGGGAAAAAAGAGGAACTGTCTCAAAAAATCCTATTCCAGGGAAAAGAGAGGCTTTCAAATATATTTGTTTGGATTACAGAGTAGCACACTGAGCACACATATAATTAGCTTAGGCTCACACCTAGCACACATATAATTAACTTAGACTACATAGTGACTTTTTCAGTGAAGATGTTTATCTAAATAATGCATGTTCCTTTTATAATGGGAAAACTAGAAAGAAACTTGATAATTTTAAAATCATGTAGCCATATGGATATTTTCCTTTGTAGCATAAAATCAAAGGTTCTGTGCTTTTAGAAGTATTAAATTATTTCAGGGTGCTAATACTTAACACATTTCTAATTTGGGACTTCGATTACTTAAATTATTTTTAAAGAAATATGAACTTTCAAACTTGTCTCTAAAATATTGTAACACATACAAAGTTTGCAATGTTTTAAATTTGTTTCTGCCTGTAGAAATCTATAGAACTCTTTAGGTTGAAAATATAATTTCCCAAAGGATTAAATTAATTTATGTTATAACGCTGCATGTTGGTTATTTAGTTTAAGCAATTTCTGTAAAAAGGTAAAGAACAAGGAAATTATTATGATTATGGTTCAGATGTTAGTCAGCCAGATGACTAGATTAGACTTTTTAACTACCTATTGAGTTCTTCCCAAGGATCTGGGATATGCAGCTGTTGTTGTTTGTTATTATTAAAGGTATCAGCACAGGATGTAAGCTGTTCCAAATAAGCTACCTTTTGCAATTGACTGAGGGTGATTTTGTCAATGCCAATGCCAAGAGTGTTCACATGGTACTCCAGTTGTTTTGGGATTGCACCCGAGGCACCTATATACAACAAAGTGAAATCACAGCTGCCTGCCAATTTTTTTTCTGGTATTTGGCCTTTATACGCATCAAGTTCTTCCCAAGAACCTAGGATGCTGGGATGTATACCAACATAATATATGTGTGGCCTTTTGTAATTGACAGGAGGAAACCACCATACTCCATTTATGTTTATCTTTCAGGTTCACTTTTCGTATTTTGATACTTTTGATCTTCTCTAATTCTTTGTCTTCTATCCTACTACTCCTTTGTATTGCCACATCAACTTTCCATGCTTTCTTCTTTTCAACCACAGTTAAATCTGGTGTGTTGTGAGCCAAAACTTTTATCAGTTTGGAAATCCAACAATATTCTAACCTGCTGATTTTTAAACTACTTTTCAACTATATGTTTCCATCAAAGTTGCATTGCTGTTTAAGTATAATATTTAATCATGTCCCTGTGTTGTTCTCTCATAGGTATTTATCTTATTATGGATTGCTGACTGGATGGTGCACCACATCTGGAAAAAAGGGAAAGATCCAGACAGTTTTTCTATTCCTTACCTTACTGCTCTTGGAGATCTTCTTGGAACAGCCTTACTTGCACTGAGTTTTCATTTTCTGTGGCTGATTGGGGATAGAGATGGAGATGTAGGAGATTAATTAAATTAATAATGCCTAATTTATCCCATTAGTTGAAATATGAGAGTAGGGACCACTTGATTTAGCATTTCATATGAAATATATTAAGAGAGTAGTTGAGTTTCATTACAGTAACTTCAGTGTTGACACTGATATTAAACAGCCTTAACTTTTTTAAAACAATAAAAAACTAAGATAAGAAGCTTCAAGTATTTTTACACTGCAAAGATTGTTTGGGGCTGGTTGACACCATCTCATCACAGAAAGAGAAAGTTGGCCAGCATTATGTCAGGAAATAAAATATAGTTGATAGGTAACAGAACGATGTGGTTTAACCACTGATGTATCTGCCTAATGAAATGTAGCATGCATTTCATTAGGCAGTCTGGCTATGCATTTGAAGTCATACGATATAATGGGTTCACAACATAAAATAGAGATAACCCATAATGCAAAAGATATTATTTTTGCATATCAATAAGAAAAACAGGTTCAGGTAAGACATTCGATATTCAGTTTATTTTAATTGCTGGCAGAAAAAGGATGGAACACCCTCTGTTCTAGAAAATTAATCAGTTGAAATAGGAAATATGTTTCTCATAGAGATAATACAGTATGATCATGCATGGACAATAATAATGTTGAATTAATGGTTGTAACTCAAGAGGTACATTGACACTGTTTTCAGGTGTTCAAGTTTTGTCCTTTATTGTGATGTATAAAGAATCAAGACTATTTAAAGAAGAAGAAAAGCAGCTTTTGATATGTATTGGAGAAACTACAATATAACTTCTGAAATAACAGGTGGATGCGTTTATTTTTTTATTTTTAGAAATACTTCTTATTAGAAATACTATTGAGTTAGTTTATCTTGGAGATCTTTTATCAAGCCACCCAGAATTGCTTTGGAGTCAGAGACTGCCGAAATCTAAACCAATGAGTCAATCAATCAGTTAGGCATTCATGCCAATTATATGCAACCAATGTTATTTCCTGATACGTTGCAGTTCAAACTTTTAAAAATTTATATTTAGAATACCAACTCATTTTGTAATGAGAGGTTGTTCCACTGAATACTGTTTTAATCATAGCTCTGTTGGGCTAAAGAAATTGCTTGTTTCTGGGAAAACATATCCCGTGTCCAGAATGTTAATGCTTGTTTGAATGACTACTTTGTAGAGTAGTGTCACAGATACTCTTTAGTTCTTAGTTTCTGTGGTACATTGATGATAATGGGGCATTTTCCACTACACACCATTTATGCCTGTTATTTACACAAATGAAAATCAGTAAATGTTTAAACTGGTTTTTGTTTAAATGTTTAAAGAAATTTTTTGCTTTAGATTTTGGGAAAAGAAAAAGATTGATGATATAGATTATTATGAGTTGTGGACTTCCTTGAGTTATTTTATCATTAAACATTAATATTCAGTCAATCCTTGGCAACAAAGTTTCCTACTCCCTGCACTGGAAGCCACCAGTGAGAATTTAACAATTATAATTTATAATTGTTTAATTTTCTACTAAAATTAATTACATTTGGCATCTAATCATTTCCATTCAAATTACATGGAAATCCCAGCTACAGAGTGATGTATTTCAAAGGCAGATTCACGGTAATCTATGGTAGTAGATTAATGCGTGGGACCCAACTGTTCAGATGTGGACTTCTATTAAGACAAACACTCTTGGGCCTAGTATAATTTCTTGATCGTTATCTTCATCTTAATAGTTCAAAATGCTGGCAACTATTCAGCTTGCTCATTAAAATTCTGTAGGTAATTTTCCCTTACTTTAATGATACAGTTTTTTTTTCACGATGACTGTCTTGTTTATTTCTATACTGTAGATGGAAAGATAGAACGGAAATAAGCTTTCAGAATTGGAAAATTAAAATATCCTCCTTGGTTGCTTTTGTTGCCCTTTGGTTGTAATCTATTAGACACTTTTCAGGAAGTAGGTGGACTTTGTGAGGTTTACTTCTTAGTACATATGCACTGTTACCATCAAACAACATTACGTACTAAGCCCAAAAGAGATTTGGATTTAGCGATTAAGGTTTTAATTCTGGTTGAACATTTTTGTAAGGATTCATGGTCTGATGGAAAATATTGTAGTATTTGAAGAATATACAGTTCCAAGAATTATATATACCAAGAAAAATAAAATGTCATCTTTTTTCAGTGTAATACCCTGAATATAATGTATGCATGATATTTTCACTCACTTTCCCTAATTTTTACGTGCTCGTCTTACGATTCATTGAGAAAGACCAAATTAACTATATGTAGACTAGGTTCTAATTATACTGAATTATAGGGAAAAATAAGCAATAATCAGGATGGAATAAAATTCATACGTGTAATATGTATGAGGCAGATCATTAACATGTTTGCAATACAAAAACACATGCTTATAGAGTGCATATGTAAAGCAAGGTCTTGAGGTGCTTTATCAAAAAAATCAATTATTTTAAATGCTCCTTTATTTTAAAGCCTCTACTTTTCTGCTGTTCTGTAAATTCCCTCTAATGCCATTTGATACAGAACCTTTGAAGCAAACGCTGAGAATCCATGTCCTCTGTCACTTGCTAGCCATATAACTCATCCACCATGACAAGTTTAGTTGGAATGACGAAAGTAGATTCAGTTCTGTTCCCTTTATGATTTCATAAATTAGAAGAAAGTAGCACCTGATGGGTTCAAATAGAAGTCCCTGCTAATGGTTGTACTGAGTTGCTAAAAGATTGGAGAACAGTGCGAACACAATCTTTTGTTTTAAGCTGTCCTCTGAAAAGAAAAGTCTAGTTTGATGAAAAGAAGGACTGGGGTGACATGATAGTAATGTTCCAATATCTCAGGGGGCTGCCACAAAGAAGAGGGTGTCAAGCTATTCTCCAAAGCACCTGAGGGTAGGACAAGAAGCAATGGGTGGAAACTAATCAAGGAGGGAAGCAACCTAAAACTAAGGAGAAATTTCCTGACAGAACAATTAATCAGTGGAACAACTTGCCTCCAGAAGTTGTAAATGCTCCAACACTGGAAGTTTTAAAGAAGAGATTGGATAACCACTCATCTGAAGTGGTATAGGTTTTACCTCCCTTCCAACCTATTCCATTCCATTCCATTCAACAGTAGATGTTGGATACTCCTGAATGGAATAGTAGGAAATAGTAGGGATTATGTATACATCTCCCTTCTAATATATAAGCAGTTAAAGACATTAGATTTGGTCACCTGGCCTAAAACCCCATGATGATGATGCTCCTCCTTTCTTCCTTCTATTGGGAAATCTCAGGAATGCTTTCAGCAATTTGGTTCAAAATATGCTGGCCATTCAGTTCTGATGAGATCTAACCTTGGGTTCCTTCCCGCCCAGAGTTGCCTTAAACTGCGAGATGGGCAGCATATACATTTAATAAATACATATGCCTATGGCGTGAATCTTAAAATCCAATTTCTTCTGAAATGTTTTGTAATCCAAGTATAAACACCTAAGAATGTTATGGTAAATAATTTGATTACCTGTATTTTTCTCAAGCTGCACAATTGTTTCCCAGTAAACTGCCCTAGGACATAATGGGATCATAAAATATTAATCATCATGGTCTATGCAGATAGCAATAGCACTTAGATTTATATACCGCTTTACAGCCCTTTCTAAGTTGTTTAGAGTCAGCATATTGCCCCCAACAATTTGGGTCCTCATTTTAACCACTTTGGAAGGATGGAAGGCTGAGTCAACCTTGAGCTGTCAAATTGCAGGCAGGCAGCAGAAGTAGCCTGCAGTACTGCACTCTAACCACTGCGCCACCGGAGCTCATAAAATAACATCCCCTTATTTTTACCAATCATGTTGACATACAATATGTCAGTACCTACTATCTTTTTCACTCATTTGCTGGTCCCTTGCTTGTCTTAGGGAAGCCAGACCATGGAGAAAAGAAAATTTTAAAAATCAGCATGGAGCTGGCATGCATAGATCTGGGAAGCTGAGGAATGTCCATCATAACATTTGAGAACCTTCCTATTAGACAATGGGCACATGATGCTTATTAAAATGAGTAGCTTTTTATGGGTTTCAATGGATAAATCTATTGATTAGAATTGTACCAAGCA
This sequence comes from Pantherophis guttatus, assembly GCF_059756535.1. Taxonomy (NCBI): domain Eukaryota; kingdom Metazoa; phylum Chordata; class Lepidosauria; order Squamata; family Colubridae; genus Pantherophis; species Pantherophis guttatus. Next base: position 24,886,814 of record NC_142069.1, on the reverse strand, counting down.
TATTTTTGTTGTTGTGAAGTCGTGTCTGACCCATCGCGGCCCCATGGACAACTTTCTTCCAGGCCTTCCTGTCCTCTACCATTCCCCGGAGTCCATTTAAGCTCACGCTGACTACTTCAGTGACTCCATCCAGCCACCTCATTCTCTGTCGTCCCATTCTTCTTTTGCTCTCAATTGTTCCCAGCATTAGGCTATTCTCCAGTGACTCCTTCCTTCTCATTAGGTGGCCAAAGTATTTGAGTTTCATCTTCAGGATCTGGCCTTCTAAAGAGCAGTCAGGGTTGATCTCCTCTAGGACTGGCTGGTTTGATTGCCTTGCAGTCCAAGGGACTCGCAGGAGTCTTCTCCAGCACCATAGTATATTTTACATGGTGAAAATTCCATCCCTTTTAAGTCTCAGTACATGACTAAACTTTCAACAATGGAAGCAGAACAGCCACCAGTTGGAAAGTGGTTGATAACCGAGAAATTCTGCAGACCAGTTAATGTAAGATCAGGAGAAAAAAGACAGGGCCATCAGATTTTATTCATGACACCGACTATCAGAATATATACCGTGTTTCCCCAAAAATAAGACCCTGTCTTATATTTTTTTGAACCCCGAAATAAGCGCTTTGCCTTATTTTCGAGGAGGTCTTATTTTGGGGTGTGTAGAGCAAGATGGAGCTCCTCTTGCCATCTTACCTGATTTCCAGCTCTGTCTCCCTAACCCTAAACAGAGGAAATGGCAGGGACTGGCTGTGCATACATTTAAATACTTTTGGGAAGGGTTTATTTTCGGGAGGGGGTATTTTAGGGCATACGCTCAAAAGCCCGAATGGGCTTATTATCAGGGGAGGTCTTATTTTAGGGGAAACAGGGTAGTCTAAGAATTTTAAGAGGAGCCTCGATTGCTGTCTCTTGGATCATTTATTTTGAATGTACTGTTGCATTTTTATCAGTAAAAAACACATATGTCTTAACTGTATCACAAATAGCAGTAGTGTGACTGTTCAATTTTCCAGGCTGCACACGTTTCTTCCCTATTAATGGGGCAACCAGTTAACAAAATAAAACAAGAGCTGGTAGTGAAATAAGCTTACATACTTCTACAAAATCAAATGGTAAACAGATGATTGAAGTGGATGGTGCTTGATTTCCTATTTCATTTTATGATTCTGAGTTCATTTTTAAAAAGAATTTATTGTCACAAGCTGTACAAAGTTCCTATTTCAATAATAATCTCTTATTTTAAAGATATGTAATTCTTCATATCTGAATTGCATTTGATTTCCATCTAAGAAACTGCTAGACTTTCATTTCCTGGGAGAAAGAAATAATCTGATCAGTCTTTTCCTTGTTATTTTTTTTATGCTGCAAAGTGAAACTTTTTTTAAAAGAAAAATCACCTGTGATATCAGTTGCACATGCCGGCTTATTGCATTCACTGTAATAATGTTTATATTCCAGAGTGATAATGCACATTGACTTCAAAATAGCCAAGCTGTTATGCAGCTCCATTTGACTGAAGACAAATGTTGCAATAACTCAGGCATGTCGGGAACATTTATAAATGGCCATTTCACTCATGAAGAAAAATATGATCAGAGAGCTGCTATCATTCTGCTTTTCAGAAGGTCTCATCCTTTGACTCCAATAAAAAATATGGATGGGAAAAATGCATGGTTCACTAAGGCAATTTAAATGTCAGCCTAAGAATGTGTTATGTTGTTGCTTTTTCTCAGTCTTTTACACACACACACACACACACACACACACACAGAGTATATCAGAGTCTTACGTACTTTTTAATAGAAGTAAATTCATTTTTTTAATGCTGGTTTATTCTTTAAGGTCATAGCAATAAAAGGCATACACATGTAACATACATAAATAAATCTACATGTAGTGAATTAATAATAGGCCAGTGGCTGCATTTAAATATATCAGTTTACTGTACTAGGAATAAGCCAGGGGTGGGCTGCTGGGGGTTCGCAGGGGTTCAGGAGAACCTCTAGCTAAGATTCTAAGAGAACCCCCAAATCCCACTCCTAGCTGGCCCTGCCCATCATGCCCCTCCCAGCAGTCCCCACATGGCCTGTTTTGGATGCCGGTAAGTGCAGGGCGTGCGCGGAGGCTCGGGGAGGGCAAAAATGCCCTCGCCGTAGTGCAGGAGGCTGACTAGGCCATGCCCACCATGGCCACGCCCACCCAGCAACCAGGCAGAGAACCCCTTGCTAAATTTTTTGAAGCCCACCTCTGGAATAAGCCAAGGGCATTTTACATTCTCTCCTCTACTGCAGGCGTTGAGGAATTAGGAGTTTTAAGGAATTGTAGTTGTTCAAACCAAGAGCCTGTAGCTTCTGTGAAACAAGCCTTATTCAAACTACCTTGGTGGGCAACCACACACGTGGAATGTGGCTGTGATAGAATCCGTATTTTGACCTGGAAAGAGGATATATTTAAGGAAGGAAACTGGCCATTGCAGAAGAATTCCAGTGAGGGGAAGATGTGAAAAAGTCTTACTCTATCTTAAATACATTAGAAATACATTCTAGGGAGAATTTGGTAGGCTTTCAAAATTAGGTTAGCCAATCAAATTTTTTCCACAAACCCAAGTGGTTTCCTGAGAGGCTTGATGGTGGCATAACAAACCGGCAACAATCTGGAAACCTTCAGACCAGGGGTGGGTTCTACTTACCTTTACTACCGGTTCGCAGCGGGGCCACACGCGTGCTCTTCTGCACATGCGCAGAAGCATTTTGATGATGTTGGTGTTGGTGGGCGGAGCCTCCTGCCGGTTTTACTACCAGTTCTATAGAACCGGTGCGAACCGGGGGCAACCCACCACTGCTTCAGACAGCTTGAGAATTTGCTTACTTCCTAGAATAAGGGTCAATTTGGCTATGGCTCTTACAAAGTGTGTAAAGGCCTTAAGTTTAGTATTTTAGTGCAGAGGAGAGTGAAGGTAAAAAGATAGGTTGGATCCAGGAGTGAAATCTTACCTTCCTTACCGGTTCAGAAGTGCACGCATGCACTTCCATTCTCTGCATGCGCAGAGGGTAAAAAACATTACTTCCTGGTTAAAACCAAGAAGTAACGACAATCGGGCGGGTGGGCCAAGCCTCACACTGCCATCACTACTGGTTCTCCGAACCATCTGCCACAATCCTACCAGATCGCCCGATCCGGTCCGAACCAGGAGCATTTCAACCCTGGTTGGATCCTTTTCTCATCCTTAGAAACATTTATAGTGAAAGTTAATAACTGGTGTGCAAGCTTTATTGTACATAAAAGAATCATTGTACAAAATGAGGCATCAAGGCTTTGGAAGACATTCCAAGATTTGAGAAACTACACAAAGACGTTAACAACAACAACAAAAAGATGCTTCTTTTTGTAGACATCTTTTAATGATGCCATAGTATAAATAATTGTGATACTTAGCACTGCGGATCATTCTTTATTATTTGATGCAAATGCCAAATACCAAGCATTTTTATTTGTAGCCTTCATTGCACCCATGTTTGCAATGAAGGCCACAAATAAAAATGCTTGGTATCTGGCATTTGCATCAAATAATAAAGAATGATCCGCAGCGCTGAATATCATGGCAAAAGAGTTTTCCAAAGGGATGGAAATGGTCCTGTATGGCTAGCTATGAGATATCTAAGGTGGTTGCTGAAATTGTCATAATCCTTCCATTTTGATGATCTCAACTCAGAAGGAGAACTCACCACTCAGAGTCTCTCTTGTATAGATAGGGGCCCTGTGGCCCTACAATTCCACAATGGGCAGTCATCATATACTAAAGAAGTACATCCTAAACTCTAGAATACAGCCATAATACTGAGCAGCAGTGATTGATCTCCCACTAACATTCCTGATTATCTCAAGCTTTCTTCTTTTTATCATATACAGCACTCTAGAGTGGAGAGTCATTTTGCAGTCCCTATGGCTAAAAGGTTTAAAGTCATTTATTTAATGATAATTTATTAAACAAACACAATTGGCTGGGTCCACAAAACGTATTAACCCAAAGCCAAAGAAACCACACTATGATACTATGACATTGTGGTTAACGTGTAAGTCAGCAGTCCTTGCCAAAAAAAAAAAAAACCCTACAAGTTACTCAAAGATTGGAGTATTGAAGGAGAATTGGAGTCCAAGAAGGTTTGGAGGTTTATTGGCTGAGCAAACCACATTTTCTTTCACTTCTTTGTTTTAATTTAAATTTCTTAGAAAAATAATCAGAATGGCTATCTGATGCATTTGCACAGGAACAATTCATAAGTGATTTATATTTGTGTTGGCGACTTATTACTTAGCTTCCTTTTATTAATACTATATACAGATATGTTGTTCGCCTCCTACTACAAGCTTTCTACTGCATTCAAACAGGAAAACATCAAAATCTTCAAATGCTAAATTATATTTAAATTTTTGTTAGGTATGGTAGTTCTGATATGTAGGAAAACATTCTTCATAACAAGAGATACAGGGATAAATATTAATGACCCCCGCTCCACGTTTCTGCTTGGGAATGGTGCAGGTTTCAGAAGCCCAACTTGATTTCAGATGCTTTTTATCTGATGTATCAATAACACACCTACTGCAGTGGGCAGATTAACATTTGGTTACACCACCTGAAAATAGTTGAAAGAAACACTGACGTTTAAATGCATTTATCAATATGCAAAAGGCAATTGAGTAGTTGCAGAGAAGATCAAATCAGGGCAAGATTGCCGTGATGCGAAGGGAACACCAAATAATATTGTCTGCGATGCCACCACCCCCACTTGTCCTAGTGCTCTTAACATCTGTGGAGTTGTTAAACATCATAAATAGAATGACTATGTCTAGAAAGGCAAAATAGAGTAAGTGGGAATGACTTAAGGCTTAAGGAAGCAGTAGTTGGATATATTGTCTGTTTTGATAGTTAGGAGGAAAATCAGCTGAAGATGTTTTATAGATAGCATACTGTATGTCAGCGACAAGACTTGCAAAGATATACCCAAACAATAGCGTAACATGTTGGAAATGTAAGAAATCCCAAGGAACATATTACCATCTATGGTGGACGTGCCCGGCAGCAAAAAACACATGTATTTTTAATGCACCCATAATGCATGTAAGAGAGAACTTCAACAATTGCATGATTGTGGCTGCCTTCTTGATTATTATGACTATTTTTTGCAGATATCCCTGCAACAGGATGCTAATCAGCAGGTTCTGACAGGTTCTGGAGAACCGGTAGCAGAAATTTTAAGTAGTTCGGAGAACCGGCAAATACCACCTCTGGCTGGCCCCAAAATAGGGCGGGAATGGAAGTTTTGCAATTCCCCCAGGAGTGGGGAGGGAATGGGGATTTTGCAGTATCCTTCCCCTGCCACACCCACCAAGCCACACCCACAGAACTGGTAGTAAAATAATTTGAATTCCACCTCTGCCCTGCAACTATCCTTGGCAGCAGGATTTTAATCTCTTTTGCATCAGCATTGTTTCATCTTACACCAAGCAACTACTCAGAATCACGCAGGGTTTCTCATTTATTACATACTCAGTTCAGCACACCCAAGAGATACCTTCAACAGTAGCATAGCCTCATTCCATTGTGTTTTCATTAGCCTCCAACTGATACTCTGCAGGAGAGGATGATGATGTGCTTTTATAAAAAGCTATTGTTTCTTAACTGCTGAAAATAAAGGAAGTACTACCATGAAAAATTGTGTGGGTTTTCCCTTGAAACAGGTGGTTACATTTATGACATCCCCCAATGGGCAACAAAGAGATCTTTGCAATTAAAAAATAAGGGTTTTCCCCATTTCATGTCAGTGCTTACAGTGAATTGTACAGATGTGTTTGACGAGATTGGATACTCAAATGCCTACTTTGTAAACTGGGTTGCAAACTCTCAACCCTCAGCCAGTTTTCATCATATCAATTCTGTACCAGTTGCACCCCAGAGAGGGGAGTAAAGTCCTTCTTATTGGAATACAATTATCAGCTGCACAGAAACATAACTAATAATGTCATATAGCCACCTTGAGAATATTATACAGTTATGTACATTATTTTGAAGTGAGGAAATTAAGTTTGGAATAGTATTAAGTACTAAAGCAAAACGATAATAATCTCGTGACTGATCACCTATTATAGGCAGCAAACCTAGATGCACCATTGAAGAAAATAGCAAGTATATGTTGTTAAGTTTTATCACATAAAATTGGGATGTCCAGCCCAAAGTTTGTGAATAAAGAGCAAAATGAAAACTAAACAAATGTTATTTCAAGAGAAGCACAAATACATATACCCAGATATCAAGATATAACAAATGTTTTCAAATAAAACATGCATAATTGACTAAATATCTATTTTAACTGATTTAGATTACGCAGACACAATATTGTCTGTCTCATTACTTCTGGAGAGCAAAACATGGATGGGTAGGCTATGAGTGAATTATAGTCCCATTGATAAGGACAAATAGGAAGTATAGTGTTCATTGTAGAGTCTGTTTCAATTAAAATATAACTGCTTAAAATAAAATAATAAAATAAAATATAAACTAAATGTAACTTTCAATTGCCCATTGGTCATTTATGGAGTAGGAGTGATAGTCAAATACTATTTTTTCCTCCACAATTTAGATGCTTTTAATAAATAGGGACCACCTTTGGTGGGAAGGTAACAACATTAAGTGCGCCTTTGGCGTTTAGTCATGCCGACCACATGACCGTGGAGACGTCTCCGGACAGCGCTGGCTCTTCAGCTTTAAAACGGAGATGAGTACCGCCCCCTAGAGTTGGGAACAATTAGCATATATGTGTGAGGGGAATCTTTACCGTTACCTTAATAAATGTCATTTAATAATACAAAGTAATTATATTTAAACAGGAAGCTCCCCAACCTGCTGGCTAAGAATTCTAGGGTTTGCAGCCCAACACATTAGGAGTAACCAGGTTGTTATGTTTAGTCAATTGCCGTTTGCAAATAGAGCATCTGTTAAACAACTACACATATATGGGAAACATATTGTTAAGATGCTGGCTTGTAGATTGGAAGGTTGGTCCAAGTACTAACAGGATGATTCTTGCCCCAGCTCCTGCCAACCTAGCAATTTGAAAGCATGAAAATGCAAATAGATAAATAAGTACCACTTTGGTGGGAAGGTAACAGAGTTCCTATCCACAGTGTGCATAGCTATGCCAGCCACATGATCACAGAAGCATGTTCTGAAAATGGTGGCATCTTTGGCTAGGAAATGGAGATGAGCACTATCCCTCAAGTCAAACATGACTGGACAGGAGAAACCTTTACCTTTTACTTATATTTTTGCTATCTAATATATAAATACTCATGTTTTTTCTTAGGGAGAGAGAGTAACCCACCAAACAACCTCTGTTTTTTATGCAGAAGGTCCTTAACATCATTAATGCCAGGTGATGAGGGCCATCTCCTGGGAGTCACTCTTAGTCAGATCAACCTGCATTAGATTAAATAGCTACTGAAGAGCATTGAAATCATATTCATCTGATTCAGTATTTAAAGCAGGGGTCTCCAACCTTGGCAACTTTAAGCCTGGTGGACTTAAAGTTCAATCAAAACAACTGATGAGTGTTATAAGACTTATGTTTTTGTTCATGCAGGGACCAATTTCAGGTATAGAAATCGGTACAGTTTCAGCAAGGTGCAATATATATGAAAACTACTTGGAGCAGACCAATGTCAGCCTTGTTTTTGGCAATGGAAAATGTTCTTCTCAAAGAGCCTGGCAGTATGAATTTTTGATTCACTACATGGGCCATGACAGGATAGTATCATCTTGGTGGATAGTAATTACCTCACTGTTATAAGAGAGTGTGAATGTGAGTGTACCTCTTGTTGCTCTTGCATGTCTACATATATGTGTATCAGTCTTTTTCAAACTGGTATTGTTCAGATATGTTGGATAATTATTCACAAAATTTAACTCAACTTGGAAATTGCAGTCTGGATAACTTTGGAAAGGCTAATACACACACACTCACAAACATGGCTGGGAATTTATAAGGTGCCCTAAGCCTTTGGAGTGTAGATTTGTTTCAGACAACTTTTTATAAACAAGATTGTCCATCCCCTTCCATCCCCCAATAATTTAGCTGTGTCAAAGAAAATTCAGACATTTACTCATACCATCTAGTTTTCCCCATTCTCAGGATAATTCTGAGCATTATTCTGACAAACACTTGATCAAGGCCCACTTAATCAGAGCAGGAATTCTACTCCCTTTTCAGTCACAGTAAATAAGACAGACGAGAACTGTAAAGAAAAGAATTCAATTTATTCTCCCCATAGTATATTTGTCTCCTGTCCGGTGGAACAGCTTTGTGGATAAAAATCATTCTGTTGCATCATAAATAGTCCTCTAGTTGCTTACCTAGTTGTGCATCTCATAATTAAAAAATAAAAATGAAATTGCAAACTACCATAACTCAACATTTTGCAGTGCCATTTATCAAACAGATTTTTTTTTCACTTTCATTGTAATCAATCAGTCATGCGTATTGGCTTAAAACAATTTCTAATCCATAATTTACTCATTTTGTCACAATCTGCGAACTCAGGAGAGAGAGGGAGAGGGAGGGAGGGAGGGAGAGAGAGAGAGAGAGAGAATAGTTACCATCAGAGATTTATCATTTGTGGGGTGAATCACATCTTTTATCACACTTCAGTAGAATATTAATGTGATAATAAAAACTAAACATTACAAACAAACGTATGAATAAGCAAGGTATTAAATAGAAAGGCATTGGCTTATGAACACTTTATGAAATTCTGCAGGATAGATAAAAGGAATCTTTTGTTACATAATTCATTGAATTCATTTCTTCAGGCCATTCATAATTATGTCTTCTAGGTTAGGCATGCTTCACCTATAGTTCAGAAGAACTGCTTTGGACTTCACAGAAACACAGCAGCTGTCATTCGTTCAAGAATTACATTCATTAAAGAGATCTCTTCCAGCCCTATGATTCTATCAGTGGTGGGATTCAAGTAATTTAACAACCGGTTCTCTGCCCTAATGATTTCTTCCAACAACCAGTTTGCCAAACTGCTCAGAAAGTTAACAACCGGTTCTCCCAAAGTGATGCGAACTGGCTGAATCCCACCACTGGATTCTATGCTTCTAAAGCAGCTACATCTTACGTAAGCAACCTGAGAACCTAGGAAAGCTACTGTGTAATGAATCAAAGATTTTGTAATTGTGCTTGCACATGATTCAAAGCCATTCTTCTGAAACATTTTTGAAACATATATAGAGTACTATCTTCAGGAGAAGAAGCCGTGTGCCTCTGCATTATTAGTTGCTTGGTATAAACATGGGAGAATGCTATTACTCCCATGTCCTTCTGGGAGCATGACAGAAATGTTGCATATGTTGCCTCTTCTTCTTTATAAGATTGTCCTAAATGAGATGGTGGAATTCCACCATCTCTGCAATTCCAAAGAACTATGGGAGACATGCTAGCAGATTTCATATTTCCCCGAAGGATGCTAAGTTTATTTTGAGCAACACACCTACAACTTACACGATCAGGTATGCGTGAAAGTCATGGACATCATCTGCTGATTGCTCCTCCTTGTTATCACAACCTCTTTGCCTGCTTACTTTTGAGAAGGTGATATGAGAAGGGGATGACAAACACTTCCTACAAGCACATGAAAGAATGAACTGCTGCAGGCATGCTGCCCGGGCCACTTCACCTCTGTCTTCAGTTTCAAACTGTCACCAGATCCCTCTCCCTCTGCTCCTGTATTACATTCAGCTTTTGAAACATCTCCCTTTCTCAAAAATGCTGTGCTTTTTTGACCTGCTGGTCGGCTGCTGAAACAAACATCTCAAATCCTCATGAGTGTGCAAAGCTACTTGTGTGGCTTTTCGAGTCCCAGTTCCTTTTACAACAGAATTAAAATTGAACATTTGTCTGAGCTGATAAGTTAGTACAATCCTAGGTTGCTCTGCCAACTATTGGGTGGTGGCTGCAATTTTAGGACGATAAAACCGTTAATCATTAAAGCCGTTGGACCTTTTTCAGACTTTTGCTTGAGCTATGCCTGGAAGTCTGAAAAATGTCAGAGTAGTTTAATGAATAGCAAAAATGCTGTACCTTCATGAAGCACATCTTCCCAATCATTTTTCAAAGCCTTATCAGCGATATTGAATAATTTATACTACATTTCAGTGAACCACATGGATGAAGGATTACAGTCCAAAATTTAAGTCAGGATTATGTAGATTAATATATAGGAGTAACTTTCCTGCTTTCTTACAGTTTCTTAAAGTTTCTCCAGTCAGATTGTCATTAAAATCATGTCATATCAGACTGGTTTTGATCTAGTGTGACCATATGAATGGACAGGCCAAAGCCTTTGAGATATTGCAGAGATTTATGGGCCATCCTGTTTCAAGTTGGAAAAAGTCTTGGGCAAGACAAGTAGCTGTCTTGCAGTTGAGTAAAGTTACCTGTGAAATAAGAGCAAGTTTCCAATCTGGACTGGAATGATGTCATTGGAAAAGGAATCTGTCTCTCTATTTAATATTTTTGCCACAGAAATATCTGGATTCTTCTCTCCGAAAAATAACAAAAGCAATCACAGCTTTATAGATTTGCCATAGGTTTTAAGTTTGCTACAAAACACAATAGAATCTGGAAAGAGTTGTTTGTTGTATTTCTGAAATCCACTAAGTTATAGTTTTATGTATCTCTCAGTCTCATCTTCCACATAAATACTACAAATGGAAAACATTCATCTTTAGATCAGGAAGTTAAGCTGGATTTTCAAAATTGTTACTGTGTTCATTTGGGATATGTTGAGCTACATGTTAACAATAATAATATTAGAGTTATTGTCCAATTAAATCAATCTCAGTTGATTAACCGCATGCTTTTAATTGGTTGATTAAATTTTATTTATTTGCTTATAAATCAATAGTTCTGAAGCAAAATACTTCTTCAAATGTTTTAGACAATGCATGTAAGCACTGCTTAAAAGCACGGGAAGAGAAGGTAATTTTTCCTAAAAATTACATCTATTGTTTAGAGAGGAACCTTTATTTAAAATTATCAAGTTTAAAATTTTGCTATCCAATTAATTGGGAACACCTTTCAATGAATGGGTTAAAATTGTTTGACCAGTCTAACTGTGATGACTCCCCTGGACACTTCCCCAGATACCTCTCCAGATGTCAGCTTGGAGGAAGATGAACCAGTTGCAGGAGGCACGTCTGGAGGGGAGTTGGTTAATGGCTCCAAGCAGCCACCTGAGAGGGATTTGGCTAAAGCACAGCTGCAGCAGGACAGCCCTGAGGCTTCAGGTGGAGAAAGCATGCAGCTGCAGCCAATCAGTGATGAGGAAGAGGAACTGCCTTCTGCACCTGATCCAAGAACTTGTAGGGCAGGAAAAGAAAAGATCACCCAGACTACTCACGAAGGGAAAGCCTCATCCTTCTTGATAGGCTGCACCAGATGCTGGCTATCTAGCACAGCAGACAGATGGAAGTGATGCTGGGAACAACATGTTCATTTGTTGTTGTGATTCTTGCCTTGCTTGGATTGACAATGTGCCTTGACTTGCATCGTGCCTTATGAACTCTAGACTTTTGTTGCTTCATGAACCCTCTTGTATTGCGGATTTAATTTTGCCTTGTGAGTTTATTTTGACTGGGAGACTTTCAAGTGCCTTGTGGCCTCATTGGCCATTGCTTGTGGACTAGCATTGGTTTGCTTATGGTTGGACCTAATTGGGACAGTTCTGGGTTTTTGGTGAACGGAATTGCAGGGGAATATTAATAAACCTACTAAATCACAGTTACGTGTGTGTGTGTGAGAGCGGGAGAACACATTAACCAACTACTTAAGAGAACTGGGATCCTAAATAATATTACTACAGCTATTTATAAAAAAAAATCATCATTATTACACATCTTAAAATCAAAGAAGTAGGATTGCAGAAATAATTTTAACATGACCAGCAAAGTAGAATTTTGAATATACTTCTCTCTATACAATATACATTTCATTCAGTCACAGACTTTCAATATTTGTGTGTGTGTGTAAGTGTACATACTTATATGTAAAAATCAGTGTTTCTTCTTCTTCTTCCCAATGATAAAAAATAACATCATAATATCACTTTCTTTAAAAATAATTATTGTTGAGGTCTGGAACTGAGATAAAGTTGCATTACTGCAGGATTTTTTTTTCTCCTGTTATTCTAGAATATAGGTAACCACCTAAAAGAAGATTAGGTATTATTTAATATCGCAGTCTATGCAATGAGCCTTTTAAAATTTTGCTATAATTCAGAACATGATAGACTTTTACAGGAAAAGCACCCCTAAATTGCAGATTATTCTTTGCTATGGTATGAAGTTTAGGATTGGGGTGTCATTTAAATCTGTGGGGCGTAAGGGGCCCATTCTTCCCCTTTCCCCTTTCGTGGAATGATCTTTTCCAAAGACTCAAACTGAGGAATGATGGATACAAACAGCAGTGTATAGATCTGAGAAATCCTGTATAGGTACCATGTCATTCTATTGCTCAGATATGTTATGAAGCAAAGGAAGTGATGAAGTTTAATTGAATAGGAAAAACGCCAAAGATTTTTTTGTGCTCTGACCAGTCTCAGATCCTCTGGGGGAAAAAAATCTTAAGTCTCATTCATAGGAAAAAATGCTACTGTAATTTTGTTACATCGAAACGATCAGTTGGATCCCTAAGAATATTCTGTCTCTGAAAGGTTTGTGTCTAACCATCCAATGATGCCTCCTCGCACGTGATCATTTCATCAGAATGAATTGCCTATCGGACTAGGATTTCCTCTAAGGATAACTGGGAGTCACAAATAACTTTAAATAGTCTCTGGCTTCATTGTCCCCTTTAGGAGACAAGAGAGTGAGTCATGCCATCACTTTCCAGGACATTTCCTTCCTTCTTCTATTGATATTTGGGGTGCACAAATGTGACATTTTAATGTTCTAAATCAGTGGTGGGCTTCTACCTGTTCGTCCTGGTTTGGGCAAACCCGTAGTGGCAGGGGCGGGAAGCTCCGCCCACCTACCCAGACGTCATTACGGATGCTCTGCGCATGCGCAGAAGCACCCGCGCCCATGCGCGCCTGCTCACAGTTCCGAACCGGCAGCAAAGGTAAGTGGAACCCACTACTGGTCTAAATGTTCTGAGACCCAAATGCATGTATCTTTATACGTCTTGCAAAGCAGAGAATCAGAAATCCATAAATCTATGGTAGCCCCCGAGCCCTACTTCCCATTGCAACATTTCCAATTTTATGAGCACATTTATCCCCCCCAATAATAAAATAATATTATGGCAGAGGAAAACTCCAGCAATAAGAACACAAGAAACTTTTTTTCTTTTTTTTTCTTTTTTTGCCTAAACAGCATTGCATTTCAGCTTTTAATGAGGAATCTATTTTGTAAGCATAAATAACCTAAAGGCTCGGATTTATTAAGAATGCAAAAAAAAGAGAAAAAAGAATTAAAAAAATAAATCAGGGCAAAAGGAACATTTCCACCCCAAAACAGTGTAGCACTTACTTGTCACATCTAGAGCTATTGTCACTGCAATTTTCTTACCCTGCAAACAAGGCTGTCCTTTCTTACCAACCATTTAAATAATAAATTTCCAACTATGCTGCTCGCAGCATTACTAAAAAAAGAGAGAAAAATATTAACTTACAAAATAACCAATTCTTCATACATAATTATGACAAATTAAAAAAATCTTAAATTAAACAGCTTTCTTTCTTTCTCTGGGTTCATTTCATTCCGGTTTCAGGTAGCTTGGCACTGAGTAATTGAACATTAAAAAATCAAGTTTGTAGACTTCATAGAGCTGTGTCTGGTGCTCTGAACTGATGTTCTGGAAGAACTCTGCAGTCATTTCATCAGTAGTTCTTGTAGACTTTGCATAAGTGGGGAACTTGAGATAGTTTCCTACTCCTGCTAGTTGAAGGATGTAATTGGAATCCTCCTCAAGAGTCTCGTACTTCCCTATGAGGTCGTAATGGATGTGACAAGGATGGCACAGAGAAAAGACAGTTTGCCAGTGTTCATTAAATGGCTCTTCTCTTTGAGTTTGCGGGTCTATGAGATAAGCCACAAACTCTTCAAATTTTACATCATCACCTTTCTGCAGAGCCTCCTGTGTCGCATTTTTCCTTTGGCGCTTCACGATTTTGGTACCATATCTCTTGTGAAAGGAGGTGTTATATTTTTGGGTGAATTTGTTTCTGTAGGCCGACACCAGTCTCTCAAAAGGCTCACGGACAAACAAGAACTTCATGTAGTTTTTCAAGCGATGGTTGATCTCTGGGATGCTGTACTGGTTGAGTGTTTTCAAGTTGGATGAGATATGGGCTTCATTTGCTGGTATCTCCATTGGATCGGTATATTTTCCTCTCCCAGTCAACACCATCATGACTCTTTTCCAGTTGGTACAGGCCACTTTGGGGACATAGCAATAAATCAGTTCATGATCTTCATCAACCACTAAATGTTTGAGATCATTAGGTGTCAGCACACGGCGTTTCTTATTGGACATGCTGTTGGCTCGGCATGTATCTGTCACTTGATCCCTCCGGATTTGATGAAGGATTGCCGTGCTGGATAATTCCAACTGTATAAATAAAACATAAATAAAGACAACTTAGCACTGTTTGGAAATATTTCTTTCATCTCGTTATTAATACCTTCTGCTTATCCTTGTTGCTAAAACCTACCAAAGTGGTACACTACAGATCTCAAAGATATCCTAGGCAGAAATTGCTTCTAATTCTGTGCTAGAGCTGCTTCTAATTCTCTTCTTTACACATTCCTCTGCTGTTTTATTGGTACACAAAACTTCCTTTACCACTTTGAAATAAAACAGTTACTAAAAATGTACTTTCCTGGAAAACTAGTGGCTTGTTCAAGACCCCCTATCCAGTCTTCTATGTCTAAAACCAATATTACAACTTAGGGATGATGCTCAATCGCATACCTTGTGGGTATATTATTATTATTATTATCTCTTTTATTCATTAAACATTAAACTCAGTCAACTGAACATTTAAAAATGTATCACAAATACCATTGACTGGTGCTAATGGTTGATACAGGTTGCTGCCAGTGTCCTAGGTATCAACCTTACTATTATTATTATTATTATTATTATTATTATTATTATTATTATTAGTTAATCTTTAGTGAGATTCACAGCCTTTGAGGCTGGTTAATAGCTCAGCAGCTCGAGTCCTAACCAAGGACCTAGGAACTGTTAAGGTATCGTCGGAGGATGTAAGCTGTTCCGAGTAAGGTGGTTTTTTGTAGAGTCAAAATGTTCAAGTCTGGCAAATTTAGAATTTCTAAATAGCGGGCTAGCCCTTTGGGTATTGCTCCAAGGGATCCAATTACAATTGGGACAACACATGATTTCTTTTTCCACAGTCGCTCACTACTACTACTACTACTATTATTATTATTATTGTTATTGTTATTATTATTATTATTATTATTATTATTATTATTATTATTACCGCCTATTCATCCATGGCGACTCAAGGCAGCTTACAAAATATAAAATCACATTTAAAAACAGTAAAACTAATAAAACTAATTAAAAAGAATCAAATAAATTAATGTAATAAAATCACCCACCTCCCACCCCAGTGACAGCAGATCACACGAGCCATTTAAAGGGCTCCATCCCACTCCGGGTTCCCCAGGCCTGCTGGCAGAATCAGGTCTTCAGCGCCTTCCGGAAGAGAATTAGAGTGGGGGCCATTCTAATCTCTGGGGGAAGGATGTTCCAGAGAGAGGGAGCCACCACAGAGAAGGCCCTTCTTCTGGGTCCCACCAACTGTATCTCCCTTGGGGATGGGACCCGCAGCATTCCTTGCCTCCCCGCTCTGATGGGTTTCCTTCCCCTGCCGCGCCCACCAAGCCATGCCCACAGAACCAGTAGTAAAAATTTTTTTGACTTCACCACTGACCTAAAGCCATAATTACAGGTGAAGCTGCAGATGGAAGCAAACACATTTTATTGGCTCCTAAGGACAATGCAGTCATAACCTGGTACTGAAAGTATTTCAATCTACCGTTATGAAACAAGGCAATATAAATCTTTCTCTTATTCTAAAAAGACTTCTTCCTGCAACTCTAGTCAAACTCACTTTGAAAGGAGATCAAAACTTGGTGTGACCTTTGCTGCTGAGAACAGAAGGAGGACTCGGGTTTCCAAACACTTTTGAAAATGAACACAGTATGTGCTCCTGCTGTTGATAGGTATCTCAGCCTAAGATTAATTGTTTTGTCTTCCTCGTTGGCAGTGACCTTGGCATGTGAAATAAACTTTGTGGAAATGCACCAAAGGAATTTTAAAATATGCTTCCCAGAAGTAGTTTTTTTTATTTAGTTTTGCTATGTATCAGTGCTGGCTTCTGAGACTCACAGCATCAAATAGGGCAAGCATCAGTTGGCTTTTAACATACTTTTTGCTTATCACATTCTTTGTTTCTAGATGGATATATTTATTAAGGATGTTTGTAGTTCCAAATTGAATAAATTTTCTTTTTTAGAATAGGTTAAATTATAGGATAGGAATACATTATTTTTCCTATTTTAGCCCTCTAATCCTTGACACTGCAAGTTTTCTGGGTAGATTATTTAGTTACTTAAGATATTGCAGCAAAAAAAGAACAATCCTGCAATACAATGGGACATAGCGCATGGATGTTCCAATCTATTAAAAAAAGCCATTATAACAATATGATGTCAAAGGCAGTGGTGAAATCCAATTTTTTTTACTACCGGTTCTGTGGGCATGGCTTGGTGGGTATGGTGTGGCTTGGTGGGTGTGGCTTGGTGGGCACGGCAGGGGAAGATATTACAAAATCTCCATTCCCACCCCACTCCAGGGGGAGGATATTGCAAAATCTCCATTCCCACCCCACTCCAGGGGAAGGATATTGCAAAATCTCCATTCCTTCCCCACTCCAGGGGAAGGATACTGCAAAATTCCCATTCCCTCCCCACTCCTGGGGGAAGGATATTGCAAAAACTCCATTCCCATGCCACTCTGGGGCCAGCCTGAGGTGGTATTTGCTGGTTCTCTGAACTACTCAAAATTTCCGTTACTGGTTCTCCAGAACCCGTCAGAACCTGCTGGATTTCACCTCTGGTCAAAGGATGTCAAAAATCATTGAGCAAAAGTCCTACAGTTTAAGCATTAATATCCCAAATTTTTTTTTCAATGTAGCCAGGAATATTTATTGTAAAAATTATGCTAACCCAATTAAGTTCCATTATATTGACCAACAGAGTGTTAAGCCATGAATTACTGAACAATGGGATTGGTTCCCACAACTAACTATTCTTAACTTACAAAACAATAATTTAATTGCAAATTACACTATTTGTGCAAAATCATGACAGATAGGACATCATGTACCATCCCTTGATGCCACTTGTGGACATCCATGCAGGGATTATAATTGTTAAGTGTTGCATTCATCTAACATGCTGAGTTTACTATAATGTCGTAACTCAGATATTACTGAGAAGTGACCCATTAAATATACTTGACTTTCCTTTTAGGAAACATATTGATATTATCAATATCCCCCCCGAGACTAGAATGGCACTGAAGACCTGGTTCTGCCAGTGGGCCTGGGGAACCCAGAGAGGGATGGAGCCCATTAAATGGCTCGTGTGATCTGCTGTTGCCGGGACAGGGGTTGGGAGGTGGAGGGCAGTGGTGGGTTGCCCCTGGTTCGGACCGGTTCTATAGAACCGGTAGTAAAACTGGCAGGAAGCTCTGCCCACTGACCGGGACGTCATCAGAAGCTTCTACGCATGCGCAGAAGAGCGCGTGCAGGCACGATGTGAACCGGTAGTAAAGGTAAGTATATTTTGTTATATTGTACTACTGTATATTAATTTATTTGATTTTTTTTGTTAATTTTTATTGTTTTAAATGTGGTTTTATATTCTGTAAGCCGCCTTGAGTCGCCATGGGCGAATAGGCGGTAATATAAATTAATTAATTAAATAAATAAATAAATTCTAATATCCAGAATACATTCTCATAAGAAACAATTTTTTTACATTTGCATTAGTATTGGCTGCAGCCATTAAAATAGGTATTATTCCCACCCCACCCCATTATTTAAAAGCACAGAGCTCAAATACCGCAAGAGCCACAGTGACGCAGTAGTTAGAGTGCAGTACTGCAGGCTACTTCTGCTGACTGCCGGCTGACTGCAATTTGGCAGTTCAAATCTCACCAGGCTCAAGATTGACTCAGCTTTCCATCCTTCCAAGGTGGGTACAAGGAGGACACAGATTGTTGGGGGCAATATGCTGACTATGTAAATTGCTTAGATAGGGCTGTAAAGCACTGTGAAGCGATATATGTCTAAGTGCTATTGCTATTTTTTGATCTGGACTACGTAAAGGGCTGATTATAACCTATCTTCCTTTTCCCCCTTCATCCCTTCATTTCAAAAGTTCTTCTTATTTGCCATGAATGAATGAACACACAAACATTCCATAAACATTCCAAGACCATTAATGGGCTTCATAATTTACACAGTCAAAATCTAATTGCAGCAGGAATGTCGCCATTAAATCTTAACAATAGCAATCAATGTCTTTCCTATTTTTCCTTAATTAATACTCACATCGCATTGTGCTATTTTATTCCTTTGCTCTGAAAGTTAAACTTTCATTTAAAATAAAGCTCCATGTCAATTCCATCAAGGTCCTGGAATCATATTTTCATGATTTGTAGACCCCACCCCCACCCTCCAGTGTTTACATTTTGTTCCTGCTGAGGTGTCTGTGTAACCTTGAGCTTGTTGTTGCCATATGTGACAGCCATTCCTAATGTGCGTAAGAGACAACTGACCTAATATGCCCTTTATCCAAAGTCTTAATGACAACAAATTAAGAGTCACATTGAAGCATATCTGCTTTTTTGGCTGCTGACATACCTAGAGACCCTCACACAATTAAAAAAACAAACAAACCCAGACTTAATTGCAAATTAACCTTCTAGCTAGCAGATCTTTTGATTGAAACTGCACTGCAACAATGGTAATTTTTGAAGACACGAATTTGCATCAATATGCTTAAGGGGTTTTTGGCAAGCATTTTGAAACTAATGTTTAATAATCGTTGTTTTGTATATACCCATTGTTTTTTAATCTTCTTGTATGCCGCTCAGAGTCATCTTTTTGCAAGATAGCTGGCAATATAGATTTGATAAATCCATAAATAGATCAGTATTCTCAATATCTTCAGTAGCTAGAAACAGATGTTTCTTCTCAGCACTTTTATGACATAATCCACATAATCCCATTTCACCACTACAGGGGTGAAATGCTCCCGGTTCGGACTGGATCGCCTGATCTGGTAGCGATGGCGGCGGGTGGTTCGGAGAACCGGTAGCAAAAATCCCTCCCCACCCCCATGCCCAGCTGAGCCGCACAATCATCAGAGGCTTTTTATTTTATTTTTAAAAGCATTTTTTCTACAACTTCTTCAGCCGAAAAAATGCTTTTAAAAGTAAAAACAAAGCCTCTGCCGATCAGGCAAGTCAGCTGGGATCGTCAGAGGCTTTAAAAAAAATAGAAAAGCCTCTGCCAATCAGGCAAGTCAGCTGGGATCGTCAGAGGCTTTTAAAAGCATTTTTTTACAACCTCTTCAGCTGAAGAGGTGTAGAAAAAATGGTTTTTAAAATATTTTTTTAAAAAAAAGTTGGCCACGCCCACTCAGTCACATTACCCCCCCATCAAGCCTTGCCTACAGAACTGGTAGTAACAAACTTTACATTTCACCACCTGATCCACTATCAGTAGCAAGAAGGCAGGTGTGATACATGTACAGGTAGTCCTTGACTTACAACCACAATTAAGGCCAAAATTTCTGTAACTAAACGAGAAATTTGCCCCATTTTACAACCTTTCTTGCCACAGCTGTTAAGTGAATCACTGCAGTTGTTAAGTTAGTAACATTGTTGTTAAGTGAATCTGGCTTCCCCAGTGACTTGGCTTGTCAGAAGCTCACAAAAGGTGAGTTACATAACACCCGGAACACTGCAAACATCATAAATATGAATTAGTTGCTAAGCCTCTGAATTTTGATAATGTGACTGTGTGGATGCTGCAATGGTTGTAAGTATGAGAAATGGTCATAAGTCATTTTTTTCAGTGCCGTTGTAACTAAATGAATGGCTATAAACAAGGACTATCTGTACGGAATCTTACTGCGTGGCTTTATTAAAACAATATGATAGTTATTTAGCAGTTTCCACAAACTTCAGCACTGAAGTGACATGCCAGCTCTTACCTAAAACAGTCTGAGATCCCATGAAAATATGCAAATCAGAAGAGATAATCCTTGATTTTCCCCACATTTTAAGATACAGAAATAGTTCTTTTATTCCAAAGTTTGGATGATCCAAACCAGAGGTCCCCAACCTTTCGGACCTCAGGGACCACTAAATTCATAATTTTAAATCCCGTGGACACTAATATGATCCGCCTAATGACCGGTTGGGTGGGCGTGGCTAGGTGGTCATGTGACTGAGTGGGCATGGCCAACTTGGTGTCACTCACATCGAGGGGCACCTCGCCAGCCTCTACTTGCCCCTCCCCTCTCCTCCCAGCCACTCCTTGCTTCCCCACCCAGGCTCCTTAGGGCCCCACCAAGAAGCAGTTGTTGGAGCTAAGCAGCCACCACGAGAAAGTGTTGGCAAAACAGCTAAGTTCAAATTGGATCTGACTGAGAAGGGGGCTCAGCAGAAGCACCTCACTGAGGACTAGGAGCATAGGCTTTCCAAGCAGAGGGAAGACCTGTGGGAGTGCAAGGCCAGGTACCAGCACCTGGAGGCTCAGCGGGCTGAGATGGTCAGCCAGTTCCAGCCCATGATGCAGTCCCACTGGAACAAGGCCCTCCGGCTCTTCGCCACCAGCGGTGCTTCCCTCCAGCCTTTGCCCAAAGCCCTGTACCAGGAGGCTGAAGCAGATCCCAAGTCGGAATTTCTGCCCCCCTCCAACCCACTCAACAAGACCCCGAAGGGGGAGACTCTCTGTAGCAACACAAATTGCACGTATCTGTCCCAGGGGCCGTAGTTTGAGGACCCCTGATTTAGTGCAATATAAAAAATGCAAATAATTTTTCTTCAGACCACCAAAATTTTCTCGCGGACCACCAGTTGTCCATGGATCACCAGTTGGTGACTTCTGATCCAAGCTGGCTTGAAAGCTTCTTTTATATCTGAGCAGATTGCATAGGTAGGGCTTTTTCAAAACTTTGGAGACCCAAACTGATCAGGAACATTTTCTTCCTATACCACAACTTCCTTTCACTGTATCTGTGAATTTATTTTTTGTTCAGAGATGTCAATAGCCCAATTATTGGGATCGTTGATGTAATCAGCATGGAAAGAAGTAAAAAAAAAAATTAAGGTGGTAGCTACCACTGTTCAAAGCCTTGTCCCCTTTGATGTGTATGACATTAATAAACAAAACGATGAAGCTTTGATTGTGTGGTCATAGCCACCAAGTTAACTTTTTTGGTGCTTCTCCCATGTCTGAAATAAGCTTTTCTATTACCTTTTAACTGATCGTTTTTGCTACCTTGAATGCAGCGCTCCATCTGATAAATCTCAAATATTAAACAATTGTGCTGAAATTAGGAATAGGAAACAAAGCACAGTTGCCCCAATTTTTATGAACATCATAGATTGGAAAGGCTAGAAGTAAGTGTTGCAGGTCCCAATTCAAAATACAGCCCGAGGTACTAACTAAAAAAAGAAAAATCAAAGTTGTCAAATTGCCTTTGATCAAAAATCAAAGGCAATTCATTTCATGTCACATTTAACTAAGACATATCTGAAGCAGTGGGGAGACATTATTTGTTTAAAACTCCTGTAAATCATAGCTTGCTATTTTTTTCTGAATAAAAGGAAAATCCTTTCATTTTTACCTTCAGTGGGTTCTTGCTATATTTCTTGCAAGTACTATACATATTTTCTTTACTTTCTTCTTATTTTTCCTCCCTTTCATTATTTGCTCCTACAGTAATTTTACTTCATTTGCTGACAGACATTGTCTGCCTTGCATTATAATCCTTTCATCAGTTTTGAACATCTGCCAAGTCCTCACTGTTTCATTCTGTTGATGTATTTGAAGATGCTAATTTCACTTTGGATGGCTTTGTATCCTATCCCAACTCATTGCATAAAACCCTCCAGCAAGTCCAGAAATCAAGGCATCTTTGCTAGGGTTGTACATGCAAGATCCTCCTCTTTGTCTCCCTGCTAGACTTCAAGGGACAATCAGATAAGGTGGTCCTGATACCCCCTGTGGTCTATGACCTCCAAATGTGATCCCATTGTGCCTTCTCAAGCATCACTTATAGAATATAAATTTTTTATTGGCCAAGTGTGATTGGACACACAAGGAATTTGTCTTGGTGCATACGCTCTCGGTGTACATAAAAGAAAAGATACGTTCATCAAGGATTATAAGGTACAACACTTAATGATAATCAAAGGGTACATTAAGCAATCAAGAAACAATATCAATATAAATTGTAAGGATACAAGCAACAAAGTTACAGTCATGCAGTCATAAGTGGAAGGAGATGGGTGGTGGGAATGATGTGAAAATTGTGTGTTCACTTACCCTCTGGGTAAGTTCTTTCATGGAAAGCAATACATTGGTTTTCACCTGTATGTCAGTCAAATTATAATGAGTATAATTTCCTTGGGAGGAGAGAGAAATAATATAGGTGCAACACACTTTGTGCATGATTCAACAGTTCAAATGATCAAATGGATTTGTATTTTTCATTTCAGGTAAAAAAACCCCACCTAATAGTTAAATATAATCCCAAATGTTATTTCGATCACTGCGCTACTGGATGTTGACATCAAGCAGAAGGAAAGGTTCTCCTGGGCTTCTTAGAATATATCACCAATGAAGATGATGAAGATGGGAGCAGCAGGCTGGTTCAGTGACATTCCAAAAACAAAATATTTTGTTGCTGTATCCTGGGAAGGATTGTCTTAGGTATTGGAGAGAAGTAATTTACCTTGTTAAATTGAATGAAATCTGGTGAAGAAAAATAGAGGAGAATGTTTTGGCCTGGTAGAAAGCAATGCTCACATCTTTTGCCAGCATTTAGTTTGACTGGAAACTAATCTGTCAGTTCACTATTAAGTCAGAGTCATTCATAAAGGAAGAATGTGCAATGAATTTTAGGATAAATATTTAGGAGTCTAAGCCAAGCATGGAAAATCCACACATAGCTTTCCAAAATCTTTGGTGTAGCTCCAAGAACTCCCCCCCCACTGCTATTAAATTAATTTAGTATAATAAAATGGTGAAATTAATTGATGTATATAATCGTATTAACTGTCAGTAACAATTTAAGATGAATTAAATTTTAATCACATCAAATTCTATTGTCTTCCACCATCCACTTTTTTGTAGTCTCCCCCCCCCCCCGAAGCACAAGTGTGGCTAATTGGAAGCCAAACACCCCATCCTGAGCTTCACAAAAGTATTCTATTTTTTAGAGTATCTACTCATCATTTCTACTTTGGTAAGGATTAACCTCCTAGTGAACCTCCATATTCAAGGGATGGATATGCTAATTTAGAGTTGTTGTATTTTCTCCAACTTGCCATACCAAATTTTATTTGCTTCTTCTTGAAAAAAGATAATAGTCATCAGCTGGAATGGAGAAGTGCAATAGATCTCTTAAAATACCTGAAATAATGTCTCATAGATGAAGATCAAGACTTCACTTCTACTCTTTAAGCCTGTAGGACAGGGGTGTCAAAATCAAGGTCCACGGGCCACATCCAGCCTGCAGGGTGCCTAGATCTGGCCCCCGACACGAGTGATGTTTAGCTGGCCACGCCTACCCTGGCCACAGCCATCCGGCTCCCTAAGGTCAAACACAACCCTGCTGCGGCCCTCAATGAAATCAAGTTTGACACCCTGCTATAGGACATAAGCTAATGGATTGGCTAAAGGTTTTAAGTTATGGGAAGACAACTTCCAAATAGATATTGGGGTGGGAAGGACTATTAATAAGAATAATTCAAGAAGCAAATGGCCCACAGAAGTGGTGAACGCTATTTGTAGATGTATTCAGGATAAAGGTGAACATTCATTTGTTGAGGTAGCTTTGATCTGGATCAGTGGTGGGTTCCACTTACCAGTTTGCAATCATGATTGCGCGCATGCAGCACTTCTGCACATGCACAGAACCTTCTGCGTGTGAGCAGACTGTCCGTGATGACGTCTGGGCCAGAGGTGGGTTTCAACAGGTTCTGACCAGTTCTGGAGAACCGGTAGCAGAAATTTTGAGTAGTTTGGAGAACTGGTAAATACCACCACTGACTGGCCCCGTCCCCATCTATTCTCTGCCTCCCAAGTCCCAGCTGATCGGGAGGAAATGGGGATTTTGTAGTAACCATCCCCTGGAGTGGGTGGGAATGGAGATTTTACAGTATCCTTCCCCTGGAGTGGGTGAGAATGGAGATTTTACAGTATCCTTCCCCTGCCACACCCACCAAGCCACACCCACAGAACCAGTAGTAAAAATTTTTAAAACCCACCATTGGTCTGGGCAGGTGGGCGGAGCCTCCTGCCACCATCGCTACTGGCTCGCACGAACCAGGGTAAACCGGTAGAAGCCCACCACTGATCTGGATGCCTGGAAGACGGAGATGGTAAAATGCTCTTCCAACTCCATGTTTCCCCCACTTGTCTGACTATAAAATAGCAGCCTTGGCAGCTTCCCTTTCTGTGCAGGTGATATTAACATTTTGAGGTCAAACCTCCCTTCTGTTGCTTTTCAGTGATTATGACCTTTGAAAGATACTGCTTAGATTCTTTGGCATGCTGTCATTACAGCCATCTGGAAGAGGTTTTCTGTCCTGTGTTTTTATTTTTACCCCTTTGTCTTTGTTTTCTTTTGTGTCTTGAGAGGAGCTCATTTTCCTCTGTTCAACCAGCAACAACAATAACACGAAACCAAAAAGCTAAATGAAAGCTACATGTGTGTAACAGATGATGGATGAGCTTTCCACTACCAGGAAGTCATCTTTCAAATGCATGAAAGGGGAAAAAGAATAGTCAGATATATCCTCACAAGATAGAATTGTTTACAATCATGCACAAGGCTTTCCCATTAAAAAAAAAATTAACCTCCACCCAACCCCAAACAATCAGCCCTCTTGTTTGTGATGTGTCCAATAATTATAATGGTACTTTTTAATATTTACGTTTGTTTACAGTGACATACATCAAAAAGGCATGTTAACATTCTGAACCATCTTTTGGAATTAGAAGCTATTTTCAGATCTACTTTAAAAGCTTGATATTTAAAATTATGGAGCTCATTAGAAGTACTTTTCAACAAAATGTCAGCTGGATGTGACAGCTTCTTTATGTGGCTTTTTAAAGCTGTTCTGGAAACTTTTGAGAGCACCTGAATAAAACCAGTAAAACAGTGGCTGTCAAATTGTGGTTTATGAAGACATCCAATAGATCATTGACTGCAACATTCCTACATCCTCTAACAATCAATTGGCCAGGCCAGGCCAAACATCCTCCACCCCCCACCCTTTATTGTATTAACTGATTTGCACAAATGGATCAGAATCTAAAAATGGATGCATTTGTACATGGCAGTGATAGCACAAGTAGCTTGTGTGTGAGAAGAAATAAACAGGACTTGAATGCAGTTACTGCATTGTAAACTGTAGATACGGTGCTAAGTGGAACTGGGATTCCACACAATCAACATGTAAGAAAAATGCAAAATGAAAATAGGTGGACATGGAAAGAGATACTATTTTTAATATTGATATAGGATTGTAAGTATTAGAAAGATAAATAAATTGACATACTAGAATATGATCGTCAGAAACTATTGTACAACACCAGCACTGTTCAAAATAGTATATATGTTACTCTGTTTTTTACTTTTGTTTTATGGTAAGTGGAATGCCAGGACAATTACACTGTATTCAATATATTTATATGTAAACAATAAAAATATATCTTAAAAAAATATGGTGATTAAGATATATAAAACAAGGATTTCATTGGCTTGGAAATCCACTAATCCCTAGCCCACAGTACTCAGAAATTTCAATTGATATTCCTGAATGACAGTTGTTACGATGATATGTTAAAATTATAAGAACAGTAGTAATATCAAAATTTTAGAAGATAATCTTTTTTATGTTCTTATCTGATATTCTGCAAAAATTTCCTTTCTTCCTTCCATCCACATTGCATAAAATTCAAGTAATGGTTCCTCTGATTAGCTGATCGTAATGTCAAACCATAAACTCTTCTACAATACGTAGTCCCAAATCATCACATTATGGTTTACTCTGATGTGAAATTCCAATCATTTTGTCTGTACCAACAGCCACAAACTCTACAGCTTCCTTCTATAAATACTGTCAAGAAAGTCCCCCAAATGAGAAACAGCATAGAAATCTGCTTTTTTTTTTTTGTTTGGTTTGGTTTTGGCGTTTTCTTTCTTTCTTTCTTTTTTTCTTTATTCATATACAAACTTCTCAGTTGTCCTTTAAAGGAAGCATAAACTGAGAATGCTTATTCCATTTGAGCTTTTAACCTGACAAAAGAGAGCAAAGCAAATATTTACACACAGTACTAAGGCCAAGACACAAATAATTGAAACTTGCCTCAAGAGTCTACAGATTAAAATAACACAGCTCCCACTGTCCTACTTTAAACCTGATGCAAAACATCTGCTCCTGCTTAGGTTTCTGTCATTTCTGTTTTCTTACCTAAACCTGTAAAGAGAAGGCGGGGCCAGATATGACCGTATATAAATTAATATAGAATAGAATGGAATGGAATGGAATGGAATGGAATGGAATAGAATAGAATAGAATAGAATAGAATAGAATAGAATAGAATAGAATAGAATAGAATAGAATAGAATAGAATAGAATAGAATAGAATTCTTTATTGGCCAATTCCACACAAGGAATTTGTCTTGGTGCATATGCTCTCGAAGTACATAAAAGAAAAGATACGTTCATCAAGAATCATAAGGTACAACACTTAATAATCATAGGGTACAAATAAGCAATCAGGAAAGAATATAAATATAAATCGTAAGGATACAAGCAACAAAGTTACAGTCATACAGTCATAAACGGAAGGAGATGGGTGGTGGGAACAATGAAAAGATTAATAGTAGTGCAGACTTAGTAACTAGTTTGACAGTGTTGAGGGAATTATTTGTTTAGCAGAGTGATGACCTTCGGGAAAAAACTGTCCTTGTGTCTAGGTGTTCTGGTGTGCAGTGCTCTATAGCATTGTTTTGAGGGTAGGAGTTGAAACAGTTTATGTCCAGGATGCGAGAGGTCTGTAAATATTTTCACAGCCCTCTTTTTGACTCGTGCAGTATACAGGTCCTCAATGGAAGGCAGGTTGGTAGCAATTGTTGCTAGATTCTTAAAATTCTTGCTAAAAGTAGACAATCGAGAAGGTGGCAGCATTGAAGCTTCCGGCCTAATAGGCTTCCAAAGCTGACACAATCCTTATTGTGCCCAACTGAATATTCAGAAAGAAACCTTCAGGCAAATAAGAAGAGCCGTTCTTTGAAATTCTCTCTTAGCCTGTCTTTTTTATTGCCCTTGTACCTTAAGAAATGTAAATTATTGATTGTACTAGAAAGCCCAAAGGGAAAAATGGGGAGGGGGGAGAAGAGATTGAAAGAGACAGAGAAAACAGGCATTCTAGGAAAGAGAACAGTGTATAAATCAAGATTATTTTTTTTGTCTTTGAGCTTCAAATCCTGTCTAAGCTAAAAAAAAATTCAGAATCATTTGATTGTCCCAGTGAAGGAAAGACACCATCAGATGTCCACCTGTTCCATACAAAGAAACTGAGCCAACTGGCAGCTTAGGTTGATGAGTCTGAAATCCTCAGCCCTATTCTGAGGTTACAAGCTACTTCCAAGTGGGGAGGGAAGCAAGTGCAAGGTACTGGAAAATAGTAGAGGCCTGCAGATATTTCTTTGCATCATCTTCTGTCTGCCCAGAAGAGTCAGTGCTGCCAGACTTGTATTATGGTTTGTTGACGTGGATTGTCCTAAGCAAGTTGTTTTTACAGAAATTTAAACAAACTTATTTTGAGACATATGTAAAATGCATCTGTTTGTAATAATTCTTAAGAGTTTTAATTTATAAACAGAAGTATATGGGAACCTGCAGGTTGTTCGGTAAATCTAACTTTCTCTACGCTGAGAATCACAGCGTAGAAAAAATCTAAAGAATCTGTAAAGAATAAATCTATTCTTTACAGATAGATTTAATATTCTTCTATCTGCACTTCTTCAAGGAGGTATAATAAAATCCTTGTAGCTGAGGACATTTACCCTTGTAAGGTTAGCCTTCAAGAAGGTTGAACTCATCTCTCATGTACTAATGCATTTTATAAAGACATTAGGTCAATCTTCATTGTACCACTAATAGATAAGTTTTCTGGAAAGCCAAATACATTTTACGTGAATCATCTCCTTTGGGATTTAAAACCATTCATTATGTATAAATAGCTAATTTTTGGGTTGCTGTGATTAAAGTAAGATATAATGGATTAAATACTTAATTACTTGGTTTTAAATATTGTGGTTTGATGCACCTTAACTATCAATGTTTTAGATTTATTATCTAGGTAACAACTATATTAACATAGTAATAGAGGAGTGAATATTGTATATGTGATTTATTTTGCTAGACCTTAGTATATTATTGAATTTATTTGCTTCACTCTGTTTTTGTTCTTTTAAATTTTGCTGGTCATTGACTGAATAAATATTGATTGAATTATAATTTATGGTGAATAATAATGCAACACTGAATGGCATACATAAAAGGTATATATGATTATATTATCTCCCCTGCCACAAATTATGTGTACTTCCCACACGGACAATAGGTTAGGAATTGTAGCATTATGTTATTGGCATAATTATTAAATAATTATAGCATTATCTTTCATTGACTAGATCAGGGGTCTGCAACCTTAAACACTCAGAGTGCCACTTGGACCCATTTCCCACAGAAAAGAAAGCATCGGGAGCCACAAAACCCTTCCCATGCCTGACTATTTCTTGAGTGGTCACAAAACTAGCATATGTAATTGAAATTAAACGTTCTGTTTTCTTCCGAAACATTTCTTTTCTTGGATTTATCCATGGCTGGCCTACCAGTGGTTGAAAAGCTCAATAAATCGCATGCCGGCCGATATCGCACATTGATGATTGTGACACATATTTTGAGTGACAGGGAGCCACAGCAGAGGGGTGAAAGAGCCACATGTGGCTCCAGAGCCACAGGTTGCTGATCCCTGGACTAGATTATACTTCATGAGTCATACAGAAGGTAATTGGTAGGCACAGGAGAAGAATCTAAATAGTGGGATCAAACAACAGCAAAAACAAAATACATGTGTGGCTTATAGCAATAATTAATACCAGTCATAGGTACTAACACAATGGAGTTAATCCCAGTTTTACTGGTGTACTTCCTTTCTTGAGGTTTTTAAGAGATTGGACAGCCCCTTCTCAAGGATGTTCTAATTGGTTTTCCTACACATTGAAAAGGGTTGGACTAGATGATCTCTAAGGTACCTTCCAAACCCATAATTCTATGATTCTGAAACCAGTTGCATTGTGAATCCCAGCACTTTAATTATATTGCCTAGAGTAAATAGGTGTGGGAGTAGGTGAGTGGCACTGCACTTGTAGACAATTAAAATAATTAATTGAATTAGTTGAGATAGATAGCCACACCAATCACACAAGTTGAGATAGGTAGCCACTCAAATCAAAAAAAGATTTGTGTGGCTATCTATATTAAGAGCACAACTCTGTGTGGCTCACAACAACAATAAAACTACAAAACCCCAGTGTATTCGTTTTGCTCAAACACCAAATATGTTTGCACATACTTGCCCTATATGTCAATGTCTTTGTGAAACGAACATTTACTCTTCACATTTGAAGCCTCTTCTCATACCTCTGTTTATGGCTGGCTATGCAACAAGTAATTTTTGTCACACAAAAAAATTCAGTGGGCTTCTGTACGCTGCATGCCAGAAATACAAAATCCTTCGGAAACAAATTAAAAACAAGTGTTGTGTGTACTTTCCCCTGAAGTGAAGACTGTAAAATTAAACAGGGTTCTGTTGGCGGGATACCATCCTGGGCACCGAACGGGGAGATAACACAAGACTCTTGTGTTGTTTCCCTTGGAAAAATACCACAGGAAGGAAGACAAGGAGAGCTTAGTTTCTGCAGCTGAGCTATAATGTACCCAAAGGAGCAAGATTAGAGGCCTAGAGTTAATTATGAAAAACAGTGTTTTCATAGGAATGCACTTTCAGACACCCAAATTACCATGTATATTTAACCAAGGCAAATACCTGTGTTGGGAGAGGGAATGAAGAACATAAGGGCTGTTGTATAGAATCAAGCCAACAATCCTTTGGAGCAGGCAACCCAGTGAAAATAGCAGGAACATGGGAAGAATCTGGGAGAGGCAGGCAGGGATGTGTCCCATGCTGTTTGCTGGGAACGTTGAAGCAACTGTGGATGGGGGCAATCATTCTCATTTTTGGGAGGACATCTATTTTTTCTTCTTCTCTTTCTGACACCGTCCTTTCTTTTCTGCTCCCATCAAACAGGCTCACAGAGAAATGCTAGATTCCTTTGTCCGGTGGTCTGAATTGCAAAACTTGCAAAATTCAGCAAAACCTTTAGGTTGAAAGTTGGCGGCTCTCCCTGTTTTGAAGTATCATTTGAAGCAGGGGCCACAGGTATTTGTCCCCCAGCCCTGCAACTCTGGAAACTATTTATTTATTTATTTATTTTATTAAATTTCTATACTGCCCTTCTCCCGAAGGACTCAGGGTGGTGAACAGCCACAAGATAAAACACATAAATACAAAAATTTAAAATAGATTAAAAACCAATTAAATAATTTGGCTGAATTTAAAATACCCCATAATTTAAAACAAATTAAAATTTAGATTTAAAATTTATATTTAAAAGGGGAGAAGATTTAGGCCAGGACAGCCTGATGAAATAAAAAAGTCTTAAGCGCGCGACGGAAAGTGCGCAGATCCGGGATCCTCCATATCTCCGGGGGGAGCTCATTCCAGATCGTAGGTGCCCCCACAGAGAAGGGTCTCCCCCTAGGGGCCACCAGTCGACATTGTTTGGCCGACGGCACCCGGAGGAGCCCCTCTCTATGAGAGCGTACTGGCCGGTGGGAGGCTATTGGTGGAAGCAGGCGGTCCCGTAGATAACCAGGTCCTAAGCCATGGAGCGCTTTAAAGGTGATAACCAGAACCTTGAAGCGCACTTGGAAGACGACCGGGAGCCAGTGCAGCTCGTGCAGGAGAGGTGTTACATGGGAACTACCAAAAAATAGGTGTTGATAGAAAGATATCACAGAGCTGGCTAGAAGAATTTCTTTTCGTTCATTTTTGTATGGTTTGAATTTTTATTTATTGTCACATAGCTGAATATTTAAAAGCATTCTGGGTATCACATGCTACAGAGAGACAAGCCAAGTGCTACGTAACACATCAGTGCTTCTTTTGCAGTTTTAAGATTCAATTACATTAATAAAAATGTCCAGAATAATCAAGGCTGAAACATTAAGTTATGTTAACACCATTGGTGGGTTGCTCCCAGTTCTGTCTGGTTCTATAGAACCGGTAGTAAAACTGGTGGGAGGCTCCACCCACCTGCCAAGAGGTCACCATGGGTGATCTGTGCATGTGCAGAAGCGTGCGTGCTCCCGCTGAGAACCGGTAGTAAAGGTAAGTAGAACCCACCCCTGGTTAACACCACTTCTTAAGTGGAACTCTGGTTACACAATTATGTTTGAATTCCTTCTGGACATAAGGCCAGAAATGTATAGACTGTTCCTCATCATTAATTCCCATTGCCTGTATTCCTTTACATTATGGTTTTCCACCCTAAAATGCAATGATACGAACTCTACATGTCTGTCTGATGTAGTAGACATATTACTATCCATTTATCATATGCTCCATATTTTCCCCAGTTAAGAATTTGACACTTCTGGCACAAATCTATTATGAGCTAGCAGGCACAATTCTTTTCAGTTAATGTGAATTTGCTCTGGGCACGTAAAATGCATGCATACAATTTATTTTAACCTGTTAGAAATCCACAGGGCACATTACACACCCTATCTTATATTTCCTAGACACTTTTGACAAAAGAACACCCTCCTTTTCCATAGCAAAAATATTCTCCCACCCTGCTGCCTGCCTGCCTCTCAAATTTATATGGCCACCCATGCAGTGGTGGAATTCAATTTTTTTTACTACCAGTTCTGTGGGCGTGACTTGGTGGGCGTGGTGTGGCTTGGTGGGTGTGGCAGGGGAAGGATACTGCAAAATCCCCTTCCCTCCCCACTCCTGGGGGGAAGGAGATTGCAAAATCTCCATTCCCACCCACTCTGGGGCCAGCCAAAGATGGTATTTGTTGACTCAAAATTTCCGCTACCGGTTCTCCAGAACCTGTCAGAACCTGCTGAATAGCATCCCTGCACCCATGTTATACATGCTCCCAGATTTGGCTTATGGTCACTCATTCACACACTCACAGCCCTTGTCAATAGCTGGAAAATAGTTAGGATACTCATCGATACTTACCTCCATCTCAACTAGGCTGGCACTTGGGACTAGCCAGAGGGATGGAAGTGGAAGCAGCCAAGTCTGGATCCAAAGACAACTCAAAGAGGAAGAATGTTCCATAAGGCAGAGAAGGCCCACCTCCTAGGATCTGCCAAGCGTAAATCCCTAGCAGATGGGACCCGCAGCAGGCCTTCTCTGCCAGATCGAATGGACTGGACTTGAGCAGTCATGATTACTAACAAATTTAGTAAAGGTGATGGAATTGGCGGAGATGGTAAAGCTGACTGTTTTAATTAAAGAAAATTTATCTAATTTTGTTTCTCCTTGGAAACCGCTTCTGGATGTTTTGGTCGAAACTGAAGGAAATGAAACTTTGATTTTGGATTTTGATGATTAGAATGATTTTCTTGTAAGAGAAGCAGCTTGAAATGGTGAGAAATGTAAAGTAAAAGGTTGATGTTGTAATTCATACATACACACACACATCCTCTTGCTGAAAAAAGTTGGAAGTCATCAAGTCTCTTTTTCTTTATTTCCTAACTCTTGTTTCTTTTTGCATTTTTATCATGATAAACTTTAATAAGTTTCTTTAAAAAACAATTGCTAACCAATTTGATGAAATTTAAAAGGAAAAAAATGGTTTCGGAGCCATTAAATTTAAAATCCTGAGGGGATAAACTGGTTCTCTATATTGGCTTTGAAACCATTTCAAGAACAAAAATTCAAAGACTATGTATTTTTATTTCACGAATGAAGGCAAATATTGTTATTCATTGAAGTAGCTAGCAAATTAAATTATTAGGTAAACATTAGTACGAGTCAGTGTAGCCTTCAGGATTATTTATTGTTTTGGCCAAAAACACACAGAATTACAGCATCCGATTTTTCTTAGTAGGATAGCAGCTTTAGCTGAGCCACATTAACTGGTGTTGAAATATGTGTTTATCCTCAAGAGAGTTTCAGCCAATAACTGAAAAATGCTGTGCAGATGATCTCGTTCTCTTTTCACATCCAAAGTAGACAGATGAAAGGTTGTTATCCTTCAGTTAGCCAAAAATATTGCTTCCAGAGAGTGACTTAACTGCACATTATAGCATATTGTCTACACTCTTCTGACACTTGAACATGTGTTCATTTTTATTAAAAAAAACCCACTCTAATCCGCTGATGCACGGAAGAAGTTTCAAATACTTGGCTTAGCTAATAATGAAGCCCCAGGAGCCACCTCTCAGGCAGTAAGTGAACAAAGAACGTTCAAAGGAAATCTGGGATATCTGGGAGAGGCCAATTTACATGCAGAAGGAGAGGCCAATTTTGCAAGCATCTTTTCTAATAACACTGACCAGGAAGTCCACAGAGTGTATTTCTAAGATGGTGGGTGGAAGCTTGCCACAAACAAAATGAGTAGGCCTTCAGTCTGTTATCTTATTTTTCTACTATTCTTCTACCATTGTTTTTGGGTTTTACTCTCTACCAGTTCTCTCTATGTAAAAGCAAAAGGCTGTATGTTACTGTCTTATTCTACTGTGCTAAAAAGTGTTGGATGTCAACGTTTTTCTTCCTTTTATCCCTTTTCCCCTTCACTTTTTCCTTTCCTCTTTTCCTCCCTTACTTTCCCATTCTTTTAATTTTTCTTTGTATTTTATATTTTGATAAACTAATACAAAAAAGTTAGATTTAGAATATTTTTGAGATGTGATGCAACGCCCAGAAAAATACGGCATACTTCACTTAATCCTCCAAGGAAAGATTGAAGGCAAACGAGGTCCAGGAAGAAGAACATCATGGCTTCAAAATCTAAGGGACTGGTTTGGACAAAACTCAACAGCACTTTTTCGTGGGGCTGTTGATAAAAATAGGATAGCCAACATGATTGCCAATGTCCAATGACAG
The DNA here is from genome assembly GCF_059756535.1 of Pantherophis guttatus. Taxonomy (NCBI): domain Eukaryota; kingdom Metazoa; phylum Chordata; class Lepidosauria; order Squamata; family Colubridae; genus Pantherophis; species Pantherophis guttatus. The sequence continues at coordinate 24,852,152 of NC_142069.1, read as the reverse complement.
ATGTGGCACAAGAAGAATTTTAAAAAAATTCAAAATGGTAAAGTGATACTCCAGATGTTTTGGGATTACACCCAAGGTGCCTATTACTATTAGTGCTATCTTGTTTTGATATTTGACACAAAATAGTAAGGATTCCTGCCCTCCAAGCATCTTGGATATCTACTTGATGCTGCCTAGAATTCTAACAGAGTGCCCGGCTGTGGAAGACTGATTTGGCTGTCATGATATAAAGAAGATGCTGAGACTCTAGAAAGAGTGCAGAGAAGAGCAAGAAAGATGATTAGGGAAACTGAAGGCTAAAACATCTGAAGAGCAGTTGCAGGAATTGGGTATGTCTAGTTTGATAAAAAGAAGGACTAGGGGTGACATGATAGCAGGGTTCCAATATTTAAGGAGCTGCCATAAAGAAGAGGGAGTCGAGCAATTCTCCAAAGGTAGGACAACAAGCAATGGGTGGAAACTAATCAAGGAGAAACTTGAACTAAGGAGAAATCTCCTGACAGTGAGAACAATTAATCAGTGGAACAACTTGCTTCCAGAAGTTGTGAATGCTCCAACACTGGAGGCTTTTAAGGAGAAATTGGACAACCATTTGACTGAAATGGTATAAGGTTTCCTGCTTGAGCAGAGGGTTGGACTAGAAGACCTCTAAGGTCCCTTACAACTCTGTTATTCTGTTCTGTTTCTCAAACAATTGAGAAATCTATTGCATATTAGCAGGGGTCTTGGTCTAGTTTCTGCTAGCATCTTCTCTAAAGTTTATGGCACGGAGGACCTCCCAGATAAAGTCTTCGTGTAAAATAACAAATCTGAACTATGAAGTATAAATGTCACTTGTAAGTAAATGTTGTTACTTCAGGCAATTTCTGAAATATCTGCCTTTAGTATACAGTGAAAAATCAAATTTCTGAACCTCAATTGAATTGACTTCATGTGCAATTTACCATGTTCTATTGCAATTTTTTACATTTGCATCATCACAAAAATGACATGATTCAAATGGGGAGATTTTGCACCAACATAATGCCATCTCTTTGATTTATCAGACTTTCAAGAAAATAGTTGTTATTCTTCTCCCTAGCTAGTCCGTTAAAAAGAGACCTCACTATTCTATTTTTATTTCATTCTATGATTGTTATGCAGTAGATAATGGGAGAATTGTCTTACAAATATAAAATAAGAGTACTGTACAGAAACAGCATGACCTAATTGAGGACCCAGTTTGTGGGGGCAATAAGCTGACTTTGTATAAAATATACAAAAGTATGAAGGCTATTGCTTAACGCACTGTAAGCCGCCCTGAGTCTCCGGAGAAGGGCGGCATATAAATCAAATTTAAAAAAAAACAAAACTGAATTGTGTTTCTTCAGTAACTATCACTATGTGTGTATTAATCACTAGATGGCAGCATGAAACACAAAACTTTGATGGCTTATGCAATTTCCTATTATCCAAAGCAGTAAATGAAAGACAAAACTATATTAAGAGGTCCAGAAAAAAATTAACAAAGCAAAATTTGCTCTTTTGTCATCTATCAAAGTGATAATTGCACTTTTGCAGCAAAAGTATCAATATCACATTTCTACTGATGCTTATTTATGGAAGAGATAATAAAAAATAAAGCACATACCATATATTGAAATTTTCCCCTATTATTTACCCCAATGACCAGCAAAAAAAAAGGGGGGAAGGGATTGCCACAAATGTTGATTCTATTGCCACTGAACTAAAGTATTATTGTGAATAAGAACTAGGCTGGTACGATATCTGTTCTGTGATGATCCTGTTGCCATAACAATGAACACTAGATGCAGAGATTCCTGGATTTCATTTACAGTGAGGTACTTGGTATGGAAAGCATTTCTCTGTATTTTTGCAGCTGTTATTGTTCATTTGCACTTTGACTTATTTTGCTTTTCAACTATCTCTCTGCAGTCAAGGCTTCAGTCCATCCAATTGATATTCAGCACAACTACTAAATAAACAGTAGTATATGATGGGCTCCCAGGAAAAAAACAAACTCAGAGACTAGGTGATATTACACAGGATATTCAGCCTTAACTACAACTCTTAATATTACATAGAAGTAATTTACCTGAAGTGAAAAGGAAAAAAATAATAATGACAGTATAAACTCTAAGATGTAATGTCAAGTTCTTAATCTCTAGCCTTTTTACTGTGAAGTCACAGATCAATAAACCAAAGACAATTATTTATTCATTGTTTCACATTGTTTGGGTTCAGTTTTTTTCAAATCTAGAAAACAGTTGAATAATGAATTGTTAGTTATAGCCCTTATCAAAGTTCACAATGGAGTTAAAGGAAAGTCTGATCTTTAGCTGGATGCCCCTGATGGATTTGCTGGTGCCATTAACAAGTGATTTTAGCTTTTTGCACTAAAAATCACTGCTAGGTACTAGGAATGCCTATGAAATTCTTTGAAAGAGTGTGGCCTATGTAGTTAGTCCTCCGTTAGTAAACAAGGTACAATTCTAGTATCTCCATCCACTTGAACAGTATTTCTCAACCATGGCAACTTTAAAATACATGAACTTCTAATTGAGGAATTCTGAAAAATGAAGTCCACATATAATTGTTAAGATCGAGAAACAACGCACTAGAAGTTAGCAAGACTTGGTTCTTTTCCAAGCCAGGGCCAACTGAAACAGGACACTAAATATGTCTTCAACATCATTTCAAACAATCTTAGCAAATCATAGCAAGATCATCATAATTGCATTCATTAAAATATTTTGGGGCTGCTCTTCATCCTTGCAGATACCAGAGCAGTACATAAGGCTGCAAGCATAATTATTATACAATGTACCCCCCCCAAAAAAAAACAATTAGAATCACAAACGGCAAAAAAATCAACAAAGGCAATAAACAGATCTGATTAACCAGATCTGATTAAGTGATTGTTGTGTGTTGAGAAATATAATTGATACTGAACAGACTGCAATGCTGATATAGCAACTGTACCTGAAAGCAGACAGCATTCTAGGACCGGGAGTCCTTACAGAAAAGGCTTTATGGTCACATATTGTAAGAATATATGTGGGACTGGAAGTTCAACTTTTTCCATTCACTTTGTGGTCTCTAGGAAAGTCCCCCTTCCATTGCTACAGTTGTTAGCTCAGACACAGAAGGTTCCATTTATGCTACCAAGAACTTCCTTTCTAGGACTACTAGCAACCATAAAAGCAGACTGAAATTGCATTAGAATGAGTGTGGTATTAAACCAAACCATACTCATTAGAGTTAGTATTTTATTGTTGTGCTCTCTGGTCTAAAGACCTCAATAAAAAAACTTTGGTTTTGGAATGTGGGTTGAAGCTTCTCATCCTACTGGATTCATTCCTGATGAAATCACCCTGCTTCTACTGATTGTTTAAAAACTCTGATTGGTAAGGATATTGTTATTGGCCATTGTCTTTTGTCTAATTCAAACGACAATGGACAATTGTTCAATCAAGTAGTTCAATCCTCTGCAGAAGAGGCATATATACAGCCATGCTTAGGTGAAAACTATTCCATGATATTTTGTGATGAGATGACTGATCACAGGTATAGTTATTACCTTCTAAGACCGGGGTGTCAATCTCATGACAACACGTTGTGGTCACGTGACATATCACAACTTTCTCCCCCTTTGCTAAACTGGGGGTAGGCATGGCCAGTGCGTGACACATCTGGCCCGCGGGCCGTGAGTTTGACACCCCTGTTCTAAGAGATGCTATGCTAGTAATGCAGGGTGGAATTCAATTTTTTTTACTATTGGTTCTGTGGGCATGGCTTGGTGGGCGTGGTGTGGCTTGGTGGGTGTGGCAGGGGAAAATCTTCATTCCCACCCCACTCCAGAGGAAGGATACTGCAAAATCCCCATTCCCTCCCCACTCATGGGGGAAGGATATTGCAAAATCTTCATTCCTACCCCACTCTGGGGCTAGCCAGAGGTGGTATTTGCCGGTTCTCCGAATGACTCAAAATTTCTGCTACCGGTACTCCAGAACCTGTCAGAACCTGCTGAATAGCACCCCTGTAGTAATGGCTCTTAGTGCTACATACATGAATTTCCTACAGAGTTGGCCTGGATCCAGGCATTAGGGTTTATGTTTTATCCAAAATGGATAACCACAGAGGGTCTTGCCAATCTAGCTCCTCACTATGAAAATCAAAAACAGTACATGGTAATCCAGGCTGCTTGTATTAGTTTTGATGTGTACAGAAATGGACAGGCTGACACTAGAACTCAAAAACAAGAATGAGACAGAATACTATAAAATCTGGAATAAAGTATATTATTGGTTGGAAAGGAGAAAAGGAGTTGGAACAAAAAAGATTTAGGGATTGTAGAATTAATACTTGATAATATTAATAAATGTAAATAGTAAACAGATAGTAAATAGATAGTAAATGAAGACAAGGGATATGTATATAAGAACAAAGTAGCAATGTGTGTTAAATAGTAATTATATTTGTTGTTATGTAAATAATATGTACGGATATGTTAAGACCAGGATGGTCACACTGTGTCCAATGTTATTAATGTTTTTTAAATAAAAAACTTTTTAAAAAAACAGTACATGGTAATTCAGGTAATTAGTTCTATCACAGATTTGCATGGTTATGACACTTACTGTCATAAGCTTGTAACTCAGATAGACAACCAGTCCTTGCAGGCAAGCAGGGGTAACAATAGAGCTGGACAACTATCAGCATTGCCTGAGGCTCTATACGATGTAAAGGCCTCTTTTTCTTAGTGCGGTGCCCTTACTTCTTGTCCTCATTTAAAAAGCTGTCACAGACTTTTCACAAAGAACTCTTGTCATTCCGTGTTAGTGACATAATACTTGGTAACAAAGTGCGCTCTTTTTAAAAATATTCCCCTGAGCTTCATTTCTGTCATAATCTCAATGGCCTCATTTTTATCCTCTTATCATCAGAAGGAGGCAACATCTAATGCCAAGCTCTTCTTTTAGTGGAGGTAGTATTTGCTGGTTTACATGTACAAATGAGCAGCCAAGTCTATTTTTTGTCCCATCAGTTTTGTATCAATTAATTCATAAGATTGTTTCAGCATGAAATTGCGGTTTTGGAAAATAGCATTAATAAAATATTTTAAAACGAGTACAAGTTTTTGCAAACAACCCCTTTGGCATACATTTAACCCTAAAATATGACTTTTTATATTTATTTTAGCCTGAAATTCCCATTTGGAGGATGCATTTTGGTACTATAAAATTTGAAGAAGCATAAATATAGATAATTGGATCCCAGTTTGTCCAGAAAAGTTTAACAAAATATATCAAGTCTCTTTGGAGTTTTGACTTACAATGATTCAAAGTTTTCATAGTAGCAAAAGGAAACTTGTTTCATTTTGAGAACCTTTTTTCAACTTCCCAGTTTGGTTTCAGATTTTCTGATGGATTTGCAACCAAATACTAACCAGATCCAACTATGCTCGTCTTTTCAAGATCAGTAAATTGGCTTGATGCTATCACTTTAAACAAGCAGAGCAAACAACATTTGCAGGGATTCTTACCATCAGCTTTATCAATTTACGGGTGGGGGGGGGGAACCTGGTTACCTTCATACCAACTGGATAACTAATAGTGAGCTAATCTTCAGATGTCCCTGTATACCTCTAATACAGGCAAATGGGCTTGCTAAATTTTCCATTCACACCATAACATAACGTGATTCTCCATAAGTGATCATCTTTATGCTGTGAAATGTTTTACTTAATTTCTATAAATCAACAATGTAATAAATCAGATGTATATAAGAGCAGGCCCATCTTCATTTTTCTTCCTAACTGACCCCCAAAAGTAAGACTGATACAAACCTACTTTGCAAGATTTTTTTAAAGGTTTTACTTGATAAATGCAGTAGTGAAAGGGGAAATCCCATTTTAAAATGTTAGAAAGACTAATAGTCAAACCTCAACCAGTCGGTCCAGGAGTGGGCAATCTACATCCAGAAAAATCAAGCAGTCAATCAGGAACAAGAATAGTCTCCCTTTGGGTGGGCATTTAAAAAGAGCAAGGGACAGCTGCCAATGTATAGAAATTGGATTGGGGAGCAGTTATTAATCCTGAAAGTTTAGGAGTGAAAATGAGATGAGGAATAGGATTTATTCTTTACTTTAAGGATTGTGATCATCAATTTCAACAATTTCATCAGGCCTTGTTCTTTCTGTGTACAGTGTATGTGCCTTCAAGTCAGTGTTGACTCCTGGCAGCTGCCTGAGCAGGTCTCTGAAGTTTTCTTGGCAAGATTTGAAAAAGGTTTGCCCTTGCATCCTTCCCAGGACTGAGACAAAGTGACTGGCTCAAATCACCCAGTTGGCTTTGTGCCCAAGGCAGGACTAGAACTCATGGTCTCCTGGTTTCTCGCCCACTGCCTTAATTGCTACCCCCATATAATCTTTCTTCTTTTGTTTCTTCAATTGCTTCTTTAGTTCTTTAGTTGTACATAATAAAAGACTTGAATTTTTACATAATCAGTGAACGAGAGAAAGAAAACTATTTACTAGCACATGCTTGTCTCCACTTGATTAAACAGGACTTTACTTCCTCCTCAGTACACTCTGGAGAGGATCTTTTGGGATAAAAATCTATAGGCTTTCCAGGGTGTCTGATTTTGGACTAGGATACAATAAGAGTTTAGGAGGAAAAGTTAGAGACCCCTCTAAGATTATGCATGTATAACCATTGCAAATGCACATTTCAAGTACTTTGAATGTTCTCATGCTATGTAAAGATGCAGTTTTCTTTCCATATTTAATACGTTCTATTGAAAACACATACTTATTCTGTTCTACTCCTGCACAACACTTTCAAGTGAGATTTTGTTGACAGGTAGTTCTTTTTTAAAAAAAAAAGTTTTGTAAAGACAGGTAGTTCTTGACTTATGAGTGATTGTTTAGTGAACATTTGAAGTTATGACAGTCTCCGCCCCGCCCCGCCCCCCCAAAGCTGTTTATAACATGTTTCCAGCGGTCTAATAGCGTCATAACCCCTAGGGTTACATGAATGCATTTCAGATGTATAGCAAGTGGCTCACCTTTGCAGCCAGTTGCAGTGCTCCAATCACATGACTGCAATTTATGACTTTTTTTTTGTTCTTTTTGGCCTTTTTGACTAGTTCCCAGTAGAAAATACCTGTAGGAATACATGGATTTGCTTAACAATGATGGCACCTGCTTAATGATCACTTCAAAAATGTCATAAATTGAGTCTGGTCACATTGTTGCCATGACTTATGACAAAAATTCTTGGCTCCATTATGATTGTAAGTTGAGACCTACCCGTATTTTGCACAGAATATTACAAGGGAATATTACATATCTGGGAAGGCTGCAAGTGTACAAAACATGAGGGTGTAACCATGTCATCCTGCAAATATAGCACAATGATATCTAAATGGAACTTATTAAATATGAAACTGAATAGCCGAGGAACTATTCTGAAAGAAACACACAATTATATATGCTTACAGGAGGGAGGGAAATATATATTATTGACTTTATTGTTGTATGCCAGTGAGATAAGGATGGTTTTATTTTAAGAATAACTGCCAGTTGTCAGGATAGCTGCAGCTTTAAAATATAGTCAACTGCCTTAAAATGCAATATTATCAACTCTACATTTTGTTTGACAAATAGAATAGCAATAGGGATTTTTCAGCATAACCAAGGAAGTTGAATGAGATGTTACCATTTTTAAATAAAATTACAGTGAAGGCTTTTTAGAAAGCACTTGCATCCTACACAGACTTCCTGTGGTTTGGTATGTACCTTAGAAACAACTTTGTCAAACATAAACAATCATTTCCCACTACTTTTTAGTACTATACAATAGCATTTAAAAAAAATAGGCACAAACTTTTCCCAGCATACAAAGATGCTTTTTAGAGGAACTGTAGAAGAAACAAAGGTGGCTCTGAAATATTATTTTAAAAGTGTTAAACCATTATGACTACTTTTAATGCATGCTCTTCTCTATAAGTTGCTAGCCTCGAGTTTTTGCTAAATTTTACTAAAACGTCAACAGTTCAACAAGCCTTCTTTTGTATTCCATATCCAAGAGCTCAAGCTAAGTAAAATGGGTCACAAGCTGAACCAAAATATGCTGGCTGAGCTACTGCATGACTGTAACTTCAAACTGTTACTTCAAACAGAAGAGTTAGGTTGCAAACAAAGATCTTTAATAAAGCATTGAGATAAATATAATAGGAAACATTAAGGGGAACTGAGAATTTTGCTTGAGTTTTAAGGGTGAATCTCAGCCCAATATCTAAAGCTGTACTTATAATAAATAGAAAGCAACCTTATATTCTGTCAGACCTTTGTATTCATTTACCCATTAAAAGTAGAGTGTAATGGTATACCGGGAACAGAAAGTCCTAGGTTCAGAGGGAACCCACTTGAAAATTTTGAGGTGATCATTAATTCATATTTCAGTAACTTCATATGTTTGCTTGTTATGAAGATGTGACAAAGGGGAACACTCCCATTTGCTGCTTTAAGCTTTTAAAGGAAAGGGGATATGAATGTAGTAATAAATAAATGAGAAACATTATCTACTGAATGGTGATCAAGATTTCCTGCTCTCGGGCTTTCATGTTTGTCTACCTTAGTTAGCCAAAATATGGTACAGCGAGTTAATTATATTGCTTCAAATAACCCAGCCGTTAGTAGCGAACAAGGAGCTAACTTTTTTCCTTTCCTTAAAATCATTTATTTATTATCTTCTGGTTCCACCTGGATTTTCCCTTCAGCATTTCTTTATCGGCTCCAAACATGAAAAGCTGTAAAGCAGTTTAGTTCTTTTCTTAAAATACAGTTAACGACTTATTAAAAGAAACAGTTACTGTGTGTAAAACACATAAACAACAAACATACTTAGGAACAGAAAAACAATATTAAAATTAAATGTTGAAAATTTTTTTTAAATGCTTCTACAAATCATACCTTCTTGTACTCTCTACAAATTTGCTAGATATGGTCTCACACACTTCTTTACAGTGATTGGAATATAGTGCCCGCAGGGCACATTTTAAATTTGTGATGACGTTCCTTTGAATTTTTGCATAATCTCCCCAGACCTTTTAGTGGGACTTGCATATTTTGCAATCACAGCTTTTCTATCCTGAGAGAGGAAGATTTGTGATACGATGAGGTGTAGTATCATCTCCCCATAAAAATGCCAACCAATGTTTTCCCTGTTTTGCCTGCTCTTTTATAGTTGTTCTAAGTAATACCTTATTATTGGTATTGTGTTCCACAATTGAAGCAATAGGAAGCTGTTTCATGCAAACAGGGGCATCATTTAGAAATATTGGGAGAAACTGTCGGAAACAAGGGCACTGAAGAGGATGTTCTCCAAGTTAAATTTGAGACTATCTTGAAGGCCTCTTGTAAAATGTTTTAACCTCCAATAGCCTCGATTTATGAGCATTCCAGATATATGGGCATATTTTTGCAGTTATCCCAAGAGGCTGCCTATGTTATTAGGCAGGCTCATTTGGACAGAAGGACAAAGGTGGAAATCTTCCATCTCGTTTTAGATCTGTTTGAAAAGCTAAAGCAAATTACAGCAGACAGTTCTAATATATTTTCATTTTTCCTTGACAATAGTGAGGATAAGAAATTTCCTCCCATCCAAAAATTAGTACATTTAAATTCTGTTGATTTTAAAGAAAAGGAAACTTCACATAAATCAAAGTTTTTTTTAAAAAAAATATGCTTGAATGATGGCTTTTCTAAATATAAATTGGGATTCTCAGGAAACCAGATCTAACATTCCACAGAGTATAAGCACATAGTGGCCAAGCATATTCCATGCAACCAGGATGAGTAACCCATGTCCATAGGAACACAACTGGCCTTTGATTTTAATTTCACGGAGCTCTAAGTCTAAATTCAAAACTCTTTTATACATGAACAGTTTGAAAAGAACACTGCATCACTTCCATCCACAGCATGTTTCATGAAGAGAAGGAAAAGAGGGAAACAGGGGGGGGGGGAGAGAGTGAGTCATCAGTTTTGATCCTACCAATGGCTTCTTTTTTTGCCAAAGATTTGCATTCCCAAGAACATTATTCTTGAGTCCTTCGACAAAAAGGGGGAAAAAAGTCTCCCCAGTTCTGCAGTGTAGTAACACTTTATTAGAATTTTCATTTGAGGAAGAAGTAGAGTCAGAAATCTCCTGGTGCAAAGGAGGAATGGAACATTCTGGAGTTTTCCAGAACTTTCCATCTTGAGAACAGAATGTTTGATACATTTCCACTCTGCTTTCCTGTATATAGGATTGGGCTTTGGTGGATTTCGGTGGAAAGAGAGATGAAAGCATACTTAAAAATAGGATGCAATGATTATACAACCACTTGTTCTAGGACCAAATTGTTTATTGTGATTTCAGCTTTGCCTGAGTATTTTAAAGATAATTGAGTGTCTTTATTCCCATCCCCATACTGAGAAGTATCCTAGGTATTTGATATAGAGAAATGTAACCAGTAACACTGGAATAAAAGAGGCTAAAATCTTGCCTCCATATCATAAACCCAGAACCCAGTCTGTAAAACAGGAATTTCAGGTATTTTTGGAGTGCAGTCGTTTTAGTGACTTCCCTAAGAAATTGGTCCCTTTCTGCACCAGGCAGCTGCACCCCCATTTGAGGTAGCAAATATGTTTGGAAATACTTACTTCTCTAAGAAAGAAAAAAAAAGGCAAAAGCCTGGCCCTTTTAAAGCCTTCCACCTTTCATGGAATGACAGAGCACAGCAAAAGTGAGCTCTTCTTGCAGGAATAAAATGTTACAGTCCCTTCACATAGTTTTGCAGCAAGACGTTGCTTATTTGGAGCTTTCCATGGTGCTGAAACTGTTAGGCTGTTTTATCTCATATTGCCCTTTCATATTATCAAGACAGAACAGGACCATGATACATCATTATGAGTATTGCCTGTCATCCTTCTTATTGCCTATTGCATAAGTATGTCTGTGGTTTGAAGTATTCATCTTCAGGTAACACAGAAAATATTGAAAATTGAATATACTGGAGGGACACCAAATTGGAAAAAGCTGTCATAGAGTTTCACGTTCTGAGGCAGATGAGCAATGGTAGGAATTTGTCTCTGTTAGATAAAATAATTTACATATCGAGGACAGTACTGTTTATTTTCCATGGTGATAACTCTTTCAGGCATTAGTTTTTCTTATTATCGGATACCTGACATTTTTCATAAGAGATGTTAGGGACTGAACCCGAGACCTTTGCAGGAAAAGCTGTAATCAATAGAATAGAATAGAATAGAATAGAATAGAATAGAATAGAATAGAATAGAATAGAATAGAATAGAATAGAATAGAATAGAATAGAATTCTTTATTGGCCAAGTGTGATTGGACACACAAGGAATTTGTCTTGGTGCATACGCTCTTGATGTACATAAAAGAAAAGATACGTTCATCAAGAATCATAAGGTACAACACTTAATGATAGTCATAGGGAAACAGTCAATATAAATCTTAAGGATACCAGCAGCAAGATTACAGTCACACAGTCATAAGTGGGAGGAGATGGGTGATAGGAACGATGAGAAGATTAATAGTAATGCAGACTTAGTAACTAGTTTGACAGTGTTGAGGGAATTATTTGTTTAGCAGAGTGATGGTGTTCGGGAAAAAACTGTTCTTGTGTCTAGATGTTCTGGTGTGCAGTGCTCTATAGTGTCGTTTTGAGGGTAGGAGTTGAAACAGTTTATGTCCAGGATGCGAGAGGTCTGTAAATATTTTCACAGCCTTCTTTTTGACTCGTGCAGTATACAGGTTCTCAATGGAAGGCAGGTTGGTAGCAATTGTTTTTTCTGCAGTTCTAATTATCCTCTGAAGTCTGTGTCTGTCTTGTTGGGTTGCAGAACCAAACCAGACAGTTATAGAGGTGCAGATGACAGACTCAATAATTCCTCTGTAGAACTGTATCAGCAGCTCCTTGGGCAGTTTGAACTTTCTGAGTTGATGCAGAAAGAACATTCTTTGTTGTGTATTAGGTATAATATTAGTAAAATCTGTATGCTCAGTTTTTTTAAAAAAACAACAACAACAAACAAAATGTATGTAAGAGATGATGGTTGAAGCTTTTCTGGACTTTCCTCCATCTAAATCCCCATCCACAGTAACTACTAAACCTCATTTTGGTGTGGGTAAAACATAAAAGTAATTATGCATAATCATTATCCTCACAAGCAGCAGGACCAATAGCCACTTTATGGAAATGCTAAGTAAAATCTCCCTCAAGCTGGGCTTAGCTTCTAGTGACTATTTCAGGTCCATTTTGTTTTCATGTCAGTAATACGGAAGATGTTTGATGTTTTCTCTTTTATTTCTCAGTTTAGTCTACTGCCTTTGGGGGTTTTGTGATCTCTCTTTTAGGTATTAAACCCAATTTTGCTTAAATAACTCAAGTGTTACATTTAGGAAAATAGGCACAATTTATATGAAGAAAAAAGTGCAAGTAGTCCTCAACTTACGACCACAATTGAACCCAATTGAACCCCATTGGTAAGCAAGGCAGTTGTTAAGCACATTTTGCCCCATTTTATGAGGGCAAACAACTTTTATTGGTCGCAGTTGTTAAGAGAATCACTGCAATTGTTAAATGACTCACATGGTCATTAACTGAATCCAGCTTTCCCAATGGACTTTGCTTATCAGAAGCCAGCTGGAAAGGTTACAAATGATGATCACATGACCACAGGATACTGCAACTGTCATAAATACATGCCAGTTGCCAAGCATTTGAATTTTGTTCATAGGACTATGGGGATGCTGCAACAGTTGTAAGGGTGAAAAATGATCATAAGTCACTTGTGGTTGTTTTTAAACTGAAACAGAGAAGTCCAATGTTATGAATTTCCAAGTCATAACCAAACTGACTCTCAGAGACAAAGCATATACTTAATTTCAACACTGCAATTAATAGAATAATAATTCTGGATGTTATTTTACCTATCACAATGGACCTCTAACTTCAGTCTTCTGTTTGTATCCTACCAATTGAGAATACAGTAAGAATTCAGTTTACAATTCTATACATCACTGTCTTAAATGACTCTTATAATCCACTGCTGTCTTGAGATGGCTACATGTCAGAGTCCATCATCTCTTGAAGCATGAGAGCCAGATGCTGAAAACACAAAATGTTCTTAGAAAGGGTAAATACATATAGAGGTTGACTTGTTGCATACAAAATGGCTTTCAGCCAAAGCCAATATGGAATGAGTGAAATGCAAGAACGCCATATACTGTATAAATTGACCTTAAGTTTAAGGATAGGGCTTCTCTCCCTTTGCCTTCTTACCAGCTTGCTCAAGAGCTAACTGACAGCCTTTGACTTCTTGAAACAAGATTGCATTGTATAATTCACTGCCCTTAATCACTCAAACTTCCCTAGTTTATATAAGATACCCCAGAAACTTGTCATGCTTTAGAGATACAAATATGATAGTGCTTCAATACGAGATTCATCATCATCATTTAATGACCCCCATAATCCCTTGCGGAGTGGAGTCTGGGCAACTGAATAGAGCTAGCAAAGCGTTTTAATGCCCGGATGCCCTTCCTGTCACCAATGCGGAGCTTTGTTCAACAGATATATTCTCATTGTGCCCAGAGAGAGAAATATCTGCCTCTACCTAGGATCCTCCATGAAACCTCTTTGTCATGTTAAGAGGTCAACCATGTTTTAGATTCAAGCTCAGAAGAGTTCAATGCAGGGGTGAAATCCAGCAGGTTCTAACAGGTTCTGGAGAACCAGTAGCAGAAATTTTGAGTAATTCAGAGAACCAGCAAATGCCACCTCTGGCTGGCCCCAGAGTGGAGTGGGAATGGAGATTTTGCAATATCCTTCCCCCAGGAGTGGAGAGAGAATGGGGATTTTGCAGTATCCTTCCCTTGGAGTGGGAAGGGAATGGGGATTTTGCAGTATCCTTTCCTTGCCACGCCCACCAAGCCACACCACGCCCACAAGCTACGCCCACAGAACCGGTAGTAAAAAAAAATTGAATTTCACCAGTGGTTCAATATATTTGAAGAGTTCAATAGAATCCCTTGAACTTAGGCAAATAAGTATAGGAATCTAACACCAGTATAAATTGATATTGTATGCTTAATAAAAATATTGCATTCTCTCTTTAATAAATAAACCAATGGGGATGTGCAAAATTAACTCCAGGATATTCTGTGTGCTTCCAGACCACTCCAAATGTCTTCTAGAACCCATTATGAAGCCTGGTGTTCAGAGGTTTCCAGGAGTATATCCTCTGAACCAAAATAGGTTCAAGGTGCTTGGAATATAACATTCCCAAACAGGCATGGTTTTAAGATAAGATCATCCCAGGGACATCTCAAATTACTTCTTGTTTAGAGGACATACTTCCAAAAATGCCCAGATTGTCCTTCCCGAGAATAGCCAGCCACAAGGGAAATGAAATATTTCAGAGGTTTTTTTGGAACAGACTCTTCCCAGATTGACTAATTTTGCTCATTCATATGAACAAATATTCAAAAGCACTTTTATACACCTATTTAAAAAATCCGGGTTTTGTCAAATAAAAATAAACAATCGTTCAATTGTCATTAAAGGATAAAGCAAAGCTACAATTGACATGGTCCTCTTTCACATTTAAAGTTGCAAATTCTTCAGAAGACTCAAATTGTTCAGTAGGAAGTCCGAGACACCGTAGGTAAACATTGTGGAAATGATATATTTGTATACTGATCCCTCCAATGTGAGACACACATCTAGATTCCCTTTAAGACATGCCTGTTACTGTCTTGGGAACGGGAATGTGCTTATTGGATCCACTCTCTCATTCATCTGATTGTATTGGGGTTTCTGAAATCTGCAGTAATCATATTGGCACCATGCAGAATTTTAAATCTGTAATGAGAAACCTAAAGAAATAACAGAGGCATTCCTGAAGGATTGTGAGGATTGAAGAAATGCTTTCTGCATTAAAGTATTTCCAAACTAATAAGAAAACAGAACATATATGTATGTATATATGTAAACTTGCAAGATTCCTTTTTCTCACCATGTACATGTAAACATCTGAACTAGACTGTGTTGTTTCTCTATCATATAATATATGTGGGTATGTGGATATACAGTATGTATAATATTTGTTTGTTTGTCTGTTTGTTTGTCATGTTTATGTAGTATATATTGGAACTGGTGACCCTTTGAGAGCTGTATGGAATGAAATTTCATTTTAATGTATGCTGATTAGGGTACATTTAATGTGACAATAAAGTTATTCTAAGTCTAAGTCCGTGTATATCAAGGTTTTTCACTTCCCAAAGTAAAGATATAAAATATGGATATAAAACATACAAAGAGTTGAAATTTAGTAAGTAGAAATATGCATAATGAATCCCATTATTAGAATATGATGAGAGTGGCATCTGGTCTTAAATACTGGGAATAACCTAGGTTCTGGGCTCACAAGAGATTCTAATGCATCGTATTTAATTTATCTATGAAATTTGCTACTACCTCACTAATTGCTTATAAAAAGATACATCTGGAGATTAGATGTATATATAACATCTGTTGAGGTAAATAAATGGAAACCCCATATATATAGACACGGAATTCCTGAAATAAATATAAGATAACAATGATGGCGATGATATGATGATGGCAATAATAGCTGTGATTCAAGACGAATAAGAACTAATGTTATCTCTAACAGATCTTGTTCTATGTTCTTTATCCTTTCAAATATCCCAGATGTACTGATATAATATGACCTTGGATTATACTAACTGGCATCTGGAAGCTGTTGCTACAAGTCCTGGGAATTTATACCTGAAGTGATGCCAGGAGACTTAGGAACGAACTGTATCATAGTATAACTTCCTTTCTCTCAAGTTAAATAGCAAGTGACTGGTCTGTTGCCAAAGGCACTAAATTTTGATGCTGATATAAAGACTAAGCTATGCTCTAATGGCATCTGTGATAGATGACTAAAGGCCAATTCACAAGGCCATTTTGCTGCTTTTTTGCGATCAGTATGCCTAAGAAGATAGTGTGAATTTTCTGTAAGTGGCAAGAGAATTGATGGGCAAGTTATATTTGGCCTTCAAACATCATTCCTTGAAACGCAAGCCGACTGGAGATATAACACAGTGTTCTACAGCTGTCAAAACTGAGCTTCAACATAATCTCATGAAATAAAAAAGGAGATAAAACCCCTTCAGTCTTTCCTGGAGTTCAAGGTTGATGGCATCTGCCTTAAAGGCAAAATAATAACAGGCTAAGATGAATTAATTAGATTCATTTTTTATTTTTTATTATTTTATTTTATTTTTATATGCCGCCCTTCTCCGGAGACTCAGGGCGGCTTACAATGCATTAAGCAATAGCCTTCATACTTTTGTATATTTTATATTTATATTTTAAAATTTATATTTTATTATTGCCCCCACAAACCGGGTCCTCATTTTACCCACCTTAGAAAGGATGGAAGGCTGAGTCGACCTTGAGCCTGGTGAGAATTGAACTCGCAGTAATTGCAGGCAGCTGGATGTTAAATGCTGCCTTAGTAGGAGGCATTAGCCTCCTACGCCACTCAGGCTCATAGCCTCCATATGATTATTTTTAATAGGATAATTTAACAACCTTCCACTTGTTGCTAGTTGAAAGACTCGCTTAGCAATATGTGGACCAATTCCACAAGGTTTTTTCCTTGACATTCCACAATTCTACAGTAGAATATAATAAATCTAATAGTCCAGTGCAAAATAAGTCAAACACAAACGCATCCGTGCACAAACCACTATCTATGTGATCCTGTACAATTCCCCATAATACATTTTTTGTCATATTCCCCTTTCATGCAGCCCTTGTATTGCTTATCAGTGCCACACCTTCCTCCATGATGATCTTCATGATCAGGCTATTCCAATTTATTCACCCAACATTTAAAATAATCACATTTATATACCCAAGTTATATAAAAATTAACCTGGCTCCCACCATTTTATTCTGAGCTTAAAACAAAGCAGCTCTACTCTGAACAGTCAAGATTGGTGTGTTTCAAGTATAGGAAACTTGAAATGCAGGACGTGAGACATTCTGCTCACCACCATTAGACATGAGGATAATTACCATCCCACTGCCCAGAATCTTGGCTGACAAAGTTTCATGAAATAGAATGAATAGCACAGGGGTGAACTCCAGCAGGTTCTGACAGGTTCTGGAGAACCGGTAGCGGAAATTTTGAGTAGTTCAGAGAGTACCACCTCTGGTTGGCCCCAGAGTGGGAGGGAATGGGTTTTTTGCAGTATCCTTCCCCTGGAGTGGGGTGGAAATGGAGATTTTGCAGTATCCTTCCCCTGCCATTCCCATCAAGCCATGCCCACAGAACCAGTAGTAAAAATTTGGATTTCACCACTGGAATAGCATCTATCTTTTCCAATCTTTATTAATAGCATAGCTAAAAGCCATCATTTCTCCCTTAGATTACTCTTCTTGGAATGGCTGCTCACCCCCACCCCCGCCTCCAAATGCCTCTCTTCTCCTAGTCCTATTAAAGAATAGATAGCAATTCCACCATTTCAGATATCTGTAAAATATATTCACAATGTATTTTATAGCTAGGCAAATAGGTTGACCTGAAATAGAACCTTCCCCTAATTTCAATGTCCCACTCATTTCTATCACTTTTTAAAAAATAATAAGATAAAGGCAGGCAGCAAAATTTTTGAAACTGAAAACCCCCTAAAGCAATAAGAATTCTATTGAATTCAGTTAAATGTGTACCATATAAATGTTCTGTGAATCCAAATTTCAGAATTCTCCAGGAAGCAGATTAAAGATCATGCAGAATTCTGAGATGCTAGAGCAGGGGTGTCAAACTCAATTTCATTGAGGGCCGCATCAGGGCTGTGGTTGACCTTGGGGCGTCAGGTGGGTGTGGCTGACTGGGTGGGCGTGGCCAGCTTGACGCCACTCCCAAAACTGCTGGTATGTTTCCTCTTTGCACTGGGTAGACCGGGCCGAAGCCCCGCTGGCCCAATGTTTCCTCTTCGCATTGAATAGACTGGGCCAAAGTCGCATTGGGTAGACCGAGCCGAAGCGATGTGGGCCGGCCCCTTACATTTTCCAGGACAGCCCCACAGGCCGGATTAGACCACATCACGAGCCACATCCAGCCCATGGACCTTGAGTTTGACACCCCTGTGCTAGAGGATATCAAATCGGAAAACTGCATTTGCCTAGTATGTTCTACATGAAAGCAATTTATCTGAAGGAATTATCAATAATAATCTTAAGATATCTCCTATATTTGTTTGTGTCTGTCCAAAGATTGGCAATCTTCAACTAAAACCACCCTGATTTAATGGTCTCCACGATTATTATGATGATCTTTCTTTTCTCCCTTAAGGTTTTGTTTTACACTCCTTTACATTCTACAAGTTAATTATTTTATAATTTAGTCATCAAGGCTGAAGAAGACCAGTTTGATTGGGGATGATGTGATAAAATATCTGGAAGGTTCTAAGTCTGGGATGCAATTTATATGGATTTCTACTCAATTGAAGGGATAAATGTCACAGCGCAAAATTTTCCTCTTATAACATGTGAATTTGATTAACTTCAACACACAAATGCATTGATATTAAAATTATAAAACATATGAAACATTAATACAAATGAATATACGCATCTTGCTTTTTAGCCAAAAGATTTTATTTTCCTTATCTTTAGATTGCCAGATTCATCATTCTAGACTTTACCTAATATTTTACCATTCACAAAATTTAGAAATTACAAAGAAGCCTACCCTATTATAATGCTGAACTCTTCTAGGCCTGCCCAGGCCTGTAAACTGGTGTGAATACACAGAAACTCTTCTGTTAAAGTCAAGATGAGAACTGCTTTGTTTCTCCTTGGCAGAGCAAGCAAAAGCAGGCATTTGCTGAACATTATATCAATGCAAAGATCTATGCTTTTTTTTTTAAAAAAAATGATTTTAAAAAAATATTTGGAATATCAGAAGCAGGCACATGAACAATGGTGCCATAATTACATTCCTGTAACCTGTAATCCTGTGTAGGTGAACACAGGGATACTAATAATACCTCCATTCCCAGTTTTCTAAAAGAAATTGATATTCAAGCTCCCTCTTACTCAAAAACCTTGCCAGAGACTCCAGAGAATTGGAGAATTACGTCTATGCAGGCCCTCTGGAGTAGAGTCATAGCTCAGCAATAGAATACACTCAGTCAAGCAAAAATGCCAGAGTCAGACTCCTGCTGACTGTTTAACCCTGGACAACTGTTTACAGTCAGTTGATAAGATGTCAGTTAGAAGTAGGCAGTCTACGATCCACTTGTAACTTCCAAGGATCTCTCCTCATATGTGATTCAAAAGCACCATTTCTTTTCTGAGATAATTTTTTTCTGCGAGAATTTTTTTTTTTTGGCAAGTAGGATGTGAAAATTGAAAATATATTATTATCTATATTTTCTTGGATTTTCCCCCTTATTTTATTCATTTTCCCCAACCCAGCCCACTGTTTTTGAATATGACATTGACACAGTTATCACAGTTCCAAACCAAGCCAGCAAAAGAAGAGGCCACGCTGTGAGTAGAATGGGTCTCTTTACTGGAGTCTCAGCTTGGCACGTGATGAACAATAGAGTCAAAGGGTTTTTAGCCAACATTACTGGCTTCTGTTAGCCAGCTGGCTATATGGACTCAGAACGCTCCACCCTCCCCTTCCTGGTTGCTCCCGGCTGACTCCAGCAAGTACTCTTGCTGCAACCCGGTTGCTCCCTGGTCAGCTCCAGCAAGTACTTTTTTGGCCCGGCTCCAGCAAGCATTCCAGTGGTGGGTTGCTACCGGTTCACCCTGGATTGGGTAGACCCATAGTGATGGTGGCGGAAGGCTCTGCCCACGCATGCACAGAAGCATCGCGCACGCGCATGAGCGAACCAGTAGCAAACTAAATTGAAACCCACTACTAAAGCACTCCTCTAGCCAGGTTGCTCTCTGGCTAGCTCCAGCAAGTACTCTTCAGGCCTGGATGGCTTCTGAACTGACTGCAGCTGGTTTGCCTTCATGGCTCCTCTCCAGCATGAGTCCCATCACTCGACACCCATCTGTGGCCCCATGTGTCCCCCTCCTCCTACTCTTGTGTGGCAACTCCAAAACAGTGCATTGTGGCCACTTTGAACGGTGCGCTGTCCCGGACGTTGACAACACTCAATGGCAGATGAAGTTCTCACACTCCTACCCTCTATGTTTGCCCCTACCCTTGCTATAGGTCTGACTCAATCAATATAAGCAATTTCTAGAAATGTTTCCATCTACCCCATGCCAGGTCATAATTTCAAAAGGCTTTTAAACAGGAATTCTTAAAAAGGCAAAAATGAAAGTAGGAGATTTATTAGAGACAGTTGGAGTATATACTATTCCTCTCTCATTCTGCTGCCAGTGTCTTACAATGACTTATGTAAGAGACCTGACTAAAGGAATATTTGGAGACAAATCAACGTAATAGATTAAATATTCTGAGTACTGAAATAAATCCAAGGCAGAAAGGAACTACTCCAATACTTATTTTTTCCTCCCCCCACACTTTGCTGTCTTATACTTTTGTGCCATATTTTTCTTCGGAGAGAGCAAAATTGCAAACTGAGGAAAGTCTCACTTTATGTTCTATGCAGCCAACTGCTTGAAAGGACCACACATATTCTGGCATTCCTGAGCCTTTAAATGATAATGTCCCTCCAGTAACAGAGAGATTTACTATAAAAACTTAACAGTGCTGTGACAAGGTTAAGCTCTTCCTATCTGATCAAGGAGCATTCAGTCTACCAGGGAGGGTTTGCTGGGGATAGTGCTTTATATATATATGAAGGAATAATCTCTCACTCAAGTTACTACTGAATCATGATTGTCCACAGCTACCGCTTGCTTTCAGACTTCAGTCATGTCCCTTGTTTCATTTAAGCTGCCTTTCTTAATTCTCCTGTGAGTCTCAAAACTATGCATTAGGTTTACATTTCTAGCAAAAAAAAAAAACAAATACCCCCCAAAAAACCCCTGAATCTTAGGGAGTTTGAAATGGAGGTCTCCATTGGTAGCTTTGGCCTTTCTGTTCTCCAACTGAAAATACTTCCTCATCTAAAACTCTTCCAAGAAAAGAACCATCTACTCACCGGAAAGGAGGATTTTTACTACAACTCATGCCATGTGAATATGGTCTCTCTTTCTTTGGCCCTTAACAGAAGCCATACCTTACTATTCTCCAACACACATTGGATCTGTTTTTCTGAGATCTAACTAACATGGTCTGGACTGCTTGACCTTATCACTTTACAGAACAGTATTTGCTGTTCTGTAAAGTTTTCTGTCGAGTTGCAACATCTTTTTTCTTTTATGTTGCTCCTGCTGTTTGTTGCATGGTATTTTTCTCTCTCATGATATCAATTTGTTTATTATTACTGTTATTAATTTTATCGGTTCTATTCTTGTTCCTAGAGTTTTCTCTGTTCTTCTGATTCTGCCCCATTACCGCCCACCCACCCTCATCCTTTTTAAAAATGCCGGTCTGGTGTTGCCTAACAATTGAACTGAGTTTTCCACCTAAAGTTGGGAGGAGTTTCTACCATGAGCTTTTAGCATTTATGCCAGGGAAATTCAGATTCTAAACTTTTAATGTCTGATATCTTAATGTTTAATTCTGTTACAGTATTGTAAGCCATCCAGAGTGATTTGGTAGAGGGATGGGTGTCATACAAGTTTAATAAAATAAATAACATAAATATATAGCCCCCTTTTCCATTTAGTCTATGTACATTCCCCTTATCCCTTTCTTAACAATTAAACATTGCAAAAGAAAAAGAAATTAAAAACTATTAAAGACTAAAAGCAATCGCCCTTTTTTAGATATCAAAAACTAATCAATTACCCCATTTAAAAAAGGTAAAGGTTCCCCTCGCACATATGTGCTAGTCATTCCCGACTCTAGGGGGCGGTGCTCATCTCCGTTTCAAAACCGAAGAGCCAGCGCTGTCCGAAGACATCTCCGTGGTCATGTGGCCGGCATGACTAAACACCAAAGGTGCACGGAATGCTGTTATCTTCCCACCAAAGGTGGTCCCTATTTTTCTACTTGCTTTTTTTATGTGGTTTGAACTGCTAGGTTGGCAGAAGCTGGGACAAGTAACGGGAGCTCATCCCGTTATGCGGCACTAGGGATTCAAACCACTGAACTGCCGACCTTTTGATTGACAAGCTCAGCATCTTAGCCACCATGTCCTTTTTATTTACCCCATTAGACATTTCCAAAAGAAACACTATCCAATCCAGATAACCATTCAACATTGCTAGAAATAAGAACTCATTATTTACTCATAACGAAATAAACCCATTTTATATTTTTCTTTCTTCCTCCAAATTATCCTTAAGTGCCATGAATAAAATTCTGACTCCTGTTTTCTTCTCATATCTTTTACTCTCCTCTCAAAATTTTTATCATCTTTCAAGTCCTCTTGTAGTTTCCATGAAATAACTCAATACATTTCTTATATTTCACATTGAAAGGGTAATGTCTTTTCCAATTTTTAAATAATCTCCAATTGCTTTGGAAATCCAGTAAATTCATCTCTGATGTGCCCAGAGGGATTTGTTCAGCTTTGGTCTTTCTGGTTCCAGTAAAGGGTTAAAAAGTTCAAGCTTCACAGGCCCATAAATCAAATGTTTCCTTTAAAGTAGCCATCTTGTGCTCTGGTGATTGACCTTCAAGGTTTTGTTTTACAATTGATATGTAAACAATACAGCTTTCCCAGAGAAGAGGGTCTTCCTTTTCAGTCTTTCAAAAATAAAAGTTATTTCTTTTTGTTTAAATATTTTAATCTTTTTAGTTGTCATCTATTTGTGAGGAAAGTGAAAGCCAGTAAATTTCTCTGAGGTTTCTAAATATTTTAATCCCAGAAATAAGGAAAATCACCAACGAAAATCATTATGTGAAGAAAGTCTCTCTTAAACTGAAGAACAAATTATAATCTCAAAAATGCATTAAAAATGAGGAAGATCAATTCTAGTTTCTATAAATTTAGGATGCATTGCAGCTGTGAACTTGACAGAAGACTCTGTCTTGCCCTGTCTCTCAATTCACCGACCAATTGGGGAAATCTGTGTTTCTACAACTTTCTCCTGAAGAAGGAGAGACTGGAGCAGGGGTCTCCAACCCTGGCGACTTTAAGCCTGGCAGACTTCAACTCCTAGAATTCCCCAGCCAGCAAAGCTGGCTGGAAAATTCTAGAACTTGAAGTCCTTGAGGCTTAAAGTCACCAAGGTTGGAGACTTGTGGTCTGGAGGACAAATGGGTTGATTTCAGGTTTCCTCCTTAAATCTGGAAGAAGAAGAAGAAGAAGAAGAAGAAGAAGAAGAAGAAGAAGAAGAAGAAGAAGAAGAGGAAGAGGAAGAGGAAGAGGAAGAGGAAGAGGAAGAGGAAGAGGAAGAGGAAGAGGAAGAGGAAGAGGAAGAAGACGAGAAGAAGAAGACTCTCCTCCAATCCCTGAGTAACTAGAGGCCAAACAAGCCGTGATGCCGTCCTTTCAGAGACAAATTGACATTCAACAATGTTCAATGTGCTGCTGAACTGCTGAGATGCCATCAAAAGTCCTCTGATCGATTTTGATAGCATGAAAGTTCTGTCGAAGGAATACAGCAATGCATTAATTGGGGGCAAATTTAAATTTATCAGGTCCATTGCCTCCATTTCTCTAATATATCAAGAAAAGTGGCTGCATTTCTGAGATACATGAAGTTGATTCCGTTGATAAATGTGCTTTTTTCTTAAATGAACATGTGTAAGGTTCTGTAAAATTTCTCCTGTAATGGAACACATTACCACAATTGATAGGGAAAAATAGTTTCTACTAGCTCTTTCTTCAAGTTAATGGGAATGGAGCAAACTGTTTCAAATTCGAAGCTTTATACCAGAAGTAAGCAGCAGAAGTGTAGTAGACCAGAATTCGTAAACCTTTAACTAATCTTTATCCAGAAGATACATATTTAGTATATTACTTTTGTCCTGCAAGATTAAGAAATACTGAATTTGTTGAAATTTCCCTCCCTGTGCTCCACACTAAGATATTAATGTGTTCAATAAATTATAAATACCATTGTCAGGAAATATGTCAGGAAATTTCTCCTTAGTTCTAGGTTGCTTCTCTCCTTCTCCCACCTTCAGGTCCTATGGCGAATATGTTTTTGTGACAGCTCCTTAGATATTGGAACACTGCTATCATGTCACCCCTAGTCCTTCTTTTCATAAAACTAGACATACCCAATTCCTGCAACTGTTATTCATATGTTTTAGCCTTCAGTCCCCTAATCATCTTTCTGGTTCTCTGTACTCTTTCTAGAGTCTCAACATCTTTTTTACATTGTGACGACCAAAACTGGATGCAATATTCCGAGTGTGGTCTTATCAAGGGACATTTATACAATGGGAACATTTAAACATGATTAAGTTAGTCACAAAAACAAAGATATGAAGAACCTTCATAAATTCACAGAAACTTTGAAAGCATTCTTTTTAGACAACATTCTTGAACTTCAGCTATTTTATTTTGTATCATCATGCAAAGGCATTCTAAAGTGATAAATCAGGCTTTTTCACAAGAGCAAGTTTTACAAAATTTTAAGGTTTAGAAGTCCAACTGAATGAAATGATAGAAAGCATACAATTTCCATGGGCTTTCATTGCTGGTCTAAAGGGCAGTAAAAAAAATAATCCTGTTAAGAATCCAAAACTAAACAAAACGTAATTAAAAAGGCATTTCTCAGGAAAAAGTTGCTGACTGCTGAAAGGCAGAGGAGCTAAAGACAAATCCCCAAATATCACTGCCAGATCTTCTAATCCACCTAATTGACCAGTAGCCAATTATGGAAAAAATTGAGCATTGAAAGAAATCACTGTGAATGCAACCTGCTATTTTCTTCGAAGACATCCTATCCCAAAACTTTGCATTTGAAAAACTGCTTTCTTCATGAAATGGTGACCTTGTTCCTTGAAAAGAAAACCTCTACTTATTTCCAAAGTACTATGATTCACTTCAGGCCATCAATGTATGCCAGTAACATTGAGAGGGATCTTGGAATCCTAATCACTTAATCACTTAATGAGCCAACAGTGTGTGGCAGCAGCCAAAAAAGCCAATGCAATCCTGGGCTGAATTAATAGAGGGATAGAATCAAGATCACATGAAATTCTAGTACCGCTTTACAAAGCCTTAATAAAACCACACTTGGAATACTACAACCAGTTCTGGTTACCACAATATAAAAATGATGTTGAGACTTTGGAAAGAAAGCAGAGAAAAGCAACAAGAATGATCAGGGTGCTGGAAGCTGAAACATACAAAGAACAGTTACAGGAATTGGGTTTGTCTAGTCTAATGAAAAGAAGGACCAGAGGAGACATGATGGCAATGTTCCAATATTTGAGGGGCTCCCACAAATATGAGGGGGTCAAACTATTTTCCAAAGTACCAAAAGGCAAGACAAGAAACAACAGATGGAAACTAACCAAGGAGAGAAGCAACCTAGAACATTGTGATAACAGTGACAGCAATCAACCAAAGGAATAGCTTGCCTTCAGAAATTGTAGGGGCTTCTTCACTGGAGGCTTTCAAACAACCATTTATATCATATGGTAATCTGAGCTTTTGCATTCTGGCAGGACATAACCATAATATTCAGGAACATTGGAAAGCTATTTTTGTGTGCTTCTTTTTTCTCTTCATGTAAGACTCAAGGCCAATTCTGGCCAGTTCCACAGGGTGCTTAGATCTGGCCTGTGGGCCTGCCCTGGAAACAGTGGAGGACAGTGCCTCTGCAAGCAAAAATGGAGCTCGGGAGGGCCACGTGTAGGTCTCCGTTTTCAGCCATTACGGCCTCCTGCAGCCCTCTGCCAGTGAAACGGAGCTTGGGTGGGCCGCACACCCTCCCGAGCTCCATTTTCACTGGCAGAGGGCTGCAGGAGGCTGTTGTGGTTGAAAAGGAGCTTCCATGAGTGACATCAAGCTGGCCGTGCCCACCCTGGCCATGCCCCCTGGTTCCCCCCAAAGTCGAACACAACCTTGATGCGGCCCTCAATGAAACTGAGTTTGACACCCCTGCCTTATCAGTATCACTCAATGTATTTGAAAGTCAGTAGTTCGGTAACTCTAAAATTCTTAGAGAAATGAAATCTGTCCACATTTACTCCCTCAGAAACATATTTCTGCATCCTCTGCATTTTCTACACCTCACTCGGTCATTTTTTTCTACCGCTAGAGAAGTTCCCCTCCTATTTTTCAAAGACTTATCTCAGTTGCTACACATCCTCAGAGCCCCAAAGAATCTCTGTATCTCGGATGTCGTGTCAACAAATCCATCTGTTTCATTTGCTACTCTTCGCATGGCAAATGCTTCCATATGGGCTTTCCCCCCTACTCTAACAACATTTGCTCAGTCACTCATTCCAAAGAATGTAAAGAATATTCCCACTTTGTTATCCACTGCTTTCTCACTTTCCCCCCATCTTGGTAAGTTTCTTAAAAGATTTCATTATCTACTTATGCCAACGCTGAAGGAGGCAAACACAACTAAAATTGAAGTAAAACTTGAAAGTTCTGACAGCTATACTTTGTGTGATACAAAACCATCAAAAAGAAAAGGGCCAGCTGAGAGAATCTTCTCCCTGAAAAGGTAGCAATAGCAATAGCACTTAGATTTACAGCATCCTCCAAGCCGTTTACAAATGTCAGCATATTGCCTCCAACAATCTGGATCCCCATTTCCGATCCCCTTGGACGGATGGAAGTCTGAGTCTACCTTGAACCAGTCAGGATCAAACTCTGGGCTCTGGGCAGAGTTAGCCTGGAACACTTCTAACCACTGAGCTATCAAGGGCTCCTTAACTCAGGAGATAACCTTAAAGACTCAAAGAACCACAAAGGTCCTAACCGGAAGCCCCCATTCAATTCTGGAGCAGACCGGAAGTCCGGTTCCCACATCATAGTCTCCTTTAACGCGGCGTCCTTTCTCCTCTGCTGACCAGAAGTCCAGTTCCCCCACCATAGAGTCTCCTCCTAGCATGGATTCCTTATTCCTCTACCTGTCCTAACCAAAAGCCCTATAAATTGTGGAGTCGACCAACAACAGGGAGCTGCACCAGAGGGATGAAAGAGCCACATGCGGCTCCAGAGCCGCAGGTTGCTGACTCTTGTCCTAGGAGTAGGAAGGAGTATCTTCAGATAGCAGTGCAATAATTTTTCTTAATTTATTGCAAAATCATTCTTCTGTGTTCCATACATATACTGATTTTTTTTACTTTAGGCATTGGAACAGTAGCTATCTGAGAGCTGAATTTAAAAAAGACAAAGAAATACCATGGTTTGACCAAAGTAATCTAATCCAACACCATTTGGCACAAATATAGCAATATATTATTACAGCAATAGAATAACATTTGCCTTACTGTCATCTGGTGTCACTCCATGACTTCTTCCTCAAACTTGATGACTTTGTTATTTAATATCTCAATAAGGTATCAAAAAAAAAAAAATCCAGGCATTTTGCCCACTTCTTGGCAGTACTGTGAGTTGATTGTGTTATGCACATGTTCTACATGCTTTGAAGCTTTTGTTATTCTATGCCATTTCTCTCCATTAAAAAACTATAATCATTACAAAACTTGAATTTATACCACAAGCAGAAAAATGCTTCGAAAAAAAAATCAACAACTTAAAACTGGAAGTTGGCTGGAAATTAAGAAATGTTCCAAGAACAAGAGTAAGTTGCCATGGAAATGACTGGTCTTCTCTGTATGTAATTTGTAAACAATAGTCAAAATTGATTTAATGTTCTAATCTTAATGACACTAAATAATTGACATTTTTTTAATGGAATTTAGCCTTCTGGTTAAATTACTGTGCAAACTAATAAGGAAAATGTGTACCTGATTATGTGCAGTGTCCTTTCTTTTTGACACCCCAAGTTCTCAAAGGAATTAAACAGAAATATATTTGTGATGGACATTATTATTCAAATTACAGAACCTTTCAACTGATGCTCTTTTGACAAACCTGTTCAAACATGTACTTAGTAGATATTGCTTATGATACTTCAAAACTGCCAAAGCTCTTGGCTTCCTCGATCTGTTTCTTGCTTGATGCAAGGATTTGTTTAAGAGTGAGGGGGGGGAAACACCAACAGATTCTACAGTCTTTTACAATATTATTAGGAAGTATAAGAAACTCAAGAGTAATTCTGCCTTCAAAGAAGGTATAAATTGAGCTGCCAAATGAATTGACAGGCTTTTGACATTCTATTGCAATACTCAACTATCAATAAAGATCCTTCCCAAAAGTCTTATCCCCTGAGTTTGCTTGTCTCAAAGTACTTGACAAGTGGCAGCTAAAAAAATGAGTATTTGCAATAAATTGCAGGTGATGTGTTACATAGATATTTATAAAAAGCTTTACCTGGAACTGGCAGTCTGTTAAAACAAATAGCATTTATGGGTTGGCTTACGTTTTGTTTTTTGTTTTGTTTTTTGCTTGTTTTATAAAATCTCTCCCTCTGTGTGTGTAATGTAGCTTTCATCATGAACAATAAAGTGTAACACCTTGGCTAGGTTTTATGGGATCTTGAGTTTATCAGATTTGGAGAGGTTGAGGTTGAGCCAACTCACTCCTTTTTACACTTAAAAACTGCATAGGTAGCTCTTGCTTAACAAACATTTCTTTCAACAACTGTTAAATGACAGTACTGGATGAATCATACTTGTGCCCAGGGGTAGAAGTTGTAGCCACTACAGTACTGCCATGGTTGGGTGATCAAAATTTGGGTGCTTGCCAGCCAACCTGCATTTATGACCAGAGAATACACTTCAACTTCCCTCCACCCACCTACCTTCTCTTGTGTCTACCTTTTTGGCCACTTGGTACTCCACCACCTCTGCTGCCCCCACCACCCCTGCTGCCCCCACCACCCCTGCTGCCCTGCATTTGGCCACCCTTACCACCTGGTGCTCTACCATGTCTGCTGCCCTAGCTACTCTGTGCTCTGCCACTCTGCTGACTATGTCTGCCATCCCTGCCACCTTGAGAAAGGGCACGATGGGTGCCAGTGGTGGGTTGCTCCCGGTTCAGTCCAGTTCTATAGAACCGGTAGTAGAACCAGCGGGAGGCTCTGCCCACCCTCCACGACATCATCATGGGTGATCTGCGCATGTGCTCCCATTGTGAACCGGTAGTAAAGGTAAGTAGAACCCACCCCTGCTGGGTGCACGTGCTCTGCAGCAGGAAGAAAAGGATGGCAAAAGTCAGTTGAGGACAGACACAGAGGTGGTGGAAGCACAGGGTGGCTTGTAAGTCCTCCTGCTCCTGCAGAAGCCACCCCCCAGCCTAACTGTGCTCATATCAGGCTACAGCAGTCACTTACCTATCTGTCCGTCTGCTTGTAATCCTCCCAAGACTCCCAATTTCCTGTTGGCTTCTCCATTGATTTTGCTATTGGAAGCTGGTGGGAGGTCACGAGGAAATCCTTTCATAATAACCTGCAATCCTTGGCAACTGGGAGGGCCAGGATTGTTGCTAACCTATGTGGTCATGTGACATCACACTTTAAAACTTCATCACTTAGTAACACAAATTCCAGTCCTTCTTACTATTGTTAACTGAGGACTATCTACCGTATATACCATTCACTTCTAACAATGAATTTGGGCAGTCTCTTTAAATGACAAGGGAGTAAGCATTCATCTTTGATATCTTCTAATTTTCTAAGATTTAACAATTGAACTAAGTCAATTTCTCTTTGTTTCTTACTAATTTATTCTCTCTAAATTCTTTCATGGACCTCCTTTCTGTGGCTATGTATATAACCTAATATAACCTAATCAATATAACCTCCAGGATCCAGTGAGTAGTCTTTTGATCTTAAATAGTACTGGCTTTTATTTGGTTGTTTGCCTTTACAGCTTCCTTGAGTTCATTGCAGTCTGTTCCAGTGTAAAGGAATGGGATGCCTTCAGACAGAAAGGATAGAAATGATGAAACTGGGAATAAACTCCATAGGAAAGGAAGCTGTTACTTCCAAATAGGTAAAACACAAAACTGAGTTGCATGAATGTTAAGGGGGGGGGAGGGGGAAGGCTTCAAGAAAGAATTTGCTACAGTTCATCTTAGATTAAAATTGCTTTGCTACCTATTCCTATTCCATGTCCTAGATGGCTCCCAATATCAATTCCTAAGCTAATCAAGTTAGTTTATTCTAATAATATTATGTTTTCTGGGAGGCAACTTGTCTAAGGAGACTTGTCTAAATCTTTATTTCAAAACAACTTTGGGTTAAGACTTCTCTGTGTCTACCCCAATTACTTTGGAATGAACTTTATGCTGAAATGAAGCATGAGGGGCCCAATCTCTTTCTCACTCTCCCCTCCCCGCTTGGCCTTTAAAATACCCTGAAGTACATCTTTGAAAATAAGCTTTCAGTTATTGTCTTTAACATCATTGTTTGAATTTGAATTTTATAATTCATTGTAAACTGCTCTAAGATGTTGATAGTCAACACTGAAGGAAGGAAGGAAGGAAGGAAGGAAGGAAGGAAGGAAGGAAGGAAGGAAGGAAGGAAGGAAGGAACGAAGGGTCTCCTGCTTGGTTGGAGGGTTGGACTAGATGACCTACAAGGTCCCGTCCAACTCTGCTAATCTATCTAAGGAATCCCTTGCAATGGGTCAATACAAACTTAAGCATCATTGAATATTATTTTTGGAGTACACCTGAACTTCTATATGAACATAGCAACAATTGTTCTGTATAATTGTGTGCCTCACATTGTTAAATATTGTATTATTTTCACAACTTTCCAGGTACATTTAATGGAAAAATTAAGTGGGTCTTTACTTATATTAAGAGAGAAGGCCACAGTGCTCTTAATAAAAATTTTAACTGCTCTCATTCCAAATTTCATCCCCCTCAGATGAATTAAACCTCCATTCAGAGTTATATGAAAAAGATGCACAATCCATATTTGAATTAAATACAACCTTCAGTTTCTGAAGATGAGGCAGTTGCATTCTGCAACCCACCTCCTTTTGAATAGAAACCTGATAGCTATAGTATAAATCTTAAGCATTAAAAAAAAAATCTAACCAAAAAGGAAAACCTATTCTAGGAGTTGAATCATTCATTATAGCAAAGCCAAGCCAAGCCAAGCAAAACCCCACAAAGGTTTTAAAAATTCTGTGCATGGAAGACTTGACATCTATGGGTTCTTTGCTCATGACCAGAGTGGTTGCATAATGAGCATCATGTTGAATTTCCAATATTATTCACTGTACATAGTCAGTCTGGCACGATTTGTGTTCTGTACAAAGATTCCTAGTTTTCTGTTTATTATTTATCAATCATTCCCCAGTGCCAATAAATCACTGCCCTGTGGAGCTTTAAATATAAAAATAAAAAGCTGGTTAAAAAAAAAAGTACAGCAATTAAAGTGGAAAGGGGCCATAAACCTGACTCACGGTATGCATGGAGAAGGCTCTCCCAAAATTAAACATCCAGGAACAAAATGTGAAAAGGGCTTTCAGAATTGCCAGGAGCCTTTACTCTGCATTAAAATTCATTATGGCCATTTATTTTCTTTAACAGCTTGGTATAAGGAATAATACAAAGGCAACAGATAGATATTTAAATTTAGATTTGTTTTTATTCCAGTAGATCAAAATATTATTAAAATATTGGCAAATATTTGCTATTTTAAAAAGTGCAAAGATTAAGTGTTTAACTTTTGAACAAACCGAGCCCAGGCTTAATACTCTGTGCATAAAAATCTGCTATTTGTCTCCAAGCAGCCAAGCTGAGGCACAAGAAAACCACATCAAAATCCAGATCTGGATTTCAGAATTGTTCAAGTAAGGATCACCAAGGGATCTCACAGTGCTATGGATGGAACTGGAATCTGCAGTGGAATGGGTAGAAGACTGAGGAAGATTGCTCTGTCAGTCTCCCAGAGCCTATTATTGTCTTTTTCCTGTATTATCCCTGCTCCAGAGATTAAAGTTGGAGTTTTTGAGTGACCATCTCTCCTCAAATGTTTTGGTTGATTGGTGATCAATAGAGAACACAATCTTCAGTTGCACAGACCTATATGCCCTTATTTCATTAGAAGGGTACCTCAGAGACTCTATTACCATTTCACTCTGTGGTCATTGCAAAGCTGGAATTCACTATAACTGATCCATCTGGATTGAATAACAGCATCATATATGATTATTGTATTTTATGATTATGATGACTTATTACTTGTTGCTTGTATGTACACTGAGAGCTTATGTACTGGAGACAAATTCCTTGTTTGTCTAATCACACTTGGCCAATAAAGAATTCTATTCTATTCTATTCTATTCTATTCTATTCTATTCTATTCTATTCTATTCTATTCTATTCTATTCTATTCTATTCTATTCTATTCTATTCTATTCTTCTCTAGTCTAGTCTAGTCTAGTCTAGTCTAGTCTAAGGTACAATTTCTTAACATTTTGTTGTTGTTGTTAGTTGCAAAGTCGTGTCTGACCCATTGCTACCCCATGGACAACATTCCTCCAGGCCTTCCTGTCCTCTACCATCCCCAGAATCCATTTAAGCTCACGCCTACTGCTTCAGTGACTCCATTCAGCCACCTCATTCTCTGCCGTCCCTTTCTTCTTTTGCCCTCAATCTTTCCCAGCATTAGGCTCTTCTCCAGTGAGTCCTTCCTTCTCATTAGGTGGCCAAAGTATTTGAGTTTCATCTTCAGGATCTGGCCTTCTAAAGAGCAGCCTATCATTTTAGCATCTGAGTAAACCTGGAAAGTGCTGAATACAACAGCTTACACAGCACCAGTGCTTTTAAAAATTCTATTAATGAAGGTATTGTTAATTGAACACCTACTGTATAAAAACCATATTTTGTAGATAGGAGGCATCTCCTCTAGAACATTTTATTTCATTCACTTGCTTCATCAACTGCCCATTTTCTCTATTTCTAAAAAGTTTTTTCCCCTTATATCTGATGAATTCTTAGGCATGCAAAACTAAAATAAATATGAAGAGAAAATTCCCCATGCGAGAGTTACCCTACCCAGAGAGGTATCTCTACAGACCATAAAACAATCCTATGCCTCCCATTTTCTTGGATCTATGGATACATGATTCTCACAAAATTGGGAATAGTTGATGATAGAAGTGAGATGAGATGGAAGCAATGGTGGGTAGCGGTGGTGGCAGGAGGCTCTGCCCACTTGCCTGGACGTCTCTGTGTGTGCGCAAAAGCATTGTGCGCGCACACAGGCGCACACACATCAATGAGCAAACAGGTAGCAACGGAATTTGAAACCCACTACTGGATGGAAGGTGTACAAACTAATTGTCCAGGAGAGCCCAGGAGACAAAGGAGAAACAGAAACATCAAAGTAAAGAATTCAGAGCTCAGAATTTAGTTTTAGCTTAAAATATCAGAACTAAATAGCAAACATGCTTTATACATGTGGTTCCATCCTGGCTAGTAGCTACCTTATTTATTCATTTTCATGTCTTCATTTTATTTTTGGGATAGAAGAGCGCTATTTCCTTCTATTAACAGAGCCATTAAGAAACAGAAATATTTGCCAATCAGAATAACCAATAAATCTTCCAATAAATCCAGAGATATATTTGTACCCCTCAATGGAATCCCTTTGGAAAGAGAAACTCTTATAAATATGCAACTGTGGGGATTATTTCTTCACTGTTTTTACTGTTAAAATTGCATATTATTTTCACAATCACTGTTCATTTTCTAAAACTGGTCAGTGGATCCAATGGAAAATTCTTTCATAGGACTGACATAGTCAGGCATAGTATTTCACTGACAATCCTTTCCCCTTTTTACCTATAAAGTGTTCTTTTAGACTCCAAGACTATGCCTAAAATAGACAAATATGTGTTTCCTAATAGAAAGTTATGCTCTCTCTCCCCCTCTCTCTCATATCAGGAGGCTCAATAAAGTTTTCATCAGAGCCAGACATAAAACAATATGAATTTTGCTAAAGAGCAGAGTCACCAAACTAGCATGCTATGTATTATGCAAGCAGAAGACACAAGGACCATGTGTCCCTACTACGGTACTTTATTATGACTTAATACTTGTAATTATTGCAGAAACTACAAGCAATTACTTCTATATATCTCCCCATACCATATGGATCTCTGTTACCAACTTCAACAGTGTCAAGATGTTATCCATTGAAGCGGTATATTAAAACTTAAAGTGTTAGGCAGACACACTGACCCAATATCTGTCATGGCAAGAATTCATAATCTCAGTCTGATGTATTGCATTTCACACAAAGAAATACCAAGCTGGCATTTGAGTGGTGATTGGATGTAAGCTAGCTCAATTTTTTTTTTTACTATCATGTCAGTTTCATTAGAATTGGGCATGCTTCTTTTGGATTACACTTTCCAAGTTGAATATGGAAGCTACAATGGGTTGGTGAAGTTCAGTTCAATGACATATTTATAAATCTAATATTAGAGGAAGGATGGTAACTTATTTGACATAAAGAAGACCCTGAAATGTTCTCTATTCTAAAATCGTGAAAAGGGTATGGGTGTGGAATTGATCATTTCCTTTGGTCACTATTTCAAGATCTAAGAGATCATTAATAGCAACCTAGGCAAAAACATAACAGATTCTGAATAAAAGTGTCATAAGTAAACTAATGCAAAAAAGAAAGAAATATGTTAATTTGTGTTTCCCCTTTGGTCAGGAAAATATGTTTTTGTGAAAGATTAGATGACAGGACAACACATTTTTCAGTTATTAAACCCCACCATATGATTTTTTGAGTATGAAACAAAAATAATGAAATTGCAAAATGCAAAAGGAAAATGATCTAGATTTCATGAAATCTTATGGTATCTGGATAGCTTGCAAAGCTGGGTGAAATTTTAATTTAAAAAAAAAACATTTTGAGCAATATTGGAAAACCACTTTGGGCATATTATGGGCTCCTGCATTCTGTCCTGCAGAATCATACTGCTGAACTCACAATTAAATCTTTGGTGCTGTTTATATATGTTCCTGGTTTTTGGACCAAAAAATCCTTTACAACATGTTTAAAACTGTCTTCTAAAATGTTTGGGTTTTACCATCTTCCTTTTGTGGTGAAGTATTCCATTCCTGAGAGTCAAAGGAATGTATGAAACAGTAATCATGATTAAGATATTAACACTGCACCATTTGTCCCATGACAGCTGGCAACAATCTGAATTTCCAGAACAAAAGGCAAAAGGAACCTGATTTTTTTCTACAGATTTCTACAATATAGTTTTACTTAGAATCCACTGAAAAAAATGTTTGCAATTTTTATTATCTGTATCAAATTATATAGTTGACTCAAATCTTTTGAATTAATGTACAAACTGATAGCCACATCCATAAAGTTTTGCTCTTTTTCCAATGTTGTTGAACTTTTTGAGTTCAAAAAAGATATAGGAACAAATACACATGCACATTCTCACCATAAAATATAATTAGATATATAAATCCTCTGTAAAAAAAAGTCTGGCTCCCCAACAAGTTGTGAATATTTTTTTAAAAATGGGGATTAAGATAGAATTAAAATAAATGTGTTGATGGATACATAGAAAACAGATACTTGCAAAAGGTACACTATGAGCTATGACCCCTTGTTAAAAATTTATATTTTATAACTTATAGAGAGAAGAGGGTTTGGAGGAGGAAAATAATTAGGACCACGAACTTCTGAACAAGACTTTGCAAGTTAGGAAAGAGAAGCTGCACAATGTTGCACATTGATGTAGATCAATGTTTCATATCACCTGAAAGCTGATGAGACTTGCAAAATATCTTTTGACATGGTCAAAGTAAAGAAAGAAAAACATAGATGAAGGATCTGTCAATCAAAAGCCAAGTCATTGCTAAGAAGGCAAAAAAGGAGGCAAGTAGGGCTTGGCATTCTCTTTGCTTATTTTTCTTCATACATATACTTATTTATTTTTTGAAAGAGTGCCTAAAACTCTCCTTTGCAATTACCAGTATTTCAGCAACTGTGGAAAAGTACCTAAAAGAGGCAAGTCCAGTGTCAAAGAACACTGCTGACTTTGTTTCTCTCCCCAACCCAATACCTTCCAGCTCAGATGCTGGGAAGAATGAATGGTTTTTTTATTCTGTTCTCAAGCTTGCTTAGAAACTAAAATTTTCCCCCTCATCATCTTAAGCTAAAGAAGTCACAGGTAACTCACTGAACAAGCTTCTATTGCCTACTTCTTCTGCATTGCAGCAGAATCTACACGCACAATTACAAAATGAATATTTTTTAAAACCATGGGGAAAAGAAAAAAGTAAAAACAGCTAGTGGAATATGATAGACCTGTTTGATTATATAGTGCTGCAGTGAACTCCAGGCATTTAAAATTTTTATTTAGTCTTCTCCTTTAATAACCCCTGAACTTAGAAGACAAGTAATTTAACAAGTAACAAAATTTAATATCTCTTGGATCACCTGTGCTAACACTATCGCACCCTATGAGAGATGCCAGAAAAGGGCTAAAGGTCTTCACATTCAGAGTTTGCATCTTCTAACTTGGCACTAGCTGTGTCAAAGAATGAAAGAGTTCACCTTTCACCTTGTTCGTTCTTAGGATTGGTGGTGGTAGGGAATTGCTGGAGGAGAACAGGCCACTCTACAAACAGCCCCCATTTTGCTTCCTCAGTTAAAAGCTTTTTAACTGTCTCCCAATTGATTTTACCAGACACGCAGGGAGAATTAGCTAAAAGGCTCTTTAACAATTCATCCTTTTGAATTAAGCTGAAAGGTTCTCAAGGACTTCTGTTCCTCCCTCTTCTTTTCTTTCCTGAAATAAATTTCTCAATACAAGTAAATTATTAAAACAAACCTGAAATGTAAACCAGGTGAAATAAAATAAACATTGTAAGTAACCACCAAGCACCTCAGCTTTTAGCCCAAGGAAAGAAAAAAACATTGGATGAGGGACAGTAAAGTATATCACACTCCAGAAGATATTTATTATTCAGATGTACTACAGGAGTCTTGGGGGGTGGCAATGATGAAGAGTGGGAAATATTGAAGCTTCCTTGCACCATCTGTGCTCTATATTAGCAAGTAAATTAGTAATATTTATTGTGGGTATTTCAGTGAAGATTTAAACATACATGCCTTCACACTTAACTTTTGTATTAAAATAAACCATTTTTCTGGATTAAAAGCCAAGGCATCCCAACTGTATCCTTCATACATTAAAGTTCTGCATCAACGGTTGATAGGTTGGCACAAACAATGGCACAGAATTAGGCTATCCGGAAGAAGCTGCAAGCAGGGGCTCAATGACCTCAAACTGATGGGCATGACTGGGCAAGCCCCACCCCTTTTTATATGCATGGCAGACATATAAAAAGGGCAGGGCCTTATTCTCTCAGTCACATCTACAATTTGACATCATTGACTCCTCCCTTTGTATACCCTTGTCTCAGCAGTGAAATCCATTTACCTTCGCTACCGGTTTGGGAATGGGAGCACGTGGGAGCGCACGTACACTACACACACACATCTTCTGCGCATGTGCAGATGGTAAAAAACCGGGATGTAATGACATCCCGGAGGGTGGGTGGAGCCTCCTGCTGCTGGTGCTACCAGTTCGGTGAGCCAGATAGAACCAGCGGGATTTCACTGCCACCTTGTCTGTAGATAGGTGATACCAACACCGCATGAGAAGTCCATACAATGAGAGCAACGCAAAAGGAAATTATTTATATTTCTTTATATATCATATTTTAAAAATGCCCATCTCCCTCACACAGCGAATTTACCAATTCCACCCTTCCTAATTAACAAGGAGAAACCTAATAGTGGATCAAGAATGTTTTGTTATCTGCCCAACAGCAGTACCAATTGTTCAAAGTGTTGGTGGCCCGTCAGCACTGCAATATTAGAGACATGAAAACTAGTGAAGAGAGATTCTTGGTATCTTCCTCTTGCAAAACATTAGACTCATCGTTCTTTGGGATCAATAACTATCTCACTGCTTAGTAACATTTTTAACATTTTCAAAGGCCAGAACATTGGAGTTCATAGATTCAAGACTGCAAGAAAAAATAACTTCAATTCTGCAAGGCTGGATTACAGAAATTAAGACCAAATCACCTCCTGTGCCCTAATTCCTCTGGACATGTCTTACCCCAAAGATCCTTGTAGCTGCTAAGATATAACATCCAACTATCCTTAAAAAGCAAAGCAAAGAGGATCACATGTCTCTGAACAGCCTCAGCCAAGCATTTGGCATGTGTCTTCTATGCCAGTGTCAAAATATTTATAAAGTTTGTGCTGTATAATTAATTTCCCATCCAGTTGTCTCCTATGTTTTTTTGCAAAACAATGGAGCTATTGTTTCTTGATAGTTGAAAGTTGGTTGAAAAGTCTGTCGGAGACACATAGATTAAATGAATATTTTGTTCCCCATTCAGTCTAGGCCAGGGGTGTCAAACTCATGTCATCATGGCAGCGTCACATGACGTATTGTGACTTCCTCCCCCTTTGCTAAACCAGGCGTGGGCGTGGCCAGCGCATGACGCATTCAGCCCACGGGCCGTGAGTTTTGCACCCTTGGTCTAGGTCATACATCTTGTGCATGTGCAAAGGCTCAGCTAAAACTCCAGAATGACAGTGGGACCATTTGTGAGCTAGATGTGTGCTTCAAACTCTGGGAAGGGGACATCCTAAATTAAAATTAAAGTGTAATTGACTCAGTGTGTCTCTCAGAATGTTGGTTTGTCATCTTCCTGCCAAATCTAGTTCCAGGAAGGCTGAAGTATTCAGCAGCAACAAACATTTCCCGCAGTCCCACATGAGGTTAAAAATACCAGGAGTCTGGAGCTGTTGTTTTTGCAGCAAATGTATGGTGGGGAGAAAGTGATAAATTATTGACAGCAGAGCTCAACTATGTATTTGTTGGTTTTATTTCCTTTCTGGCGGGTTTCTGCAAGCGAGGCTGAAAAAAGATTGAACAAAAACATTTTCCATGACAGTTTTTTAAAAAATACTAATTTTATAAAAAACTCTTTTTTTAATGCAAACTAAAGAAAAAAAATAAAAAGTGTAGAAAATAAAAAATAGGAAGCAAACTACAAAAGAAACAATGCAAATGTAAAAAAAAAAGAAAATAAATTTATAAATGACTTCACCCTTTATTGCAACTAGTATAAACAATTTTAGCAACTTAGCACCTTCTCTTAAAACACAACAGATGATATCTTTTTCCCTTATCTCATGTGAACAAATCTTTAAAATCTTGTCATTCAGTTATGATCAGCAAAAGTCCATTACGGATTACCAGAGTTAACAATGTATCTATTTGAACCTTGATCCAAAAATTAAAAAATCCCAATGTTATGTTCCTTTCTTTTGTTTTTAAAGGTCTTGATCTTTTATCCCTTCAAATAATGCCATAGAACTTGATTTATTTTCATTTTTTCTTTGACACACCTCATAAAATTCTTTAAATCTTTAACATTTCTCTTTTGTAAATTCAATATGGAAAAATTATCCAGGTCATTCTTTTAATTGATTATTAATGCATTAGCAGGTTTCATTTCTATATCCAATGTAGCACTTTTCATCATATAATTCTTGTACCTTATCATTCTTAAATAAGTCTCAGTCTAATCCAGTAAAACACCTTCTTCCGTACCATCTTTCCAATCCAGGCATTAAAATTAATGTCTGGGTCCATTGTCCACAAATATATTTCAATATATTCAATGTTTGTTCTATTCTGTATTATTAATTCAAAGTTGAGTGTTCCTCTCCTTGAATTGTAATCTTCCATCTGTTTTCTTCTAGTGTCCAATGTTCAAATTGCCATCTTGTCATGATTTTTTAAAAAGAATTTGAAAATCTTGTTTCAAATCTGTCTGAATTCTTAATCTGTAATTTCCCAAATCAATGTTCTAATCACCCTTTTGTTATTTATTCCAAAAAAAGATTTTTTTAAGTCTTTAAAACTCGTATTTAAAACCCAGTGCTGTGAAATTTATCATACCAACACTTCTTAAAAGCTGAAAATAGTTTAATAAGCAATTCTCCAAAGTGATTAGAAAAGGAAGCACACGAACCTTGTATCCATAAGGGAGTTAACCATAGTTTGGGGAAAGATACCATTCCTTTATTTCCTAGAGCTCTAAACCCACCTCAGACTGCTATCTTGTGGTCTCTTTACAAGGAGCAGCTGTCTGGAACACTTGTGGCAATATAAAATCCTTTTCTTGTCCATAAAGTAATTCTTAAGAGCTAATCCACTCAATCACCACAGTTGTCAGTTCTGCTATTTCTTCCCCAGAAGTCAAACATTTTCCGCAACAGTTGAGAAGTAAAATTACTTTTAACACTAAAATCTCTGGCTTGAGCCTTCTCATGATGTGCCACTGATAGGTAAACTACTGTAATTCTCATAATTTTCAACTGGGATTAATTATTGATACTGTAATCAAATAGATAGAGGGAGTGTCAGACAGTGAAGAGTTGCCCTAATATTTTCAGATAACGAAGAAGCTATAATTTCTTCCCTATATTACAATGGGGAAAATACCTTCTCGTCTCTAGTCTTGAGATATATTCCTCCTTGAAAAAAAATTCCTCCTGTGAACTTGTATAAAATCTTCCACAGCATGCCTAGGTCAGGGCAATATGGTTGGTTCACAAGTCAATATGTATCCATCTGCAGATGTTGTGATATGTAGTCTGGAGTCACAGGAGCAAAAGGCTTCTTCTCAGAGGGCAAAGAGATAACAGAGCTTGGAATGTCTAGTAAGCAGGAAGAGGGCAAAGATAGACATTCCCTAGCAGAATATATCTATAGCTATGCAGATAATTGATTTAGTCTGGCAAGATGCTGTCTGTAGGTGAACAACAATAAAGCAACTAACTCCCACATGTTGTTTTTGGTTCTTTGGGCTGACATCAGCCTATGAATAAAGCAGGGAATTTAACAATTTCAATTGGGCCATCCAAAGAAGTAGGGGAGGCCAGAGGCATCAGTTGTGGAGGCGTAAAGGGCAGAAATGACCAAAGCAATATTGGGAAGTAAGTTCTGCCTCTTTTGTCACAACATCATCCTAACACAGCAGGGAAATTCAGCAAGTTCTGACAGGTTCTGGAGAATCGGTAGCAGAAATTTTGAGTAGTTCAGAGAACCAGCAAATACCACCTCTGGCTGGCCCCAGAGTGGGGGGGGGGAATGGGGATTTTGCAGTATCCTTCCCCTGCCATGCACACCAAGCCACGCCCACAGAACCAGTAGTAAAAAAAATGAATTTAATCACTGCCCTAGCAGAGTTTGTGGCACAATACTAGTTTCATCATTTTGACTAACTTGTCATACTCTGTGGATGCTTCTGGGTGGGGCCAGGAGAACAAGGCCTAAATTGTATTTAAGTTATGTTAAATTAAAATGGATCACATGCAATATGTGGCCCTGGTGCAAAGGCTGTTTGCCAGTGGATTAATGCAACCCTGGATACCTTTCTTGGCTCTGCAATCACAGATTCTTGCAATACTTTATTGCAGTACATCAGCCAATGCAATACAGTTGTGGTATGGATAGCGAGATGAACTACAGTTCCTATATTCTCTTAGTTGTGGTGGCGCAGTGGTTAGAATGCAATACTGCAGGCTACTTCTGCTGCCTGCCCGCTGCCTGCAATTTGGCATTTTGAATCTCACCAGCCTCAAGGTTGGCTCAGCCTTATAACTTTCTGAGGTGAGTAAAATGAGGACCCGAATTGTTGGGGGCAATATGCTGACTCTGTAAACCACTTAGAGAGGACTGTAAAAGCACTGAGAAGTGGTATATAAGTCTAAGTGCTATTGCTATTGCTATTATCAATGGCAGTAATTGCCATTTGTAATTCATAGTAATTCAGGAGAAAATTCACTGATAGTAATTTTACAGAAAATCTCAGATATTTGGAGAAAGCCGACTGCCTCTCATGAATGTTAAGATAGAACAGGGGAAATATAGTTACAGGAAGACTGTGATTTTTCTGGACCATAGGAAGTCTTGTGACATGAGACTATAGACTTTCTTTTTTTTTGGTACATTGATCTGTTTTCAATTAATTCTTTATTTACCAAGGAAAGAGTCTGCGTACCACATCTCAGCTCTCTTCTGGTGCTGAAATGGTGATTTACAAAGATAAAATATAAAGATAGATTTTAATAAATAGGAATGGTAAAGTATTAAAATATTTTAATGTAATTATAAAGTAGATAAGTAATGTGATAACAAAATTTACAAAATATTACACTGCAGTCACTTCTTTAAAGAGAATGATTGGCAACCTGTTAAAATACATTCAGATAAAAATCTATGCTGAAATAGGTCTTGCAATTTCTCAAATGTATTTGAATCTTGGCCCCTATAAAAGAAGCTTCTGGTTTTCTACTTTATTCAATTTATTTCTGCACTGCTCTTGATGTTATTCTTCATCTTTAATGTGTTTTATTAGTGTGGTATATCAGTGATTGCTTGACCTCTGTAGATGCCATGTGATAGATAGATACTGTAGATAGATAGATAGATAGATAGATAGATAGATAGATAGATAGATAGATAGATAGACAGACAGACAGACAGACAGACAGAC
Organism: Pantherophis guttatus; assembly: GCF_059756535.1. NCBI lineage: Eukaryota > Metazoa > Chordata > Lepidosauria > Squamata > Colubridae > Pantherophis > Pantherophis guttatus. The sequence continues at coordinate 24,809,365 of NC_142069.1, read as the reverse complement.
AGACAGACAGACAGACAGACAGATAACTATGGGAAACAGCCCAGGATTCTATTACTATTACTCATTTTGCCAGCACTCCAAAACTCCTTGACTACCCCACACTTGGCATTCCTTGCTGATGTTTTTCCCAGGGATTTAATAGAAGAGTGGGAAGTCAGGAAGACTGAAGATTGTTGGAAAAATGATTGGAGAAAGACAGGACAGGGCCCTCTTGGACTATCTCATGCTTAAATAACCTGTGCCAAATGACCGCACACTTAGAATAAAATAACTTCTTTTTAAGAGCTTAATAGCTTAAAAATAACTTCTCGGAATGAAGCACCTTCATTCAAATAATGCCAGACTAAGTAGAAAGAACTGCAGGAGAATTTCTCTGCATGGCATGAATTCATAGCCTGGCAGAATGAAAAGGTGTCTTGCTGCCTACTTGAAACACAAAAGAGTTCATTAAATGAGCAGAGGCCTCTAAGAAAACCCACTGCTGTTTCTTGACCTTCACTGATAGCAGAATGCATGGACAAAAGCAACTAATGGGCATGTTTACATGAGAAGGGAGCCCCCTCCCCAATAGACCTTTGAAAAAATACCTCCAATGGCACCCAGAGAATCAGAATTGGATGTAGCTTTCTACTGAACAATTAGAAGCCCCAAGCTTGAAGTTTAATTAGGCTTTCAGATATTTTTGAATAATATCTCATCCCATAAGCCCATCCCAGCTTATGTTCAAGGCGGTGAACATATCCAATACTCCTTCCTCCTTCTATTTTCCCCACAACAACTTCTGAGGTGGGTTGGGCTAAGACAGAGTGATTGGCCCAAAGTCACCCAGCTGGCTTTCATGGCTAAGACAGGAGTAGAACTCAAGGTCTCCCGCTAGCCTTATGCCTTCATTTCATTTCAATTTTATTTCAAATCTTTATTGTCAGTGCACAACATATGTACAATGAGATTGGTTGAGCTCCCTCAATGGACTCCTCTCCAACACAATACAACTCACAGTGAAGACAGAAAATCATATTAACAAAATCATATTAACAAAACACCCAGTCCTATTGCAGCAGTGTGAACATGTTACACGTTGCATCAGCCCTGCAAGTCCATCGTACTACATAGTTATGAAGTTATTTCGCATTCAGGAGTCTGACAGCCCACAGATAAAAAACTGTCCTTCAGCCTGTTTGTGTGGCTGGCTATGCTTTTATATCTCCTTCTCGATGGTAGGAGGGTAAAGAAGTGGTGACCAGGGTAAGAGTCGTCCCTGAGAATTTTCCTCACTCTTCTAAGGCAGTGATCCCTAGCAATCTCATCTAGTGGTATCAAGGGACAGCCTACGATGTTTTGTGCTGTGCTCACCACCCTTCTATAATACTATTAAGGAAAAAACAAAAACAAAAAAATGCCCACATCTTCAGAAATTCTTCAAGGGACTTCTAAAAAGGCTGACTCTTACCATTATTAACTAATGTTTTAATACCCTGAAAATTATTCCTTGAAAATAAGACCTATCCAGAAAATAAGCCCTAGCATGCTTATTTAGGTAGGTGGCTGCCACATTCAACATGAAAAGATAGCTATTTGCTTACACGAAGAGCATACATCACCAGAGTCTATTTCTAGTACCATGATTAACTGTAGAGAGTCAAAGTTCTTTTCTTTCTCATCTTCACTGACCCAATCGTGTATTAAAGCCAAGCTACTATACTGCTATTACAAAAGAAATATATAAAGATGCAGTTCTGGATTCCTTCTATTGTATTTCTAAGTTTTAAAACATCTAAAAAAAAATTCTTGAAGATGGGAACTGGAATTTTTTAAAAAATTTGATTTATATGCCACCCTTCTCCGGAGACTCAGGGCGGCTTACAATGCATTAAGCAATAGCCTTCATACTTTTGTATATTTATACAAAGTCAGCTTATTGCCCCCACAAACTGGGTCCTCAATTTACCCACCTTAGAAAGGATGGAAGGCTGAGTCAACCTTGAGCCTGGTGAGAATTGAACTCGCAATAATTGCAGGCAGCTGGATGTTAAATGCTGCCTTAGGAGGCATTAGCCTCCTAAGCCACTCAGGCTCATTCATTTGAAATCAATTGAGAGAAAATCTCAATTTGGAAATCAATTTTGAAATCAATTGAGAGAAAATCTACTTTTTTTTTTTAAAGAAAAAGGTATATTTGTAAGATCTATAGATGGATAATGAGTGATCTATTCCATTAAAGCAACAGAAATAGCAAGATAAAAAAGCTCAGATGAAACAATACTAGATACATATATGTCCGTGTGTATAGACATTTGGAGCACAGCAAGTAAAAAACGTACTTCCAGGACAAGTCATTCTATTCAATACTATAATATTTATGACATATCAAGAAAGTCTAACACCCTACATATTGCAGGTAATTCGTGTCCCTCCAGATGTGGTTGAGCTACAACTCGGGCTCTATTCCTGTTGGCCATGCCATCCAGGGCAGCTGGAAAATATAGTTCAGCAACATTTAAAGAACCACAGATTCTACCAGCAATCTTACTTTGGTGCCTGAAAGCCTGCCAAATCTATTATTGTCTTTCAGTTACTGCTTAACTACAAGAGGGAAGATTTATGAACACTGCAACAAAGCAGATAAATTATATCTCTCAGAAATGAAAAGGGGAAGGCAGCCATTGAAGCACAAGTTTTTCTTCCGAGGTAAACCCATTCCAAATTTTCAGATTTCATTTTATGATTATCTATTAGTGGATAAGAATTGAAGCTACCACAAAGGGATAAAGCAAAAGTATTTTAAAGGCTGCAGGATGAAGCCAGATTTTCTCCCGAGAACATACATAAGACCAAAAAAGTATATTCTGTCACAAAGTTTTTAACTCAATTTCACTGATATTACACTTAGTGTAAAATGTAACCATGAAGATTGCTTTACCTAATATTGTGGGTGAAATTAGTTAAGGGAGTAGGCTACATTTGCTTAAAGAGCTATCCCAGTTTTATAAGCTCCTTCCCACTGGATGAAACTGGGTTTTCCACAAATATTGTAAATGCATGCATTCATTTACTGCATTTACATTCCACCATAATCTGAACTTTCAGTGAATTCTTTGAGACACAATATGGGTGCTGTGAAATTACCTCCCCTCCCAACTCCTCACATCCTACAGTTTCAAATGCTAAATCATATTTCAATCTAATTGTGTCATGGTTGAAGGCCATGAAGTCAAAGATTTGGGAAATGTTTTTGTGTCCTTTCCAAAGAAAGGCATAACTGTGTTCCTAATTCTCTTCCAAAAAAATAGGGAGCCTCTGATTTAAGATTGTAATATACAAGAATCTGGAAAATCCCCAAAAAGAAGAAAAAGAAGGAAATATTTCTTGATATTTTTAAAAGGAAAAAGTAGTAAGTTTAGCAAATGATAGTGATTACTTTTCTATTTTGAATATATGCTGTTAGTTAAGCTCTTGTCTCCACACACCATTGTTTTATGTTGTTATCCCAAAGGTGCTTTTTTCAGAAGGCAACTGGACTTTCTTGGGGTTTTTTTTTCTTTTGAAGATGTTTCATTTCTCATCCAAGAAGCTTCTTCAGCTCTGACAGGATAGTGGGGAATGGAAGGATTTATGTTCCTTCCAGACAATGTCCATTCCATTCTCTGCTATCCTGTTGGCTTCTTGGATGAGAAGCGAAATGTCTTCAAAAGAAGGAAAACAAACCAAGAAAGACCAGTTGCCTTCTGAAAAAAACACCTTTGGGATAACAATAAAGGACTTAATCAGCATCATCTGGTGGTTTTCTGAGCCATATCCTTTTCTGTAACTTTTCCTATTAGAGCAGGGGTGTCAAACTCGTGGCCCACAGGCCGGATGCATCACGCGCTGGCCATACCCATCCCTGGTTTAGTGAAGGGATGCAATACGTCCAGTAGTGGGTTTCACTTACCTTCACTACTGGTTCGGAAGTGTGAGTGTGTGCATGCGCATGCTCACTTTGCGCATGCAAAGAGCATCCATCATGATGTCTGAGTGGGTGGGCAGAGCCTCCCACCGCCGCTGCTACCATTTCACCGAAACCGGGGCAAACTGGTAGAAACCCATCACTGAATACGCCATGTGATGACAACGCGTCGTTGTGAATTTGACACCTCTGTATTAGAGGTTCTTTTAAGATGCTGTCAGTTAAGCAGTGTTCTATTTGCTACTGTTTGTTTTATGTGTAAATACTTAAAAGTTGGTAAAAGAATGTTAAATTATCCCTCTTTCTTTTTAAAATAACATTTTATTTTCCTTATCTCCTGTGAGATTGAACGATCACATCACAAAGCACTGAAAATTACTTTTCAGTAATAAAATAAGATACTCATGGTAAGTATTATTTCTCTCACCTGTTGAGTTTGGGAGGGGGGAGCAACAGGTAAAGATATCTCCCTGGAAGATAGGTAGTTGCAGCAATAACCACTAAGCTGCTACATCAAGGTTTCTTGGGGAAGGATTTTTGCAGCCAACCTTGCACCTTTTGAGCACAGCCATGTTGCTACAGTAAGGAAGGAGCTGCTTCACTGAAACTTCCTGTTTGTTTGTTTGTTTGTTTACCACTTTTCCAGTTTCAGAGCCATGGTAGCACAGTGGTTGGAATGCAGTATTGCAGGCTAACTCTGCCCACAGCCAGGAGTCCTCACTGGCTCAAGGTTGACTCAGCCTTCCATCCTTCCAAAGTTGGTAAAATGAGGACCCCAATTGTTGGGGGCAATATGCTGACTGTAAACCACTAACAGAGGGCTGTAAAGCACTGTGGAACAGTATATAAGTCTAAATGCCAGTTCTATTGCTTATTTTTTAATCAGCTGTGTTTTCATGTTTGTTTTCCATTAGCTCTATGGCTGTAACATTATCCTGAGGGGACTTCTAAGAAAAAGTGCTAATGTTTTTGTTTTTGAAAGTCTTCTGACAAAGTTGTTATATGATGACATGTTTTTTTCCATTACCCAAACTGTGGGAAACCAAGTATTTCCCAGTAATTCTTCACAGCCTGAAGAATTAAAGCTTGTTTTTAACAAAAGAATTCTTATTTTTGATATTTTAAATACACTGCTCAATAAGTAGGGAATTCCTCCCTTGCCCATGTGGGTAAGCTAATTACCTCTAAGCTTTCAATGGTTTGGGCAAAAATATATGCCTTAGATGGGATAATTTATCATAGTAGGTGAACTTGTCTATATAGCATGGCACCACAGTTTATCACATTCATGTACTGTGTGAAGTCAAGTGAGAAGTAGCAGCTCAGCTGATGAATTTATGACTGCTATGCTGAAAAACCAAGATTCAGTACTCCACTGGAAAGATCCATACTACACCACTTATCCTTGTAGTATGGATGACTTTAAAGTTTGATTCTATCTAGATTTTCACCTTGTATTCAATCATCGTCTGCTTCGATTATGGTTTATTGAATAAGACACAACAAATTGGATTCCTATTTTGTAGTAGGACACAAAATTTACAAGCCAAAATGCTGATTTGTGGGCACATTCTGCCCTCAGGTGCCAATCTTCACACCATGTTTAAGATTCTGTTAATTGAAAAATAAAGTAGTGGGATGCATGCAGACTGCGATATAAAGGGTTGCCTTCAACTGTAACTGGCATTTCTAGTACAGCCTCTGAACTCTACATTTATTCCAAACAAATTCTTTAAAAATAGAATGGCGGATGGCTAGAATCCTGTGCATTGCTTGCATTCCTTGTTGATGAACCATCCAGAGTTATATAGTTGAGATGGGCAGCTGTATAAATGGGAATAATAAATAAATAAATAATGTTTACTCTGGAGAAACAGCTCATAATATGTTCTTAGCATTGCAAATGAGCCATTATTCTCCAAAGCTTGAAGCATCCTTTCCAGAGGTGGACAGGTTCATCCAAACCGGTAGCGGAAATCGCGGGTGGGCCTGCCCACCTTCCCCGGCTCTATGCCACCCTATTTAGGCACATTTTTTAGGCCAGGCACATGCATGGAAGGTGTGTGCGCCAGCAAAGCATATGCACGGAAGGCCGGGCGCATGCACGCTCACATTTGCAAACCGATAGGGAAAGTAAGTGAATACCACCCCTGACCCTTTCTAAACCAAAAACTGAACAAGTTGCATAGTTCAGCACAAGGCATGAATTGCCTTTCTATATAATGCCACTTCAGAGCTGCCACGTTAAAAACTAGTGGAGAATTGCATCTGAATCTTCAGGAGAGAATGATGAGGATATAAAGGAAATTCTAAAGGGAATGGAAATGCTCTTTCCCTGCTTCCACCAATCCCAACCGGGATAATATTGCATTATCACATGACAGAGCAGGATATAATTTCATTATTGAAAACACCAGTGGTGAATATGTCCCTTCCCATTTTTTCCTCATGCAAAATGAGACAATGTCGTGGAAAAAGTATCCACCAAGCTAATGAAAGAAATGCACACTGGAATCTATCTATCCTCCAACAGTGTGAAAAGAAACAGTTAATTCTATTAGCACCAGACATTATAAATGATTACATTTTATTGCAGTGACATTAACTACTATTTTATTTCCCTTCCAGTGGGAATATTCACACATCTCCTCTCCTTGTAATATTAGCAGGAAACTTTAGAAGATTAAATACTTAAAATAGACCTGTAACCTACTAATGAGGTTAGTTAATTAGCGTCACAAAAATCTTAGTAACCTGTGTTTCTTTATTAAATGCCAAAAATCAAAGCATCACTTATCTAGGGAGGTGGCTATCCACTTAGGGTAAAGGCAGACCTGCTTCAGTTAACCTGTTAATTATCATTTACTCGTGGTGATAAGTTCCATCCACTGACTGGTCTAGCTACAGCATAAGTAGTAATCCTAAATGCTCAAGAACTGGAAACAGTGGGTTCGTTTTTGCAAAATGAACCCCCATTTACCAAAGCTACTTATCCAGCTCCTTTCAACAACTCTCTTTATTAGACTATCCAGACCATTTTCTAGGTTTCATATTCAACTAGGCAATGTTTCTCTCAGGAACTTTAAGATGTGTGGACTTCAGTTCCCAGAATTCCCTAGACAAAAGGGAATTCTGGGAGTTGAAGCCTACTTATCTTAATATTGCTAAAGTTGAGATACACTGAACTAGATAAACTGAAAAAAACAAGAGAAATTTTCTCACATTCTCTGTATCTCCCTTTAAACATACCTGGATAATGTCCACTCACTAAAAAATAAATAAACAAAGTAAACTATACATCTGGGTTTAGGAATTATACTGAAAGCCAATTTTTAAATTCTTCTAAACCAAAGGGCAATAGCTCCCAGAATTAATAACTGGCATAGTGTTTGCTTGTCATCAGAAAACTCTGAAAAAACATCAGAAACTACATCTAGATGCTGACTGAGGAAGATGAGAGTAAAATTAAATAGGTAAGAGCCCACATTCAATCTATATTTATCTATATTTCTCCATTCTTATTGGGACAGAATATGATCTAATTCCTTTGTCCTAAGTGGCTTACTGACTGGATGAAAATGGCAGGAGGATCTGTAGCATGTTGTAATGACATATATCCTAAAATTTTCACCACTAAAATTGCTCAAATTAGTATTCCCATTGACAAATTCCAATGAGATGACTAATATAATGTTTTGCCCAGTCACCTGGGACTTTTCTGAACTTGTGATGGGATTCTCTGTAACATGAGTTCTGCCATTTGCTACATCTAGCTCTTTCACATAGCCAGGGTGTGGTTGTGTAATTGGATTCAGGAGGTATGAAATCACAACATGTCTCTTACAAGAAAGGGGAAATTTTGCATCTTCAACTGGCATTTTCTATATAACATGTGGGTGGGAAATCAATTATTTGTTTAAAAGGTCAGTGTTCTATTAGAAAGAATCCTTCTTAGTTATCATGCTTCTAAAACAAAATTATAGAGATTCTGGGAGCTTCCGGGTGACTGAAGTCATCTTCGCAAATACCAAAGATGGTATTGTGCAGTCCAGTTTGTTAAAAACTGATCACTCCAAACCAATCTTATTTAATTTTTTGACAAAGTGACTAAATTAATAGACCAGTGAAAAGCTGTGGACATAGTATACTTAGACTTCAGCAAGGCATTCAACAAAGTAGACAACAACCTACTTCTTGGTAAACTAGAAAGATGTGGAATAGATAGCATAACCATCAGATGGATTTGTAACTGGCTGACAAAACATACTCAATGAGTAGTCCTTAATGGTACTGCATCTACATGGAGGGAAGTAAGCAGTAGGGTACCACAAGGTTCCGTCTTAGGCTCAGTACTCTTCAATCTCTTAATAAATGACTTAGGTGAGGGAATAGAAAGGGAAATCATCAAATTTGTAGATGACTCTAAGCTGGCAGGAATAGCCAACACCCCAGAAGACAAGCTCAGGATCCAAAAAGATCTTGACAGACTTGAACAATGGAACCTATCCAACAAAATGAAATTTAATGTGGAGAAAAGCAGGGCTTTATACTTAGGCAGGTACAAGTACAGATTAGGTGAAACCTGGCTCAAAAATAGTAAATGTAAGAGGGGTTTAGGAGTCCTAGTGGATGATCACTTAAATGTGAGCCAGCCGTGTGCAGCAACAGCCAAAAAGCTAATACAATCCTTGATTGCATAAATAGAAGCATAGAATTAAAATTATGTGAAGTATTAGTATTGCTTTATAAATCCTTAGGAAGGCCACACTTGGAATACTGCATCCAGTTTTAGTCACCACATTACAAAAAAAATGTTGAGACTTTGGAAAAAGTGCAAAGAGCAACTAAGATGTTTAAAGGCCTGGAGACTAAAACATATGAAGAACGGTTATAGGACTTGGATTTGGCTTGTCGGACCATCTGCAACCAGCAACAGCTCCCCATCGTCTGGTCCGTTCTCACAGGGAGGGTCTACTCAGGGTGCCGTTGGCTAGACAGTATCGACTGGCGACTCCTAAAGGCAGAGCTTTCTCTGTGAGTGCTCCCACCCGCTGGAACCAACTTCCTCTGGGACTCCGGTTGGCCCCTGACCTCCGCACCTTCCGCCGCGACTTAAAGACATGGTTGTTCAGCCTGGACTGGGGGGGTTAACATGTATTTTAACACGTTTTTATTCGGATATTTTATTGTTGTGAGCCGCCCTGAGTCCTGTGGAGATAGGGCAGCATATAAATCAAATCAAATAAAAATAAATAAAATAAAATAGTCTAGAGAAAAGAAGAATTAGGGGTGGCATGATAGCAGTATTCCAATATTTGAGGGGGTAAAGAAGAGGGGGTCAAATTATTCTCCAAAGCACCAGAGGGCAAGACAAGAAACAATGGATGGAAACCAATCAAGGAGAGAAGCAACCTGGAATTAAGGAGAAACTTCCTAATAGTGAGGACAATTAAGCACTAGAACAGCTTGTCATCAGAAGTTGTGGGTTCTTCATCACTGGAGGTTTTTAAGAAGAGATTGGACAGTCACTTGTCTGAAATGGTATAGGGTCTCCTGCTTGAGCAGAGGGTTGGACTAGAAGACTTCCAAGACCTTCCAGATCTATTCTGATTGATTGAAGAATGAGGAATTATCAAGTAGGCTGAACCTTCAAAACCTCTCTGGAGAAGGAGAGGCTAAGATATTGCCCAAAAGCAGTCTAAATAAATAACTCCTCACAAGCGGATCATAGAACAGCAGTTACCCTGTGGAATTGAATGCCAGGAGTTGAGGGAGATGATACAGGCACAGCATAGCCTTTACAAAGAACCCAACCCAGTTGAACTCACTTTCTATTCACTTTTGGAAATAATAGAATTACAGAGTTGGAAGGAAATTTGGAGGTCTTCTAGTCCAACCCCTTGCTCAAATAGGATTAGATTAGATTAGATTAGATTAATCTATTTAATTATCTCATGGATATTTGAGATCTTCACAATGCTGAGTTTAATTTGACACCAGGTGAGTTTTGTGTTCTTCCTTTGATACTCAATTTTAAATAGATACTTAACAGTTTAAAAGCAATATATAATTGGCAAAAAGAAAAAAAGATTTTGATATAAGAAAGTTATAAACGGACTAGGAGACTAGATGAATTTGGAACTTTTGTGCTTTTGCTCTAAGATTTGAAAAACAAGTACCGGTATATAAGTAAATAATATCTCTGTGGGGAATGGCTGAAATGGAATTAAATCCATATTAGGAATTGAGACATATTAGCCACCCTGAGTCTTCAGAGAGGGGCGGCATATAAATTGAATTAAATTGAAATTGAAATTGAAATTTTGTTGCAGATGGACACTAGAGGGGACCAAAGGACCAGACTGAAAGAAAAAAAAATGAAGTGCATCTATCAATGTTTACTGGACAACCCTGGTATAACTTTTGAGTTAATTAAAAGAATTCTTTGAAAAATGGAATGTTATATTAATAATGAAAGCATTATTCCAATGGTTCCAGGTTCCAATGGTTAAACTTTTAGAAAATGTTAAGGGAGATGTTTAAGAAAGCATCTTATACCTCACACAGATATAACTTGTAAGTACAAAATATAATAAAACTAAAAAGATTACTAAAATCCAGAAATGCAAAAGAGAAATCAAGAAAAGGACATGGACAAGGAGCAGCTGTGACAAAAAAAAATTCATCCTCTTCACTGGATTTACAAAGTAGCTTGGGAAAGGATTTGAAAACTGATGAAAGATAAAATCTTGCAACACTACTGGCATAAATTGAAAGCCAAAATTGTTAAGTACAAAAGGAAGAAGTATAAAGTTGGATTATTTGATCAGAGATAGATTATATATTTGATATTTATGGTAGCTTCTAAATGACTTTTTGCTAACCCATGACTGAAAAGATGAAAATTAATTCTGGATTGAATATATATGTTAGAAAAGGGGTGTCAAACTCAAGGCCCGGGGGCCAGATCCAGGCCGCTCTGGAAACAGCAAAGGACCGGCCCGCGGTGCCTCTGCCAACAAAAATGGAGGTTGGAAGGAATGTGGGTGGCCCTCCCGAACTCCATTTTTGCTGGCAGAGGGTTGCAGGAAGCTGTCACAGCCTAAAATAGAGCTCGGGAGCCCATTTTCATTGGCAGAGCGCTCAGGCTACCATAGGTGTCCCTGACATGAATGACATTGCACTGGCCATGCCCACTCTGCCCCCACCCCTGAGGTCAAACACAATCCTGATGCGGCCCTCAATGAAATCAAGTTTGACACCGCTGTGTTAGAGTATGGGAGGAAGAGACTTTTTGTTTGTAATTTTTAAATTAAGTTGAAAACAATTAAGATGAAAAGTTTTAGCTTCAGCTTAGCATGATTAAAATTGGTAGCCACCTCTGTCTGTTTTTATTGGGTTTTTTTATTTGTAATTTTTTTTAATTTTAATGTTTTTTTTAAAAACCCTAAAACAAAAAGATAGAAATCTAACTGATACCCCTTTATTGTTATTTGAATATTTCTTTCATTTGAGGAAATGAAATGATCCCTTATAATTAACACTTGGTCATCTTGATAACCTATGTTGATTACTTTTTATTGTTACTTATGGTTTTTAATTTAGTTCTCCAATGTTTATTTTGCACAGAGGTCTCATGCATATATATGAATTATATTTCTGAATATAATTGTCACTTGCCTTGTTCAGATTTCTTAGGTTATTTTTAGAAAAAATATATCCACCTTGCAATGACCAGTTTCAAAAATGCAGCTCTTTGTTGTTGCTCCCATAATTTCAGTGAATAGAAATAAATCTGAGCTTTTTGTTTATAATGAATATACCCACAAGTATATTACTTGTGTATATTGGGTATATTATTTTTTCACCAAGGATAAAGGGCAAACATTTTAATACTTTTGCTAAATTTATCAGAGGTGTATGTAGAAGAAATACTTATTAAAGTTTCCTTGAGAATGGTTACTGTTATCTTCTGAAACTGTTTTAAAATGGAAGATCTCCAGTTGTGTTAGACTTTAATTTAAATAACAAATAACATAAATAATATCAAGGGGTTCATGAAGTTAAATACATTTGAAGGTCCCAGAGTAGAAAAAGTTGTTGTGCTTGGATGCGCAAAATATGTGGCTGTCCAGATGTTGCTAAAGCATAACGCTCATCAACCTTATCCATCAGTAGGTCACAAATATCTGGAGGACCACAAACTGTACAGGATGAAACCACAGGCAGTATATCAGGATCCAGCCTACAAAGAACATGTTATATCAGGGATACCATCAATTTCTGGAACTTGTCTTAAAGGGCATGATGTGAACCGGTAGTAAAGGTAAGTAGAACCTACCCCTGGTTTTAACTTACATTTTCAAGCAAGTTGTTTTTGTACAGTGTGTTGCAATTATTAAAATAATTTCCAAAGCAACTGATAAATCCTCATCTGTTGTTAAATTTCCACTCATAACAACCTGAGGCTGCAGGTCAATAATGAGAGATGCTGGAATATCTTCAGTTCAGCAGGATCTGGAGAACCGTAGATCAACCACCCTTGTTTCTAAAACCTGTAAGTTTGAAAACCAGGCTTGGTGATTTTCCTAGGATGAAAGATAGAAGAATCAGGAAGATATTTAGAATAGAATAGAGCTGGAAGGGACCTTGGAAGTCTTCTAGTCCAGCCCCACTGCTCAAGCAGGAGAACCTATACCATTTCAGATAAATGAGTAGTCTCTTTTTAAAAACCTCCAGTGATGGAGTGCTCATGATTTCTGAAGGCAAGCTGTTCCACTGGTTAATTGTCCTCACTGTTAGGAAGTTTCTCCTTAATTCCAGGTTGCAATATGGTTGGTTGCCACCTTGTTTTTCTATCAATAGAAAGTTCATGGTATTTACTTTCCCCCCATTACAATCCTGGATAAAAATTTTGCCCACTACTGCCATCACAACCTCTATCCAACAAGCTTTCCTTTGATCCGGAAGTCCCAAAGATGCGTTTTTTCAAAAGGCAACTAGACTTTGCTTTTCCTTGAAAACGTTTCACTTCTCATCCAAGAAGCTTCTTGGGTGAGAAGCAAAACATCTTCAAGGAAAAACAAAGTCCAGTTCCCTTTTGAAAAAGCACCTTTGGGACAACCATGACTTGGATGACTGAGAATTTCCATAGACCTTCGCTTTGGAAGGAACTGCCTACTGATAACAGCTGACAGAACAAATAGCATCTTTAGTCTAAAGGAGGATTTTCACTGGGCAAAATAAGAAATACTTTTTTTAAAAAAATCCACCTCAGGTACTATGAATTTGATTCTTGTAGCAATACACAGCAATACATGCATTATCAGAGTAATATGTAAACAAATGACAAGTGAGAGATTAAAGGAATTGATTTATTACATTTGGTTTTTATTCTCCTTCCGCACACTTCATGCCTTGCCCAACCTGATTGCCTTCTTTGGCTCAACTAGACAGAGAAACTCTTAATCAGCACAAAAAATGCCATCAAAGTCATAGACAATTGGATTTAATAAGTGATTATCCATTGAGAATAAATGCATATGACTACTGCTTTGTCCTCATCTGAATGGATATGCAAAATGAAGGAAGTACATTTATGCTTGAGGTTCATAATAACAGTTGTCTATCTTCCCAGTCTGTGTTACTGATTCCTCTACTCTGTTAGTCAGACCCCTTGATTACCAGACTGTTCCTTCCTTCTTCACGGCCCTCAGACAGTAGCCAACTATTTTTAGCCTCTTTTAGTTCCTCTTTGGGGGGGCAAAACACCCCCAAAAAACCCTGTCGAAACATGGCGTGTTTGCAATAGATAGAGGCTGTTTCATCTCTGTCCTTATTACAACTTTTTTTTCCATTCTTCTTTTTTGTATTCCTTTTCTTTCTTTCCAATTTTATTCTTTGATTTCAAACAAATTAAAAACAAGCTTAAATTTCAAACTGCCGGCTATTAAGCTTGTGTTTTTTCAAGCAAGGCCGAGCACATAGCTGGAATGTTTCCTGTACACATCCCTCCATCCAGAACACCAGAAAAACATTTGCTTCAAGTGGGTGATTGCAAATGCACCTGCTTGATCTCCTGCTCATGTGATTAGAATTTTAAGCATTGCATCTGCCACAATCACCAATTCTTTCAAATTACTTATTCACACTTCTAGTGGCCGTCTTTTAAAAAATCATCATTTCTTAGACCATATACACTAGGGGTGTCAAACTCAAGGCCCACGGGTGGAGCTGGCCCACAGCGTATTTAGATCTGGCCCATGGGGCCACCCTAGAAATAGCAAAGAACTGGCCTGTGGTGCTTCTGCCATCAAAAATGGGCTCCTGAGCTCCGTTTTCAGCTACCACGGCCTCCTGCAACCCTCTGCCAGTGAAAACAGAGCTCGGGAGGGCTGCGTGTGAGTTCCATTTTCACTGGCAGAGGGTTGCAGGAGGGCGTGGCAGCCAAAAACGGAGCTCGGGAGCCCGTTTTTGCTGGCAGAGCTCTTGGACCACCAAAGGCGCCCCCGACATGACTGATGTTGAGCTGGCCATGCCCACCCTGGCCATACCCCCCAGACCCCCCTGAAGTCAAACACAACCCTGATGCGGCCCTCAATGAAATCGAGTTTGACACTCCTGATATAGACATTTATAACAAATCAATAAAATAAAAAGGCCCACCCAAACAACAAACACCACTGACCCTTTTAGAAAAACAGTAATTCAGTCATGACCCTTGAAGCATACAGAATCTGAAATGGCATGGGAGGAGGACAGAGAAAAAATCTTCCTCTGTGAAAATCATATACTGTATATCTACGTCTAGAGATAATTCTAAAGATACAACATTTTCTAGTAATGAGATATAAACATTTTCAAATGGAGAGGTTCTGTTCAATTATAATTTCTTCTAAATTAAACTGTCAGGGATCTGTAATTCGTATTGACCTGCAAAAGTTCAACCTAGAATTAACACATGAACCCTAGTAAATGTCTTTATCCACAACTGCATAAACCCATAAAACAAACATCATTCTCTTCCCCATTTGTCTTTGTGTGTGTTTTTCTAACTTCAAAAGGAGACTTCAAGCACCCTTCTAAAAACAACTCAGAATTGCTACAGTATGATGTTACAGAAGAAGAACTGTGCGCGCAGACAATTTACTTTTTATAGTTGCAAATGGTGGTGTCTTCATCTGGAACTGTTATTGTTAGGAGTTCATTTGTATGTTCTTTCCTTTATATAGAAAAGAATGACTGGTGCTGTTTAATATTATCCATCCATCCTTGCTGGGTTTGCTTTCAGAAGTGTTGTCAAGCATATTGAAACTGGCTATTGTATTTCCAATTGCTACTTTCTTTCAACAGAGGATTGGTTAAATATACACAGCATACTTGCTGGGACAGTTCCGTTCCACTACTTAATTATAGCCAGTAATAATATCAGATTTCACATTATTGGTGTCGGGATGCTTTTACGGATGTACAATGTTGACATCAATCTATCTCAAGGTTTCTCAAATTTGGCAACTTTAAGATGTCTGGAGGTCAACTCAGAACTGGGAGTTGAAGTCCAAACATCTTAAAGTTGCCATGAAACTTTACGTTTTGAGAAACATTGGTCTACATGCAGTGTGCTTCAGTATGGTATTCATTTACTAGTTTTTTTATCCTGCCTGTATTATTTTTATAAATAACGCAAAGTGGCATAATACATAATATTCCTTCCTCCTCCTATTGTCCCCATAAGAGCAACCCTTTGTGGTGGGTTGGGTAGACTGCCCCAAAGTCATCCAGTTGGCCTTTGTGCCTAAATAGTGGAACGAGAACTCAGTCTCCTGGTTTATAGGCCAGCACCTTAAACACAATTATTTTAATAGAAAACAGTGTTTTACTTGCAATTCATTCTAATATACATATTATGCACAATTCATCCTTTGAATACAACTCACTTTAACATTAATCTGCCATTCATTTATTATCTACACTTGTGTTTGCAATTCACCAGATATGTATTTACTTATTTATTTTATTAAATTTTTATACCGCCCTTCTCCTGCTGGACTCTGGGCGGTGAACAGCCAAGAATAAAAACATCACATACAAAATTTAAAATTTTTAAAAGAATTAAACAAATTTTGGCCCAATAAATTTAAAACACCTCAACTAAAATCAATTTACAATTATCTAAAAATATCTAAGGGGGGATTACGCCAGCCCAGCTTGATGAAATAAAAAAGTTTTAAGGGCACGGCGAAAAGCACGGAGATCTGGTATCCTACGTATCTCCGGGGGCAGGTCATTCCAGAGGGCAGGTGCTGCCACAGAGAAGGCCCTCCCCCTGGGGGTCGCCAGCCAACATTGTCTGGCCGACGCTGTGGGAGCGTACTGGCCGGTGGGAGGCTATTGGTGGTAGAAGGCGGTCCCGTAAGTAAGATACACATAAGATATGTGTATCTTAGTATAGGTTTTGAACCAAGTTTTGAAAAATTTGGAAATATAAGGAATCCAATAATATATCAATATATGTAATTGTGAAGCATAACACTACCAGTTCATTTAAAGTACAAACTACTACTCTAAGTTCTCCACTGTGCTTTGGCACAGTGTTGCATTTCATCCCTGATGTGTGTGTGTGTGTGTGTGTGTGTGTGTGTGTGTTTATATATATATATAAACTGTATTATGTATTTTATATGCAACCCAAGAAAACTCCTCTTCACTCAATGTAACCCAGACAAGACAAAGGTTGGACACACCTTGTCTAACTTCACAGAAACATCACCAGAAGAAAGGCCAAGGCACAGGGAGTTGTCAGTCTCCTTGGAAAAATAACCTTGAGAATAGTGGTCCAACTAACACGAACAGAGTTTCTTCAGTCCAAATCATCTGGCTCTCCCAGCCTTTTACTAAAACTTGTAACTCTTCGCTGCTGTATCTTTTTAACTTGAACTCTGGACTGGACCTTGGCCACACTATTTTCAGCTGCTACCCCCATCTGCAGGTTTTGATCTGAGGGTTTGGCAGGACAACTATCCCTCTGGGCAGTGGTGAAATCCAATTTTTTTTACTACCGGTTCTGTGGGCGTGGCTTGGTGGGCATGGTAGGGGAAGGATACTGCAAAATCTCCATTCCCACCCCACTCCAGGGAAAGAATACTGCAAAATCTTATATAAACTGGCTCTGAAGGTAGACAACAAGTGAACATGCACTGAGGACTGAAGGATTGTTTCTTATTTATTATAAAGATCTGTACTGGTGAACAAAGTTCCTTGGTAACATTTTTTTTCATAAAACAAGAATGTTAAGTCATAAATAGCAAACATACCTAATGAGTAGCTCAAATAATTTTAGTTACATAAAGCTCAGATTCAGACAAAAGGGTGAAAGGCAGTGATCACCAAGGTCTCCTAGAGATCCACCACCTAGAGGGATTCTGGATAGGATTACAAGATCTAAACCCAGGGTGGTTTAGGTATACAAGCCAGGCAAGTTAAATGTTGGAGGATTGCACAATATCCTTGGGAGTAAATAAAAGAGAGAGAGAGAGAGAGAGAGAGAGAGAGAGAGAGAGAGAGAGAGAGAGAGGGAGAGAGAGAGAGAGAGAGAGAGAGAGAGAGAGAGAGAGAGAGAGAGAGAGAGAGAGAGAGAGAACAGCTGCAGATTATTGTGTGGGACTCAGCTTCAGGGGATAAAAATCATTGGGGAAATAGTCAGAAATAATATTTATAATTATAATTTGCCAGACCAATTCTTGTACACAGCTCATCTGTCTGGAACCCACACTGTATATCAGACATTAATATGATTGAGTGGGTCCAGAGGTATTTCACGAGAAGAGCACTCCACTCCTCTTCTTACAATAGAATTCCCTATGCCACCAGGCTTAAAATTTTGGGCTTGGACAACCTGGAACTGCACCGCCTGCGAACTGATTTAAGCATAGTTCACAAAATTGTCTGCTACAACATCTTGCCTGTCAACGACTTCTTCAGTTTCAACTACAATAGTACACGGGCAAACAATCGATACCAACTCAAGGTAAATCGCTTCAAACTCAATTGCAGGAAATACGATTTCAGCAACAGAGTGGTCAACGTCTGGAATGCTGTACCCGATTCCGTTGTTACAGCCTCAAACCGTCACAGTTTCAACCTCAAACTGTTTACCGTGGACCTCACTCTATTCTTAAGAGGTCTGTAAAGGGGGCGTGCAGAAGTGCACCAGCATGCCTACCGTCCTTGTCTTACTGTCCCCATTTATTTGTATTCATTTCCTTCATTTATGTTTACGTTCATACTTACACTTGTTATCTTGTACATGTTCAACAAATAAATAAATATTCTTTGTCAGTTCATGTTTGAACACTTCAAGCCATGCAGTCTCTCTCTCTAGTGTTTGCCTAATCAGATGGCCCCTTCAAACCTGGCAAATGACTACTGTTATGACTGTCATAATCCTTGCTCTTTGTGTGAGATTAACAGTTGCTTGACTGTGCCTTCTGACTCCCTTGGACAGAATATATGGCAAACTCAGACAGCTTTGCTTTTATGCCTAACTAAGTGGCTGTCTCGTTAAATAATGAACCAATAAGAACTTGGCTGACACCAGCCAGAACATAGAAAAAACTCTAAGAAGTAATTCAAGATTGGAAAATGTGGAGACAACTGACCCATAAAATCGCCAAGAGTCAGCTGAATGGGTACCATCATCATCATCATCATCATCATCATCATCATCATCTTAATACTAACGAAACCTAACATCCTTGTAATGCAACATAAACTCATTAGCATGTTTCAATATACGGCTCCAAATTTTTCACATATAGTACATATGTTTTTCAGTGTTTGCAACTTTAAGATATGTGGACTTGAACTCCCAGTACTATACAGTAGTGGCCAAAATTGTGGAAACCTTTTGGGAAAGTGTATTTTGTAAAACTAGCTAATAGAATTAGAATTAGAATTTTTTTTTATTGGCCAAGTGAAAAGATAATTTAATCAAGAATGTAATGCAATAACTTTTATGAAGGATTTGCTATTAGAATAGCAGTTACAGTATAAAGAAGAAAAGTGAAACATATAGAAAAAACGAGATATACAAAAATTATCACATCAGTTAATACTTAGTTGGGTAACCTTTAGCATGAATTACAGCCTTACAACATCTTCCCATGGAGTGAACCAAGTCTTTTAGTTCTGCAGCTGTTATAATGTGAAACCAAGATTGAATGATTGCTTCTATTAACTGAATTTTATTGCTGGGTTGCTTCTGACTAACAAGTTTCTTTAGTCGGCTCCATAGATTTTCAATTGGGTTAATGTCTGGGCTATTCCCAGGCCATTCCAGCAGTGGAATATG
Source organism: Pantherophis guttatus (assembly GCF_059756535.1). NCBI lineage: Eukaryota > Metazoa > Chordata > Lepidosauria > Squamata > Colubridae > Pantherophis > Pantherophis guttatus. The sequence continues at coordinate 24,790,070 of NC_142069.1, read as the reverse complement.
ATTATCTTAAAACTCCAAAAAAAAAAGTTATGTTATTAACCATCAAACTTCAAAAATACACTTTTCCCAAAAGGTTTCCACAATTTTGGCCACTACTGTATAGCCAACATGTTGGGAAAGTTGGTCTTCTTATAACATGGGTGATATTTTTCATTCTTATAAAGCAAGTGTTATCGTTGTATATATACTATAATTGTTGAATGTGAAGCAGAGTTAAAAGCAAGGGCATGTTATAATCCTTTGTTTCTTTATGTACAAACGTAGATGTGATATTGATGATGTACAAACGTAGATGTGATATTGATGGTGTGTTGGTTAGGGATGTAAATATAAATGATCTCATCTTTTGGACTTCACTGTTGCCAGCTGACACAAATATTTTGCAACAAATGATAAACTGAACAATGCAACAAGGAGTATAAATCTGAAAACTATGATATCAAAGATCAAGACAGAAATTTTTGGGAATGGAAATTCAAATTATAGATAAATGGTAGCCCATAGAAGCCCATTCACAGATAAACCAACCTTATTTTTTTAAAACTAAAACACCATGAAAAAAATGTGTCACTCATGGATGAGCCAATCTTCAAAATTTTTGCACAATTTAATTTTCACATCTATCTGTGGGTAATCTAGGGTTTATCCATTTTTTGGTTAAAACTTTGAGGTTCGGTTTATATGCAGATGGGCTTATCTGTGAGCATACATGGGATACATGGATAATTTTATAAAGTATTATTGAATATGCACATCCGCAGATAAGATGAATCAGTTTTGGGGGTATATTTTGGCACCTAAATTTTATGTATTTATTAACCTTTTATGCTGCCCATCTCTCCAGAGGCAACTCTAGGTGGCTTATGGATGTTCAATAAAAATATACTATAAAACAATAATTAAGGATCATATATTTAAATAAAAAATTGAATTTATTCAAGAGTGTGTATGGTATTTGGTAGAATTTGTCTAAAGATACAAAAATGAATTTTACCACAGATTGCAGGTTGAAAGATAGCAGGATAATCTGCTGCAAGGAATGGATATTTGTTAAAAGAAGCAAACATGGCTGAGTATAAAACAGTGCTTCGAGCTCCATTGTTATCTTGAAGTGAGAATTGGGTGCATCAGTAGAAACAAATTCCTCATCTGAATGCAGTAGAAAAGCTTATTTAAGCAGTGTATGCAACAAAACAAGAAGAGACAATGTCAAGAATGAACGAGTGAAGAATGAAAGTGAACTGCATGAAAGTCAGTGACCAGCATAAAGGAAATACACCAAGGTGACTTCACCATGTGGAAAGAATCAATGAAGATCAAAATGCAAGATAAATATTTTAGGAAGAACGATTGAGGAATTCTGAATGGATGGAGCTCATCAGATCTTAAAAAGAGAGAGGGAGGGATACGAATGCAGTAAATATGGACATGATGAAAGGAAGAATGGCTTGCAAAGTTAAAAAGTGTGGAGAACTACAGTTAGAAGTGTCAGCAAATTAAACTGAGTTACATTTTCTTTTATTTTTATAATTTAACCCTGGTAATTTGTGCCTCAAATGTGAACTCTAGATTGATCTTTGAATAAGTGGAAAATCTGTACTTTTATCTCATTTTTGTCTAGCTGTGTTATCTGTCTGGTTCATCTAGGAAGGTTGACCATAATCAATTTCTTTGATTTCTTGACTATCCATGGCATTCTCAAGAATCCTCTTCAACATCAATGTTCAAAAGTGTTTTTATTCTTTCCATCCCTCTTCTTCAAAGTCCAAAGACATAATAGCTTGAGGAGTCCTTGGTGTTCTCTGAGCTTTGCTGTTTTCTTGCATTTCCCAAACTAGGTAGCATCAGCCATGCTGATATTGCTTAGTATTGCCCAGTGCACAGATCTTCAAACTTGGCAGCTTTAAGACTTGTGGACTTCAACTCCCAGAATTCTTCAGCCAGCATAGGATAGCTGGCTAGAGAATTCTGGGAGTTGAAGTCCACAAGTCTTAAAGCTGCCAAGTTTGAAAACCTCTGGCCTAGTGAGTTCACAGCAGAAGGGAGATTTGAATGTGGAACTTTTTAGTTCAAAGCCTAATTGTTTCCTGTGCTGTTTTGGATGTATTTTCTCAAATAAAGTCCCATTAATTTCACTGAAGTTTCATTTTAGGTAAGTAGGAACAGAACGGCTCTCCTAGTCAGTGTGCTATAATTATTCTAATACATTAAAGAAGTCTGCAAGCAATGAGATGAAAAAAAATAAAATAACAGACAATAAAAACCCACCGCTAGGGAGATGATAGATATGTAGAAATGAAGATTCCTGGTATTTATACTATAAATATTCTGTTGTTCTTTTCCAAGGACAAATGTGACTCAAGTAGTCACTCTATACTGAATGAATCACTTTGCAAATTGATTGTTGTCAGTATCTAAGACGGCAGCACTGTATTTAAGATATCACATAGGAAAGGTCTATAATTTTATTTAAGTGAACAATAATTTTGCCTCACCGTAGCATGGAATGGAATGGAATGTGCAGTGCCAAAAGTGCGGGTACATGAATGGTGTTGGTACATGAAAATGTCAAGAAAAAAAATGCAAATTAGGTCTCCCTCCCAAATCCAGTTGAAGAGTTTATCAATCTCCTTGCCACAGCACAATGGAACAGTCCTCCTTACAAAAATCAGTGCATAAAATGATATTGGAAATATTTGACATTTCACTTTGAATCCTAACAAAGTGAAGGTGATATTCCATAAGGACTGTAATAATTTAAATTATTATATTATATTATATTATAATGTAGCCTCCCAGGGTAATTTCTAAAAAATAATCTTACCGCACCATAAAATTAAAAGGGAACCAAAAAAATTGACTTCATTTCCCTAATTCTGAATATATATCAATAAGATAGCACACTATCAAGTTTCAGCACCGACCCATTGATATAACGAGGATGAAGGCCAGTCTGTTGGTTGTGTGGTTTTTGTCTTATGGGACATCTGTCTTATAGGTCCCAAAATGTTTATCTGGTACAAAAATTCATGAATACATGGAAGTATTAAGAACCTGACATTTTAATAAAAAAATATTTTGAAAGAGGATTTCCTGCAAAGAAATAATGCTATCATCCTAAATGCAATTTGCCCCCATCCTGGGTTCAAAAGATTTTTTTAATGATTAATCTCTCAAGACACTTCATCACCCAAAATGCCTGTCGAGAGATGAAAGAAGTATGTACAAATGCAGCTGAGAAAGAACCAGTGAAAAGCAGCTCCTTCCTAATCCTGATATACTGAAGTATGTTCCAGCCTCATTTGAAGGACTACTGGACTCAAGTCAATGACCGACCAACTAAGCTAGTTAACCTTAACTCTTAAATTAATTTTGATTTCAGATGCTGGCTCCCTCGGCTAAGAAATGAATATGAACACTGCCCCTTAAGAAAAGGAAGCTGTGTTGGATATGTTATGGAAGCTGTGTTGGATATGAAGCCAGTGAACATATCCAACGTATCTTCCTTTTCCTATTTTCTCCACCAACAAAAATTCTGTGAGGTGAGTTGGACAAAAAGAGAGTGATTGACCCAAGTCACCCAGCTGAGTCATGGATAAAGTGGGACTTGAACTCATGGTCTCCCACTTTTTAGCCTTAACCACTAGACCAGTGATGGCAAACCTTTTTGGCACCAAGTGCCAAAAAGGTCGCATGAACACATTGTGTGTGCATGTGCGCTCGTCGGGGCCGTGTTTCGGAAAAGCTGAACTTCCAGGTTCTAGCATGGATGCATGCCTGCTGATCAGCTGGCTGACACGCATGTGCAGGCTGGTTTTTGGCACTGCCATGCGCGTGAAGGGATCACGCTCTGGAAACACCGAACTTCCAGGTTCTGGCACACATGCACACCCCACAATCAGCTGGCTGACGAGCATGTACCCACCGGTTTTCAGCACTGCCATACATGCGAAGGATAACTGATTGTCACGCATGCATGCATGCCAAAAACCATGAAGACAAACAGGGAAGGTCACGTGTGCTGGGCGACATGGCTTCGTGTGCCACTTTGGCCTGATGACATAGTGAGCTCTTGAAGGACCTCTGGAAAATTAACAGGGGTGGAGCTAATCTCATTTTAGAGTAGGAGAGGATGTTCCATAAAATGGCACCACGGCAGAGAGGACCCACCAAATGTAAGTCTCTAGCAGATGATATCCACAGCATGCCTTCTCTGCCAGATCTAACAAGCAACCCTACAATCAGGGAGAGGAAGTCCTTCAGATAACCAAGCTGTGTGCCATGAAGGGCTTTAAAGGTTAAATCACATCCCTGAACTTGACCTGGAAGCCAACTGGCAACCAATGCACCTTACAAATCAGAGGTGTAACTTGTGCTGTTCTAAGGCACACATAATTACCTCTGCCACTGTACTAACTGAAGCTTCCAGACACTCTTCAAGGGCAGCCCCAAGTAGAGCATTGTAATCTTGCATCTAATACAACTCAGTAATGGCAGGATGAGCAAACCTAGCATGAGTTTCAAAATGAATGAGAATATTGGACACGTTTTGGAGAGAGAAAAGGGCAAATCAATCGTCACCTCCAAGACTGCTCTGCAATTTAGTAATCCTTTTATCTCAGCATCTCATATGGCTTATAAAAAGCTCTGGAGCTCCCTCAAATGAGTCTCATGTTGTTACATTTATTTTAAAGAAAAAGAAAAAAAAAGCTCTCTCAAAATAGCAGCCACAATGATGGAAGCATAGGCCATGTTCTGGGGATTAAATGACTTCCTAGGGTTAATGGTTTGGAGCAATTTGTTCCTCTCAGGCAGTCATTAATCACCTGGAAATGCCACATGCCTTCATTGCTTTTGCTCATAGATTGGCATAAATACAAAACTCTGTCTTACCCTGGATCCTGCAGAGACTAAAATGTACAAATTTGAAGCAACCAAGCCTATTAGAAATAGATCTGCAGCCCCCCAACCCACTTTTCAGAGCAAAATAAACTTTTAACTTCTCAGGCATAGATGATGTCCAGCAGTACATTATTAATTGTACAATTTCAGTATTTTGTTAAAAATACTACCCTGTTTCCCCTAAAATAAGACATCCCCTGATAATAAGCCCAATTGGGCTTTTGAGCGCATGTGCTAAAATAAGCCCCTCCCCAAATAAGCCCTCCCTGAAAATATTTAAACGCATGCGTGGCCGGTCTCCGCCATTTCCTCTGGTTAGGGTTAGGGAGACAGAGCTGGAAATCAGGTAAGACGGCAAGAGGAGCCCCATCTTGCTCCACACATCCCAAAATAATAAGACATCCCCGAAAATAAGGCCAAGCACTTATTTCGGAGTTCAAAAAAATATAAGACAGGATCTTATTTTCGGGGAAACACGGTAGAACTTAAAGAACAATATTTGGCTGAAAAGAACAATATTTGGCTGGAATACCAAACAATATTTGATATTTTGAAAAGAGACAACTTGGCACCCAGCTAACATAGACAAGGCAAGGAAGAACAACAATAAATAATGTATTGAAACCCATTCTTTCATCTCATGTATTTCATTTCAAGATCATTTACACATTGCAAAGTCTGCCTTTAAAAAAGCGACATCCTATTGAAGTAAGCCAAAAAGCAACATCCTATTGAAGTAAGCCATAGGAGAGCTAAATAAGCCATGTGAGTTAAGAGCAATCCTAAATCATTAGGAGGGGGCTGACACAAAGAAGAGGGAGTCAAGCTATTCTCCAAAGCACCAGAGGGGCAGGGCAAGAAGCAATGGATGGAAACTAATCAAGGAGAGAATTAAGGAGAAATTTCCTGATTGGATTAAGGATTTAGGGTTGAGTCTTTTCAATCTGAGAGATGTTTTGTTGACAGGAGACAAGTGGAGTTGATTTTTATTAATTTCACCTACTATTTCATCCCTCTCCCCGATCTTCTGAAGATGCATTAGGTATTGGTGATTTCGCATTAGGCATTAGGTGATTTTTCCCCCCCTCTTGCTTTCCATTAGCCAAAACTCTAATATCACACAATGACCAATTAAGTGTGCTTGGGAAACTCACAAGAATGGAGAGTAGGTAATAGGTTTCTTTGGTTATTTTCTTCCAACAATTTAGGCCATCCTGACTTTGTTAACCTAATCCAAGAATTTATCTAATCTTTTAATGACATTCATACTTATGGCAATCACTGTCTCTGACAACAGCAATGTCATAGTTTAATTTTTTTTTCTGTATTCAAAGGAACAGCTAGATTCCCTTGGAAAAGGACCTGGAGGTCAAACTGTACTCGTCAATGCAGTCAAGGCTTCTTCAAAGACAAAACAATACAGATTTCACATAGCATGACTGGGAAAGAGTTCTGTCTGGAACCCTGGAGAATATCAGCCTAGCAGAGAAAACAGTATCCATCAAGGGAAAATAATTGTTCAATTTAACTTTCTGTCTTCAGCTCTGACAGAGCTCAGCATTTGGGTTTGAACAAAAATTAAAAGAGACAACTTTGTCTGTACAAACCATGTTTATATCATTTATTCAACCATTTACAAAAGGTCATTCTACCCTAAAAGATCTACACACTTTTGGAACAATGTCAAAATGGTTAGAAAGCCTTGAAAATCTGGCTATTTTCCCAGGCCCTAGAGTAGATTGGATGGACATTTCACCTCCTTTCAGAATGTTTTCTGGATTGCCATCTGTAACTATTTATTATTTTATTTTATTTTATTTTATTTTATTTTATTTTATTTTATTTTATTTTATTTTATTATTTTATTTTATTTTATTTTATTTTATTTTATTTTATTTATTTTATTATTTTATTTTATTTATTTTATTTTATTTATTTATTTCATCAAACATGTATTTTATGAGAGATACAGGTGTAAACATAATTATAAATACATGAAAAGGATACGAATAAAATAAAACATTAGGACAGAGACGGTAGGACAGAGCGCTTATGCACGTCTCTTACAGACCTCTTAGGAATGGGGTGAGGTCTACAGAAGACAGTCTAAGGTTAAAGTTTTGGGGGTTTGGGGAAGAAACCACAGAGTCAGGTAGTGCATTCCAGGCGTTGGCCACTTTGTTACTAAAATCGTATTTTCTGCAGTCTAGTTTGAATCAGTTTAGCATGAGTTTGTATCTATTGTGTGCTCTTGTATTGTTTTGGTTGAAGCTGAAGTATTCATTGGCTGGTAATATTCATTGGCTAGTATCTCCTCATTCTTCTTGGATTAATTTTATTGCATTGGTATTAACTATTTTTAATGGTTCCTTATTTTGTGAATCAGCCAGAGTTGATTGAAGTTGTGTGGCAATAACATTAAGTGAATGAATGAATGTTTAATATGTTTGGGGGATATTTCAATGAAGTAAAACAAACTTCCCTAAACTAATGCCACCCAGATATATTGGACTACAATAATATGTCTACAAAAGCAAATAAAGGAAATCATGATGCCCCAACCAACATTTTGCATATATTCACACACTTACACAGATGCCACAGCATCATCCACAAAATGGATAAGGATGGTGAGAACTGTAATCTAATAAATTTGGAAGGAACTTAATTGGGGAAGATTGCCACAGAATTTGTGTCTTTCTTTTGAGTCCATTCAATCTGTGGAAAATAAATATCTTGCAAATATTCCCATTGTCAACTATGAATGTTTCCATAGTAGATCTTTCTTCTATCACAGTAATAAAAGATTCAGATTTAGAAAGTAAAATAATCTCGAGAACTCTGAATATTTATAACTGCAGTCATTGAAAACAGCCTTCTCCAATTTAGCATTCTTAGGATATTTTTGAGTATAATTCTAATAGGCATAATTTTAAGTCTTTAGCCATCCTACCTTGGAATTTGGAGGTGATGAAAAACGACCTCCATGGAGGTTATCAACTGCTTCAAATGTTATATCTCTATCCCTGGTCAATAAAGCTGATTTGGTAGCTTTGTAATGCTTATAGAAGGTCATTAAAAAGCTTTTCTCTTTGAATATATTCAGCTTCAATATTTCTTGAGCTGAAACTTTTTAAAGAGTTGTGTTTTGCGGAACCAGTGAATTGCTTAGATGAACAACCTCTTAATTGCTACTTTTTAAAAAGTTGCCACGTGAACAAGACTGTCTGTAGACAAGCCCAGTATATACTGCCATTGTAGAGATCTAAAATACATCTCATCTTCATGCAGGGACCTTCACTGAATTTCCACTGAAATTAGAGGTGACATTTTGGAGCACCTCCATAGATCTTAACTATCAATGTTACCCCCTGAAAAAATTATCTTTCTTTTGTTGTAGCTGAATGTGATTATTTAGTTCATTCAAAGGAACTGAAAAATCAGCCATGATGTAACTAATTCTGACCATCTAGCCCAGTGATGGCGAACCTTTTAGGCACAGAGTGTCCAAACTGGAAGGCGTGCATCACTTTGTGCGCATGCGCGCCCCAGACCGTCAAAAATCTGATGACCAGCTGACTGGCATGCATGCATGCCTCAGAAACCCAACAACCAACTGGCTGAGCTGGGGCGACGGTGCGCGTGCCCCCAGAGAGGGCTCTGTGTGCCACCTCTGGCATGTGTGCCATAGGTTCGCCATCACAGATCTAGCCTATTTTCAACATACTACACAACACTAAATTTGTTATTACTTAAAGAGAAGCTTTTTCAACAAGGCCTGTCATTTCCCAACTTTATTTTGTTCTTCGTTCTCTGTTTAGTTGAATCATTATGTCCTTTGTAGCAATCCCTCCCTGACCTTCCACAAAAGCATATCACATTCTTAGAAAAAATGCAAAGTGCAAGTGGATCTGTGATAAAATGTTGCAGTGTTTGCTCCTTGAGAGTTCAGCTACTGCATCCCACCACCCATCCCCTTCCACCTTCGCTGCATCCTGAGGAGGTTAAATAACTATTTTAGTCTTTATTTGCTTTGGCATGGATGAAAATATTCTAGCCTTTGCTTCTCTCAGCATATTGGAAGCCATTAAAATTAAGGGAACCGGCCATATAAGTAGAGTTCTCCTCGACGTACGACCACAACTGAGTCCAAAATTTCTGTTGCTAAGTGAATTTTGCTCCATTTTACAACCTTCCTGGCCTCAGTTGTTAAATGAATCACTGCATTTAAGTTAGTAACATGGTTGTTCAATGAATCTAGCTTCCCCATTGACTTTGCTCATCAGAAGGTCGCAAAAGGTGATCATGTGATCCTGGGACACCGCAAGCATATAAATGCATACCAGTTGCCAAGCATCCAAATTTTGATCATGTCACTGCAATGGTCGTAAGTGTGAAAAACAGACATAAATCAGTTTTTTCCCCCCAGTGCTGTTATAATTTTAAATGTTCCCTAAATGAACTGTTGTTATCAGCTTGAGAAAGGATAATGCTGCCTGCCATTTTTACGAATAAACAGTTCATTCATAAGTACGAATTCTGACTCACGTACAAATCTAGGTTGAAGACAGGCTTAGGAACAGAAGTCATTTTTAACCTGGGACTTGCCTGCATAACAAAATACTTTATCTTCCACCATCTCCACCAATAAAATAAATTTGAAGCCATCCACAAGTGAAATTTTTAATAAATTCTAAAGAATCCTCAGGTAGAAAAAACAGGAGTCTCTTTGTAGGGGAAGAAAACATTTGAGAAATTGCAGATATCAGCATTGCTTCATGTGCAAACTCTTATTAGCAAGTTACAATTATTTTAACTTGGAAACAACTCACCCTTATTCTGGTGTTTTTGAAATAAAAAGATCTGACTGGTTTGCCTTGGCTTTTGACATATAATGCTAGGATGTGATATATGACCCGGAGCTGAAGCAAAGCCTGATGTCTAAAATATCCCATTTCATGTATACATAATGATAGTGCTGCTGTGAGATTAAGGTAATATGTCACCATTGGCCATTTGCATGCATTACAAAAAGTAATATTACATTAAAATATTTCCTGAGGAATCATTCCTTTAATATGACAAGAAAAAATTCCTTTAATATGACAAGAAAAAATATTTTACAAGTATTGTATCAGCGGTGGTTGCAATTCAATTGGCACAATCTTTTCAGTTTATTATGGAAAAAAGGGAGAGCTGATTTATTCTAGGAGGGAAAAGCTGGGCTGGGCACAGGAGAATGATGGTTTGCTGGTTTGTTGTGGTTCCATCATCCTCAACACTATTTTATTATATAATGTCCTTCCTCCAAGGAACTCAGACTTATATCCCCCTTTAAAAATGCTGTCCCCACAAAGAATGTATCTACTGAAATTTTAGAGCTGAGAGTGGAATAGGAATTTAAAACCCAAGTATCTAGCAGCAGTTGGTGCCCTCAAACTAATTCAAAGCTATGTAGGATCGGGCCTGGCAGGAATTTTGATGGGTGATCACCAGGAAATCCCAAGATTAGCAAGTAGCAAATGGCACAATGGCATATTTTGCACTATGCTTTAGATCCAAGTGCTGGTTCAAATTTTTAATGATGTTCTCTCTGCTAACCCCACTAGGCTCCAAATGCAACTAAAGGAATGCATATGTATCAGTTTCTCTAATGGCTTGTGAAAAAGACTTTGGGAGATGGATGGGGCAAAGAGATGTTACTAGGAAACGGTCAGATGAGAAGGCAACCAGTTGATTTGAAGCTGGTTTATTAAGATACTTTTATACAACTTGTTTATTGTTGGGTTTAATATTCTGGCTAGGCAGCGATGAGAAGTATAATCTCATCTTCAGGAACAGGCACTGCTGTTTCCCAGTTACATCCCAATTTCATAGAACCAAAAGTGTTTTTTTAGTTCATATCATCTATTTCTCAAGCTGCAGTTCTTGTTCAGCTTTTTCCCCCTAAAATAGATTTATAAATTGGGATAAGTTGTTTTACTATCAGAAACATGGTAAATCCACTTTCTAAGCCTTTTCCCAAATCACCATCTCCTTATGAATTCCACCCCAAAATGACACAGACGGAAACAGACCTGGATATTGGTGTGAATGCATAACAGTACATAGTTAAATGTAAGTATTTGCCCAAATATTACCTGAGGATAGCAACAATCTTTGCAAAGTCTCCTAACAAAACAGAGACATCTAAGAGTTGACATCAATTTAATGGCACATCAATCAATCAATCAATCAGACAGAGATAGTCAAGTGACAATCCTACAGTATATATCAGCAACAGCTACTGATAGTTGTAACCGCTGAGGCTTAGCTTCAGCAACCTGGATCAAATTTATAGTATATGATGTTCCACTGTGCATATACATCAAACCGCCCATCATAAAATAGTTTACTGTGCAATTAAAGAGCTGAGCAGAAATTTATGGAGCAATAGATATATTAGTCACAGAGATCTCTGTCTGTCAGAAATTTTAGTCACTTCTGGACAGACAACAAAGATTTAAAGCTGCCAAGCAAGAAATGTTCGCATCCCAGATGTCCAATATCTTTTTTCAAAACCATGTAGCCAAATATGATTAATTTTTACAGGGTATCAAGAGATCTCTGAACATCATTCCTGAAGTAAGCAAGTGTTCTGCCCCAGCTACGGACCCCAAAGAATGCAGCACACACGAAGTCTGTACAAACTTTACTTTACTAAATAAACCAGTTTTTTACAACAACGGCTGTTAATTAACTGCATTAACAGCTGCCAAGAATTCAAAGAATAATACTGAAAGCTTACTGTGGTTGGCAGAATGCCCAGAAGCAATTTGCAGGAAGCTGATAAGATAAGCAAGACAAGACATGAAGGTATGTGAACAGAGTCGTTCCCTGCAAATTGCTTCAGTTGACGTTCCTTCTTAAATAGGCTAAGGGAGTGGCCAATTAGCCCCAAGCCTTACTCTTGAGGAGACCTCCTCCTGAGGAGCCACTCCTGCCTTTTGGCAGCTCTGCGCGCCCATGCATCGAGAAGCCCATGCATCATCCTCTTCACTTAAGGGAGATTCTGGAGGTTCTGAAGGCCCTGGCTGAATCCCCGCCCCTGGCACCACATCTTCTCCAGCCTCGTCATTGTTCGACTCGAGTGCCAGCTGCACAGGCTGCTGGTGCAGCACCACATCAACCTCCTCGCTGTCGGAATCAGCTACTAGCTGCACCGGCCACTGATGGGCCACAACAGCAAGCATTAGAAATATGACTTAGAACACCGGGTCTAATCAATTCAACTTGATTCAGAACTCTATGTTTTTAATGAATCAAGTAAATTTGGCACACAACAAAGATGTATACTTAGGAAATAAAGATGCAACAGCCTAGAAATTTAATCATTATTAGAATGAGAATTGGCACATTTAGAAATCATTTCTAACCTTCAGACTCCAATTGACACAAGCATGGGCAGTGATGAGAAATGATATTTTGGTACTTTAAGGTTAAGGAAGAAATATAGAATCCCCATCTCTTTCTAAATACAGGTTTTCCTCCCTTTATGCCAAGCTTAAATTCCCCTAAAACCTCACAGAAAGTGAATTTGCATAAAGTAAGACACTGAACCATTGTAAAAAAGAAGGTTGTGCTAGATGGTCTAATATAGATGTATTGACAAATGTGCTTGTAAATTTATAGAGCTTTATTCAAGTATTATGTTGGTCAAATATTATCTTGTCTCATGCTCTACATTAGAGTGAAAGCATTTTTTCCGTATTTTCTACAACTAGATTTCTAATGCATGTGGTTATCAGCAAAGAGGCTAGAATGCATCGTAGCCATGTTGAATTTTATTCACATTCTTTGTTATATTGCACACAGTAGATTCACCCAAGTTAACAGTTCAACCTAGGTCTCAAAATTCTCATACTGTATCCAATGTTGTTTCTAATGCTAAAGAGGACTTTTCCCTTTTAATTTGGGGTAAGAGATTAGGCAAGATACTGGCGATGGCCATTTTGATCCCATAGTGACAATAGTAGTTTAGAGTGAAAATAAGCGAGGGAGAGGATACACAAGTAAAAAAATTGCACAATAGAGTAAACTTATGAGTGAAGATGGAAAGTTGTTTTGGCAGGAGTTTTGGCATGTTTCCAGATATGGGGAAAATTGGTAATTGTTTGCACAAGATGATGCCTGCCCATAAACCAAATTATTGGATAAAAAATCACATAAAGGCAAATTGCAATGGGTTGTGAGAACAACCTTGGGAGACAGGAGGAAAAGGCACAGCCTAGACTACAATCGAAATCTGAGTCCAGAGAAGAATGGGGATGGAAAAGCCATCTTAGATGGGACTTTCCCTAGTTCTCTAGAATGTAAAGGTAGGGGAGGGGGAAAGATTTTCAGATTTGCAAGAGTCTGTTAATGGAAGTTTACCTTATGTTAAAGATAGTATTAGTATCCATGGTTTTTTTTTTCCTGTCTGGACTATCTCAAAAAGCAGACACAAAATAACTGAAATGCAAATTCATATAAAGTGAAAGGAAGCTACAGAGTATATGACAGTCATGGGCATTATTTTGATAATTTATATCAATAAACAGGGATAAACATTCTCCAATTGCTTGATTAGTTAAGACACATAAGAGAATTCTAGAGTTATTTTTGAAAAATCACCTCTTTAAAATAGATTTTTAAAAAATTGGCATACCAAGGAAGAATTCCTAGTATTTGATGAGAAGTTTTTCTTACATAGAAGAATGGCATCAAGACCCCATCTAAAGAAGGATAGTAATTTTCTCTCCCATCATCCTCTTCAATCTGGTCTCTAAATTACTTATGATTTGTTTGTCTGTTCAGCTGCAGTGAAAAGATCAGTGACACCCACAGATGTACTCAAACCTCAAATATGTTGGCATCTTTGAACCTTAGTTGACTTAAGCTCTGCAGACTGGTGGGTAATTAACTTATTTTTAGACCACCACAATCCTACAAGTCCGCACAAATTACAAGATGCTTCAGTGTGTTGCTTTTCTAAGAATATACTTTGCAAATACACACACACACACATATATATTTAAAAAATGAGACCTGGAAATACAAGCAACAAGACCTGAGAAATTTGATTCTTTTTCTATTCAGTTAATTCTAGCTTCTCCCTAACTCTGTTATACATGACATTCACCTAACCTGATCTCCTGCCATTCTGCCATCACTGGGCAGGGATGGGATTCAAGAATCATGTGGAATCATGCATTATGCTTTTCTCCCCTATACCACATTTCCTCAACTCAATACCATCCAGATAGGTGGACTAAAACTTTCCAGAATAACCAGGTAGCATGGCTATCTGGGGCAAGTGATGATGATAGCCTCCCACCGACCAGTCCGCTCCCACAGAGAGGGTCTCCTCAGGGTACCATCAGCCAAGTTATGTCGGCTGGCGACACCCAGGGGGAGGGCCTTCTCTGTGGGAGCCCCAGCCCTGTGGAATGAACTGCCCCCGGAAATACGTAAGATCTCCGACCTCCGGGTGTTTCGTTGCGCATTGAAGACCCTGTTGTTCCGCCAGGCCGGGCTATCAACATAATAATTTTAATTGGGGTATTTTAAATTTTTGGGGTTTTAATCCGGCCAAATTTATTTAATTATTTTAATTTTTAATCATTGTTGTGTCTTGTGCTTTTAAATTGGCTGTACACCGCCCTGAGTCCTTCGGGAGAAGGGCGGTATAGAAATAAAATTATTATTATTATTATTATTATTATTATTATTATTATTATTATTATTATTATTATTATTATTATTATTATCATCATCATCTATCACAGTGTTTCTTAACCTGGATAACTTTAAGGTGTATGGACTTCAACTCCCAGAAATCTTCAACCAGCCAAGATTGAGAAACACTGCTCTAGCATGAAATGAAAAGAAGGACTGGGGTAACATGATAGCAATGTTCCAATATCTCAGAGGTTGCCACAAAGAAGAGGGAGTCAAGCTATTCTCCAAAGCACCTGAGAGCAGAACAAGAAGCAATGGATGGAAACTAATCAAGGAGAGAAGCAACCTAGAACTAAGGAGAAATTTCCTGAGAGTTAGAACAATTAATCAGTGGAATAATTTGCCTCCAGAAGCTGTAGATGCTCCAACATTGGAAGTTTTTAAGGAGAGATTGGACAACCATTTGTCTGAAATGGTATAAGGTTACCACCTGAGCAGGGGGTTGGACTAGAAGACCTCCAAGGTCTCTTCCACCTCTGTTATTCTATATTCTATGATGTCTATATGAAGCCATGAAAAAATGTTTTTATAGGCAGTCCATGGGCACAGGCAGAACAGATCCTCCACATTCCAAATGCCTTGTGACCTGATTAGAATATGGACGGGAGAATCCCAGGTCTATAGGCTAGACTGGGAAGTTGAAATATCATCCCAAAATATATCAATGGTGAACAACTGCCATAATACTCCCAAGAAAAACCCACACATGTATCCATGAACTCATCAGGAACTGAATTCAATTTGGAGAAGACTTTATCTTGTAGAAATAACTTATATTAGCAAAGAAATAGGCTTAAAGGCTATTATAGTAGCCCTCTCAGTGTAGTAATTAAAAATACTGGAGTAAAAGTTGGAAAATTAAAAGCCAGCTGGTTGACTTTCTTTCAGCTCTAGGAAAAAGGTACTGACAAGCAACTTCTAAAAATGTTGCCAAAAAAACAACATGGACTTGTTCCTGAAGTCACTAAGAGTCAGGACTGATTAGAAAGACCCTAACAAGAACAGGAGAATATATTCTGGGGTAATTAGAAAAGAAGCAGCATATGCAAATTACTCATATTCTGATCTGCCTCAAAGAGGAAGCTCTTTTCCTCTCTCTGCTCAGAAAGAAAAAGCTGCAAAAGAAGAGAGGCAGGTATATGGGAATGACCTTGGGAGACAGAATCAGAGGTGGGCTGCATTTACGTTCACAACAGGTTCGCTGGTTGTAAGTGTGCACATGCCCCTTTGGGACTGAAACAGAGCTTCAAACATACCGCTAATCAACTCAGGCAGCTCCGGTGAATACAGCAGGGGCAGCGCGGAACTCAGCTGGGCAGCGTGGGTGGGGAAAACGAGCCAGAAAGTTAGTTATATATGGAAAGCATAGCACAAGGGCAGGTGGGCGGGCCCAGCCAGTGATCACAACTAAGGGTTTGCCCGAACCCATGTGACCATGCAGCAGCCCTCTACTGGACAGAATGAAGAATCACAGACTAGACCGGAGTACCCAACTCTCAGGCTACGGCCCATTACTGGGTCTCAGCCCATTTGGAACTGGGTCATGGCAAGTGGCAGGCGAGCATGCATGTGTGAGCAACTCCTCTTGGTTTAGGGTATCCTGTTTGAGTAGGGGGTTGGCCCAGAAGACTCCAAGGTCCCTTCCAACTCTGTTATTTTAATGGCTGGAATGCTGGGATTTGCTCAATATCTATAAAGTTTGTCAGGAGGAGTCTGGGAAGAGCTTTTCTATCTAACCTTTCCAGCTTGGTGGCCCAACTGGGTGGAGGGGCTGGCTTTGTGTGAGTGGCAGGCTTGTGTGGATGTGCAAAGCTCCATTTGTGCGAGTAGCTAGTATGGGCACCCGGCCGTTGCACAAATGGAGTTGTATATGTGCCTGCCATTCACAAACTCATTTTCTCCCCCGCCCTCAGCCAAGCTTGTGGACCACTGGATTAGACAATGGTCAGATAAGTGGTAGCTGTGTCTGCAGAAGGAATGGGAGCATTGCAAGCACCTCAGAAGGGACCCTCCCTAGTTTCTTAGACTTGTAAAGGCAAGAGGGGAAAGACCCACTTTCAGACTTGCAGGATTCTGTTACTATAAAAGTTAGAGCTAGTATTTCTGGGTCTGCTTCTTGTGTGGACTACCTTGCAAGGCTGACAAGCTGAGATAAAGAATTCTGACAGAAGGGAATATATGTAGCCCAGAGTCAAACTGTAGAGTCCTTGGTGCTCCCTCAGCTTGGTTGTTTACATATAGACATTTTATTATCGAGACGGGTAATGAAACAACTGCACACCAACAACTAAGCTTAGAGAGCACCAATGACTACAGAGATAAGAATCGTTTGGATTACTGGCTGCCAAATGTCTTGCAAGAGCAGTAACATGTGGGCTGCTCAAAGGGGTCTTATCCAGTGGTGAAATCCAATTTTTTTACTACTGGTTCTGGGGGCGTAGCTTGGTGGGCATGGTGTGGCTTGGTGGGCGTGGCTTGGTGGACATGGCAGGGGAAGGATATTGCAAAATCTCCATTCCCACTCCATTCCAGGGGAAGGATACTGCAAAATCCCCATTCCCTTCCCACTCCTGGGGGAAGGATACTGCAAAATCCCCATTCCCACTGGGACCAGCCAGAGGTGGTATTTGCCAGTTCTCCAAACTACTCAAAATTTCCACTGCTGGTTCTCCAGGACCTGTCAGAACCTGCTGGATTTCACCCCTGGTCTTATCAGGTAAGAAAATCTAGAAAAAAGCTCCTAAGGTATCCTTTCATCAGAAGCTGCATATTTCTTAATGAGAAAATTGCCTTCTCGAGTTTTCCTGCCCTGCTCTGTGTAATGCTAAAATACCCACTCCAAGCTGTGTAACCGATGAGAGAGAGACATTCAAGATGGCTATTACTGATGCTCACCTCACTTCACCTCTCCCGCCCGGTGTTCTCTTGCTATTTTCTCTCCTCTGAAAGAAACCGTGAATGTCAACAGTGCACTGTTGGAATATTGCTACGCCATGTGCCCTCTCTCTATTTATATATACAAAGGCTGTCCAAAAAGGTAGCTGAATGCTCTCTAGAGTCTTTCCATTTCTTGCCCTTCCTCTCTCTCTCCCCACCTCTTCTCCTTCCTTCAATCCAACATGAACAGAAATGCCAGTGTACGGATGGCAATTCTCTATGTGTGAAAAAGTCTCATTCAATCATGTCGATGAGAAATTCTGGCCTTATTTAAACATTGACTCTACTTGCCAACCCCAGTTGGAGGACACTGAGGGAATTCTAATGGTGAATATTTGGAGAAAACATAATTAGAAAGGAATGAAAGAGAATAGTATTCTCGTACTGGACTCACTGCTTACCCACAAAAGGGCAGGATAGAGTTACATTCATTGGTTCTAATGAAATTCAGGTCTATTGAATGGTCTCTTATCCTATTTTATAACTTCCAGCAATGGGAACTGAAAAATAGCAAGTACCTAATGTAGGCTTCTCAATACCTTGGAGCCTTGGTAGTACAGTGGTTTAATGCACCCTGTTATTAACACAGCTGCCTGCAATTTCTGCAGGTTCAAATCTTACCAGGCTCAAGGTTGACTCAGCCTTCCATCCTTTCTAAGGTAGGTTAAATGAGGACCCAGTCTCGGCTTGTCGTTCGTTCAGAACTGCGATAGGAAATAATCACCAGTAATAATCACCAGCGGCTGCTTATCTCCACTCCTTCGTCTCCCACACACCCCATTGATGGCGAGCTCCGGCAGGACTCGACACCCAGTTTGTGGGGGCAATAAGCTGACTTTGTATAAATATACAAAAGTATGAAGGCTATTGCTTAATGCACTGTAAGCCGCCCTGAGTCTCCGGAGAAGGGCGGCATATAAATCAAATTAAAATAAAAATAAAAAATAAATAAAATAAAAAATACACCCAGAAATGGTAAATCATAGAGGTTAGAGTATATTTCCCTCACTACCTATTCACTAAAAACATGTAAAGGTTTACTCTCATCAGGAAAGTTCTGGGAGAAGTTACTTATCTGTTCAGATAGAGGTATCATTAATGTGCTGGCAATATTCAGTTATATATCTCTAGCCCAGGTCCATGGAGAAATGCAATAGAAGGCATGGTCTGGTATCTGGAAGCTATCCGGGGCTAAAAACAGGCTGAGACTCAACCCAAACAAGATGAAATGGCTATTGATTCACAGACTGACTGATTCCAGGAATGCTGCATCTTTGTTTATTAATGGGATTGCAGTTCAGAAAGAAATGAAGCACAATTTGGAGGTCTTCCCAAAATCACACCTCCTGCTTGAAAAGCAGCTGGAAACTGGCAGGAGGGCTTCTGCACAGCTGACATTACTGTGCCAGTTGTGACTTTATCTGGAACAGGATGCATGAAGATGGCCTCTCTTGCCCTTGTCATCTCTAGTTTGGATTACTATAACTCATGGAGCTGTCCATGAAGATCAGCTGATCTCGAAAATTGGGGTATATGCATACGCAATACTCAGTCAGAATATTGCTATATTATAGTGGTGTTGCAGGAACTGCCTAGTTACTAGTAGTTTTCCAAGTGAAATTCAGAGTGCTAGTTTTTGCTTATATAGATATAAGTAATATATAGCTTAGAAACTGGTTGTCTTAGAAACTACCCTTCCCTACCCAAACAACTACGGATTGGTTACTTAAAGCTTCCTCCTCCCAAGAGGAATGGTAGGAGAGTACCCTACAGTGAGTATACTGGTTCACAAGAACCGGTAGTAAAACCGGCGGGAGGCCCTGCCCACCTGGTCTACTCCAATATGGGAGGGAGCATACTGCTTCCCTTTCACCTTTCAGCTCCAATCCAGGAGCCCTCAAGCAGTCGCATTCATGACAAACCATTTTATACCAAATCCAAGTTCGAATCCTAGTAAGGGTATGGCTAGCTGATGAGAGCTAAATAGTTTGAAATAGATCTATACTAGTCTCCCTTTATTTCTTTATCAGCAAATATAAATTTTATATATATATATATATAATTTTTAAAAACTTATCTTGTATTGTATTTTATATTGTAAATTCAGTAAGCCAGAGACCATCTGATTTTAGTAAGTAGATAAATCATACATAAATATAGATTTTACTATTTCCTCTTTAGCAGATTTACTCTCTTTCTGTTGATAGTTTTAGTTTTATTTACCTCTTCCAGTTAGCAATACATAGGGCTTGCCCTAATTTATACAATCTCAAGTAAAACTGTGACTCATTTAATGACATTAAATTAATACGCTTGACAGTTTCAACACTCCCACATTATGGCAATTATGCATCTTTCAACTTCTAGCACTTCTGTTAAAAATGAAAGAGAGCCCAATTTATAGCCAAGTTAAGATTTCAATCATTCAGTGACCTATTAAATCTAGCAAGATTTATTATGAGACACTTCCCTTAATATCTGACCAATTTTCACAAAATGTCATTCATTGTTAATAAATATACTGTACAATCAGCAAGTCTTGATGCAAATAAATATGGTTACAGTGCCTACTATCCATTGCTAATATTAAACCATACTGTAACAGGCTGTGAGAATGAGGAAGAAGAAGAAGAATCACAGACTAAGCAATAGTGAGATAAGAGGCATCAGAATCCTCAGAAAGGATGTGGGAGTGGCAAATACAGGTAGTCTTCGATTTACAACAGTTCATTTAGTGACCCTTCGAAGTTACAAGGGAACTGAAAAAAGTGACTTATTACCATTTTTCACACTTATGACTGTTGCAGCATCCCCATGGTCCCCATGGACAACTGGTTCATATTTATGATGATTGCAGTGTCCCAAGAACATACAGAAATTGTTTAATTACAATACAGTACATGTTTTAACCAGCTGATTGGTATAGAATATCTGCCAAATCTACCTCTTTTGTTTATACAGTTACAATAAATTTCACTACTCTTTCTTTTTACAATTCCCTCCTTCTCTATCCCACAAATAAAAGTGGGAAATACAATATACACTATGTTTACAATACGCCTTTCTCAAGACGCTATTCCAAACATCTAATGAAGTGAATTGTGATCCACAAAAGCTTTAAAATGAAACATAACATGTTAGCCGTTAAAGTGCACTGTCAGGGTTCCGACCAATGCCCTAATAAAATTAAGAGTCTCAAGCCATTTAGCAAGAAAAATCCAGTTGTTTATTAGAAGCGCCATGTCAGCACTACCAAGGTGAAGCCAGCTCTGGCTTCACCCAATTAGTGCCTTGCCATTGACCCTATTTCCCCCCCCGAGTGTGTCACCAGTCACATTCCCAACAAAGCAATTTCGCGGGTTGTATAAGTCACTCCCTCCAGCCGTTGCGGGTCTCCATGGAGATGGCCTTGACTTCAGCTGGCTAGGCTGTGTCTTGTTTTGACTGAGGTATGAATTCCTTGGCACAGCTGTGAGATGCAATTCCCATCCCCCTGCCTATGGCAACTTGGGAGCAGGTCAGAAAGCTTCACAAGTTGACATGTACAAACATTGTTCCTTTACATACAAGAGGTTTCATTTTCCCCCTCTGGAACAGATTTCAGTTAGCACCATGATGAGCTTTTTTACTCTCTCCCTCTATATCTTCATTTTCACCATCAGCAATTAAGAAAACAAAGGTACTGTAAGTCTGCAAGTGTTGTCACTACAAGGACTCATATACACTCTCAGATAAACAAAGGTTTTGGCATCTTAATGCACTTTACTATATGGCAATAGCAGTTAGACTTATATGCTGCTTTACAGCACTTTACAACCCTCTCTAAGCGGTTTACAAAGTCAGCATATTGCCCCCAACAATTTGGGTCCTCATTTTACACACCTCAGAAGGATGGAAGGCTAAGTCAGCCTTGAGCCTGGTGAGATTTGAACTGCCAAATTGCAGGCAGCCGACAGTCAGCAGAAGTAGCCTGCAGTACTGCACTCTAACCACTGCGCCACCATGGCTCAGTAGTAGTAGAAGTATAGTACAATAGAAGATTCTTTGTATAAGAACAGTGTCTCCAGAATGACTGGAGGGAACTCACCTGGGTTGGGTTGTAGAGTTCTTGTAATGGGCTTCTTGATCCTTTTCGGCAGCAGATGTCCATCCCAAAGCTATTCCTACGTATTACTGATAGAAAATAAACTGAAATTAGTGGACAAAATGCTAACATAGATTCAAAGCATACATCGAAGAATTAAGTACAGCATATTGCACCTCTGGTGGTGCTTTTAGTCACCAGCAAACTTACATCCCCAAGGCCAGTCTGTCTTTAAGAATAGTGTACTAAGCAGTGATGGGATTCAACCAGTGTAACAACCAGTTCATTGAGTGCGCGCTTCACATGCACATACCTGCTTTGCTCGCGTGTGCGCTGATCGCGCACTGTGCATGCATCCACACTCCATTACAAAACACCATTAAAAGCAGTGTTAAAAGCACTAAAACAGCTGAGGTATGACAATCCGCTCTACCACACCTATCAGCTGGGTTTCAAACGAATGAAATAAAGGTAGGTATAACGCAGGGGCAGGTGGGTGGGCCCAGCTGACAGTCAGAGCAAACCGGTTTGCTCTCAGCTGATTGTTGGCTGGTCTGAACTGGATTGAATAGGCTGAATCCCACCCCTGGTAGTAAGGTTTCATATTGTGGCAGAAAGCAAAGCGGAAGTCAGTATGTATGTGCCCCTGTGCACCATAAAGTGACTTCCTGTTAGTTCTGTAATTTATTTATTTATTCATTCATTCATTCATTCATTCATTCATTTGATTTGTATACCGCCCTTCTCCAGCAGGACTCAGGGCAGTGAACAGCCGAGATAAAACAGAGCATACAAAATTTAAAAAACAGTTTAAAAGGTAATTAAATAATTTTGGCCCACAATTTAAAACAACCCAATTAAAACCAATTTCAAATTAAAACCGAAACGGATGGGATCAAGCCAGCTCAATGCCTGAAAACAGAATCTAAGGAAATATCTTAAATAAATTGAGGCAATTTATCAAATTAAAATCTGTATAAAAAACTGGAGTGACTCTGCAGAAGAGGGATAGAATATCCACATCTGGGTTTCAAACATTTAAATAATAAATCTTAATGTCAATGGCAATATTTTTAAAAAGGTATTTTTCTGTAACAACATGTGACTTTTCCTTCTTCGCAGAGAAGTGCACCACAGTTTGGTAGGCTTCAATAAACAAGTAATTATACATGCTTATTTAATTATCAAATGTGTACCTGCATGCTCTCAATAAAATCCAAACATTTAATCAATCCTATATGTTTTCATTTTCCTTCACAGTTCAAATGAATGGATATTACCATGTGCTATAATTTTAATTAACTGTTTAATCAAATAGCTAATTGGAGCAATTACTTAAAATTAGAACACATGAAAGGTAATAATCACTAATCTTTAGCAGGCACAAATACGGCAACTTGGAATAAAAATGTTCCTCTAGACGGAACAACTTGAAGCTTCTAGCTTCAGTCAGTATAAAGTGCCACCTTTCCAAGTAAGGATCCAAGTTTTAAAGCAGAAAATGGGACCCTCCAACCACTCTGCAACCCTTGATGGCATGTTTCATGCATCTCTTTTCCTCCAAAGCTGTTTCTGCAAAACGCATGCCATCCCAAACCCTTTGCAAGCCAAAAGCAGCCCTAATGAAAACAACACAGGACCTGACTACAATTGGGTGCTCTTCTTTTGCCATTGAACAGGGTCTTGGTGTGTGTTTTTTTTAAAAAATTGATTTATATGCCGCCCTTCTCCGGAGACTCAGGGGGGCTTACAATGCGTTAAGTGTTCTTGGAAGTAAAAAAAAAAACCTTAAGCCAGCCATGCCGAGAAAGAGACGAAAATGAAAATAAAGAGCGATGGAGGTGGAGAAGGAAAGGGCAAGAAGGAAAGAAATAGGAAAGCCCTGGAAACTGCTTCCCTCAGATTCCTGCCTGCTGCAAAATTTGTCCTGGAATGGACACTTTGATGATATCAAACTATGGGTTTTTCTACTGTTAGCAAGGACAGTTACTACAACGATATTTACACATCACGGGAAGATGGAAACTTGGATACTGAGAAATGTGTCTCTTAGCAACAGCAATGTAGGACTCTGGATGATTTATAATTGTTATATGGCACAATATCAGTAAAACTTTGCTTATTTTTTTTAACAGTGGACCTCTAATAATGGTTTGCTTCCACTTCCTAAAAACCTTCTCCTCCTTTTTGCCTACTTTAGAAATGATTTACCTAAACACTGCTACCAATAATTGGCAGGCTTCTACTGGAAAATGTTCCTCATACAGTATCTTGTAACTACTGTTGCAATGTTTTCAGGGAAATAATCCTCCATTTTAAACGCTGTACTACATATTCCATGTAGACCGGTAGACTGGCAATGATTTTGATGCTCATCACTTCACCTCCAGATGTTGCTGTTCCATGATGATAAGAATGAAACTGAACTTTTAAAAAAAAGAGAGGCAATTCTTCCTACTCCAGAACTTTGAAACTGTGCAGGCATGAACGAATTTGTGAATTAAATTATATATAAAAATCTCACTATTTAAAGAATAATAATTGGATTCCTGTGAGGAATTCAGAGCTGAAAAATGGAGATGTACATGGCCATGAAGAAAATATTTGGAAAACTTGAACTTAGCCTGGGAAAACAAGAAAGTATGAAAAAGAAATTCAAAAGTGCCTCACGCTGAATCTCCATGAGGGAGGGTGTGAGTCTCCTATAAGAGGCTGGGAAGGAGAAATCCTATCAGCCTACATCAATAAAATAAGCTATATTATTTCTCTTGGTCTTTGTTTCCTGACTTGGTCGCCCTTGAAGAGCTATCATATAGTTACATTTCAGCTCTAGCACTCTGAAAAGTTCAATACTGGCACCAACAAGAACAATCATTGCGCAGACTCAATAATCCTACTTGCCTTAAGCAAGAAATCCATCCGCAGCCTTCATATTCCACCTTCTCTGTTTGTTCCCAACTTTCTCTCTCACCAGCACACCCTATCTTTTATCAAAGCCATGGTGGCACAGTGGTTAGAATGCAGTATTGCAGGTTAATTCTGCCCACTGCCAGGAGTTCGATCCTGACCTCCCAAGGTCGGTAAAATGAGGACTCAGATTGTTGATTCTGTAAACCTCTTAGAGAGGGCTGTAAAGCACTATGAAGCTGTATATAAGTCCAAGTGCTATTGCTATTGCTAAGCACCTGCAAAGATCAAAACTCTTTCCAAATTCTCAAAATCTAAGAGACATCTGTGGCCTTGCATGACATGGTGTCCTGCAGGCGTTTTGTACTGAAAATCTCATATTAACCAGCAAATACTGCTGAAAAATATAGCATAAAGTCAACCCAAATTTCCACCTTGTGAAGTCAAGTGAGCAAATAGGAACATTTATGCAGGGAGTTTGTCAAAAAGTCTTTGGCAGATCAGACAAAAGCAGAATGGCATGAAAATATCTGTTAGTTAAAGGGCAGAACAGAATTTTCTACCAAAGCTTGAAATAAAAGACTGACCTTTAAAATGTATCATACTTGCATTATTTTTGTGTTTTCACTGAAAGACAAATGTTCCTATTTTTGAGAATTCAGTGTAAATAGTGAGGCCATTACTATGGGCTTTTTTCTCTTTTTCTAGTAATGTTACTGTATTTACATTGCTGATATTGTCATAATTTCAATTTACATCATTAAAATATACAGATATTGAGAAATTGCTTCTGTGAGCTGTATCTCATTTTACTTTTCTAAGATATTTCAAAAAATGTTAACTTTTCACTATACTGCTATAAATATCATTTATGTCAATCGAAGTAATCCTTGCATTGACCTCATAATGCAAATTTCTGCAAATTGCCTCAATTCTGGCTTGTTTCAGGCTGATGAACAAATAAAATGACATAAATATATAGAAGGGACATAAATAGGTACAAATGGATTATGTAAAAATACCATGATTAATTCATGCATACAGTTTTGGATGGAATCAATTTGTTCAGCACTGGGGGGGATATATTTGGATATAAATTTGATTCACTTCATCTACTGCGAAGGGTGGCTTATTAAATCAAGGTTTCTGCAGTTTTGTGAGGGATTGCAGTGAAGGTCACTTTTCCAGGTAGTGATGGTCCAAAAGGCTGGTCAAGATGGCGGTTAGTCTTTTTTAAAAAATGGAGACACTTTGAATGACTTTACTTTCCATTGTGTTTCCTTGTGAAAAGTTTTTTCCCCAATATTTTTTAATCAGTTTCTGAAACAATATCTCTCAGGCATGGGTGATAGTTTTCATATTAAGCATAAGCCTCCCTTGTTTCGGTCGCCACGATGTACAAAAGATGTTGAGACTCTAGAAAGAGTGCAGAGAAGAGCAACAAAGATGATTAGGGAACTGAAGGCTAAAATATATAAAGAACGGTTGCTGGAATTGGGTATGTCTAGTTTAATTAAATGAAGGACTAGGGGTGACATGATAGCAGTGTTCCAATATGTCAGGGGTTTCCACAAAGAAGAGTTAAGCTATTCTGCAGAGCACCTGAGGGCAAGACAATGTTCTGCCCCAGCTACAGACCCCAAAGACCACAGCACAGACAAAGTCTGTACAAACCTTAGTTTACTAAATTAAATCAGTCTTTTTCAAATAAAGGCTGTTAATTAACTTTCTTAACAGCCTACAAGAATCCAAAGAATAAATAATCGTAATCTTACTATGATTGGCAGAAAGCCTAGAAGCAATTTGCAGGACACTGATAAGAGAACTAAGATCAGGACACAAAGGGGAGTGAACGAAGTTGTTCCCTGCAAATTGCCTCAGTCGTCATCCTTCCTTAAATAGGTTAAAGGAGTGGCCAATTAGCCCCAAGCCTTACTCTCGAGGAGACCTCCTCCTGAGGAATCACTCCTGCCTTTTGGCAGCTCTGTGCGCCCGTGCATCGAGAAGAGGCTCCTCCTCTTCTTCTTCTTCACTTATAGGAGGTTCTGGAGGTTCTGAAGGCCCCGGCTGAATCCCCGCCTCTGGCACCATGTCTTCTCCAGCCTCCTCATTGTCTGACTCAAGTGCCAGCTGCACAGGCTGCTGGCGCAGCACCACACCAGCCTCCTCGCTGTTGGAATCAGCTACTAGCTACACAGGCCGCTGGCGGGCCACAACAGACAAGAAGCAATGTGTGGAAACTAATCAAGTAGAGAAGCAACCTAGAACTAAGAAGAAATTTCCTGACAGTTAGAACAATTAACCAGTGGAACAACTTGCCTCCAGAAGTTGTGAATTCTCCAACACTGGAAGTTTTAAAGAAGAGATTGGATAACCATTTGTCTGAAATGCTATTGGGTTTCTTGCCTAAGCAGGGGGTTAGGCAAGGTCCCTTCCAACTCTGTTCTGTTCTGTTCTGTTCTGTTCTGTTCTGTTCTGTTCTGTTCTATTCTATTCTATTCTATTCTATTCTATTCTATTCTATTCTAGTCAGGGGTGAAATGCTCCCAGTTCGGACCGGATTGCCTGATCCAGTAGCGATGGTGGCGGGTGGTTCGGAGAACCAGTAGCAAAAATCCCTCCCCCCCCATGCCCAGCTGAGCCGCGCAATCATCAGAGGCTTTTTTTCTTTTAAATGGCTCTGACGATCCCAGCTGAGTTGCCTGATCGTCAGAGGGTTTTTAAAAAACCCTCTGCTGATCAGGCAACTCGGCTTGGATCATCAGAGCCATTTAAAAGAAAAAAAGTTTTCATCAGAGCCATTTAAAAGAAAAAAAGTTTTCGCTGAAAAGGTTGTAGAAAAAATGGTTTTAAAAGTAAAAATAAAATGGCCACGCCCACCCAGTCACATTACCCTAGGGATATTAAAGGTAATATCCCTAGTTTGGGGGAAGGCTGAAGGACTTTATGTCAAGCAGTGGGAGTCTTTTACAGTTCTTATTGCCATGGCCACCAATTTCTTAGAAGCAGATACCTGAACCTCCAAAACTTGATTACTGCAATTTCCCCTGATCTACTTCCCTACACATATCCATTCACTCCAGTCAATATGTGGGCTAATGCCTTAGAGTGGATCAATGTTTTTAAGTGGGTCACCATTTTGGAGTACAAGCAATTTGTCTTTGATTTAACATGAGCCGTGAACCCACCCATTACGGTTTAGTGGTGTGTAGTTTTAAAATTGAGTTAAAGGTATGTGAATGCAAGCAATGTATGTATATCTAATTTTGCAGTAACACGGGAACTGTAAGATAGAATTCATATTGTACCAAGGATTCTACACTAGAATCCAAATCGCTTATTATCTCTGCAGTACTATAACATCACAATGACAGATGGCTGGGGAATGCTATTGTAGCTATAATTTTGACTAGGATCAGGGGGACACAGGTGACCAATATTGTTTCACCTGCTGAGTCTCATTTGAATGATTTATCCTTCAAACACAAATTTAATTTCTTGAACTGCCCCCTCCCTTAACTTCCTACTTCCCTCATAACTACTTTCTCATGCATCATTTTCCCATATGATTCATTTAGCCCTACAATTCTGTGGCTAGGAAGACGTGGAGATCTGTTAACTTAAGTCCTAGACTTCAGTCTCTGTTTATTCTCTGTCTGGAGTATTCATGTTAGGAATGTATTACAAACTATCTGTCTAATGGGTTGCATTTTTAAGAATTAAATCAGTCTTCCTGTTGATTTTGAAAGATCAAAATCTTAGTCATATAAAATTAAAATATAAAATGTACTTCACTTAATGAAAATGTTCACCAAAATCATTTTAGTTGCCTTGAAGAATATACAGGTGTATTTGTCTGGTTTGGTTCTGCAACCCAACAAGACAGACACAGACTTCAGAGGATAATTAGAACTGCAGAAAAAACAATTGCTACCAACCCGCCTTCCATTGAGAACCTGTTTACTGCACGAGTCAAAAAGAAGGCTGTGAAAATATTTACAGACCCCTCACATCCTGGACATAAACTGCTTCAACTCCTACCCTCAAAACGACGCTATAGAGCACTGCACACCAGAACAACTAGACACAAGAACAGTTTTTTCCCGAACGCCATCACTCTGCTAAACAAATACTTCCCTCAACACTGTCAAATTATTTACTAAGTCTGCACTACTATTAATCTTCTCATCGTTCCCATCACCCATCTCCTCCCACCTATGACTGTATGACTGTAACCTTGTTGCTGGCATCCTTACGATTTATATTGATATTGTTTCCTGATTGCTTATTTGTAACCTATGACTATCATTAAGTGTTGTACCTTATGATTCTTGACAAATGTATCTTTTCTTTTATGTACACTGAGCAGGTATGCACCAAGACAAATTCTTTGTGTGTCCAATCACACTTGGCCAATAAAAATTCTATTCTATTCTATTCTATTCTATTCTATTCTATTCTATTCTATTCTATTCTAACAGTGTGCATCTTGTTCTGAATGGACAGATGAAAACAGGAATTCTGTTGCTATACCTGGCAAATACCTGAGTGAGCTGATAGAGATGGTTACACAGGTGCTCTTCCAAACTCTTTTAAGATTTTGATCATGAATGCTTTCTGGATGGGATTGAATTCCCTTTGTGGAGCAACTCTACCATCTGGGTATCTTTCTAGTGCTGAGGCTGGACAGTCACATAATATTAGTGGAAAAAAGAGGGTTTTTTTTGTCAACCTTGATTGACAGAGCAAGTCCATACTTACTTGCAGAAGCAAGACCTGTTTTCAGTGACTCATCTGTTGGCAATCTCATGGTTGACTATTGCAATGTGCTCTTCATTGTACGACCTGCCAATACTCTCTAGAAATTACAGTTCAGCTAGAATATGATATCATGAGTGCTTCAAAAGACTTCCTTAGGTTCCATGCTATTTTAATCCTGAAACTATTTTCCTGGTTGTTGGCTGACTTTGCAGCCCAGTTCAGCCCAGCTTTATATTCATAGAAGAATATAAAGCTCTACAAGTGTAAGGTCCAAGGCAGTTACGGAATTGCATGCTTCCCACATCTGATATTGGGACATCCGTGGGGTATGTTTTGTGGTCCTCTTATGGGTATACAGTATTTTATATTAATGAATTCAGTTTTCTTCTTGGCAAGATTCACTTCACAGATTAAACTGTCATTGCAATTGAAGCATAAAAAGCATCTCAATATTTGTTTACGTTCCCAAGGCTTTAAAATGCCAGCATTTGAGCATTTGTATGTTTTGATCATTACATTTTTAAATGGACATTAATTATGTTTTTTATAGTATCTTACATGCCATATAGCACCATTAAGGGAGCCGATGACATATAAATTCTTTAAATAAATGAATAACTTATGTACCCATGTAACTCAGAATGAAATTGTGCTGAAAAAAGGGATAGGATTAATTGGATCATTAAACAACCAGACAAAGCTAAAATCATCAACCAAACACATCCAAAAGACAGATCATGTGCCAAGATTCTGGGAGATGTTTACGGTAGCATAGGACATAGTCTTTTTTTTTTTTTTTTTTTTTGCTGTGAATCAGTTTGAAGCTTCTGTGCCCTTATTCTCTTGTCACATGAGGACAATGACTTCTGAATGGCTGGACTGAGTCATTATAAGAAATGCAGGCTCTTTGACAGCACAGTTGTAAACCATTGAGGTCAATAAGGCGAATGATAAATGGAAAGGTGGGTTGGATTTTCTGAACGATGTGCTGGTTTCAGAAACAGCACACACTGTGCTATTGCTGCCCAATGATTTTTGAGCCTCCACCCCAGTGGTGGGTTCCTCCCGGTTCGGCCCGGTTCAGCTGAGCCGGTAACGGTGACGATATGACATCACCGAACCAGTTCTCTTTGTTCGGAAGCTGGGCCCTCCCGCCCCCCCGCCCCCTCCCCCCATGTTATTCTTACCTTTTATTTGGCCCAGCCCCCAATCTATTCACTGCCTCCTGAGTCCCAGCTGATTGGCTAGAAGGAAAAAAACCATTTAAACTCTTGCCGCGGGGCTTCAAAGGGCCGCCCTATAGCTGATCAGTGTTAAAAGGCAGTGTGGTGGTAGACCGGTGCCTCCAAAAACAAATGGGTAGACCGGAACATTGCAAGAACAAATGGGTAGACCGGTACAGCTCTGCAAGCAGTTAAAAGCCTGGTAGATCAGTATCTCTGCTAAATTCTAAAGAATTGTCACATGACCATCAAACCATGCCCACAAAATAAGCCACGCCCACAGAACCGGTAGTAAAAAAAATTAGAACCCACCCCTGCTCCACCCTCCAGACTAATCAAATTGTTTCCAATATTATAGCGTAATTAGAAGAGAATATTTGCAGTCAGAGTTGAACTGGTGGGTCCTTGATGCTCTCTGATCTTGGATGTTTCCAAGCAGAGGTTTCATTATCAAACTAAATAGCACCAGTAGTGCTAATAGGAAATGGGGTTTGGCCTCATTTTATATATATATTTGTATAAACTGAGAACAAAACCAACTCCCTGTTAGTACAGCTGATGTTACCTAGTAACATCATGTATATAAAATGTATACAAAATGAGAGCAAGCCCCCTCTCCCCATAACTACTGTTGTTACCTAATTCAGTAAAGAATTGAATATCAGTAAACATCTGCATGAAAACAACCAACCTCAAAAAATGACCCCATAGTACAATTAAATATTCAGCTGCACACTGATTGATTTGATTGTTATTGCTGTCCATCTCAAAGACACAACATGGGGCAGCTAACAATATTAAATACAAGTAGTCCTCGACTTACAACAGTTCATTTAGTGACCATTCAAAGTTAGAACAGCACTGAAAAAAGTGACTTATGACCATTTCTCACAGTTACAACCTTTGTAGCATCCCCAGGATCATGTGATCAAAATTCAAATGCTTGGCATCTGGTTCATACTTATGACTGTGCCCCCATGTGATCACCTTTTGCAACCTTTTGATGAGCAAAGTCAATGGACAAGCCTGATTCACTTAACAACCATGTTATTTACAACTATAGTGATTCACTTAACAACTGTGGCAAAAAAAAAGGTTGTAAAATGGAGCAAAATTCATTTAACAAATGTCTCTCTTAGCAACAAAATTCTGGGCTCAATTGTGGTCATAAGTTAAAGACTACCTATAGGAAATCAAAACAAATACATATATGATGAATTAAAACATCCAGCAGCCAGGAAAAATAGACAGCCATTCACACAACCAGGAAACAAGCTTTGTTACAAATCCAGAGCTCTAGGTTCAGGCACTGAAACAGATCATTAAGGCTGTACTAAAGACCAGCAGATGTGTATCAGATTTTAAAAGTAAAAGAAATAAAATATTACATCTGTGATAATCAATTCTAGTGTAGTTTATCATGTCAGAGGTCTAATAAAGGGGAAGAAACAGCAGTACATGAAACCGAAATCTGTTTTCACACAAAGAAGAAGTTAAGTTCTGATATTCTATAATATGAAACAGATTGTAACAAGCTTAAGACTGCACAGCCATGGAGGAGACACAGCATTTGTTATTTTTTGTCTCTTCTGATACTGTATCCCACATCCTGAAGAACTAATGGATGCTTAAAGGTAAAGGTAAAGGTTCCCCTTGCACATATGTGCTAGCCATTCCCGACTCTAGGGGGTGGTGCTCATCTCCGTTTCAAAGCCAAAGAGCCAGCGCTGTCCGAAGACGTCTTCGTGGTCATGTGGCCGGCATGACTTAACGCCAAAGGCGCATGGAATGCTGTTACCTTCCCACCAAAGGTGGTTCCTATTTTTCTACTTGCATTTTTTACATGCTTTTGAACTGCTAGGTTGGCAGAAGCTGGGACAAGTAACGGGAGCTCACCCCATTACGCAGCACTAGGGATTCGAACTGCTGAACTGCCGACCTTTCATTCAACAAGCTCAGTGTCCTAGTCACTGCGTCTCTTATTATTATATTATTATAATATTTTTATTATATATTATTATTATTATTATATTATTACATTATTATTATTGTATTATATTAATGGATGCTTAAATATCAGCTAATTATTAGTTCAGTTTTGAATGACATGCTAAGATATATTGTTTAAGAAGACTAATCAACTATCAAGTGTGGTTAATAGCTTCTCATTTAAGCTTGAAGTAACCATGTTTCCAAGTTCAGACAGCGAAGTCACAACCCTGCATATCATGTAACTATAGTGACAGTATCTGGGCTCACACATAATACTAAGCCATAAAGTGGCTTAATTGGTTTATGTGCAACATTAAGTGAGAGCCACCATAGTATGGCTTATTCAACACACCATTTTTTTTAAAAAAAAATTAAGTGTTCCATGTGATAAACGTAAATTACACACAATTTGTCCTCCACATATGCTTTTCTCTTTTAACTATGAATTCATAGTTAATGTTAAGCATTTAACTATGAATTTTATCTGCAATTTGTATTGCTTGATGTTTTGTTTTGCTTTGCTTTGCTTTGCTTTGTTTATTTGCTTTTAACATAGCTTTTTAGCAATGGTTTTATCTTTTGGGTGGTTTTTATCTTTTTTATTTTTTATTTTTTGAAAGAGAAAGAACCACTTCCTCCTTGATTTTGCCAATTTCCATAGCATTCCTCACCACTGGTCCAGGTGACTAGACTGCTGTGCATTGCAATTCAGCAATATTTAGAGGCCACAAAATGCCCTGCCACTGAATGAGAAGAATGTAATTAGCAAGTAGAATATAATAGTGATAGGAAAATATTGGAATAAAGCAGCGTGAAAGACAATTGAAATAGCACAATAAAACGAGATGAGATTAAGAGTCAGAAGTAGGCTAAATGTTCTGAGATGCTTCCAATTACTCTTATTTTCTGTCTCCCTTGGCTACATAGAAACACCTGTAAAACCCTAACCTCATCAACAAAGAGATAGCTTGAAATGGGTTGTGTTTATAAAAGCTATTTAAACAAATTGCATGCCCTTTTCTTGCTGCTTTTATAGACTCCCAATTCCTTTAAGGAATTCGGGATAACTTTCAAATCTCTGTTTAGACATGAAAGCTCTCTGTATGGGGGCATCTCCTTTCATTCCTGTAGGAAGTTAGCACCCACCTTCTCCTAGGAAAATGAAATATTCTAGGAAATATTAAAAAGGTAGAATATTATATTTTCCTGGATGAGAAATGGAGAAACATATTTTTAGGCAGGAAACAGACTCACTCTAAAAGCCCCCACTATCTTCAATAGCCCACGGCAGATGTCCACACTTAAGAGATAAAGAGATAGCTAGCTCTATTCATAGGCAAATGCCCTCACCCAAGATCCAACAAAGGTAGGATTAGCCCAGAGGTGAAATCTACTTACCTTCCTTACCGGTTCGGAAGCGCACGTGCCACGCACAGACCTTCTGCACATGCGCAAAACCTTCTGTGCATGTGCAGAAGATAAAAAACACACTACTTCCTGGTTAAAACCAGGAAGTAATGACACCTGGGCGGGTGGGCGGAGCTTCGCTCCACCATCGCTACTGTATCATCAGACCATTGGCCAAGATCGCTACCGGACCAGGGAGCATTTCACCTCTGGATTAGCCCTCTACCCATCTAGCAACAGAAGTCACCACATGGCACCTGGGGAGATTACATCACCCAGCAAGGCTCAACCAAGCTTAGGACTCAAGACAACCTGCAGAGTTGCCCCTGCATGGCCCCATGGGAGTCTGACAACCAATCAGAATAGAAGCTCAAATTCAAAAGCCCAGAGAGGGCATAAAACTCAGGCACTCTCAACATCTCTCCCCTTTTTTTCTTCACCCAACATCATCAAGGCATGTGATCCTGTCCACCATTAAAACCATATTTCCAAACAGTCTCCATGTGTCCAGTGTCTTTTTCCCCACTTGGAACTGAACCCAGGAGGATATTTCTTCCAACATTCCTTAAAAGGGCAGGGATTTTAATGGGGGAGGCTGCAGGGGTAGAATACTATACTTTCATAATATACAATTTGAATTGTATTCTCTGGTTGATTAGAATTAATTTTAATCTCACTTACAATGGATAAATTCAGAAGAGAATTTGATTAACCCTTTTCTCATGTCAAAATGGAGATAGGTATCTCACTTCAGAAGTCTGTAGGTTTCAAGAAGAAAGAGGAACAAGTAACTCATTATCCACATTTAACTTATAGTTCAATATTTACTTCTCCCGGGTAAGGGATTTTTACTTGAGTTTTTAGGTGAGATTTAATGTTGCTCTGAATATTATGTTTTTAGATTCATTCTGTGTTTAGCCAGTCTAGAGATGAGGGCTGCCCTTCTGTGTTGAATCCTATTTATTAAACTCTGTTAAAATAAGTACCTTTTGCCAGATCATTGGTTTATTTAAATTAGTTCATATCTAGGATGGCTATAAACAGCATCTCCAAAGCTTCTCTAAACTTTACCTGGGAATACCAGGGATTGATCCTGGGCCTTT
Source organism: Pantherophis guttatus (assembly GCF_059756535.1). Classification (NCBI taxonomy): domain Eukaryota; kingdom Metazoa; phylum Chordata; class Lepidosauria; order Squamata; family Colubridae; genus Pantherophis; species Pantherophis guttatus. The sequence goes on along the minus strand of NC_142069.1, from coordinate 24,754,995 downwards.
CGCATACAAATGTCTCCCACTCAGCTTCTGTTAACTCTTCAATATAAAATAATCTCCCTTTGAAATCAGATCCAATCAAAATAAGGTTCAGACATCATTTAATAAATATCCTTACTAATTAATCAACTCAGTCTATTTCTTCAGATTAAAACAGCAGGCCAGTGAATTCAGTACATAGTTGCACTAGGGTGATTTTTAAACAACTTTATAATAAAAGGTTTATTATATCTGAAGTGTGAGTTTGTTTTATTTTGAATGAGGACAAAAATAATGCGTTCAATTCAACTGTCTCCTAGAATGTAAAGGAGACTGATGTTAGCCTATACAATTATAATCAAGGCAGCAGGCAGTACCAACAAAGAACCAGAAGCAATGAACAGAATAGTAAAGAGTTTAGTTCTAAGATCTTCAGCATGAAACAAAGGCTGCTCATTATCCTTGTTGGATTCATTAAGTCTTATTGAATAAATTAATGTAGAAAATTCTCAGAATAACAGCAGATGATCACAGTACATTACCACCTACTGCTCACATATATAGATCAAGTTCACACATCATATTAAATCACCGTTTGTTTCAATCACAGTTGGAACAACCAGATTGGGGAGCGTCACCCAATTTATTAAGTCAAAATTGAATAAATCATAATATGCCTTATTACAATGTTTGAAGCCAGCTACATATATGTACATCATTTCCATGAACCTTATGATTATTATCTAAGAAATATCACTTATTGTTTTATTCAACAGCTTTTTCCCTGTGTGTTTCTCTGATTTCAATAACGCTGAACTTCAATATTTTTCTGTACAATAAGATAGTCTAGGGTAAATTGGCAAAATCATCTGCACGAAATAAATGCATGCACCTGTTCTTGAAAAATTTGCTTGGTCAGTAAGAACAGCTAGTGTGACTTCTTTATTACCTTCCATTCCTTGCAAAGTCAGATTCACAGAAGGCTATTCCATCTGGAAGTGGGCTTTTTCAGTTCCTGTTTTGGAGAATTCCTCACTGCATAACATCTAATTCCAATCCTTGATTTTACCCTCTCAGTTTTCCTTTATTTCTCAATCTTATTATTGATTTATTGAAGGCTTAAGTGCATTGACAGCATTTTTACAGTCATAGTTTTAAAGACAGAATATATTTTTAAATTGTGATTGCGCAAAATGATCTTTCTTTGATCATTGAATGCATTTATGGAAAAATGTTTAAGGAATGTTTGTGGTAATACCAGATGTACATTGGCTGAGTACGTGACTTTACTTTTGCATGTAGACCAATAGACCATCATGCAACATTGAGTAGGAAACCGAACAATATGCAGCAAATGTTGGATTGTTTGCCCGATGCAACAAACAGTACAGATCTGAAAATAAATGTATCAAAGACCAAAGTGCTTGTCTTTAAGAGAAAAATTAAGTGAGCATTGCAAGATATATAAATGGTGAAAATCTGGAACAATCAGATAAACAAATGTTCATCAGTAACACTATTACAAAAGATGGGGAAACTAATGGATTTGTTTGACCATGCAAATGATGGTTAAAAAAATAGTTGCATGGTAGTCTTTTGTGAGGAATGAATGCTTATTAAAAGCAAAAATACCAGTGTCTGAAAGTGTGCTTCCACCCACTTGTATGTCAGAGGAAACATAAAAGTGAGATGAAAGAAGTAGGAATTGATAACATGACATAAGGAGGCACAATAAGATGAGAATAGATTCAAGAACAAATCAGTGATGAATCAATGTAGACTGAATATAAAAGTGGGTGACCAATATAAAAGAAATACGTTGAAATGGTTTGGTTATACAGGGATTAAATCAGAGAAGGTGATGAGTTATAGTTGTATGTCAGGCATGCGACTATATGGGCCAGTCACTCCCTCTCAGCCCAACTCACCTCACAGACTTATTGTTGTAAGGAAAAATAGGAGGAGGAAGTATTAGTTATTTTCGCCAGCTTGAGTTATTTATGGGTAGTTCTCATTTTACGGTCACAACTGAGCCCAACATTTCCATTCCAGTAATTTACTTTCCAAAACACTAGAAGGCAGGACAAGAAACAATGGATGGTAACTAATCAAGGAGAGAAGCAACCTGGAATTAAGGAGAAACTTCCTAACAATGAGAACAATTAACCAGTGGAACAGCTTGCCTTCAAAAATCGTGAGTGCTTCATCACTGAAGGTATTTAAGAAGGGACTAGACAGCCACTTGTCTGAAATGGTATAAGGTCTTCTGCTTGAGCAGAAGGGGGCTGGACTAGAAGACCTCCAAGGTCCCTTCTAGCTCTATTCTGATTCTGATTTAAAAAAACAAAAGGGAATGTATAAACTGGATATGGTGGAAGCCAGTTTGGTTTGTAAGGAGAGCCACTTACCAAAAGGAACAGTGCACGATGTTTGGGTAAACTAGATTGAGTTGCATTTCATACCTCTTATTTCATGTTCCATTTTTTTGACTACTATTTTTAGCTTCTTTTCAGGTCTTTACATCACTTATACATGAAAGATATTGTGCAGTCATATAAGTATGTAAATTTACACTTGTATGCACTTTTAAAATTTCTTCTTAAACTATTTAATTATTCTGTTTATAACCTCTTTTTTCCTCCAGGAACTCAAGGTAGCATACACAGATGCTTCTCTGAGCATTTTTTAAAATAGAAAAATGGGACAAAATATTTTAAACAAATAAGGAATATTTATTGCCATCAACGTTAAGCTGATCTGTCTGTTGTAGCACAGCTCCTTTCCCTCTTCCCCACCTTTTTTTGAAAATAGAGACATTTCCTTTTCCCCAGTCCTCCTCAAAAATCACACAAAGTGGCTCTGAAATGACAACACCAAGCTCAATCAAAGGCCCTCACACATAATTGGCGATCCTGGAGATTTAAACGCATTCATGGCAACCAAATGCTCTCTTAACCATCTTTAATTACCTGGGTTGTCAACCATTCAAGCTTACAACACATTTTTCCTCTGGGGAGGAGACAGAAAGTAGAGTTGTGGCTGCAACTGGATGCTGTTAGCTTTATGTTAAATCCACCTTAAGCCTCTCTAAGTCATGGATTGGAGATGAAATGAAGGTAATGAGGACATGGGGCAAAAATGATGTTGCAAAGCATGCTTATATTGCGATAGGTGCAAGTGAGGAAGATTCTTATAGTATCTTATACTTCAAACACGGTCTTCCAGTACAACTGATTAGCATTCTGAAATGGTTGATCGCCATCCTTTTCTCCACTGTATAATAGATGAAACAAAATCTCATTAGCAAAACTTCAATGGGTTTACAAACACCATTAACAGTTCTGTCTTCTCATCTAACACCTTTCTTTAAGGATTTCAAGGAGCTTTGATGATAAGTAATTACTTTACCACAGAGCACCCATTAAAGGGGGAGCTCTGGTTTTACCTGTTTATATTGCCACTGTGATTAAGGGAGGGGGGGGAATCATCATGCCATATGTTACAGCCTGCTTTCCATTTACCAGTCTCTCACCGACAGATTGGTGCTAGGATACATGTCGACAATATTTTATTCATAGTAATAAAAGTTTTGTTTCTGTTATCTCCTAAAAAGCTCTTAAATCAGCTCTTGCTCTTAGGCCACTCTATGTGGTTGCTATATACAGGCGCCATTTTGAATGCCTTAGTTCTGAATGAAAAGCTTCATTCCTCTGGGCACAATATAGTTGCAATTCTAACTGAATGCAGTGAGACATTTCCTGAGTATTCTCTTGGATGTCTAAGCTAGGATATATTCCCACAGTTCAAGTTAAGTGCTTGAAGAGGAGAATAAAATGCAAAGATTCCAGTAGCAGAACATTGGCAATCCATTTCTACTTCTAATTTAGATTTTACATTTATTAGACTCTGTAAAGAATTTAGTTGGTGTTATAAATGGGCAACCTTCTTGCGACTTATCGCTCTAAACATCTGTTCTATCCAAAACCAGCATGGCCACCAAGCTGGCACCCTCCAGATCTGAAAGAACAACAAATGCCAGAATTTGTCAGCCAGAATTGCTAGCCATACTGACTGGGAATTCTGGGAACTGCAGTGCCAAAGTTTCAGATTGGATACATTTGCGCTTTCTCATTGTACAAATTGAGTTAGAAGAGATGGAGAATTTAAATGTATTCATTGGCAGATAGGACTGCATGAGTGGTGAGTTGCTCCCGGTTCGGTCCGGTTCTTGCGAACTGGTAGTAATGGCGGTGGGAGGCTCCTCCCACCCACCCAGACATCGTCATGGACGTTCTACGCACGCGCAGAAGTGCACGCTCCCATTGCGAACCGGTAGTAAAGGTAAGTGGAACCCATCCCTAGACTACATGTAATGTCTGCATGACCTGAACAAAGTGTACACACACACCACACACGTAAACACAGTAACTGTGATGATATGCAACACATTTTCATTCAAAACAGAATTTTAGATTGCTTATGTATAAACCTACTATATTAGGGCTGACTTTAGTGGGAGGGAAGCAGATAGAATAAAGTCATTTCAGAGAAGTAGAAAAATGCAGGGGGATACAATTGCTTAAAAAGCTGTTTGTTCTGATATTTGACAAGCAAATATTTCCCTGTCTACTTGCCCTCCCCCATCTCCACAAGCCTTGAAAAAGATTCATATTGTGATTTTTGTCAGGAAAGTCTTACTTATCCTGAAAGACTTACTTTCACTGTATAACTTTCCATCACAAACACAGCTTATCTGTGAAGGGAAGCTGATGACAATGCGTAATTTTATCTCTGGCTTGTGCTTCAACAGCTTTCAGATTAGAAAAAACAAGGCATTATGAAGGTGAAGGGAAACGGAAAGCCTCGTGAAGAAGACAGTGGCACATCGGTTCGAAACTGCGCCAAAAAAGCTGCATTGATAGACCCCTGAAGTGAGCAGGGAACAAACTTAGCTCAGAAGCTTAACTTTAATCAATCACCTCCCATTGTGTCCCCTTTCCCTCCAGGACCTCAGAAATGGATTATTTCTGTTGCAATATTTCCAGGATCAGACTCAATAAAGATAATAGAAGTTAAAGCTTTAAATATATTTCCTTTTAATTATGATAGGCATTCTATATTCACTGAATATTCAAGGTAGAAGCAACGAGAATGGTGAGGGTGGCTCCTTATATATACAAGGGGTGGAGCTAGGAATGGGAGTGGTAAGTTATGAATACATTAAAGTCCAAAGAATAAGTTAACCTCTGATGTTCCATATATACATTATTTACACATTGGAGAATAAGGCATTTACATCTGACAAATCCCCCTCTAAATGCCGGTTCGTTACACAACACCAATTACATTCTGATTCAGGACAATATAATACATATAATTTAGAAGTTAAATATTTGTGTTGTTTAGAAGGTAAGGGTTTTGTTAATATGTCAGCTAATTGTTCAGAAGTATCGCAATGTATTGCTTTAATGAATCCGTCTTGAGACAGTTGTCTCACATGCTTAAACTTTATATCAATATGCCTGGACCTTTGTCCAATTGCATCGGATCTGGATATTTCAATGGCCGCTTTATTGTCTTCATGCATAATAAATGGTAAGGTGGGTTTCTTCCAAACATCAGTGATCAGATCATTGAACCATACAAGGTTATTTGCAGCTTTGGACAAACAAACATATTCCGCTTCTGTAGTAGAAGTGGCCACTAGTTCTTGTTTACCAGTATACCAGTAAACTGGACAATCATTCAATAGAAAAACATAACCAGAAGTACTCTTTCTGCATGTTGTATCACCAGCCCAATCTGCATCAGCATAACAAGTAATTTTTGGTTCTCTGTCATTATTGGGTTCCAACATTAAACAAAAATCTAATGTACCCTTCAGATATCTTAGAATTCTTTTGACAGCTTCCCAATGATACAAGGTTGGTTTACTAACATATCTTGACAATAGATTGAGAGGTAATGCAATATCTGGCCTAGTCCAATTAGATATATAAAGGAGTGAACCTATAACTGATCTGTAAAATGTGTTGTCTTTAAACTCAGGGGAAGATTCATCAGTGTTTCTAAGAAAATCAGTTTGCATAGGGGTGTCACAGGTTTTAGCATTATTTAAGTTACATTTGTTTAGGAGTTCGATGATTTTATCTTTCTGTGTAAGTTTGAATCCCCTTTTAGTTTTGTTAATTTGCACACCAAGGTATTTATTCACTTTACCCAGAGATTTCAGTGAGAAGTGTTCATTTAACTTATTTACAAAGATTTCCCTGCTCTCTTTATGCTTTCCAATGTATAAAATATCGTCCACGTAAATTAATACAAATTCAATATGATCATTACTCTTTTTTACAAAGAAACAGTTATCAGCAGTGGTGGCGTTGAAATCCATGGTCTTAAGTACTTTTACCAAGCAATCTTACCATCTTTTGCCGGATTGCTTTAATCCGTACAGACTCTTATTTAATAACCAAATTTCGTTCTTATTAGTGTATTGACTGTGTGGTGCTCTTACATATATTTCCTTATCTAATTTTGCATGTAAGTATGCGGTCTGTATGTCATATTGGAATACGTCCAGATTGAGTGCAGATGCTACTACAAGGGCTGTTTTGACACTCTCTGTTCTCACTGTGGGTGAATATGTATCAGTATAGTCTTCTGGATATTTTTGTGCATAGCCTTGTGCAACTAGTCTAGCCTTGTATAAGGTATTGCCTCCTTCTAAGTTCTTAATTTTATAAATCCACCTGGTACCTATAATTGTTTTATCCTTAGGTGCGATCGCAGGTGTGAATACATTTAATCCTTGTAAACTTTCCATCTCTTTTTCCATAGCTAGTTCCCATTTTTCTCTTTCTTCATGTGGAAGTTTCAATACTTCTTCATATGTATTAGGTGTTATTTGTTCTCCATTCATATGCATTATGTAATCTTTGTATTTATTTGGTATTTGGTTTCTATTGTTTCTGATAGTTCTTTCAGGCTTGCTATGGTTATCATGCAAATATCTAGCTTCCTTTTTTGTTAATGTGTCTGTCTTTATTTTATGCTGACTATTAGTCCAAGTTTTGGTTTTGTTCTTACTTTTGTTAACATTTTGATTTTCTGTTGTTCCTTCCTCACAAGATATCGTATCTTTACATTTATTAGGAAATATTTCATTAAGGTGCAATTTTGACCAATTGGCCTGTTCATGGAACACAGCTGTTCTGGATACTATAAATTTGTTATTACTATCAATAAATCTGTACCCTTTGGTTCCAGTTTCGTATCCCATGAATCTTAATCTCCTGGATACGTTTTCTCCCTTTCTCCTCAATTGCTTAGGTATGTGTACGTCTGCAGTGACTCCAAATATGTGCATGTGTGATAATTTGGGTTTTCTATTGTACATCACCTCATATGGTGTCTTATTCACAATACTGGACCAGGTTCTATTTTGAGTGTAATTCGAATAATGTAATGCCTCTGACCAAAATTGTTTGCCTAAACCAGCATCCTCTAATGTGCACCTAATCATGGTTTGTAGTGTGGAATTTTTCCTCTCTGCAACTCCATTTTGAAATGCAGAAAAAGGATTGGACGTGAAATGTAACATTCCTCTATCCTTTAACCATTGGGAGAATTCTTTAGACATGAACTCACATCCCCTATCTGTCATAATTTGCTTTATTCTGATATTATGTTGTGTTTCTATACGTTTGTAGAATTCCTTAAATTTCTGAAATGTTTCATCCTTGTGCTTTAATGTGTAAACAAAACCATATCGGCTGTAGTCATCCACTATTGTTAGGAAGTAACGTTTTCTATAGGTAATTGAGGGACTTAATGGACCAACTAAGTCCATATGTACCAAATCAAAAATATTGTTAGTTGATCTGTTAGATTTTTTTGGTCTGGGACTGGTTTTTAGTTTGGTGGATTTACATACTGAGCATTCCAAATAATTTTCACAATTTTTTATTTTGACACCTTCTGCGTGTTCAGTCATTTTTTGTACTACAGGAAAGCTTGCGTGTCCTAACTTCCTGTGTAAGATGTGAGCACACTCATCATGAATTGGTTTACCTATTTTTGGTTTCTTTTCTTTGTATGTGTTTTTGTGATCATGAGTTATTCTACACTCATCATTGTCACTGTTACTGACATTTTCATCATCTGCTTCAATACAATCTTCCATATTTGAATCAATGTTATGTAAACATCTTTCTTTAGTTATCAGATAGGGTAGACCTCCTTTTATCATTACAGTACCTACATTTGTTTTGTTCTTTTCTATAGTTGCTTTCCCCTTTGAGAAAACTATATTGATATCAGATTCTCTGCTTAATTTTATGGCACTTAGTATGTTGTGAGGTATTTCTGGGATTAATAATACCCCCTCTATTTTCCCTAGACCAGGCAAGGTCACATTTCCTTTGCCTAGTACTTGAACCTTTTCTTGATTAGCTACCTTTATCACAAACTTATCTTCTATAAATGAAGATAATATACTTTTGTTGTTGGTGGTGTGATTTGTTGCACCAGAGTCAATAAGCCAATTGTTATTCTCATCCTGCTGTGTTCTGGTGCTGTCTTGTTTATTTAGCCCATTCAGTGACCCAGATTTCCTCTCTTTTGAATTTTCTCTACCCCCTCTACCTTCTTTGTAATTTGGTGGGCTTCTATATTTGTGTCTATCTGTGGAAGATTGTCTGTAATTATATTTGCTCCTATATTCTGGTCTATGTCTCTCTCTTGAGACTTTGGGGCAGTCTCTTCTACTATGTTCCCTGGATCCACAATTGTAGCATCTAAAGGCCTCATTATGTTTATCTTGAAAGACTACTTTCCTAAAAGGTTTGTGGTCTGTTTGGTTACTGGATCGATTTTTTCTTGAATTGTCTTCTGCTATCAATTTGTTAGATAGACTTTCTATGGATAAATATCCCAAATTAATGGTATCTAAGTGTGACATAAAGCTATCCCATGATGGATCAAGTGAATTGATAATAACACTTTTCATTGTTTGATCTGAAATCACTTCCCCCCTCAATTGTAGCTCAGCTCTTATTTTGTTTAGATTTATCAAATGCTCACTTATAGAAACCCCTGGTTTTACTCTAGAGGAAAAGAAATCTTTAGACATTCTTGTGGTTGTAGCTACGCTATCGCTGTGAAATAGATTAAACATGCATTGAATTATTTCTGATACAGTTAGGTTTGGTTTGATGCTATGATACATTGCAGGAGACACGCTAGATATTATTATGAAAAATGCCCTATGATGTAAACAATCTATTTTTAAAGTCCAAGGTCTTCTTGGAGGGCTAGTTATAAAGAATAGTAAATTTTCTTTCATGAAAATAACCTGAAGCTGTTGATACCACTCTTGTAAATTAATGCCATCAATTCTAAGTTTTGGGAAGTCACTGGGTAAGTTACCTACATTATTCTGTCCATTACTTACAACCTGGGGCAGTCCGTGATCTCTCAAGTGCAGGAAATTACAGAACGGCATTGGGATGCTTGCAATGAGTCTGCGCGGTTCTCTGGCCAGTTCAAGTCCTTCTGGGTCGTCTACGTAGTTTCGCACATGCGCGTTGTTCATTTCTTCTTTGGTGGCGTCGTGGAAGGTTCTCTCCCTTTCAGCTCTCTCGATCCGCTCCTCCTCAGATGAGTCGGTCTCTGGCTCGGTTTTTGGGGTTCTGGTGGTGGTGACGGTTCTTTTCTTCTTTTTGTGTGCGTTGGTATTCGATTTTGTCTGTGGTGTAGGGCGAAATCGGCATGGCTCTCTGGGCTCGGGCGTCGTCGCTTTCGAAGTCAGGATGGGAGCGTGCAGGTCTTGGGTCGCCGGTTTGATTTCTTGCTTCTTCGTAGATGTCTTGGTAATTTTCAGTCTTGGCCCAAAAGCAGCAAAAAGCGTTTTCATTGCTGATTTTACTTGAGATTTTGTTAAATCGTCTTCACTTTCTGATTTTGGATCATCTGAAGAGTTTGAGACTTCTTTCTCACTTTCTTCGTCTGATAGTGTTTTTCGCGCCAGAAATTTTGAACTGAGCGTTTTGATTGGCTCTGCTCCATTCTCTTTTGAAGTTCGTTGAAACCAAGATGGCTGCCATTCAAAATTTCGCGCGGGATCACATCTTTTCTTTTTAACAACTATTTTCTCAGTAGTCATCTCACTTACGATTTTTTGATCTTTGGGTTTTTCTTTAATGACGTTTTTCTCTCTCGCTGCTCCGCTGTTCTTCAGCATCTCCTGGAGGTCCGCGATGAGACTTTCATCATTCTTTTGGCTTTTTAGTATCTTTAATATCTCTGACCTGAGTTCGTTATTTTCTATTTCGATTTCTTTCTGGTCATTATTTTCACTCATTAGTTCTTCTTCTTCAGTGGTGTATTCTTCGGATTCTCTCGAAATCGCATTGGTGGATTCGTTGATCATCTCTTGATCAGTTTCTATTTCTTTGCTGTAGGCCCTGGTGTTGGGCCTATCTTTCTTGGACATTTTTTAATTACTTATTGAGTCAATTAACCATCCTCTGCTACCAGCTTGTTGCAATATTTCCAGGATCAGACTCAATAAAGATAATAGAAGTTAAAGCTTTAAATATATTTCCTTTTAATTATGATAGGCATTCTATATTCACTGAATATTCAAGGTAGAAGCAACGAGAATGGTGAGGGTGGCTCCTTATATATACAAGGGGTGGAGCTAGGAATGGGAGTGGTAAGTTATGAATACATTAAAGTCCAAAGAATAAGTTAACCTCTGATGTTCCATATATACATTATTTACACATTGGAGAATAAGGCATTTACATCTGACAATTTCCTTATCCAGTGGCTAGGAGCAGAGAGAGTGCTAGGACAGCATCGCTCTCTTTATTTTATTTTATTTTTCAAAAAAACACATCTCTAACACATGCAACAAGAAGCACAAATTATAAATTTGTTTTTCCAGATGTTTTGTTTACATATTATAAAACAATGGGGAGAGTGAATCAGGGCTTGCCTTTTTACAGAAGTTGCTACAACATCGCAACTACAATCTGCTGATGTTGCTTAATTCGGTTTAAAAACCCACAGTCCTCCTATTTTCGTGTTTGAGAATAAACCTCACCAAATTCAACTGGACACATACAGTATATGCTCTATATGCACAACAGGCTTGCGATGCTCAAAAGGTAATTTATCCAAATATTTCTATTTTATTTCTTAGTCAGTTTATTTGAACAGTCAAGGCACCACACAAAGACAAAATTGAACTTAAGAAAACAAAAGCAATTAAAACAAATAATTAAAATAATTAAAATTTAACAGCTTGACAAAATAGGTTTTTTTTTTATCTATCTTCTTAAATGGACTGCAAGGGGAGCAGTCCAAAGCACCTCCTTGGAAAAGGTATTTCCAGAGCGTGGCTCTGGAAAATCATTTCCTGTATATCCAAAACCTGAGTTTTTGGCCAGGAAAAATAAACGGGGGTGGGGGAGAGGAATCTTCAGACCGGTTCTTAGCTGGAGAGACAGCCTCATGCATAATCAAGCCTTAAGTCACTTAAAATTGTGCCTGGAAAGCAATTGGTAGCTAATGGAGATCTTTTAAAATAAACATCCTCTGATCCTCTGGATCTTCCAATGGAAAATAGCTTGGCTAACATAGACACTTTTCAAGGGTAGCTCATGTTAAGTACATTGTGGTCCTAACAAAGATGTAAATTTCATTAGGCCTGACTGGCTCAGTTGGTGCCATAACTGTGCAAATGTGCTTCTCACAACCACTGCCACAGAGGTGGTATTCAGCAGGTTCTGACCAGTTCTGGAGAACCAGTAGTGGAAATTTTGAGTAGTTCGGAGAACCGGTAAATACCACCTTTGTCTGGTCCTGCCCCCATCTATTCTCTGCCTCCAGAATCCCAGCTGATCGGGAAGAAATGGGGATTTTGCAGTAACCACCCCCTGGAGTGGGGTGGGAATGGAGATTTTACACTATCCTTCCCCTGCCACACCCACAGAACCGGTAGTAAAAAAAATTGAATCCCACCACTGCACTGCACTACCACCTGAAAGTCCAGTAGATGCTGGAAATCAAGAAGCCTAAGCTGCAGACTTGCTCTTGCTGGGGAGTGTTTTTATGGCTGGGGAGTGTTTTTATTGTTTAAAGAGGCAAAAATCTTAGATATCAGCCACCATATATCATACAGAACAGCACTTTTTGTCAATCCATGCCTTTGGTTACTTCTGAATAGGCATACAGGAAAGGGTGGCATGCAGGCAATGCCTTTGAGTATTTTGAAAGGATCTCCAATATAGCCCTTCTGGGAAGCTCAAGGTTTGTTGTATCTTTGGTCTTTCAGAATCACAATTTAGCCCTTGAAACCTTTCAGAATTGAACTGAAAAAGACTTTCTGTCCCTTGTTGTCTGATGTAGTGTTTTACCTCTCCTTGACTGTACAGTAACCTTGATACTTCTCCATTTACTGCTCTGAAACTCTCCTTTGACATGATCTGGAATACATACATGTCACTGATCTTTCCTGCAAATCACTTACCAGTTAAGTGAAACCAGTTAAACTTATAAAGCCCTGTGCTGAGTCTTTTTATACAGGGAGCCTTCTAATTCCCTCCTGAAAGTCTCTCCTCAAATACTGAGGTAAACTAATCCTATGTCATAATTTGTTTTTCAAAGAGAAAGACCTCCTTCCTCTGGCCTAAATAGCTGGATTCCTGGTTCTTCTCCTACGTATAAAATCATCCCAAGAAAGACTATTAGTTGTTCCTCATTTCCGTGATGTGAGGGGGGCTGAGGTTAGGAAATACTAACCATGGTCATGGTTATGGTTGTATAGAATAGTTCTCCCTTGATGGCTCCTTCTCCAATCAATGTCTTTGCAAAATATGACAAAAATCAGGTTGTTCCAGAAAGTATTTGGTGACTAATTCTCCTATCTTTATTATTTTTATCATCATGTTTGTTGGTTTTAATAGTTTATCACTTAATATATAGTAATTAGACTTTATTAATTCTGCCAATTAGTTATTGATTGTCAAGCATGTATTACTAATGTTTAGTGGCTAATTATAATTTTCCGTGAGTCTTAGGCAGATTTGATGATATAGAAACATAATTAGCTATTTAATGAATTAAGACAACATATAAAAGACAGTGCATTTGAATAGTCTATTCAGTGTCTCTCAAATACAGCTCATCCCTTTTTCCTGTTCCTTCACTAGGTAAAGATAAAGGTTCCCCTCGCATGTATGTGCTAGTCGTTCCCGACTCTAGGGGGCGGTGCTCATCTCCGCTTCAAAGCTGAAGAGCCAGTGCTGTCTGAAGACGTTTCTGTGGTCATGTGGCCGGCATGACTAAACACCAAAGGCGCACGGAACGCTGTTACCTTCCCACCAAAGGTGGTCCCTATTTTTCTACTTGCATTTTTACATGCTTTCAAACTGCTAGGTTGGCAGAAGCTGGGACAAGTAACGGGATATCATCTCACCCCATTACATGGCACCAGGGATTTGAACAGCTGAACTGCTGATCTTTCGATTGACAAGCTCAGTGTCTTAGCCACTGAACCACCGCATCCCTTGGTTCCTTCACTAGTCCACCCCTTAACTATTCCTCCTTATTTGCTGTGCAGGTGTCTTAATGAGGTAGAAGAATAGACAGTTGATGTTAGGCCCAAAGAACCAAGAATGACATGTGGAGTTACTTCTGAGTGGTGCTTTAATTGTTATTGTCCTACAAACAAAATCTTACCAGATTAAAGCAAATATCCGCAACTATTATAGATTATATTCTGTGAATTGCTAGGGAGGATTTTATCTTGCTCTCTTCCTGCCCACCAGACTTTCCAAGTTTTGCTCTCTCTTTGGGATAGAGCAGTGGTGGGTTTCAAAAAATTTTACTACCGGTTCTGTGGGTGTGGCTTGGTGGGTGTGGCAGGGGAAGGATACTGTAAAATCTCCATTCCCACCCCACTACAGAGGAGGGATACTGTAAAATCCCCATTTCCTCCCGATCAGCTGGGACTTGGGAGGCAGAGAATAGATGGGGGCCAGTCAGAATTTTTACTACCAGTTCTCCGAACTACTCAAAATTTCCACTACCGGTTCTCCAGAACTGGTCAGAACCTGCTGAAACCCACCTCTGGGATAGAGCCTATCCCCTCCTGCAACTCCAGACTACATTCCACCACAATTAATGAGGAAGGAGAAGGAACGGCCGAAGTCATAATTGCTGTAGATACTTTGATTTCTTAAAAGGACAAGTTATCTTCAGACAAAATAGGCAACTGTATTATAAATGGCTAGTCTTCAAAAAAAAAATCTGGCAAACGAACCCATTTTCGATTGAAAGAAAGCTGTACTAGATGTGCTTTCCTTTTTTCAAAAGTGCAGAAGGAGGTTTCCATAAGTAAAGCAGTGTTGTAATCCAGTCTGTCTTTCCTTCACACAAAACCAGGAACCATTTATGGTTCTGACCTCATTCCAACTCTCCTTTTCCATCTTACATGACGTGGATTTAAATTCCTGACATGCATAGACCGTTACTTGACTTGAGTAAGGATCAAGCAACAAAGAACTGGAAATCAGAACTAAGCTGCCTGTAACATTTTTATTTTTTTTTGGTAAATAATGATCATTCACAAGAAAAAGAGGATCAGCTGCTTTATTACTTTATTAAGCATTTTTTACATGCTTTCAAACTGCTAGGTTGGCAGAAGCTGGGACAAGTAACGGGAACTCACCCTGTTACGCAGCATTAGGGATTCGAACTGCTGAACTGCCGACCTTTCGATTGACAAGCTCAGCGTCTTAGCCACTGAGCCCCTGCGCCCCTGGACAAAGGCTAAAATCAGGCAAATCATCCTTGGATTCTAGGCAAAACAGCCAATGATTGGCCATCAATACCCTAATCAATAGCTAGGGGGTCACACAGAATCAGGCACCATATACTGGTAAATACTATGCATGAAATAACCCAAAGCACACATTCCAGGAGAGAGAAGCTCCATGAAGATAGGCTCCAGCACAAGTCCAAAAATTTGGAAGACTAAACCTCTGGTCCCAGTGACCAACTCAGACTGGATCTAGGCAAAAGTCTCTGTTGAATGGCCAGTCATGCTATAGATCACCTGATGTCTACAGGATAGGAATCCACTTGTTTAAAGGTGATTCTGGAGAACAGAGGTTAGGTATGAATCAAATCTTACAGTGATCACTGGCTTCTATATTTTAAGAATTGTCTTCCTTCTACAGTGATATGTCTGTCTGGGCAGCAGTTTCTCCTGGTGAAGTAATTATTTATTGACTGGAAGGTTGCCAACCTCCATTGCAGACTTTCCCAAAAGATGTATACTCTTTCCATTCATACTGATTCACTTCTATTCTGCATAAATGGCATTAGTCATTGTTGCCACACATCCCTGCACAACAGATGCTGCTGCCACACATCCTTACCCAGAAAGAAAAATGAAAATGCAAAGAACATTTTGTCATCCTATCTGTACAATTTCAGTGTATAAATCAAAGCAAGTAATTATAGGTTTTACCAGTTACACCTGATCCCATTCTTCTATTCTGCATGTTTTTGGATTAAAAAAAAGAGCGCAAGGAAAAGCAGTTCATAGTTTACAATATGTTTCTAATGAAAAGATTTGATTTGGTAAGTATTAAACTAGGTCAGAAGTCAGCAACTTTTGAGGGGAGTTACCAAGTCAAATGTTGTGTCAGAAAAATGGCTGCCATGGTGGATGTTACAAAATACACCTTTAGCAGCAGGTAAACTGGTAAAGAAACTCTCAGCCAGTTTTCTCCCTTCCCAAAATGTTCCCCATCATCCTTGCAACTTCCCCCCACCATGTTATGAGTAAGAGAAAAAGTTTTTTTTTTTTTGTAAGCAAAAAGGTTGGTGAAGTGCTTTGCATCCTGCCAGCTTCTCCATTATTATTTACTTATTTATCTAAGTTATATGGAAAAAAGTTGAAAAAAGTGATGTAAACTAAATTTAAAAATTACAGAGGCTAAGCTAGAACATCATTACAAAAATATGGCATTACCTCAAGATCTCACTGGTTTCCTGGGACCTCCAAGCCAGAAGGCATAAACAGGATTTGAGGGAGTTCCAGAAAACCAATAGGAGTGAAGCCAACCTGACTTCAGGGGAGGGAGGATGTTCCATATAGCAGATGCCTTAGCAGAGAAGGCCCACATCCTGGGATCCACCAAGTGCAGCACCCTAAAATGCTCCCTAAGTTTTAATTACAGTATCTTTTAACTTGAGTTGGATGTGAAGTGAGGACAGAATTAAAGAATTTGAACACAATATGTTGAGGATGTCATCTATAGTAAAGATTCAGAAGAAGGGCTTCTCGGTTCCCTAGTTGCTTTTATCTCTATCAGTCAAGGTTCTGTATATATATTTTCAGAGCTGTAGGGAGTAGCAACAGTAAGAACTGAGCTTCAGGAAAAGATAGCTAGCACAATGAGGTTTTGATCTTTCCCTATTATTTCCAAATTCTCCCCTACTTAAACAGTAATTTTTCAGGTAATTTTTAGCCTACTATGGTGACCAAGGTTCTCAGATCTGTCCTAAAACATCGAGTTCAACCTTGGAGAACAGTCCACTTTTTTCATTATCAATCTGTAGCAACTTCAAAAGACAAGCCAGTTCCAGGATTGCTTTTATTGGTTAGTTGGGACCTCTGATTCTTATACTCAGTTGACATTAACTTACCACTGAAATTGAGAGACGAAGGAAAAGTAGCATTTAGGAAATCCTGAAATGGAGTTTTATGATTCTTCTTGACATTTTGAGGCAAAGGGAAGGAATACTCTGGCTGTTTAATGTCACGGTTAAATCAGAAGACCTTCCTCCCTAATGATTGGAAACCAGTCATTTACAGTCTGGTTTGGAATGTATAAATGTATCATGAATGGGAAAGGTAAATATAATGGCTAAGGATTATATTATTACTTTATGAAATCTTGGCCAACGATAGATTTTTATGAAACTGATCATTTTTATTCAGGTCACAGTAACTATCTTGATAGTACCCAACCATTTTCTGTATCCAGAAAAGCATATGCTTATGAAATACAAGGATAACTGGCTTAGAAGCAAAAAGGGTTGGCTTTATATTCTTTGTCATCTGTACTCTATCATTTAAGTTTAGGTGGGGACTTTTTAAGTATATTGGAAACATTTGAAAAACTTTTGGAAGGGAATTCGACAATTGGGTGTAGCCACTGAGAAGAACTAACTCACCCCTTCCATAGTTACCTTTGAGTGGAAATTGCCTTAAATTCAAAATGATTCTTCCATTGTATAATTTTGTTGGGTGAACTGGAAGAAACATCCACATATAGTATCAGAAGAAGACAAGCAGTCATCTATATGTTCAGAATTCCTTGCCCTGAATTCTAAAAGTTATATATGATATGTCATCCTTTCCAAATCTTGAAACCCTCTAGATCAGGGCTATCAAACTCCCGGCCCACGGGCTGGATGCGTCACGCACAGGCCATGCCCACACCCGGTTTAGCGAAGGGGGAAAAAATCCCGATACATCATGTGACACCGCCATGACGATGAGAGTTTGACACCCCTGCTCTAAATGCATATGGATTACATTTCCCAGAATGTTGGCCAGACCAGACCAGAAATTCTGGAAATATAGTTTCAAAACAAATAAACAGCAGCCGGCTGTGGAAAGCTGTGTGCGTCATTCTTAGTTGTTACATATAAGGCACTTTCTAATGTACAGGCTGTTCTTGCTTAACAACCACTTGTTCAGTGCCTGTTCAAAGTTATGGAGGCTCTGAACATATGGTAGTTATACCTGATCCCCTAAGTTTCAGTCATTGTAGCACATACACACACACACACACACACAATCACACAATCAAAATTTGCGGACTTGGTAGCCCATCTGCATTTACAATTGCAGGGGCACTTCAATTCCACCTACCCCCCTATCTCCTCATTTCTGCTCTTTTGGCCATCCTGTACTCCACTACCTTTGCCAGTCTTGGACTACAGGCTCGGCTGGTCCTCCTCGGGTGACCTGTGCTGAGGTGTACCTAGGCTGGCCCTTCATGAGGGAATTGATGACTCTTGCAGGCCTTCTTCCTAGGGCTCTGTCCAAATTGTGTGTAGATTTCTATGGAGCCTGGGATGGCAAGGTCACTGGAGTACAGGGTTGACAGAGGCAATGCAGGGCATCCTAAAAATCAGATAGGGGGAGGTAGGTGGATAAGGGGCATTGAAGAGGAAGCAAGGCTCAGGACTGGGAGGAACCAAGCTGGGAAAGGCTTGGATCAGAGTGGGTCCTTACCTTAGAATGGATGGGATTTGGTTAACAATGGCAACAAGGAGTGCTAGGATTACCAGTGGTAGAATCTGAACTGGTTTGCTACCGGTCTGCTGGCCACGCATGTGCGCTACGCACCAAATGTGCACTGCACCCCAAATGCGTGTTGTGCACCAAATGCGCAGTGTGTGCGCATGTGCAGTGCGCACCAAAAGGAGGCTTGGGAAGATAAGTAGAACAACAAGGGGGGGGAATCAGCTGTGCCACACGATTTAGCTTCGCTAGAAAGCAGGATTTCTTGCTTTCTAGCAAAGCTAAACTGCGTGACACAGCTGATCTTCAGAAATACCGGTTCGGAGGACCAGTAGCTTTTTTTAACTACTGGTTCACCTGAACTGGGGCGAACCAGTAGCATTTCACTCCTGAGGGTTACATATGATGTGGTCATATGACATTGCATTTTATGAATTACTTTGCTTACAATGAAAATTCAAGTCCCTATTGATATTGTTAATCAAGGACTACCTATATGCTACTTCACCATTTTTATAAAATCTACCAAGAAGTCCTGCATTTTTCTGTTTTTTATTGGATCTAAGCATCATCTATGACCCAGGCTAAAAGTCAGGAGACTGAGTTCTAGTCCCATTTTAGGCATAAAAGCCAGCCAGGTGACTTTGCGCCAGTCCACTCTCGGCCCAACTCACCTCACAGAGTTGTTGTTGTTGTAGGGAAAATAGGAGGAAGAAGGAGTACTTGGTATGTTTCCTGCCTTGAGTTGTTTATAAAAATAAAGGTGGTAAATAAGTAAATAAAATCCAGAGCTTTCCTTTCTTTGTTTTCATCCCATATCATGCAAATCAGAAGACAATATACCATTACCACAGTCTTTTAGCCAGGCAAAGTCTTGGTTCATTTTAGCTTGCAGTTCGTCTTCTGGAACAGTCTTAGTCATAATACTAAAAACTACTTTCCCTATTAACAAGCTGGTGTTTTGGGCATAGTCTCAGAAACAGGCAGATAAGTACCAAGTAAGAGAATTGAAAGGAACAGAAATTACCAACGATTATAGTTCTGCAACCATCACCTCAGGCCACCCATGTTGAGCTTTAATCACACAGCTTGCAAATGTGTGTAAGCTTTTATAGACAATTTGTGACAGCTATCATTTTCTAGTGGTTCTGATCATGCTAATAGACACTCTGTCCAAATCTTTGCACAGGAGGATAAAATCAACTCATACTAACTCCTATTAAAGCAGCTACGTGAATGACAGCTTGTAAAGTATTGTGACCTTGTACCGAACAAGTAAATAAAAAGCTATATATTTCCATACATGGGAAAACAGGAGAAGCTCTTTGCACTATTCCACCCATGGTCATCACATGTTATAATGTTAACATATCCCGAGATTCCTAATCTGGTAAACACAAGTGAAAAGCATCTTGTGAGTGTGCTCACAAAATGTCTGTTGGTATGCCTTCTCATTTTAAAAAATGGCTACTATAGGACAAGGATGCCTTCAGACCAGGGGTGAAATCCAGCAGGTTCTGACAGGTTCTGGAGAACCGGTAGCGGAAATTTTGAGTAGTTCGGAGAACCGGCAAATACCACCTCTGGCTGGTCCCCGAGTGGGATGAAAATGGAGATTTGCAATATCCTTCCCCCAGGAGTGGGGAGGGAATGGGGATTTTACAGTATCCTTCCCCTGCCATGCCCACCAAGCCATGCCCACGAAGCCACACCATGCCCACCAAGCCACGCCCACAGAACTGGTAGTAAAAAAAATTGAATTTCACCACTGCTTCAGACTAAAGCTGAATAAGCCCTGGCCTAGAGAGCCAAAGCTTATAGGGTGCCAGTGCCAGCACCTTCTTCTGAATCAGTCTAAAAATGCAAATCTTTGCATCAGTGGGAGGTAGCACCATCAGTCAACATGTCCTATGGACACCATATGTCCTTGAGCCAGAACTGCCATGGTGATAAAACCAGTTACAACAGAAATCAGAGTGCTATTTATCACCCTTTCTAATTTGCTCTCCCCACACTCCAAGCAAAGTCCTTGCCAGCTGTACCAGGTAGGCCAGACAGGAAACACGAGCAGATAAACTAGTTCAACTTTATAATAAAGCTCCATTAACAAAATTGTACAAGTCTGAAAGGACAAAACTCCCCCAGTTTTGCTACAATCTAAGAAACTAAGGGGGGGGGCCTTCTGAGCCCCAGTTCTCTTACCTTACCTAAGCAGCATCTCTTTACTCAGTGGTGAAATCCAAATATTTTTACTACCAGTTCTGTGGGCGTGGCTTGGTGGGTGTGGTGTTGCTTGGTGGGCGTGGTTTGGTAGGTGTGGCAGGGGAAGGATACTGCAAAATCTCCATTCCCACCCCACTCTGTGGCCAGCGAGGGATGGTATTTGCCGGTTCTCCGAACTACTCAAAATTTCTGCTACCGGTTCTCTGAACTGCTCAAAATTTCCACTACCGGTTCTCCAGAACCTGTCAGAACCTGCTGGATTTCACCCCTGTCTTTACTCCATCTGTCAAGGATTTTACACATATCATTAAGTACCAGATTGCAGCCACCCCTGTTTTATTTTCTAAGAAAGTACTGTGGTTGACCTGGGCCACAGAAAAATTCTTGGAAACTAAGATCTTGCCAGGCCGTCTCTTCTCTTTGAAGCATGTCAACCTTTCTGCATGGGATGCTCCCAATTGCATCTGATTAACAAACACTACGAAAGCCTCTTAATGCCCCATTGCAAGATCGCAATATGGAATGTCTGGATTGGATAGGGAGTCTGAGGGGAATTTTATCTGCTGGTCTCCCTCCTGCCCGAAGCATACCTGGACAGCCGTCAGTTACCAAATCTCTCCCATTGTATCCGAGCACACACTTAAATCTGGAAATCCAAGCTTACAATGTCTCCTCTTCAAACAGGAAAGGGAAGGAGCACCCTCCCCATGTAATCAGTCCTGCTGTTTATCCTAAGGAGACTGGTCTCCCCTCCTGTTTCCAGAATGCAGCATTCTGGAGTTTCCTTTTAGTGCCCTGCTCCATTTAAAGCCCACGTCCACCCTGCAAGCAGCTGCTAAATTACACCGCTAAGCAAACAACCAACTAGCTATTGCCATAGATAGCACTGATTAAAGGCTACTGCTTGTGCTCCACATTCCATTATATGCAATAGAATGAGCAAGCAGAAACCACCCAGTCAGAAGGGACTATAACTGTACTTTTTCTGTGCTGCAGATGGAACTGTGTAATAGGCATTTCCTGAGCATGCCACTTGGAAGTCGAAATCTCTAAAGATTACCTTCCAGACACACCATTTTTCAAAAGCTAGCTGATCATGATTCCTTCTCCTCCCAGCTGCCAACCCAAGAAATAAACTCTGTACTATCCTTAAATTTGGGGGTGGGGTGGGGGAAGAGTTGGGGCAGCCTGCTCTAACAACCATGGCTGTGCTCTACTTTCCATGGGTGGAAACTAATCAAGGAGAGAAGCAACCTGGGATTAAGGAGAAACTTCCTAACAGTAAGAACAATTAACCAGTGGAACAACTTGCCTTCAGAAGTTGTAGGTGCTTCATCACTGGAGATTTTTAAGAAGAGATTGGACAGTCACTTGTCTGAAATGGTATAGGACCGCGATGGTGAACCTATGACTGTTGCCCCAGTTCAGCTTCACCGCACCTGTGTGCACACCTCCCACTGCCAGCTGGTCTTCGGATCTTTGCCGCGCATACAGGGAGGCAGGGTGCATGCGGGGGAGCCACACATGCATGCGTGGGGGACGGGGCACATGTGGGGGCCACGTGCACATGCAGGGGAGGCTCATGGAGGGGCACGTGCATGCACAGAGGACACATGCAGGGGCATGCGTGCATGCACAGGGGCAGAGCGCATGCACGGGGTTCGTGTGCACATTGCATTTTGGAGATTGGGGCGCATATGCATGTTCACACATGCGCATTCGCACACACGCACACACGCTTTGGACACTCGGTCTGGGAAAGGTTAGCTATCACTGGTATAGGATCTCCTACTAAGCATGGGATTGGACTAGAAGATCTCCAAAGTCACTTCCAGTTCTATTCTGATTGATTGATTGATTGATTGATTGATTGATTGATTGATACCAAACTTCCATAGTCATGGTAGTTGGCAACCCCCTGCTGCCTTTGTCTTTGGATACTTTACACCCAATTAATTCTGGAAGAGAGGTATGTACATGAAGTCTTGGAAACTAAGAACTATTAAGTTCTTGTTAATCATGCTAATAACCTCCAAGTTGCATATGTCAGATGTCTTTTTTTGGCAAATAAATTGTTGTCATGTGTGTTGTGTTTATACCCAGAATTTATTGTTCTCTTAAGCAATAAGTGGGGGGACCTTATCTGGCTCCACAGCCTTCAGAAGATAGTTGATGTCATAGATAAGGGCTTTTGAAGGACAGAATGATCATGAATGAAAACATTATCACCGATAATGCTATTACATAGACATAGCTAATACTGTGTAATGAAGGGTACATCCTTCATTACACAGTATGAAATGTGTAAGCTTATTTGATAGTATACATTTCTTTGGTTAGGCAACTCTTTTTTTTTCTTTTTCAATATGCTCTGAAAAATGACAATATGGCAATACCAGTTAATTAACTGATCGCTTTGCAAAGATGAAAGTAAAGCAGAAGAAACCTTGCATGAATTAAATCCACGCCTCCACTGTTGACAAGTAACAGAAAACAACGCAGTAAAAGTAAAATATGCAATAAGGATTAAGGATTCTCAGATATACATTCTTCTAGTAAATACATGGATATTAGTAACCCTTTGCTACTCATGATATATCATCCCTTAAAAAGCCCCATCTCGACTCCGCCAGTCCTCTCCCTCCAGTGAGTATGGCGAGCAGAGCAGAATGCGGGCTCAACACCCCACTGTGTTTGACTCAGATTTTGAATTTTGTAATCCTGTTGTAGGAGAATAGACTTATAGCAGATTGCACAAGACTGGAATTTAGCTTCCGCTGGCTTTCTGACAGCAGCTATTTAAGAGTTTATTAATGTTCACGTTTTCTCTCCTCTCACAAGAGTTTCTGTGTTTAAAGCAGTTCTGGCATTAGCAAAAATGTACTATAGAAAGCAACTATCTTAAACTCTGTCGAAGACACAAAAGCTACTTTATTTCTTAATGCTCTTCAACTGCAAATCACAAGTGAAATGGCACAGTAAGATATCAAAGGTCTAGAAAAGGAGGCAGTAAAAGATTTAAGAGACAAATCACATCACACCAGGGGTGAAATCCAGCAGGTTCTGGAGAACTGGTAGCGGAAATTTTGAGTAGTTCGGAGAACCAGCAAATACCACCTCTGGCTGGCCCCAGAGTGGGGTGGGAATTGAGATTTTGCAGTATCCTTCCCCCAGGAGTGGGGTGGGAATGGGGATTTTGCAGTATCCTTCTCCTGCCACACCCACCAAGCCACGCCCATCAAGCCACATCATGCCCACCAAGCAGAACCGGTAGTAAAAAAAATTAGATTTCACCACTGCATCACACTCATCCTGGGCTACAATGCTAAAAAGGTTGTTTCTCCTGGATAAAAGACTGTGCGGAGGGGAGAGGTATGATTAATTGTGGTTTATAGTGCCTGGAAGAAGACCAAGAACTGTTCTCTATTTTCCCCCAAGAGCAGGACTTTGGGTAATGGTTACAAAAAGGACAGCTCCAATTGAACCTTTTTTTTCTTAATGGAGTGTCTATAGAGATTCTCAGTCATCCAGGTCATGGTTGTCCCAAAGGTGCTTTTTCAAGAGGCAACTGGACTTTCTCACTTTTCTTTGAGGACGAAAACCAGAAAGTCCCAGTTTTCAAAGAAAAATCAAAAAGTCCAGTTGCCTCTTCTTCATGCAGTGTTTTCCAGATCTGGATAAATTATCCCAAATTAGGTAAAAGTGGGTTTTCTTTGGGTAATAACACACAAATCCATTACCTAGTCACAAGAGAGACATTTATATTGACTTGTTTTAGTTCTATCTATGTTCTATCTATTGGATAAAAAAAGGACTTTCTGATAAGCAGTTCTGGGTAATAGCAATAGCACTTAGACTTATATTCTGCTTCACAGTGCTTTACAGCCTTCTCTAAGCAGTTTACAGAGTCAGCATATTGCCCCCAACAATTTGGGTCATCATTTTACCAACCTCGGAAGGATGGAAAACTAAGTCAACCTTGAGCCGGTGAGAGTTGAGCTGTCAAACTGCAGGCAGCCGACAGGCAGCAGAATTAGCCTGCAGTACTGCATTCTAACCACTGCGCCACCACAGAAGAAAAATTTGGGAAGCACTGGGTTGATGGTACCATTCCTAATGATAATAAAAATTTGACATTGGAATAAGTTATGGAAAGAGTTGACTCATTGGAGAATATTTTAAATTATATTCCTACACTAAACAAGGACATAAGTGCAATGATTGCCAAACTTCCCTCCCCCTTCAGTTTAATAGAGAAAGAAATATTACACACACACACACACACACACACACACACACACACACACAAAGAAATATTTGATAACATTCTCATTAAGGAAGGACTCATGTATTTCTCTTATTCCCAAATTGCGGGAATGAATGTGCTAGCTTTTGCTGGACAATTATTTCTCCAGCAATCTACTGCTTTCCTGGCCTCTCAATCTGTATTAAGAGTTGACGAAATCAATTTCTCCTGTGGAGCTTTTTCAGATCAAAAATATGGGCAATCCATAGGGCTCCGACAGCTGCATAACCTGAAGAATGTTTTCAACCTCTTTGCACCAATGAAACAAATTCGAAAGTGCCACTAAAATACATTGCAAAGACATTTGAGAGCTCAAGAATAAGGTAGAAAAAGGGAATCCTTCTTTGCAAAAAATAAAGAATTCAGGAAATTGGAAGAAACAATGTCTGCCCAGTATTAGTGAAAACTGACCTAAAAAAATCATGTGTGAGCTCTAGTCAGCAGAGATTAAAAGCAAAGTCCAGAGGCTTTTTGATTGCCAGAATTATAAAGAAGCAAACACAATAATTTGCCGTGACAGCAGGAAAAAAGGTGATTTTCATTATTTGAGAATTTCACAAAGGCAACAGTAAAGCATTCTGAAAGCAATAAGAATTCAGAGTATGGCTGCAAATAACCAGTGGCGAACAAGTGTACAAAAACCTGAATGCTTCAGAAGGCCAGAGAAACAGCCATCAAGTATGAAGAGAGTGAAGGCATAACTGGCAAGAGGTGGTTTTTATGAATCCCAAAGCAATAGGGCCCTCCTAAGAGCAGCTTCTGAAGGAGAAAATCAGATACTTTACAGCCTCTTCCACCTTAGCTGATATATGGGGATTGAGGATTTTTTTTTTTAAAAAAAATGCACATCTGAAAAAAATGGATGCTATAACTTGCTTCCTCAGTCTAAGTCATCCGCAGAATACTCAGAAATCATCTGTTTGGGAAAGAGATCAGAGAGAGGGATTTAATTTCTCCAAGTGATTCTCTTCCAGCTTGATGCTTCCTTCTGCAAATCAGTTCAAACCATCTGGCCCACACAGATTTCACTTCATTTGCATTTACTGTCGCAAAAAAAAAAAAAAACCCAATCCAGAGACTCCTGGATATCTAACACCAGATACATACATATTTACACAGTCAACAGTTATTTAGAAATATTTCATTCAGTGAATGGGCTTATAACAAGAGAATTTTTTTCTCCTCCCTAAATGCCTACATGATAATTGATGACTATTGATGATCGCTGATGGAAACAAGAACCGATGATTATAAGAAGACTTCAACTTACTTTCATATGAATACAGGTAAGAACTCATTTCAAATTTTGTAGCTTAATTTTTAAAATAAGCAGCAGTATATAGTTTCTTAATAACTACATATTATCTTTCCCACAACTGCAATTAAGATAAACGGCTTACTTAGATTACAGCATTCAAAGTAGAGACAACGTTTGAACAGCATACTTCCTGGTTTTTACCAGCTGTATCAGTATGACTGAAATTGTACAGCAATGGTGGCTTATAGCTTAGTGCTGTGTGTGAATCAGGACACTATGACTTGTACAATAAACATAGTAAATCAATGCTTCCTTTCCCATGTCACCATCCAATTAATTTGATGACGCTATCATTAGAACACTAAGACTCAACATAGATAAGTAACTGGGTGGCCTTCATTAATTAAGTGCTAGCCAAGGACAGAACATGGGTGTAACACGTAATGTATGACCCTTGTATTTGCACTGGACAAAAATATAGTAGTTAGCATTCTCTCACATGTGTGACATTTAATCACTGTAGATGGATTCCACCTTTATTCCAAATATTCCAGACAAAGAAACAAGAGTGTGATCTTACTTGTTTTCTCTCAGAAGTAGATCGTACTGAGTTCAGTGAAGCTTATTTCCACATATAGATAGCAGCCAAAATCACGTGTTGGCCACAGCAGTGTTTGACTCAAACTAAATAAAAATGAAGAGTGAAATATCCCGTAACAAATTTAATGGCATAATCACTTTGAGCTAACTAGAAAGGGTTAAATAAAAGCCAAGCAAAATTCAAGTGTCCCTTCTATGCCATTTTTTTAAAATTTAAGTCTCTTTTTAATATCAGTATCTTAAGACCAAGAATTTAGGGACCAATCTCCACTAGATTTTTCTTCCAGGCTTGATTCAAAAGATATACAACATACATTCTAATTAAGTCTTCTACATTCCATTTTACCCCCGTTTTCTTCTAAGTTTCAGCAATTGCACTTTTCAAGCTATATCAAGCTACATGCATTCTAATTTAGCAGTACTGTATAACTGTTTCTGATGTAGAACTAGGATGGATAGCCCTCATCCGTTTTGAGTCTCAAGTTTACTGCCAAAATTTGATGCTATGATGACTTCTTTTTCCCCCCTCACCATTTCAGCTAATTAATGCTTTTAATTAGTCTGTCTACTTTTTAAAATCTGAAATACTGCATTAAGACAAAGGTCATATTTATGGCAACATGACACTTCTTTTCACTTCTATATTCCAGCATAGCTGCAGAGATAAGCATGGAGTTATTAGCCTAAAAAAGAGAAAAAAGAAGGAAGAAACTTAAACTCTCCCACTGCTCCCACACATTATAAATGCTACGGACAATTTGTGTCATGTACTTATGCAAATGATAAAATGTATTTGATCTTGAATGCTCAGGCTTCTTTTCCACAAATATAAGAAGATACATGGCATTCAAATACTACATAAATGTGGCAGTTTCTATGTTGGATTCATGTGCCCCATGAATAAAAATAATCCCGCAGAAGTCCAGAAACAAATGGTGCAGTTGTGTAGAATCACAAGCAAAAAGTATTACACCACTAGGTTGAACTGTTCCTGCCATTTTCATTTTGCAGTATTTACTCATTTATTTATTTATTCATTAACTTTGTTAGAGTCCCCACATCAACTCCAACAGATGCTGGGCAGTTTACAAAACCAATTTTCCTGAAGAAGTAATTTTTTTCCAGGTTGGAAAGCTTTAAAACCCACTAAGAGATCGTTTTAGCAACTATGCGTATGATAGGTGAGGATAATCTACTATTATTTCAGTGATAACAATGGCTTAGAAAAGAAAGATGTCAAAATATAATACCTTGTTAAACATTCTGGAAAAAAACATTTTTTGTAAGAGTTTACAATATTCTCAACATTTTGTATCAAAAGCCTGTCAGTATATATTATATGCAAAAACCCAAAGGATCAGATAATTTAAACTGTAGGTTCATATAGCTATTAAGAGTTAACTTAGTCAATCAATCCATCCATCATCCATCAGTCACATATTTTGAGATATCTCTATTCCTAAAATACCGGAGTCCAGAGTTGTTTTATCTACTCTTAATTAAGAGCCATGGTGGCGCAGTGGTTAGAGTGCAGTTCTGCTACCTGCCGGCTGCCTGCAATTTAGCAGATTGAATCTCACCAGGCTCAAGACTGACTCAGCCTTCCATCCTTCCAAACTGCTTAGAGAGGGCTTTAAAGCACTGTGAAGCGGTATATAAGTCTAAGTGCTACTAATTAAGCATTGGTTTTAATATTCTGATGATCAAAATCACATAACATACCAAACAAACTCAAGATAAAAGCCTTCTAATCATTTCAGGGAGAATTTATCAAAGCAAATATTTAGCCACATATGTGCACGGTGTTTAATAAGTTCATATACTATGCAGGAGGGAGGTGTGATGGCTCAGAGGTTAAAGACACTGAATTTGTCAGATGGAAAGCTGACAGCCTGGGTTCAAGACCCAAGTGCTGAGCCATGGGGTGAGTTCCTGTTACTTGCCCCAGCTCCTGCCAATCTAGCAATTCAAAAGCATGCAAATGTGAGTAGATAAATAGGTACCACTTTGGTGAGAAGATAACAGTGTCTCAGCCAGAGGTGGGTTTCAACAGGTTCTGACCAGTTCTGGAGAACCGGTAGCAGAAATTTTGAGTAGTTTGGAGAATCGGTAGTAATTCTGACTAGCCCCGCCCCAATCTATTCTCTGCCTCCCAGTCCCAGTTGATTGGGAGGAAATGGGGATTTTGCAGTAACCTTCCCCTGGATTGGGGATGGAATGGAGATTTTACAGTATCCTTCCCCTGGAGTGGGTGGGAATGGAGATTTTACAGTATCCTTCCCCTGCCATGCCCACTAAGCCACACCCACCAAGCCATGCCATGCCCACCAAGCCACACCCACAGAACTGGTAGTAAAAAAATTTGAAACCCACCACTGGTTTCGGTGTATAGTCATACTAGCCACATGACCACAGAAGTATCTTTGGACAACATTGGCTCACTCAACTAAAAACAGAGATGAGCACCACCCTCTAGAGTCAGACATGACTGCAAATTACCATTACAAATAATTACCATTAGTATTATACTAGGCAGGAAACCATTCATACAAGATATTTGAAATGTCCTTAGTAGGTACTTTATTTTCCATCATCTCAATTTCACATAGTTCGCTATGAATAAGAAGCTTTCATTGGCTACTGGTTCTGTTGAGACTACAATTTCCACTAGTGATAGTGGCTAAAAAGTCTACAAGTTTTAGGCCCAACAAATCTGAAGATCACCAAAGTCAGGATGTTTGCTCTAAGGCACTTGTCTCTTTTTAGCAACAAACTACTCTAGCACTTACACAAGTCTAGTCTGAATAACTAACTAGAAGCTTTTTTCTGATTATTGTTAACATTTATCACATGTACAAACATTCCACACAACTTTTGCTTGCCTCCAAAATTAAAACACTATGGATATTTTGTTTTATAATCCTAAAATAAGAGCTGGACGTTCTGTAAAATGCAGGATTTTTCAATGCAAGTCTTAAAGTTCATCCAATTATAGCTAAATGCAAATTCATAACTTTATTGAGTTGCAAAACAAGATGAACCTGGGTTAATCATCATCCCAGGATTTCATTTTTATTATTAAAACTGGACCTTGCACAAAACTCCTGTAGAAAACAACCATTTCCTATTTTATTCCCCAATTTTTCTGAATTTCAGCAGCAGTTTCCCTAAACCTTAATATTAAGGTTTAGGGAAACCATTGCTGACATAAAATGAGTTAAGTCTTCATCATACCCTTCAAACTGTACAGATTTGACTCACTGGCAGATGATTCACAAGTGATGCTTTTAGCATTTATTCCCATGTCTGAGCATTTTGTGTTTTAACACGTTTGATATGGTAAAGAGCATTCCCTGTTGGCTAAACTGTGAGCAGAAACATTTCTATTGGTTTTTATACCACAATCAGTGACTTAAGAACTGGCTACTTCATGAATATGAAGTAATGCCAACACATAACAAATGTAAATTTCACTATATTTTAATTAGATGCCGATTCCTAGAAGCATGAGAGAATAGATAGATAGTTAAGAAAAACTTCTGCTACTGTATTGCAAAAATCAGTCAAAAAACTTAGCTTTCCTTGAAGATATTCTTTTTTCCACCTCCCTCAGTCAGATGCCACCAATTTCATACCAAATCCCATCATGGCAACTTCACTAAAGCAACTTCAATAGAGGGTCAGGCAGAAGGAAATACCTCCATCCAAAAGCAGAGTGGAGAGGTGATTAAAGTTCAGTCATTAGATTGACTATTATTGCATTTTTATTGTCAGAGCTGTGGAGAGTATTTGTGTCAAGCGTCAGGAAAACCAGGAGATCCAGATAGTTCAATTGGGTATAAAGATTTATTGTAATCCTGAGCTCTCTATGAGAATCTGAACTACTAATGACCAAGGGAAATTAGCAAGAGATAAGAGTAGAAGGAATTCAAGGTGGGCTGGACTTAGATCTCCTGTGGGTGCAAAGGGACTCATGACTGATGACACCTTTGTCCCCTCCCTCAGTCTCAGCCTGGTCATCCCCCTGCTTGAGCAGGGAGCTGGACTAGAAGACCTCCAAGGTCCCTTCCAGCTCTATTCTATTTGTGGGTTTTTCTACTCATATTCCAATATAGTTCAATTGTCTTTGGTACTACAGATTTTAAGAAAGATGGAGACAGGGATAAACACCAATGGTTGTTCCATTTCAGGCAGCAAAATATCTAAGCCCCAAATCAGTCTGTCATTTATGGTCTTTTGCCATTTGAACATATTTCACATCTGTATCAGGGGTGAAATCTAAAATTTCTTACTACCGGTTCTGTGGGCGTGGCTTGGTGGTGGGGGTAATGTGACTGGGTGGGCGCGGCCAATTTTTTTTTTAAACCATTTTTTCTACAACCTCTTCGGCTAAGAGGTTGTAAAAAAATGTTTTCAAAAGGCTCTGACGATCCCAGCTGAGTTCCCTGATCGGCAGAGGCTTTTTTAAAACTCAGCTGGGATCATCATAGCATCCCCTGATCGGCAGGGGCTGCCGATCAGGGAACTCAGCTTGGATCATCGGAGCATTTAAAAGAAAACAAGGGTTTTTTTCTTTTAAATGCCTTTGATGAGCCGCGCGATCATCAGAGGCTTTTTTTTTTACTTTTAAAAGCATTTTTTTGGCCGTAGTTGTAGAAAAAATGCTTTTAAAAGTAAAAAAAAAAAGCCTCTGATGATTTGCGGCTCAGCTGGGCATGGGGTGGGGAGCGGGATTTTTGCTACCGGTTCTCCGAACTACCCGCCTCCATCGCTACCGGATCGGGAGATCAAGTCCGAACCGGAAGCATTTCACCCCTGATCTGTATATATTTAATTGAGTCCAGGAAATGGCTGATATATGACCATACTTGTCCCTTCTTAAATTCAATATATTGACTTGTTTCATAATTGATGAATCATTTGCCCTTCTTCCTAAAATTTGGGTCAGCTTAAATATGAGTTGTTTGAAACAAACCAACTTTAAAACATGAATAAGAAAACCCAGGATCTCCTCCTTTACTGAAACAGCCTTGTCTCCTACATCTATTGTTTACAAGAACAGGGCTCTTATTATTTAGCATAACCTTTCTTTTCTCGCCAGAATGTCAAACTTGATTTCATTGAGGGCCACATCAGGGTTGTGTTTGACCTTGTGCGGGGCAGGGGTGTGTGGCCAGCTCAACGTCTCTCATGTCAAGGCCGCCTGTGATGACTCTAGTGCTCTGCAAGCGAAACGGGCTCCTGAGCTCCGTTTTCAGCTGCGATGGCCTCCTGCAACCCTCTGCCAGTGAAAATGAAGTTCAGGAGGGCCGCATCCATTTTCGCTGGCAGAGGCACTGCAGGCCAGTCCTTCGCTGTTTCCAGGGTGGCCCTGCAGGCCAGATGTAAGCACCTTGTGTTTGACACCCCTGCTCTAGCCCTCCTTTTTTACTTTTGGGTGAAAACACTGTGTTTGTATAGAAATTAATGAAACAATGGTTTATTTGCTTTCGGTAACATTCTGTATCTGAATGTGTGGTTTACTCCCGGCAGTTAAATATCATGAATCGGGGGGGGGGGAGGGGATTAAAAAATTGTGCGCTTCCAAGGATGCACTCCTATAAGGAGATAATGGCATATTTCAGTTATAGTATCTATATTCAATCAGACAGGGACAATTAATTTTTCACTTAGGAGAAAATTTATGAAGCATTATAAGTAGACATGAAACATTTTTCTTTTCCCACAGTGACAATTACCCAATTCATTACTGAAGAATACAGACTCATTATCTTCGGATGGAAGTCTTGCCCTTCTTATTTATGTGGCACCATAAAGCAACATAAAACTTTAAAAACATAAAAGCAATGTCCATACTTTGAAAACAGGCCTAATTTTATAGCATTTCCTCATGTTAAATACTGAAATAGCATTCCCCACATAATTAGGTACCAGGAAGTAAGAACTAAAGGACAAAGAAGATTGTAAATGGACAACCGAAAGCATCATTTTGCGGTCACTTTCTATATCAGAGTTACCACATAAACTTACTTTTAAGTTACCCATCTGGTTTGAACATGGAGGATTCCCAGAATGTTGACCCTAAAATTATAATTTCTAGCTTCTGAAATGCTTGGCTCTTCCTACAGTAGAAATATTACAGTACAAACTGAGTATTGACATTCCTCAATTTGAAGTATTTTGATCGATTTCAAAATAAATGGATTTCAATTTGTGGTAAATAATATATATGTTCTCTAAACCTAACATTTTCCTGGAGTTTTGAATGAAGCTGGCAAATGCCAGGGGTGAAATGCTCCCGGTTCGGACCGGCTCGGGCGAGTAGGTAGCGATGGTGGCGGGCAGTTCGGAGAACCAGTAGCAAAAATCCCTGCCCCCGCCCCCTTGCCCAGCTGACCCGCGCGATCATCAGAGCCTTTTTTTTCCTTTTAAATGGCTCTGACGAGCCAAGCTCTGACGATCCCAGCTGAGTTGCCAGCTAATCAGGCAACTCAGCTTGGATCGTCAGACCCATTTAAAAGAAAGTTTTTTTCTTTTAAATGGCTCTGACAATCCAAGCTCTGATGATCTCAGCTGAGTTGCCTGCTAATCGGTATCAAAAATTCCTCCCCCTCCCCCCTCAGCTTGCTTACCTTAGCTGCTGGTCGCAACGCCTTGCTATAATCCCTGCAATCCATTGCATCAGCAAGCAACTGAATCTCCCTGTCTGCAATCAAGTAGGCAGGGAGTTGTGGACTTCAACTCCCAGAATTCCTCAGCCAGCAAAGCAAAGCTGGCTGAGGAATTCTGGGAGTTGAAGTCTACAAGTCTTAAAGTTGCCAAGGTTGGAGATCCGTGTTCTATTGGGTAAGTTTTTTTCCCCTTTGGGAGCTTTAAAAAAATAGTTAATTGGGGCTTTTTTTAGTTGTTCTTTTTTTAGACCTAGCCATTTAAAGTTTAGGAAGTTTTAAATTTAGCTGCTTTTATATAAAAATAAAAATAAATTAAAATAAAATAAAATAATATTTGTGCAGCTTTCTGAGATTTAGTGTGTTTCTGTAGTGTTTCACTCTAACTACACAAACACACAAAATCTCACAAAGCTGTATGTGGAATTTTGTGTGTGTGAAGTGTGAAAGTTGTTTTTTGGGGCTTTTTGTGGCTGTGTGAGGTTCCTGCTTGTTGCAGGGGCCATTTTGGGTCTAGCACAGCTGCTTTTATATTGTGGGTGAGCCAGTTGTGCTGTGTTGTGTTTTGTAGGTTAAAAAAGGGCAAAGAAGTAACATTGACTTGGCCACGCCCACCTGACCAACAAGCCACGCCCTCCCAGTCACCTTACCACCAAGCCCCTCCCACTAATTAAGCCACGTCCACAGAACCGGTAGCAAAAAATTTTAGATTTCACGCCTGGGCAAATTGTTCACTAGTATTGTACGTTTACAAGATCTAATATTGAAGATGAAGAATATGATTAACATCCTAACATGAATCATATTGATCTGGTTTAGATCCTTAAACTGGGATTTTGAACCATGGCTTCCTGAACAAGATATAATTAATTAACAGAGAATAATAATCATTTGTGTCAGTACATTTTGTACAGTGGTGAGTTTCAAAATTTTTTACTACCGGTTCTGTGGGTGTGGCTTTGTGGGAGTGGCTTGGTGGGTATGGCAGGGGAAGGATACTGTAAAATATCCATTCCCACCCCACTCCAGGGGAAGGTTACTGCAAAATCCCCATTTCCTCCCGATCAGCTGGGACTCGGGAGGCAGAGAATAGAAGGGGCGGGGCCAGTCAGAGGTTATATTTACCGGTTCTCCGAACTACTCAAAATTTCTGCTACTGGTTCTCCAGAACTGGTCAGAACCTGCTGAATACCATCTCTGATTTGTATAATTTTATACAACTGGTTTAATTACACCAAATATCTGCACGCTAAGCAATCCTAGAATTGTGAGCATTAGAATTATTCAGATCTTGGAAAAACCATGGTTGATGAGTCATTGCTAAGCAAAATGACCTCCCTTTCCTTTGCCCTCTGCTCAAATTGTTTTGGCTTCCACACTTAAAATCTGGCTTCCATAAAGCAAACATTCTCAATTGTGTCTGATCTGGTGCACACTGATGTAAATGTTGGCTAAAGAACGAAGTTTAGGCTTGGAGAGCATCTTCTGATAACAGCTGTCTACCAATCTCACATGGCAGATTTGGGGCTTTGGTATTTTGATGGTGTGTTTAATCCATGCTTCTGTTTCTCTGCTTAATCTGTATTCAGCATCTGCTAATAAATGCATCTCTTCATGACAAGAATTCAAAGTAGTTAAGTATTATATCTCTGGAATTTCTTACTTACTGCTTATAGAAATGGGAAGAAAGCAATACTAATAGTTCACAGAAATAATTGCGCTCTCAACACTCAACACAAAAATCTGAGCAGTGTTGTAAAGACAATTACTAGGAAAAATCCCAGAAGAAATTCAGAGAAATATGACTGGGGAAAGAAGAGCCCATCTTGAAAGAGCGCAATTTTTTTTTATGAATGAAACGTCAAGGCTGGAAGAATGAAGGAACATGAGAAAAGAATTCTTGGGATGTTGAAGAAGCAATTTGACTGATACTTTCTTTCCACACAACACATAAAAAACAACAGGTAACAAACAGAAACAGCCTGGATAAAACTGAGTTTCTTGCAAAAGACAGCACATCTACCATTCTTTACCAATTCACATCACCTCTCTGAAATCAGACAATATGAAATTCCTTAATCTGACAAAGACAGCAGAAAATATAATAATGCACAGATTTTATCTTCTTTCTCATCTTAAGAATAGGACAGAGTTATCCTCAAGGTAGGACAACTGTATTAATCTAACAGTAAAAGGTGAAAGATTTATACAATCTGAAGAAAAACAACAGTATTGGCAGACCAAGGTTGGTCAAAGTGATAAAGCTATTGGATTTGATTAATCTAATATTTTTAAGAAAGGCACTCATGGAAGTTTGTGGGAAATGAAAAGTCATTGCAAATCTTAATAGAAGACTGAGAAAATCTAACTTGAGTTCCTGAATTAACTCAGTTTGTATAATAGTTTGATAAATGTTATTAACAGTTATTATTAACTGTTATTAACTCAGATTCTGGTTACTTACTATTTACCTCCCTTGAACTGAGACATTTCTTTCATCCAATGAGCAAAATAAATCAGATGTGAGAGGTATAGTGCCTATATAAATTATGTTTTTTCTGAATTATTACGTACCATGAGGCATGGCACCTAAGCTTTTGGGAATGTCTTTACTTGGAGTTAAACAGAAACATTAATAATTGGATTCGTTTCAGCTAGAACTTGGACTAAAACCCCTTCCCTGAGTCTTCAGAAATAATGCTTTCCTTTTCAGTCTGATTTGAGTTTTCTTAAGGTCCAACATCAACTCTTGAATTATAACCACAGGCTGAGGAGGCCCTCTCTGTGGGAGCGTGTCAGTCGATGGGAGGAAAACGGTGGCAGAATGCGGTCCTATAAGTAACCAGGTCCCAATGTTCATTCATTCACTGTTAGGTCATTCATGCACAGCAGTTACATAATATCCCAATCTCTTCATTTTGACAACAAATGAGATTACAACTTCCAGAAATCCTTCACAGGCCAGGCATCCTTGGTGTTGTAATCCCACAACATCTGGAGTGTACCAGAATAAGGGAAAATGGTTTAAAGACCTGTACTAAACTAAAAGAAAAATCGAATAAATTGAATTTCATTTAGGTTTCCCAGCTACAGAAAGAACGCTGTAGTGATCTCCTTTCCATAAAATCTCACTGATTAGCAACAACATTCTTGGAGCATATGAACCTCAAGAAGAAAAATCCCAGTTTTAATTGCACCTGTTCAACTATGACATTGTTTTATACCGCTTTGATCTCACCTATGCCTACAGCCATTCCTCATTTAATGCTTACCTTGGTTAGCAATCATTAGCAAAGATAACAGTAATAAAAAATAATAAAAGAGTAATTTTCTGGCCAACATGCACGTTTATGACTACATTTTGCGTGCACGATGACAATCTAAGATTGGCTCTCAATCTTTTTCAAAAGCCCCTCAAGACATGGTTCTGCCTACAGGCTTGGGGACTCTGGTTGACCTGCAGCCAATCAAGCAGTTGTGTTATTGTGCCTGTTGCCACTACGGGGTAGGGTGAGGTGGATATAAGTTTTTATACTATGGAATTTTAATGTTGTAAGCCACCTGGAGTCACTGTGTGTGAATTGAGCGGCCATATAAATGAGTTTAATTAATTAATGGAGTCACAGTAATAGGTGTATCAGGAAAACAAACGAGACAACAGCAATCAGTGTTGTTCACAGTTTCCCTCTCTCTTTGCCAGAGGTTCACTTACTGACCATTTTGCTTATTGACCAAGTTGTTGGAACAAAATGCAGTTGCTAAACAAGGACTGAGTGTAGTGTGCATCTCATCTTTTGATTATGCTTTGTAAACAACGCTTCCTAAGAGGATCAGTTAGGACAAACCCTAGAAAAAGCTAAATCCATTGTTATCCTGCGGCATACACTGCTTGATAGTTTGGTTTTTCACTGCAAGAGAGAAGCCACAATACGAAAGGTTGAGCAACAAAAATGCCATATTCTACCTCTTTACAAGTTACCACTTTTGCTCAGCACAAATGGGGTTTCAAAATTCTCGACCTAATCATTAGGTGATTTCTCTGATGTTCTCCAGGAAAAAGAAATTCAGTAATTTCTCAAGGATAGGATTCCTCTCTATGCTGATAAGTGCACCTGGCAAAGCCCCATGGGAGAATTGCTTCATGCTATCTCTCCTCTCCTAAAGATTCAATGGAAGTCCCAAGGGTGCTTTTTTCAGGAGGCAACTGGATTTTCTTGTTTTTTTCTTTTGAAGACGTTTCGCTTCTCAACCAAGAAGCTTCTTCAGCTCTCACAGGACAGTGGGGAATGGAAGGATTTATATTCCTTGAAGACAGCTGGTAATCTGCATCCTTTTAGAGCAGGGGTCAGCAACCTGCGGCTCTGGAGACACATGTGGCTCTTTCACCCCTCTGCTGCGGCTCCCTGTCACTCAAAATATGCATCACAACCGCCAATATGCGACACCCGCTGGTATGTGTTTTATTGAGCTTTTCAACCCCCGGTAGGCCAATCATGGATAAATCCAAGAGAAGAAAAACTTTATTGAAAAACTTTTTCAATTTAAAAACAAAAAAGAAAAAAAAAGAAAACAGAACATTTAATTCAACTACATATGCTAGTTTTGTGGCCGCTCAGGAAATAGTCAGGCATGGGAAGGGTTTTGTGGCTCCCGGTGTTTTCTTTTCAGTGGGAAACAGGTCCAAATGGCTCTTTGAGTGTTTAAGGTTGCAGACCCCTGTTTTAGAGGGTCATTGAAGCACTTGGTGGTTTATCAGTGTCTTCAGGACCACCTGAGTAGTGCTCCTAGTTCCTGTAGTTTGCGTAGATAGCTCCCTAGCCTCCTGAAAAAGCACCTTTGGAACAACCATGACCTGGATGACTGAGAATCAGCAGTGGGTTTCACATTTTGTTACTACCGTTTCGCCCCGCGCGCACATGCTTGCTTTGTGCACGTGTGCGCCCGGTTTGCGCACACGCCTGCCTTTGACACATGCACCCAGCCTTCCATGCATGCACTTTGCTCATGCATGTACCTTCTGCGCATGCACCCACCCTCAAAAATGTGCCTAAATAGGACGGCATAGAGCTGGGATGGATGAGCAGGCCCACCCACGATTTTCGCTACCAGTTCGCCTGAATTGGTCCGAACTGGCTTAAATACCACCTCTGCTGAGAATCTCTACAGATTCAATAGAAGTGTGCGAGGTCAAGGATTTTGCAGGCTGAGAATTTATTCTAAATTCATTTCTTCTTCAAAAGACTTTCTAAAATAAATTTCCCTTCATTAGAACTGTTTTTAAAAAAAAAAAAACATTGCAGGCAAACTTCTGTGCCTGCCAATAATGGTAGCAAATGCAAATTAAGCTGCTTTAAAGTTAATTACTTCCAGAATGACACGAATAAAGCACCTGAAAATGGCAACTCCAAATTAGTATCAAAACTGAAAGAACCACAAAATCTTTACAAACTGAAGAATGAAAAAGCAGCAAAGAAGTACAAGGTCATTTTGAAATGCATGAGGGGGGAAAATAAGGTGGCCTTTGCCAGTTGTGCGAACAGCTAGAGATATTTATGTCTCCAGACAGCATGAAGTTTTTTTTCCAGCTAGCAGCCGAGGCAAAAAAAAAAAAAAAGTAAGATGACACATTTGGTACATTGGAGCCCAACAAATATGAAATGTTACCATTTGGTATTTAAAGGTGGTTAAAAAGTGCCCAACCCAAAATCTAAAGCCTACTTTCTTGCCAGCTTGAAACAAGCAACAATCTTGTGAACGTTTGGGACTCATGCAACCTTTCATTTCTTAAATATGATGGAACAAGACAGATTTTGCCAGTAGGACATTGCAATCAATCTTAATGTAGCTGTGCGGGATGATGTTGTAGCTTGTCAACTCTTGCCGCAAGAATTTTAAAATCTGAAATATTGCCTCTTTCAATTGTCCAGATTTATTGGGAGAGAGGAAGGTTTCAAATCAATTAAATTCTACTCCAGCCTTTAAAACTGTGCGAGAAGACAAACTGTTCATACCCCAAACCAGACTTTCTTAACTTGGTGCCCTCCAAATACAGAGGGGGTCAAATCAGGGGTGAAATCCAGCAGGTTCTGACAGGTTCTGGAGAACCGGTAGCGGAAATTTTGAGTAGTTCAGCAAACTGGCAAATACTAGCTCTGGCTGGCCCCAAAGTGGAGTGGGAATGGAGATTTTGCAGTATCCTTCCCCTGGAGTGGGGTGGAAATAGATATTTTGCAGTATCCTTCCCCTACCACACCTACCAAGCCACGCCCACCAAGCCACACCATGCCCACCAAGCCACGCCCACAGAACCGGTAGTAAAAAAAATTGGATTTCATCACTGGGTCAAATGGCAACCATATATATCTGGAGGGCACCCAGTTGCAGAAGATTGACATAGATCCGTGATGGTGAACCTATGGCACGCATGCCAGAAGTGGCATGCAGAGCCATCTCTCCGGGCACGTGAGCTGTCGCCTGTTGCTCTTCCAGGTTCTGGCGTGCCAGCCACTTGGACTTCACATCCATGGGAGCACCAGAAACCGGAAGACCAACCGCCCGGTGCACATGTGCCTGCCCTTCCGGTTTCTGGTACATGCATGCACTCCGGTCAACTGGTCTTCTGGTTTCTGGTGTTCATGCGCACGCGAAGACCAGCTGGCCAGTGCACATGCATGTACCAGAAACCGGAAGATCATCTTCCCGGTGCATGCATGTGCTCTGGGCAGCTGCTCTTCCGGTTTCATGCACGCGCTGGAAATCAGAAGAGCAGCCACCCATCGTGCGCATGCGCACTGGGTGGCTGCTCTTCCAGCTTCCAGCATGCGCACGCACACCAGCAGGTTTTGACCAGTTCTGGAGAACCGGTAGCAGAAATTTTGAGTAGTTCGGAGAACCAGTAGTAAAAATTCTGACTGACCCCGCCCCCATCTATTCTCCGCCTCCTGGGTCCCAGCTGATTGGGAGGAAATGGGGATTTTGCAGTAACCTTCCCCTGGAGTGGGGAGGGAATGGAGATTTTACAGTATCCTTCCCCTGCCACACCCACCAAGCCACGCCCACCAAGCCATGCCACAACCACCAAGCCACACCCACAGAAACGGTAGTAAAAAAATTTGAAACCCACCACTGACACACATCTGTGCTCCTGTTTCGGCAGTCGGTGCCAAAAAGTTTCGCCAACACTGGCATAGATAGTATAATTGCCTACGGGTCATATCAGATATTTGGCTGCATTAAGACCCGTGATTTCTCTGGTTTGTGCTTTCCCAACTACTTGGTTTACAAACCATGGTTTATGCCATATTATTATTACATGTGAATCATACCTTTATGATCCATGAAACAAATCTTAGTTAAAGCACACTATGGCACAGTATGAAACCAGCATCTGTATTATCTGACCTCAAAAGCTCAGTGCATGCCCCTCCTTTGCAGAGATGGAGTTGGGGGGGGGGAGTGAAGGAGCATTTTAAAGGGAAAAGCATCATTTAATTCAGAAATGATCTTAACTCATCTGTACCTTAGTACTTAATTATTGCAGAGTCTTAGAACTCCTTTAATTGTTCTCTCTCTTTACTTGCCAGTTCCCCCTTTTGTCTTCCTTTTTGTTTCTTTTGCCATTAAGAATTGCTCCTCTCACTATTTCCAGGATTAACAAACAAATTGCCATATGTGGAAATGCTTAGCATTTATGGTTGATCTTCTCTTATTCATCTTCAATCTTCCATTCTGACTCAGAGGTTTAGGCAGCTCAAAACAATTGTCGTAATTAGGCAGCTGCAGGCCATACATTGGCAAAGAACCCCTACTTGGACCTCTTTCCTTTCTGTCTGGAAAAATATTTAATATTAATCAATTAATGATATTCTGCCCATGCACTGGATGCTGAAAACATCCAGGACCAAGGCCAGAACTGTCACATAAACGATTATAAACCTTTGCAGATACCAATAATGATTAAAGCCATGAATGTCATCCCTTCCATGGCATTAATACATACAGTATTGTAGCAGTGCATAAATATCCCTTCAACCTTTCACAAATGTATAATTAAAATAGGTATCGACCAGCAGTAAAATGTAAAATTTGTTACTACCAGTTCTGTGGGCGTGGCTTGGTGGTGGTGGTGGGTAATGTGACTGGCTGGGCCAACTTTTTTTTTAACTTTTTTACTTTTTTAAAAAGTAAAAAACTACAACCTCAGATCCCAGCTGAGTTGCCTGATCATCAGAGGCTTTTTTTTTTTTTTTTCACTTTTAAAAGCATTTTTTCGGCTGGAGAGGTTGTAGAAAAAATGCTTTAAATTTTTTTTTTTCAAAAAGCCTCTGATGATTGTGCAGCTCAGCTGGGCGGGGCAGGGATTTTTGTTATCAGTTCTCCGAACCACCCGCCGCCATCGCTATGTCTGAGCCAGGAGCATTTCACCCCTGGTATCGACCCTGAAATATTAATTAGCATCCCTATGAAAAATTGTTTAATCTGTTATGGGGAATCCTAATAGCTGAACTGTTACTGATTGGCTTGCTATGTTTCTAAAATTTTCAGAACTTCCTCTTTCATGAAAGAAAGAAAGAAAGAAAAAAGACATAGCTATTAAAAGCCATAGAAAAGTATCCATAGAAAGGAAGACAAAGGAAGAAAAGTTAAAGGAGACCTTTAAATAAGATTTTAAAAGCCCAATATTAGTAAGAAGTAGTACAGCTTCTTCTTTTTTCCCAGCTAAACAGGCAGCTAGGTTGAGTTCATTAGGTTGTACAGGAGGCACTACTAAAGCTGCTCCAGATAATACCAGCAATTCAATAAACAGTAGTAGTAAACAACTACTAGTTTTTCTATAATCATGGAGATGTTCTACAGGGCAGCTTTAACTAGTGATTGTACTAAAGAATAAGGCAACAATGGCCTTTGTACAGTGAGGACCTTGTACTTCCTGTTCTCAACAGTTTGTGGTAAGTTCAGAAATTAATTTGAAATTTTCCCAGCATCATCACTACCATGACCAATAACCAGAAAAAAAGAAGAATAACTTTTATTATTGCAAACAAACAGAGAACAGGTTGTGTGCACTTCTCATTTCTCTCCTGTGGTATTTCAGTATCAAGGGAAGAAGGCCTTCTAATGTAATAGATAGGGAAAACAAGATGAGGATGTAAGATAAAAAGAGTTCCACGGTTTTTAGAAAGTCCACTCATTTGCGGATCTGCCCTCACCAATGTCACCCACAGACACTGACTGAATTTTTCTATGAGTTAACAAGCTTTACAGGAAAAAGGGTTCAAACTTTCAAATGTACAGCCTGTATAAGTGCCCTGCTTACTAGATAGCAGCTGGTGAATTTGCCAATCTTCTATATGAAGATTGAGTATGTATCTGCTCAAACCTAATGGCTGCGTCTGTTTTACACATCCTTTTAAAGTACCCACTATATTCTCCTTGGCAATCAGAGCTAGTATACCCGCTCTTGAATCTGATGAACTCTACTCATGATGAGAAGATTGAAGTATTCTTATTAATCAATATCCAGTGTTTTAAAGGCAGTAGCAATTTTTTATTTATAGCCTTAAGTTAATAGAAACCATTTGGTGCCTTCAAACGAATTGTTATTTTATTGTGTTTCTTCCTCATATATATGTATGTATCGCCACATATGTATTAATGGTATATTGTATTTTCAATTTTGTGAGTTGGTCTTGCACTGTAAATAAACAAACATATACAGAAAACTTAGTCTAGATATAGGTTAAAAGACTTAAATTGACTCACTCTACTTGTCTGGCAATAAACCATAAATCAAAGGATGGGAACTATTCTTTTATTAAATATTTACTAAAATTCCACATGTTGTCTCTGTCTTACTTCTTGCCCTGATCAACAAATTTATGGTTGAACAGACCAATCACATATTTTCCAGCTTTTTTTGAACATAGGCTAGCTACATTACATATGTGGAGTATTAGTTTCTCCCCAATCTAATATAGTTAGTCTATATTAGTCCATATTAATTCTTGGCTGTAGAGCACAAGTGTCCAACTGTGGAACTCTTAAGATTTGTGGACTTCAACTTCCAGAATTCTCCAGCCAGCCAAGTCCACAAGCTTTAAAGTTGCCAAGGCTGGACACTCCTGTTGTAGAGATTTGTGGACATACATACATGATCATAAGAGGCTGCATAATTTCTGGATTACTCATTTCAAATCATTTCCATTCCAAAGCCAATTATTACTATGACTATAATCAGAGGTGAGATGAACTTTCTTTAACAAAGGGTTTGCTGGTTTGAGCTTGCACGCACCCCTTTGACTTTGAGAGAGAAACGGAGCTTCAAACAGGCTCCTAATCAGGCAGCTCCGGTGAGAACAGCAGGGGCGGCACAGAACGCAGCTGGGCCAGCCAACGAGCCAGAAAGTAAGTTATAAATGGATAGCATAGAACAGGGGAAGGTGGGCAGGCCCAGCCAGCGATCAGAGCTAAGGGTTCGCCCGAACCCTTGCGACCATGCAGCAGCCCACCACTGACTATAATGTAGGATGTGGAGCTCACTTAGCAATTCAACATGACATTCTGGAACTTAAAGTTGCAGAATATCTTAAACATAAGCAAAGGTCCCAACTTTTGGGGGCTTGGTGGGCACTTGTGAAATGTTGCAGACATATGGAGAAATTCCTGTTGGAACAGCTTGCTCGTTTGCAACATCCATCCATCCATCTATTATGCTACCATTATCAAAGGTCTCTTACCAGTCACACACATGATTAAAAGGAAACATCCTCAGGAAAATAAATAATAGTAAAGTAACTGGAGCAACATGAAAATGGCTGCTAAATGGGACATATATAATTAGAAAGCTCTCATATATCAGAATGCTGCCTCTCTCAACCTTATGCCAGACCTTTCCTGCTCCCGGTTTGATTGATTATGTGCCAACTCTTAGCAACCACATAGACAGATTTTCTCCAGGAGCT
Source organism: Pantherophis guttatus (assembly GCF_059756535.1). NCBI lineage: Eukaryota > Metazoa > Chordata > Lepidosauria > Squamata > Colubridae > Pantherophis > Pantherophis guttatus. The sequence goes on along the minus strand of NC_142069.1, from coordinate 24,710,669 downwards.
GGCCTTCAGTTTATCATCATTGTAATCGAGTCTATTCACTTTGCAGCTGGTTGTCCTCTTCTCTTTCTTTCCACCTTTCCCAATATTAGAGGAGCTCTGATGGCACGGTGGTTGGAATACAGTACTGCAGGCTAACTCTGCTCACAGTCTAGAGTTTGATCCTGATGGGTTCAAGGTTGACTAAGCCTTCCGTCCAGGGGTGGGTTCTAAATTTTTTTACTACCGGTTCTGTGGGCGTGGCTTATTTTGTGGGTGTGGCTTGGAGGTCAAGTGACTAGGTGGGCGTGGCTAGCTGGTCAGAGTCATTTCTGGAAGGTCCTCGCACTTACGACCAGTCCTCGCACTTACGACCCGACTCATTTGTTTGCTTTTAACACTGATCAGCTGTAGGATGGCCCTTTGAAGCCCCCGGCAAGAGTTTAAACAGTTTTTTTTCCTTCTAGTCATCAGCTAGGACTCAGGAGGCAGCAATAGATTGGGGGTGGGACCAAATAAAAGGTAAGAATAACGTGGGGGGTGGGCAGGTGGGAGGGCGGGGGGGGAGAACCGGTTCGGTGACATCATATCGTCACCGCTACCGGCTTGGCTGAACCGGACCGAACCAGGAGGAACCCACCACTGCTTCCGTCCTTCCAAGGTCAGTAAAATGAGGACCCAGATTGTTGGGGAAAATATGCTGATGTTGTAAACTGCTCAGAGAGTACTCTAAGTCTATGTGCTATTGCTATTTCTAGAGCTTTCTCAGAGAAATGGCTCTTCATATAATGAGTGTAAACTAGGTTAATTTGACTCTGGTCATTTGGGCTCAAATTTGAACTTGGTTGATTTGTTTGATGATTTATTTGTTTGGGGGGTTTTGCTGTTCAGGGTATTTTTATGAGTCTCCTCCAACACTAAAGTACAAAAAGTATCAATATACTTTCTAGCAGACTGCTTCAAAGTTCAACTTCAATCTTTTATGGAAAGAAGATACATTTCTAAGCAAAGCACTATGCTGTAGCTGTCCATTTTTAATTTCTCTGAAAGCCTATAGGTGCCATTCAGGGCTTAGAAGCAGTTCTTGGAAAAGATAATGTTAACTTAATGCTTTGCAGTCTGCTGGCCTCTTTCTCTCTCTCTCCCTATTTTAATTAAAAGCATTTTAAATGTAAAAAAATGTAGATGAGGTAGGGAGGCCAGATCCTGAACTTCTCATAACATTGACATTATATAGTTATAAAACTATCCATATTTTTTTCAATGGCTTTTTTTTTTTTGACATCTCCTAATCTAACATTCATTTGATGCTTGTATCTTAAGTTCCAATGACATGCAGAGACTGTGCAAAGCACCTAGGGCCTCAAATTCAAACTTCAAATTCTATTTATAACATTACAAAGAAGAATCCTTTCAATCTGGTAGTATCTTCAGAAATGCCACAAAACGTAGAAAAGAGCGTAAGAGGAAGAGGAAGCACATACACACAAAAATAACAATTTAACATCAGTAAGTCCAATGATTAAATTGATTTTTCTTCCTCAAATTACTTGTCATCTTTCATCTCCCGTTTTCTCTTTCAAAAATTAAAAGGTACAATATAGAGCATTGGGGAAAATAAACGGTTTTGGGAGGGGACGACTCACAGTGGCCAAGTCAATGTGGATGAGTAGGCGCGGCCGTGTGTGTGTGTGTGTGTGTGTGCTTGGCTGCCAGCAGTTTAGGGAGGCGAGGAGCTGATGGGGTGCCAAGTTGTGGCTTGTTCCGCATCAACACCAACAACTGATGGAGCGCCGTTGTGACTTGTTCCGGCATCAACACAGCCACGCCCACCCATCTGCACCCACCTGGTCATGCTGAATCAGTGGTGCCGAGTCTGTAGCATCAAGCCAGACACACCCTCTCGTCCATGCCCACCCGGCCATGCCCACCCATTTGTGCCAACCCAACCCAACCACACCCACTTATCCACATCACATCCATGCCAATTTGGCGGCTGTCAATTGTCCTAGATCCAAGTGTTTATGAAGTTAGGCAGCCTCACTTTTGATTTAAATGCATAAAGAAACAAATACCGTATTTTTTGGAGTATAAGACGCAGCTTAGTTTTTGGGGAGGAAAATAGGGGGGGAAATCTGCCTACCAGGTATTCATCTGGCTAGAGTCCTTAGTCTGGTCAGCTTCAGCACATTAGTTTGCTGGTTTTTATCCCCTGCTTGGGGATAAAAAACAGCTTCTAAAGCACAACCAATCTTTGGAGAGAGAAGCAATGAGAAAAGCAGGCAAACCACGGAGATTGCTTCACTTGTTAGCGCTGAAAAAAAGCTTCACAGCTGAGAGTCGGAGGGAGCAGGCAAAGCATGGAAAATCGCTTCACTGAAAAAAAGCTTAGCACGGAGATCGCTTCACTCGCTAGCGCCTCATTAGGGCTGGAAAAAATGCTGCGAAAAAGCTACATTCGGAGTATAAGACACACCCAAATTTTCAGTCTCTTTTAGGAGGGAAAAATGTGCCTCTTATACTCTGAAAAATACGTACATCTGGTAATGGGAGCAACTAGAAAAATATCCTCACAGGCAGGAATTAAATCTGTTCTATCATAATCCTAGAAAAAGATCTAACTTTGATTTTAAAAGTCCTCCCTTTGATATCGCCCAACAGCTACAATTGTAGTCAACAATGAAAATTCTAGCATAGATACTTATGATATTTTAATAAAACTCAGTCAACAAAGCTGTTCAAGAACATTGAAATCAGATTTTAGCCAGTGGTTTCCTGTCAAATAAAGCATATATCTCCAGTAGGCCTACTCTGTCACTTCTTTCTAACTACAGTTAGTCCTCAACTTATAACAGTTCAGCTAGTGATGGTTTGAAGTTACAACGGCACTGAAAAAAGTGATTTATGGCCATTTTTCACACTTATGACCATTGCAGCCTCCCCATGGTTACATGATTTACACTCAGACGCTTGGCAACTGACTCACATTTATGACGGTTGCAGGGGTCACCTGATCCCCTTCTACAACCTGACAAGCAAAGTCAATGGGGAAATCAGATTCGCTTAACGCTCATGTTACTAATTTAACAACTGCAATGATTCACTTAACCAATGTGGCAAGAAAAGTCATAAAATGGGGCAAAATTAACTTAACAATTGTCTCACTTAGCAACAGAAATTTTGGGCTCAATTGTGGTCATAAGTTGAGGACTGCTGCAGTGGTTGGATTAAAAAAAATTTCTATCAGTTCTGTGGGTGTGGCTTGGTGGGCATGGCATGGCATGGCAGGTGTGGCATGGTGGGTGTGGTAGGGGAAGGTTACTGCAAAATCCCCATTTCCTCCTGATCAGCTGGGACTCGGGAGGCAGAGAAAGGGCATTGGTTCTACCTGATATGCTCCTTCTCGGGGTGCGGGAAAGATCATCCAGGAATGGGTGTAACTCTGCTTCTCTGCTTGGAGACTGAGTCTATTTTTATTGGCCATGCCTCCCGTGCCTGGTATTCCCCAGTTCGACTCGGTCTTCCACGAGTTGAGACTGAGAAAAAGAGGCTCCTAGGGAAGGTTACTGCAAAATCCCCATTTCCTCCTGATCAGCTGGGACTCGGGAGGCAGAGAATAGATGGGGATGGGGCCAGTCAGTGGTGGTATTTACCGGTTCTCCAAACTACTCAAAATTTCCACTACCGGTTATCCAGAACTGGTCAGAACCTGCTGAAACCCACCTCTGGATTGCCGGTATACAGTTTATTAGTTCTTCTCTTGAATATGTACCTCAACCTTTAAACTTATGCAATATTCCTAATATACAACGTAATGCATATACACGCATATTTTCTGACCCTTGAGTCAACCGTATCTAATGAAAAATATACTGCAATTCAGTGCCTCGTGTCTCTCTGTAATGTTGCATTGCAAAATAATCTTCCATGCCTCCAGCACTGCAAACCAAACTGCCATACAGCAGATGTGCACTCCGGGGGCCCCCTGGGTAAAGAAGCCATTTGAAGAGTATAAATGTGCAAAGGGCAGATTAACCACTCTATATAATTTCCATCCCTGGCATTAGTTTTTAGAGGTAGAACTCAAAAATAATTGCTGTAAGATGCTGTTACTTACTACTAACCCTTCCCTGCTCCGGGCAGAATGTATACTGTATCTCAGAATATTTACCTGCTCATCATATTCAATAGCAGTTGGTTTAAAATTATGGACCTTTTCACAAACAAATAAATCAATTGTGTACAATAGATAAGAATATAGAGTTAAAATCACTATTGCCTGTATTGTGTATTGCCTGGCAAAAGAAGAGAATATGTGAGGAGTCCTTAATGGGCTCTGAGCCTGATTGTTTTCTTGCAGACGTTTCATTCCTGACAAGGTAATATCATCAGTGCTACTGGGTATGGGGTTTGCTCCCTATTTATGTATCTACAGTAGCTTGCTCTGTCAATGTTGGTAGGGATGTGATTTTCTCCTTGGTAGTTCCTTGATTAGGGCGTTGTTTTCTGCTTGAGTACTCTTTCCCCTTTGGTCTGGAAGTATGCTTACCTGATCAGAACAGAAAATAAATATCAGCAAGAAAATATGACGCACAGCCCACTCTATGCATCTGATGAAGTGGACTGCAGCTCAAGAAAACTTATTCCTTTTAATAAAATTTGTTAATCGAAAAAGGTGCTGCCATATTCCTGTTTGTTTTTTTAAGATGGAGTTGCCACTGAAGAAGATTCAGAAGCTTTAGCTAGTCCAAAATGAGCAGTTAACTGCTGATGGAAGCTGATTCAGCAACATTAACACCCATGTATAGCTGTTGCATTGATTCCTGCTTTGTCTGTGAGTCCAATTAAAAAATGCTGCTGATTTTCTTTTCAGTCCTATGTTGCTTCTCGCCCATCCTATGTAAACTTTATGCTTCCTAGTTTTTAGGAAGTGCTAAACATCATTCTTATTTCACAGAGCATATGGACAATCATGACATTGGGTAACCTTTGCAATTAGATTCTCAGTGGCCTTTAATTACTGAATTTTTTTTAAACTGCATAACAAATGTCCTTTGGGAAATGATTGGCCTATAAATAATTGCATATTAAATAAATACATCAAAGCACCAAAAATCTGGGTGACTGTGACAGATTCAGAAAACCCCAACTCTGCCATCACCTAGTGGTCTTTTTATGGTGCTGGAGAAGACTCCTGTGAGTCCCTTGGACTGCAAGGCGATCAAACCGGTCAGTCCTAGACTACTCTTTAGAAGGCCAGATCCTGAAGATGAAATTCAAATCCTTTGGCCACCTAATGAGAAGGAAGGACTCACTGGAGAAGAGCCTAATGCTGGGAAAGATTGAGGGCAAAAGAAGGGGACGACAGAGAATGAGGTGGCTGGATGGAGTCACTGAAGCAGTAGGCATGAGCTTAAATGGATTCCAGAGGATGGCAGAGGACAGGAAGGCCTGGAGCAATGTTGTCCGTGGGTCGTGATGGGTCGGACACGACTTCACAACTAACAACAATGTGGTCCTTTGGATTTTGGCACTTCCAAATGTTGAAGCCGGAGTACAACAGCTGGAACTCCCAAGCACCTGGCCAGCATTATAATGGAAAGTTGGACATCTCTCAGGAAAGAAAATGTTTCTTAGTACAAGTAATGCATTTTCTTCAAGCAATCAGATAAAGGAACATTTCTGCACTACAGAAAAGTTTAATGTTGGCTATTTTTTAAAACCCTTTTTCATCACCAGCATACCAACTGATCGGAGAATTCAACAGGAAGATAGATCAGGAAGATTTCTGTAGAGATAGGGGATAACAATGTTTTGAAAGGCAAGTTGTTTACTTCATTGTAATGCAGTTAAGCCATCAAAAAGGGGAGGGGGTTATTGGCAGTGTTTTAGAGATGTTCAGGTACCAAATTAAATTGCCAAAAGTCACAAATCACCAATAGCCAAACATAAAATGTCTCTTCTTTTCTACAGTAAAACTAATGCTCTTTTTTAAAAATGTATTCTTTGAGTAGAAATCAAAATATTAAAAATGAAAGAGAATTGGGAAATATGTATTAGATCCTTCCAGACACAAAGTGTTCAGGGAGTTATACAAGCATCCAGAAGTGGAAAACCTTAAATAAATCAGGTATTGATCATAAACGCAATTGTGTCTGAATGAACTAATCCAGAAAATTACTGCAATGTCTAAGGATTATCTATATTTTGCAGAATGTAATCATAAAGGGGAGGGCAATGGGCTTCTGAATTAATACTGAAGTTAACAGTGAGCCATTAGTACTAAAATTAACCACTGACCTTATCCAGGGAAGATACGTTTTTAGTTCAATACAGACAAAAATGTAATATTAATTTTTTTTAAAAAAATAACCTTAACTTTGCAAGAAAAATATTTTTCAAATTAAGTGCACTTTGTGTTATTCACACAGGGAGTGCAGCCCTGTTCCTGCCCCCCAAATTCCATTAAGCATGGATCTTGACCTGCAAAGGCTGTCCATTTTTGATATATAACACTTGAATTTCCCATTTCTAAAGCATCATATTCACAGAAGTAAGAAAACAGTAATGATTCAGAGCTTACATCTCCTAGAAATCTTCAATATAAAGATAGTCATGACAGTTTCCAGCAAGGATTCCTGGTGAACTAGATATCTCTGAAGGAGCAGAGACAGCACTGAGGCAAGATCCATGCCAAACAAAATTTCTAATTGTCACAATCTCTCTGGATAAAGGAGAGACTGTGAGATTACCCATACGTACTCCGGACAGCTGCTTCTCATGAACAAACTGCAGGAATCAATTTTTGCAGTCAGCTCATGAGTTGAGTGGCTGGAAGTTGAGGGGTTCCAACAAAGCTCACAACCACAATATAACCTAAGTGGACAAAGTTCTGCTGAGCCTCATTCTTTAAATCACTTTTGGAAATTGCTTTTTAATTGCTTTTCAATTATTAAAAACCTTTCGGTTGACACTTATAACATGCACCAGGTAAGTCTCTTTTAACCCTTAGTGAAAGATGCTTATGCATAAATGATGTGATATTGGATGAAGAGTTTGTTTGTGGTGTTTTAAGAGAATGTGATAAGTTGTTCAAATTGTTTATACTTATGAAAAAGAGGAAAATCACACACACACACACACACACAAATATCCTCTTTGCTATCTTCTTTTTTCCTTTCTTTTCTATTTTTCTTTCTCCTTATCAATTTTTTTTCCTACACTTTCTATTTCTTTGTTTCTTTTTTTTATAGGTGTTTTTTTTTTACTCTGTTACAGACCATAATCAATAAAGGAAAGCTCTAGTATTACTAATGTTGTCTATTTCCTGACTGGCCTGTCTTGAAAGGTGACCTCTGTCTGGAGGAAAGAAGAAAAGAGCGCCATTGAGATCTGTGATGTAATGAGTTCTCACGATCCTATTAGTATCAGCATAATATGACAATTACTTATTGATACCAGCAATAACTTAATTTAAAAAGTTGCATATAAATATATTTCTTTTGATAAACTGAATATGGAAAAGGATATATTTCTTTTAGTGTCCTGCTGCAAGCAATAGGTTATTTTCCTAAAATGTGACTATGCATTCCAACAAAATCAGGACTCACCTACTAATCTACCTAAACAACCAAGAAGTTATCCCATGCCAACTTCAACTCCCGAGAACAAAAGCAATACGAATCGTATAGGAAAATTAGTAGTGCTGATGAGATTAAAACAATCCAAAAGGATCCTAATGTTTCAAAGAATTGCCTTACAAAACAGATTTTTTTTTTAAATGAAGACAAAGCACTTACGCATGAACAGGTAATCTTTGACTTACAACAGTTCATTTAGTGACCATTCAAAGTTACAACATCACTGAAAAAAGTGACACGATTGATTTTTTACACTTACGACTGTTGCAACATACCTATGGTCACATGATCAAAATTTGGATGCTTGGCAACTGGTTCGTATTTATGATGGTTGCAGTGTCCCAGGATCAAGTGATCATTTTTTGTGACCTTCTGACAAGCAAAATCAATGGGGGAGCCAGATTCACTTAAACAACCATGCTTCTAACTTAACAACTGCAGGAATTCTCTTAACAACTGTGGCAAGAAAGGTTGTAAAATGTGGCAAAATTCACTTCACAATTGTCTCACTTAGCAACAGAAATTTTGGGCTCAATTGTGGTTATAAGTCGAGGACTACCTATACAAAAAAAGAGTTGGGTGAAAAAAAGAGTTGGGAGAATTTATTCCCTGGGAAATATCAAATCAGCCCAGGAACCTAGTCTCCTACATTTGTTCCCCATGTTAATACACATGCCATTCTAGATCAATTCACACTGCACAGTGGTGGGATTCAAAAAATTTTACTGCCAATTCTGCGGGTGTGACTTGGTGGGCGTGGCAGGGGAAGGATACTCCAAAATCTCCATTCCCTCCCTACTCCAGGGGAAGGTTATTGCAAAATCCTCATTTCCTCCCGATCAGCTGGGACTCAGGAGGCAGAGAATAGATGGGGGCAGGGCCAGTCAAAGGTGGTATTTACCGGTTCTCTGAACTACTCAAAATTTCCACTACCGGATCTCCAGAACTGGTCAGAACCTGCTGAAACCCACCTCTGATACTGTATATAATCTGCATCGTTCTGCAAATTATTTTTGGTAAGAAAGCTGACACTGATTGAAATTACAGTACCCTTTCCTCTTCCTCCTCCTAACGTCTATTTAAGAAATAATGGTTTTAAATGGCTCCACCATGTAAAACACATTTGTACTATATCAATTCAGCCTGTGGAATAAATCTGAACCTTTTCTACAGCATGAATGCATAAGTGGCATCTATTGGGTGCAAACATTAACAGAGACTGGTATCAACAGAACCCTTTCATTGACAAGAAATTGGATCGCTTGCAGGGCAATTTACCAGCCAACACAGACTCTTCAATGTCCTCCTTTCATAAAAGGTAATGAAATACTAGGTCCATCCAAATCCTGGCTAGCATTGTACATACACATCTTGCCAAAGTAACCTAAATAGAGGAAAATCAAAGAAGGAGACACTCACTGAGTCACAAACACACAGAAGAAAGCACCCTTTGCTACTCTAGTACATTGCATACTCCTCACATCCAAGTATTTATGAATGTGTGTTAATAAATTGTAGAATTTGAGTCCATTTTCTAGACTGAAACTCTAATTCTATTTTGTCAAAGGAAAATCCCACAGATTTTAATAAGGCTGCTGTCAGTCCTGCTGTCACAACTGCAATGTCAATCCATTTTGTGGGGGAGGGGGTGTTGTGATTTTATAATATTACATTTATTTTATATACAATTATTATATTTATTTTATAAATACTCCAGTTTGGTATTGTGGTGATTTCTAGCTGGCTTAGAAATCAGGAGTCTGTGAATTCTTATAATGGAACATTATATGAAAGAAACTTGGAGGTCTACTGGTAAAAAACCCTACTCAAGCAGGAGACCCTACATCATTTCAGACAAATGGCTGTGCAATCTCTTCTTAAAAACCTCCAGTTTTGGAGCACCCACAACTTCTGGAGCAAGTCTTTCCACTGAATTGTTCTAACCATCCGGAAATTTCTCCTTAGTTCTAGGTTGGATCTCTCTTTGATAAGTTCCTTCGTGACTTGCCCTCAAGCGCTTTGAAGAATAGGTTGTCCCCAGTTCGCACCCCTTCGGGAGAACCGGTTGTTAACTTTCTGAGCAGTTTGGCAAACTGGTTGTTTGGAAGAAATCATTAGGGCAGAGAACCAGTTGTTAAATTACTTGAATCCCACCACTGGTTGTCCCCCCTTTTCTTTGTGACAGCCCCTGAAATATTGGAAGACTGCTATCACACCACCCCCAGTCCTTCTCTTCGTTATACTAAAGATGTCAGTCCATGCAACCGTTCATCTTATGTTTTACCCTCCCAGCCCGTCGTCATCTTTGTTGCTCTTCTCTGGTCTGTCTAGAACAGGGGTCTCCTGCTTTGCTGGCTGAGGAATTCTGGGAGTTGAAGTCCACAGGTCTTAAAGTTGCCAAGTTTGGAGACCCCTGGTCTAGAATCTCAACATCTTTTTTGTATTATTTTAATCCTGCCTTTGATATGAAAGATAGCCGGGTATCTTTAGGCTAGTCTAGTGATGGCTAACCTTTTCCGGATGAATGCCCAAAGCACGCACTCCTGAACTCCCAACATGCAATGCATGTGTGGGCCCCATGCATGTGCATGTGCCCCGCCCCCTGTGCATATGTGTGAGCCTCCTGCATGTGTCCTGCTCCCCGCATGTGGACATGTGACTCCCACATGTGCCCCGCCCTCACTCATGTGCACATGGACCACCACATGCATCCCCCCCATGCAAGCACGCACGGCCCCTGCATGCACCCTGCCTCCCATGCATGCATGCATGGCCCCCCACATGCAACCCCCCCATGCCTGCACAGCAAAGACCCAAAGACCAGCTGCTTGGTGGGAGGTGCACGCACATGCGTGGCAGAGCTGAGCTGGGGCCACGGCTTGCATGTCCACAGAGAGGGCACTGTGTGCCACCTCTGGCACGTGTGCCATAGGTTCGCCATCACGGGGCTAGTAACTCTCCCAGCCCAGCCATCTCATATTGTTGGTGGTAGTGGTGGTGGTGGAAATAGGAGGAGGAAGGAGTATTAGATAAGTTCACTACATTGAGTTACCTATGAAGTAGTAAAAGCAGGATAAACATCAAATTTATAAATATATTAATACACATACCCAATTATCAGAAAGTGTTATAGTATTCTGTAACCATACCCAAGTAAGCATGCATATTATTACATTGAAAAGCTGAAATTATATAGCGTACTGTACATAAAAACATGGAATAAAATGGGATGACCACCCTACGAATGGTATGCGAGTATGAACGGATTTCCAGAAAAACTGCAGACTACAGGAACCCAGTTGAACTTCAGTTTGAGATGCAGACAACACAGACTCATCCCCAACAGCTTGCACCTCTCTTCAACAGTAAAAGGGCACAGGGCAGAAAACATCCTGCAGCCAAGAAGGCTCCACAGACATTTGCACTACTCAGGTGGCACTGAGGACACAGATAAACCTCCAAGTGGCCTCAACGAGTCTCTAAAAGAATGCAAATGAGCAGCTGTCTGGAAAGAATATAAATCCTTCCATTCTCCACCATCCAGTCAGAACTGAAGAAGCTTCTTGGATGAGAAGTAGAACATATTCAAAGAAAAAAAAAGAAAGTCTAGTTGCCTCCTGAAAAAGCACCTTTGGGACAACCATGACCTGGATGACTGAGAATCTCCATAGACATGGAACAAAAGCAGTTCATGCCTGTTGCATGGCTGACTTTAATTTCAAAAGTGGGATGGAAACTGCCCTGCTAACTGAAGAAGATAACTTCTTCATCTATGACCTGCACAATAGTAGAAGCAGATAGTAGCCTAAGAAGCTTCTGGACAACATAAAGCTATGGGATCTAGTCTTCATTCTGATTTCACACGATGTCTCCAATCAGCCATCGGCTGCAAGACATTACAGGAAATAAAAATGAGGTATCTATCTTGGAAGCTTTATACCTTTTATTGCTTTGGCCTCAGGGTTGGAGGTGGGGAGACTGGGAATGGAATTTAAGAAGAAGGACAGAAGGAATGGAGAGATGAAGGGAAAGGAATGGCTATCCAAGAATACTGGTGTAGATGTTAGCCATAAATTTTTCCAGTGGAAAAGGATCACTTTGGTGCCCAAGGAGAGAAGCCAGAAAGTGATGTACTTAAATCTTTCCGAATTGACTGCTGTTCCACTAAATCTTCCAAAACATTAATTAGAAACCACTAGTCCTCCATGCATCTCTATAATGAAACACTGCAAGACGGGCAGGAGAAGGAAGCATCCAAAAAGATGTTTTGCAAATTGTGGCTAAAATTATGGTTTCTACAGATCCTTTTACAAACAGAGAAAGCAAACGATAAGAAAGGTTTATTCCTTTCTTTATAAACCATGTTTAATGTTTTTATAAATAACTCGGATGGCAAACATACTTAATACTACTTCCTCCTCCTATTTACCCACAACGACAACTCTATGAAGTGAGCTGAGCTGAGGGAGAGTGAGCGGCCCAGAGTCACCCGACCAGCTTTTATGCCTAAGGCAGGACTAGAACTCCCAATCTATTGTTTTCTAGACCAGCATCTTAATCACTCAACTAAATTGGTGCTCATGTCAATATAATGCATACACTCCTACCTGATGGGATGCATGTAACTATCCCACCAGATTGGCTTGCAAGTTAATGTCTATACAGGTAGCCCTCGATTTATGATCACAATTGAGCCCAACATTTCTGTTGTTGAGCCAGTTGTTAGGTGACTTTTGCCCCACTTATGACCTTTTATGTCACAGTTGCTAAGTGAATCATTGCAATTGTTCTGTTAGTAACACGGTTGTTAAATGAACTTGGCTTCCCCATTGACTTTGCTGATCAGAAAGGTTGCAAAAGGTGATCACACTGCAAATCGTCATAAATATGGACCAGTTGCCAAGGGTCTAAATTTTGATCATGTGTCCATGAGGATGCCGCAATGGTCATCAGTGTGAAAAATGTTCATAAGTCACTTTTTTCAGTGCCGTTGTAACTTTGAACGGTCACTAAATGAAAGATTGTAAGTTGAGGACTATCTGTATGACTGACGATAACTTCATAGAATAGTCTGAGTATGCTTGGGGTAAAAACTGAGCTTTGCTAGTGCTTGTGACATGCTGGCCAAAAGAAGCCAGCATTCGCCCTGAGTGTTCCCACTGTGTTCTGCTCCAGCTACGGACTCCAAAGAATGCAGCACAGACAAAGTCTGTACAAACCTTAGTTTACTAAATTAAATCAGTCTTTTTTCAAACAAAGGCTGTTAATTAACTTTCTTAACAGCCTACAAGAATTCAGAGAATAAATAATTGTAATCTTACTATGGTTAGCAGAAAGCCCAGAAGCAATTTGCAGGAAACTGATAAGAGAACTAAGATCAAGACGCGAAGGAGAGTGAACGAAGTTGTTCCCTGCAAATTGCCTCAGTCGTCGTCCTTCCTTAAATAGGCTAAGGGAGTGGCCAATTAGCCCCAAGCCTTACTCTCGAAGAGACCTCCTCCTGAGGAGCCACTCCTGTCTTTTGGCAGCTCTGCGCGCCCATGCATCGAGAAGAGGCTCCTCCTCTTCTTCCTCTTCATTTATGGGAGCTTCTGGAGGTTCTGAAGGCCCTGGCTGAATCCCCGCCTCTGGCACCACATCTTCTCCAGCCTCCTCATTGTCTGACTCGAGTGCCAGCTGCACAGGCTGCTGGCGCAGCACCACACCAGCCTCCTCGCTGATGGAATCAGCTACTAGCTGCACAGGCCGCTGACAGGCCACAACACACTGTTAACAGGGAATGCTGTGCAAGCATGGATACAACTAACGCTAAAAATATAAATGGCATCATTTCTACCTCCCTAAAATGTGTTATTCAGAAGCCTCGATTCATTAAAGCAGTGATGAGTGATAGAAATCAGTGGGCCCATTGGGAAGATGGTGACTTGGAATGTAAGACAAGTAATTACAAAAAGACTGAATTAACAAATGAGAAAAGAAGAGTAGACATATATATATTACTGCTTCTGTATTATTGTTTTTATGTATACACCAAGGAAAGTCGGATACGATGGCCTTAAACAACTGCCAAGAAATACATACAGTATATAAATGCATTGTTATTTAAGAAAAAAGGGAAAGATGCAGTAGTGGGATTCAGCCAGTTCGCACCACTTCGGGAGAACCGGTTGTTAACTTTCTGAGCAGTTTGGCAAACTGGTTGTTGAAAGAAATCATTAGGGCAGAGAACCAGTTGTTAAATTACTTGAATCCCACCAATGGTTGTCCCCCCTTTTCTTTGTGACAGTTGGTTTATACATGCAGGGAAGTGAAAATGTAGGCTTAATTATGAATGACAGTTGTATGTTATGCTTCGGTGAAGGGTGCCAATGAAAGAGCCAGAAATGCATTTTGCAGATGATTATACAGCATTCATAATTTGTACTTTGAATGCTGATAATGTCAGGTTGTTTGGCTGAGAACTTGAAAGATTTACATCAAATATTAGATACCTCTACCATCTAAAATACGGTATGGGATATACGGCTCTAAAGAGGAATGTCTGAAACATCACGGTGGTTTTACGTGACAGAAAAAAGAAGTAAGCAATAAATGGCAAAGAACATAAATAAACAGATTAATCTGACTACCTTGGGTGGAATTTACTAAAGACAGGAAAATGGAGAAATTTTAAGACAGGCATATGTGATTCAAAAGATAATGGGTTGTGTGTGATCTATGGCAAGAAGTGAATGTTTGTCAACAGAAACTGTTTGTAAGTGCATGGTTACGTCCACTTTGATATATAGGAGTAAGAGTTAGGTGTGTCACAAGTAACATACAAATAAGCAGGGGTGAAATCCAGCAGGTTCTGACAAGTTCTGGAGAACCGGTAGTGGAAATTTTGAGCAGTTTGGAGAACTGGTAGTGGAACTTTTGAGTAGTTAGGAGAACTGGCAAATACTACCTGGCTGGCCCCAGAGTGGGATGGGAATGGAGATTTTGCAATATCCTTCCTCCAGGAGTGGGGAGGGAATGGGGATTTTGCAGTATCTTCCCCTGGAGTGGGGTGAGAATGGAGATTTTGCAGAATCCTTCCCCTTCCATGCCCACCAAACCACGCCCACCAAGCCACACCACGCCCACAGAACCGGTAGTAAAAAAATTTGGATTTCACCACTACAAATAAGTCACATGGCACTAGGAATAAGATACTTAAGAAGTGTCTACAATAAAAAGAGAAGAAATGGGCCAAGAATAAATGGATGCTGAATGAATGTGAACGGTTAAAAATATATGGAACAAGCAATGCTGGAATAAACTAGATTTAGCTATATTTGCTTTTCCTTACTTGAGCCATTAATAGCAATATCTTACTAATTCTTATTTCTTTCCATGCTTTTTTTCTTAAACATTTTTAAAGAAAATTAAATATAACCAAAGGAATAAGAGAACAAAGGACAAATATGGGTAGTCCTTGAGCTACAACAGTTCATTTAGTGTCCGTTGAAAGTTACAACAGCACTGAAAAAACTGACCTATGATTATATTCACACTTACGACCATTGCAGCACCCCCATGGCCACCTGATCAAAATTCACATCCTTGGCAACTGATTCATATTTATGATGGTTGCAGTGATCACTTTTTGTGATTTCTGACCAGCAAAATAAATGGGGAAACCAGACTCACTTAACAACCACGTCAGTGACTTAACAACTGCAGTAATTCACTTAACAACTGTGGCAAGAAAGGTTGTAAAATGGGGCAAAACTCACTTAACAACTGTGTCATTTGCAACAAAATTTTTGGGCTCAGAAATGGTCATAAATCAAGGACAACCTGTAATGAAATGCAAATGGATAAATATAGAATTTGAGATATCAAAAACATTTTCAATACATTGTTATGTAGGTATGGTATAAAATACAAGACAAAAATTCCTATTAAACTAAAGATATCTAATTAACACAATATAAATTGCTAACTCTTTTCAGTGTTTTGCATAATCTTGCTTATCCCAAAAGGAAATAATATGATTGGCATTACATTTCAGTATAAATAAGTATAGAATGCCTTCTCTAATTAATCTTTTAAATTCTATCGAACATAAACACTGTTTTATGCTGCATCGAGTACATCTATTATATGCTTCAAGCTCTAAAGCACAAGCAATTATTTGCTGTCATGCTTAATATTTAATCTTCTAATTTCTGACACGGTTGTTGTATTACAGATTATTAGAGAATGCATACTCAGTTGACATTTGCATAGTTATGTACAGAACCAAGAATTGATACAAAAATATGTCTGTAACTCTAGGTTTTGCATGATTGAATTTACGGATTCAAATTGCTGAAGTCTTTTTACATAACGATGGCAAGAGGATGAGAGAATCCAATTATGAATATTTCTGACTATATCCACACAGTTCCATTATCCACTTTGTGCCTTCTTATCACTGTGCCAAAAGAGATGATTTTGTGAAGCTAATTAAAATCCAGCAATTATTTTTCATTCTTTTCATTGCACTGATAACTTCATAAAAGGGTTTTTCTTCAGTTAACCAGGATTTTTTTTCTATATTAAAGCTCCTGATAAGCTGTTTCAAGAGAGGAACCACTAAATATTTTCAATTTCTATAATGAAAATGAAATTAGAGGAGTATTCCTCGTGGGACTTAATACAGTCATACTTTATTTACCAAGGTATTCATATAGACAAAAACCTCTGATAAAATTAATTCACAATTAAGTCCCATTCAGCAAATGCCCCCTACAATTTCATTTAAAAACTTTTTCCTATCCTATTCAACAAGATGTACTGCAACTTGTTCTATATCTGTGATGGTGAACCTCTGGCACGGATGCCCGAGATGGCACATAGAGCCATCTTTCCAGGCATGCGAGCTGTCACCCAACTCACCTGCAGCTGCGCATGCGCGCAATTCAGGGGACCCAGCTGGTTTTCGGAGCTCTCCTGCGAATACGCGGGCGTTTGCGCATGCGCGAGAGAGTACCTGCCTCATATTAGACATATTAGTCCTGTTAACTTTACAGAAGTTTTCTGTCAATCTCACCAAATATGCTTGTAAGACATTTCATCTCAAGATATTTCCCCAATTTATAGAGAAAGTTTTTCAATATAACAATGAAATTATATCAATGTGGAATAATGACCCAGTAGTGAAATCTAAAATTTGTTACTACCGGTTCTGTGGGCGTGGCTTGGTGGGGGTGGTGTGTAATGTGACTGGGTGGGAGTGGCCAATTTTTTTATTTTATTTTTTTTACTTTTAAAACCATTTTTTCTACAACTTCTTCGGCGAAAAGGTTGTAAAAAAAATGCTTTCAAAAGGCTCTGACAATCCCAGCTGAGTTGCCTGATCGTCAGAGGCATTTAAAAGAAAAATGCCTCTGATGATCCAAGCTGCGTTGCCTGATCGGCAGAGGCTTTTAAAAGAAAAAAAGCCTCTAATGATCGCGCGGCTCAGGTGGGCATGGGGGGGGCAGGGATTTTTGCTACCGGTTCTCTGAACCACCCGCCTCCATCGCTACCGGATTGGGCAATCCGGTCCGAACTGGGAGCATTTCGCCCCTGTAATGAACCCCCCACACTAAAAAAAATCAAAGGACATAACTTCATCCTTCATCATATGAACCTGGGCCATATCTTGCTCTTGTTCAAACTACTGGAATACATCCTTTTGATTCCTCCTTTTAAAATTATTGTTTTTTGTTTCCTCACCATCAGCTGGCTTGATATACTCAGCTAATGTCCAGAAAATCATCAAACAAGGAAGTTACAAAGACTATAGGACCATGATGGCGAACCTATGGCACATGTGCCAGAGGTGGCACACAGAGCCCTCTCTGTGGGCATGTGCACCTTCATCAGCTGCTCTTCCGGGTCCCATCTTACACATGCGCACCAGGCAGCTGGTCTTCATGTGAAGACCAACTGGCTGGCATGCATGCGTGTGCTGGAGCCCAAAAGAGAGCAGCTGGCCGATGCGCGCATACTGGTCATTCAAAAAGGTAGGAAAAACACATAATTCAAACCTGAGACTAGTAGATAAAACGAGCAAGGTTCCTTGATATTGTTAGATGGACAACTACTTTTACATATGGCTGTGTAATTCTTTACCATAATCCATTTATCTAACCTTGAGTTTTCTGCAGAAAGCAGTCTAATCATCATATCTGGTACAAACTCATGACAATAGTAGACAATGCAGGTCAAAAGCCATGTTACAGCTACTCCAGCTTCCCTTCCCAGTAAAGCATTATTCCTGCAAAAGAATCTGGGGGGGGAAATGAGGCCATGTTTTAAACATAAAAGCTCAAATATCGATGTTCAGAGTTCCAAAAAGTTGCCACACCAAAAATGTGCATGTGCAATCTGCAAGTCAAACGTATTTTTACACATGAACATCCTGATTATCAGTCACTAAATGATTAATATCCAAAACTGTTTAAAAAAAGCAGTTCTATTTTATATCTCTATATAGATTTTCTTTTTGTAATTGTAAAGCCTTTAAGAATCTGGTGGAGCAATTTGGTTTAATCCTACAAAACCGATGTCTATGTATTATTCTTCAAAGAAAATATTCATCTTAGCGACAACTAGAGCTGTTTACAAATCTCAATAATGATGTAGGAATCTTTGTTTTGCTGCTATGGTAGTGAGAAAGAGAAAGAGAGTGGGGGGATACTGTTTGCACAGCAAGTCAGAAGGACTATATAAATGTTCATTAACGAAAGAATTGAATCTTGGATGCATTTGTTCATTAAACTTCAACGTTCATGTGCCAAGACAAATAGAAAGGCAAATATCATAATCACTTAAATAAACCCACCAAATTAAAAGAGAAAGAGATTGCAGAGTAACTATTTAGGTAATGTTAGACTCCAGAATTAATTGTTTTCTGCCTCCATCCTTTATAGGATTTCATGTATCCATTCCAAAGTAGTAGAAACCATCTTTTCTTCTCAATTTGAAGCTTTCTGTTCATTCAATTAAGTAAAACCATGGCTTTACCATTAAATCTTGTCTTGATTGAACTACTCCAGAAATCTCCAACTCAACACTTCAAAAACTTTGGTAAAGGGCTATCTGAGCAATTTTAAACAGTGTGCAGTTGTAAAAAAAAATCCATGTCCTTGACCAAGATTAGCATCTGGACAACAAATTAAGCAAGTGTACAGATCATCTCTTCTCCACCATGATACATACCAGATTTCTTCCTAAATTAAAAACAACCTTTCTACCCATAAATATGCAAAGATTCACTTGGAACATGCAGTTGATTGATAGTTGTGTCTTCTTGTCCTTGCTTTGCTGATACTCTTTTTCTTTTGATGGTATGTAAGTAGCCTAGCATCTTTTGTGATAAATCATCATGAAGCTTCTACATGCTTTGAATGAAAAATACTATCCCAAGTAACTCCAACACTTGAGAAAACACAAAGAGTGGCAATATTCCAAAATAGATAGGTTATAAAAATTTCAACATATCCTTAAGTTCAAGGAACCACATTATCTACTCATAAATACAGAATCACCTACAAATTTCAGTATCTGACCTCATACAGTTTCTGTTTCTTCTAGCACATATCCAACAGAATTATATAATGGGTGGAGGAAACAACCCAGAAAGTTGCTTTAGATCAGGAATCTGTGCTTGGGTGTTGGGTTCAAGGACCATACTCAGTATTTCAAAGACCACATTCCAAAACTGGATGTGCAAGGATCCGTTATGAGGGAATTTAAGGTTAGGCAGGGATGTATTGTTTTCCTTAAATTTCTCTATTTCCTCAACTGCATAAATACAAAAAGGAAGCCAAAATGTTTGTCCTCAACCAATTTAAGGGGATTTGGAGGCCATTAAAATGGTGTTGGCAGACTTCATATGGCTCCACCTCACGCTTTCCACACACCTGCTTTAGAGCAAAAAGGCCTTTTCTAATCTAACTCAGTATTAGCTCTGATCAGAAATGCTCGGGGTTTTGTTTCTGATCAAGGTAAGGTAGAAGTATCCACTTGCAGGAATAGTGGGAAACGTATTTTTTTCTGTGATTGAACTTTATTTTCTATACACGTATTGTATGTAAGTATCATACCATACCACACCAGACTTTTTGTCTTATAAAATATCCATGTAAACCAGAGGTGGGGTTCAGCAGGTTCTGACCAGTTCTGGAGAACCGGTAGCGGAAATTTTGAGTAGTTCAGAGAACGGGTAGTAAAAATTCTGACTGGCCCTGCCCCCATCTATTCTTTGTCTCCCAAGTCCCAGCTGATCAGGAAGAAATGGGGATTTTACAGTATCCTTCCCCTGGAGTGGGGTGGGAATGGAGCTTTTATAGTATCCTTCCCCTGCCATGCCCACCAAGCCACACCCACCAAGCAATGCCACGCCCACCAAACCACACCCACAGAACCGGTAGTAAAAAATGTTGAAACCCACCACTGATGTAAACCATCCAATTTTCTTAAATTCTTTCACATAGAAAGTATACAATATTAGAAATCTTTAAACACCCAATTTTGGTATCTGAATGAACAGCTTATTTGTCCCATATTTCAAATGTGCAAAGTTACTCTCACAATAATTTTAATTCTTGATCATTTTCTATCAAATTAACCACAACAAATTTTCAGTGCCCCGCAAATAAACTGTCTTTTTTTTTTATTTCAACAACAAAGTTTAAATTCCAGTGTTTCAAATATAGTTGTGATGGGAAAATATTGGTACAGGAAGTCCAGCTAATTAAATTATTTATTTTTTTTAAAAAAAAAGCTAATACAAGCCTTAAGCAAATGTCTCCAGTAAATAAGTAAATAAAAATCTCTCCCGAGTCAACTATCATTTTCAAATGCCATTTCTCCACTTAGATTAGGAATTACCTTATTGATAAACATAGATTTTGATCATATAATCCATAAATGCCTAATTATTTAATCCTAATTATGGATTAAGGCAGCCATAAATCACATGAATCCGTCTATCCCAATGGTTTGCAAAGATGATTTGAGATTGTAAAATAATGACATCTGCACTAGCACAAAATAAACCAACTCATGTAAAATAGAGCATTTCTGGAAAAAAAAAATAGAAAGCTCAAAATAATGTGCAGCACAAATTGAGTTGGGGACACAACAGATTTCTTCCATTCCTGTGAACTGTAAAGAGCACCAGACACATAAATAAACCCTCCTGTCATCTTGCTAAGCTAAATAGAGTGAAGTTTGGTTAGTATTTACATGGGAAATTACCAGGGAATTCCAGGGTTGAATGTGAAACAGGGATTTTAAAAAAAAACCTCAGAAGAAGATTGTGGAAAAGGTCTTCTATGCCATTGCCAAGAAAATTACAAGGATGTGCCATGACATCATCAGAGGTAAAGTTCAACTCAAAGATTTTTTTTAATCCTGTTTAAAAAGTTATGTCTGCGTGTATATGTGTATGCGCGACTAAGAGGATGAGCTGCCCATGTGCGCACTGGATAATGTGCTTCTGGTTTCTGGCACACGCATGCGCGCTGCCCAATTAGTCTTCTGGTTACTGCCACACATGTACATACGCCGATCAGTTGGCCGGTGCGCATACTCATGCCGGAAAATGGAAGACCAGCTCTTGCGGTTTTCGGCACTGCCACATGCACAAAGGCCAAGTGATCGTCGTGTGCACATGCGCACCAGAAACCCGGAAGAGGAACAGGCGACGCCGCGCGTGCCATGTGACATGGCTCCACATGCCACTTCAGGCACGCGTGCCATAGGTTCGCCATCACGGTACTAGTGTCTTGATTTTTTTTGATAGGATGTTACATAACATTCCCTTCATCTTGCTCTTTATAAATAATCTTGTACTCAAGAGCAAACATTCAACATTAATGAAATATGTACTTTTTTTAAAAAAAAAAAAGGTAGCACAGGTAGCCCAAGAAGTGGTCACACTGTAATTGCAATGTCAAAGTACAGTATGTTGATTTAATTACAGGTCTACCCCTAATTGCCAGAAAATGTTAAGAACACATAAAATTTGTAATCTGGTTTCACTACACACAGGCTTCCAAGATGCCAGCAAAAGATTTTTCTTTTGATAAGTCATTCTGATTCATCTGTATTCTTATATAATGAAATCCCTTCATCTTTTTGAAGTCTCACCTAAATCCTAAATCATCCCTTTGTGTTTGACTTAATGGTCCTGGATAGATATTTTCAATCTGGAACATACTGCCAGTTGATCATTCATACAGAGTGCGATTACTTAGATTCTGACATTATTAAACTAGTGCCCATTATTTGAGAATATCCAGCCTTTCCCTTTCATATGCATTAAACCTTGGAAAATGCAGGGTTTCCAGCAAAAACCCTGGAAATGATTGTCACATAAACTACAGGAATAACCATAAAATATATTCACTGTTGGGGCTAAGTGGCTGAAGAAACTCAGTACAAGATATCTAGGCAAGAATATATTGTATGCAAAAGAGCAATATATTCATCATTATTCTTCATCGTTATCATCTTATTTTTCCACGAGATAATATTTGTTGTATTACATCCAGACTTTGATTCAAACTTCAGCACTGTTATTCTGTGGGCTATTTATAGATTCCAAATACAACCCCATACTCATTTGTACGCCAGGATAACATATTTCACTCTCAGAAAAGAGAAAGAAATAAAGACTACACCAATACACTTAGAGGAACTAAATTATATTGTTAATTGTCCACTGTGGATGATTTACTGACTGCTTCTTGCTGAGTAAACTGAGCCTATAAGGAGAATATAAGATATCCAGATTCGAGGAAGCAAACTTAAATATAGAATTAACATCACTTTGTTAGAAAAGTGCATTGGGGTATTCCCTAACACAATTTCCGCCTAAGTCAAGAATTTATATTTGCTAAACAGGAGGAAAACCAGAAGAAATATGAGCCTTCCAACAAACAATTGCATAAGAAGCAAAACTGAAGATGAATGGACAGCAGTCTACAACCCTGACGTGTAACATTTTTGGAATATTTGTCCTCTTGCTGCAAAACAATTTAACATATACTTGCAACAAGCATAAGCTTGTAGTAGTACATGAAGAAAAGGTCATGATTAGGGCAGTGGGTGGCCACACTGCGAAACAGACGGTGGAGATTTTATTTAACTGAAGAAAGGAAACACCATCAAAAACAACAGAAGAGACAATGTTCCATAAAGAACATTAATTGAACAAAGGAATACAAGCCCTGTGGACAAGAGTGATAATCAAAAGCAAGAGATATAAAAATATTTTGAACCACTAGAACTGAGAAGTAGTTTTTAGTCCCTTCCAGGGAAAAAAAAGGTTTTGAAATTGTTGGTAAAGAAAAAACAAACAGCGGTACTGAAAAGACAACAGCACAATAGATTCCTGAAGGATGTAGGAATTCTGAGTAGATGCAGCTGCTCCCTGCAAGAAGACAAAGCAAATATTCTTTGTAGTTGATGATTTACTACTGCAAGGAACTAAAACTAATATATGCTACCTGGATCTATCACCTCATAAGGTAAGCTGTCTGCCAGGAATAGAGAATAAAGATATGACAGAACAACATAAAGGATTTATGAAGTAAACTTACGGTTATCTCTTTATGCTAATCCAAGTAAGACAAATGATGGTGCAAAATTCTTACAACTCTATTACCGTTGACTTTGAAGATCTGGGAAGGAAGCTCAGAAACCTGGAAGCTGAGAGCTCATCCACTCTATTACATGGAAGAGGAATAGATACGTAATAAAGAAGCAAATGCATGAGTTGCTATACAAATTCTAGATAATGGACTACTCATACGTCATGTTGTTGTTAGTTGCAAAGTCGTGTCGGACCCATCGCGACCCCATGGACAACATTTCTCCAGGCCTTCCTATTCTCTACCATCCTCTGGAGTCTATTTCAGCTCATGCCTACTGCTTCAGTGACTCCATCCAGCCACCTCATTCTCTGTCGTCCCGTTCTTCTTTTGCCCTCAATCTTTCCCAGCATTAGGCTCTTCTCCAGTGAGTCCTTCCTTCTCATTAGATGGCCAAAGTATTTGAACTCATATGTCATAAGAACTGGTTAAAATACTTGGGGCCAAAACATGCCAAAACTTCAACTAGCTTAAAGGATCCTGTTAAAACATTTAATAAAAATTAGGAAGAACACTGACTGATAGTGTTCATCAACTTCGTCATTTACGCACTAAGGCTCAGAGTATATTCAAAGGTTTTTAAGAACCAACAAGATGATCTTGAACTCTTAGTACAAAAGGTAAATTTGATTTAATGCATATCATGGAGGTTTTGTGAAATGACTTCCATGATTGGAATACAGACTTTGAGGAATACAGTCTGTTCAAAAGGAACAGCATCAATAAAAAGGTGGAAGCATCTGAGCAGAAATCTAAATAAATGAACTTGGCAGTATTATGAAGTATATAAAGTAGAATGTATACTATAAAAAAGTATTTCAGAGATATTGATCAGTACCTGGCATAGACATGAATCCAAAGATAGCAACAAAGAGCCTTGGTGGTGCAGCAGACTAAGTGCTGTTATGTAGCACTTAGCTGCCAGCTGCCTGCAATTAGTGCAAGTTCAAATCTTACCAGGCTCAAGGTTGACTCAGCCTTCCATCCTTCTGAGGTAGGTAAATTGAGGACCCGGATTGTGGGGGCAATAAACTGACTTTGTAGAAACACCGCTTATGGGGGGCCAAAAGCCCTAATAAGCAGGTATATACAAAAGAATGAAGGCTATTGCTATAAGTGCATTGTAAGCAGCCCTGAGTCTTCGGAGGAAGGCGGCATATAAATTGAACTAATAAAAGGCAAAAGATTTATACGATCTGAAGAGAAACCAGAGTAGGAGTATAAGGTGCGTTAAATAAATAGCAACAAATAGCTTAAGTGACACCAGATATATTCTATGTATATATGTATAAACACTGTATATCCGATGTTAATAGAAATGAGATTTTTTGTATGTATATAAAACTCAATAAAGTATCTATTAAAAAAAATTGAACTAATAAATAAATAAACAAATGAACAAAGCTCCTTCTTATACCAGATCCAAAGCACTTCCTTTAAAACACTTTTAAGTATGAATGGCTCTGTTTACTGGTACAGATAGTTCTTGAGTTACAATCAGTGGTGGGTTGCCCTGGTTTGAACCGGTTCTATAGAACCGGTAGTAAAACCGGCGGGAGGCTCCGCCCACCGACCCCGATGTCATTAAAATGCTTCTGCGCATGCGCAGAAGCTTCTGTGCTTGTGCAGAAGAGCGCATGTGTGCGCGAGCAAAGCAAGCACACGCACGTGGTCCCGTTGCAAACCAGTAGTAAAGGTAAGTAGAACCCACCCCTGGTTACGACCGTAAGGGAGACTGCCCATCACAATAATAATGTGTGACAGTAGTAAAATGGGTCAATCAGGCGACTGGTCCATTTTACAACTGTCACACCCAATTTTATGGCCTGTCTGTTAAGTGAGTCACCATAGTTGTTAAGTGAACACCACAGTCGTTAAGCAAACAGGTGGATTGCTATGGGGTAGTTTTACCAAAAACCAAAAGCAAATTCCCATTTTTGGCAAAACAGTCATAAAACACAGTCATATAACCATGGGATGCTGCAAATGGCTATAAATGTGATCCAGTTGCCAAGCACCTGAAATGAAGTCACATGATTGTGCGGGAGTTGACCGTTGGAGTTTTGAATCTGGCTTATAAGTACCCCCCCTCTAAGACAGATGAATGGAATGGAACGGAATGGAACAGAACAGAACAGGAGTTGGAAGGGACCTTGAAGGTCTTCAAATCCAGACCCCTGCTTAGGCAGGAAACCCTATACCAGTGATGACTGACCTTTTTACCATCGCGTGCCAAAAGTGGGGGTCACACAGGGAGTTGTGCGCACACCCAAAATTCAATGCGCCCTACCCCCCGCACATGACCCCCCATGCTCCCCCGCTTTTGGCACGTGATGGCATGGTGGGCCCGGTAGGCCTGTTTTCGCCCTCCCCAGGCTCCAGAGGCTTTTTTTGGAGCCTTGGGAGGGCAAAAACGGCCTTCCTCACCCCCAGAGGCCCTCAGGAGAACAGGCCAGAAACAGCCTGTTTCCTGACTTCTGGTGGGCCCGGAAGGCCCAAAAATCCAGTGGCCAGCGTGCGCATGCTTGCTGGAGCTGAGCTAGGGCAATGCTCGCGTGCCCACAGATATGGCTCCATGGCTCTATGGTGCCATAGGTTCGCCGTCACGGCCCTATACCATATACCATTCAGATAAATCTCGTCTTTAAATCTTCCAGTGTTGGAACATTCACAACTCCTGGAGGCAAGTTGTTCCACTGATTAATCGTTCTAATTGTCAGGAAATTTCTGGTCTGCTGGAACACTGAACAGTCGCTAAGCAACAAGTCATAAATTGAGAACTACTTATAGTTCCAGAAAGTACTTTTTAAAGGTAGTTTCCCAAGATAGTTCTAGAACTACCAAGGGAAAAACCACACCTCAACCAACACTGGCAAGGGAAACTACTGTATATAAACAAACTGTCAGATGTAAATGCCTTATTCTCCAATGTGTAAATAATGTATATATGGAACATCAGAGGTTAACTTATTCTTTGGACTTTAATGTATTCATAACTTACCACTCCCATTCCTAGCTCCACCCCTTGTATATATAAGGAGCCACCCTCACCATTCTCGTTGCTTCTACCTCGAATATTCAGTGAATATAGAATGCCTATCATAATTAAAAAGAAATATATTTAAAGCTTTAACTTCTATTATCTTTATTGAGTCTGATCCTGAAAATATTGCAACAAGCTGGTAGCAGAGGATGGTTAATTGACTCAATAAGTAATTAAAAAATGTCCAAGAAAGATAGGCCCAACACCAGGGCCTACAGCAAAGAAATAGAAACTGATCAAGAGATGATCAACGAATCCACCAATGCGATTTCGAGAGAATCCGAAGAATACACCACTGAAGAAGAAGAACTAATGAGTGAAAATAATGACCAGAAAGAAATCGAAATAGAAAATAACGAACTCAGGTCAGAGATATTAAAGATACTAAAAAGCCAAAAGAATGATGAAAGTCTCATCGCGGACCTCCAGGAGATGCTGAAGAACAGCGGAGCAGCGAGAGAGAAAAACGTCATTAAAGAAAAACCCAAAGATCAAAAAATCGTAAGTGAGATGACTACTGAGAAAATAGTTGTTAGAAAGAAAAGATGTGATCCCGCGCGAAATTTTGAATGGCAGCCATCTTGGTTTCAACGAACTTCAAAAGAGAATGGAGCAGAGCCAATCAAAACGCTCAGTTCAAAATTTCTGGCGCGAAAAACACTATCAGACGAAGAAAGTGAGAAAGAAGTCTCAAACTCTTCAGATGATCCAAAATCAGAAAGTGAAGACGATTTAACAAAATCTCAAGTAAAATCAGCAATGAAAACGCTTTTTGCTGTTTTTGGGCCAAGACTGAAAATTACCAAGACATCTACGAAGAAGCAAGAAATCAAACCGGCGACTCAAGACCTGCACGCTCCCATCCTGACTTCGAAAGCGACGACGCCCGAGCCCAGAGAGCCATGCCGATTTCGCCCTACACCACAGACAAAATCGAATACCAACGCACACAAAAAGAAGAAAAGAACCGTCACCACCACCAGAACCCCAAAAACCGAGCCAGAGACCGACTCATCTGAGGAGGAGCGGATCGAGAGAGCTGAAAGGGAGAGAACCTTCCACGACGCCACCAAAGAAGAAATGAACAACGCGCATGTGCGAAACTACGTAGACGACCCAGAAGGACTTGAACTGGCCAGAGAACCGCGCAGACTCATTGCAAGCATCCCAATGCCGTTCTGTAATTTCCTGCACTTGAGAGATCACGGACTGCCCCAGGTTGTAAGTAATGGACAGAATAATGTAGGTAACTTACCCAGTGACTTCCCAAAACTTAGAATTGATGGCATTAATTTACAAGAGTGGTATCAACAGCTTCAGGTTATTTTCATGAAAGAAAATTTACTATTCTTTATAACTAGCCCTCCAAGAAGACCTTGGACTTTAAAAATAGATTGTTTACATCATAGGGCATTTTTCATAATAATATCTAGCGTGTCTCCTGCAATGTATCATAGCATCAAACCAAACCTAACTGTATCAGAAATAATTCAATGCATGTTTAATCTATTTCACAGCGATAGCGTAGCTACAACCACAAGAATGTCTAAGGATTTCTTTTCCTCTAGAGTAAAACCAGGGGTTTCTATAAGTGAGCATTTGATAAATCTAAACAAAATAAGAGCTGAGCTACAATTGAGGGGGGAAGTGATTTCAGATCAAACAATGAAAAGTGTTATTATCAATTCACTTGATCCATCATGGGATAGCTTTATGTCACACTTAGATACCATTAATTTGGGATATTTATCCATAGAAAGTCTATCTAACAAATTGATAGCAGAAGACAATTCAAGAAAAAATCGATCCAGTAACCAAACAGACCACAAACCTTTTAGGAAAGTAGTCTTTCAAGATAAACATAATGAGGCCTTTAGATGCTACAATTGTGGATCCAGGGAACATAGTAGAAGAGACTGCCCCAAAGTCTCAAGAGAAAGACATAGACCAGAATATAGGAGCAAATATAATTACAGACAATCTTCCACAGATAGACACAAATATAGAAGCCCACCAAATTACAAAGAAGGTAGAGGGGGTAGAGAAAATTCAAAAGAGAGGAAATCTGGGTCACTGAATGGGCTAAATAAACAAGACAGCACCAGAACACAGCAGGATGAGAATAACAATTGGCTTATTGACTCTGGTGCAACAAATCACACCACCAACAACAAAAGTATATTATCTTCATTTATAGAAGATAAGTTTGTGATAAAGGTAGCTAATCAAGAAAAGGTTCAAGTACTAGGCAAAGGAAATGTGACCTTGCCTGGTCTAGGGAAAATAGAGGGGGTATTATTAATCCCAGAAATACCTCACAACATACTAAGTGCCATAAAATTAAGCAGAGAATCTGATATCAATATAGTTTTCTCAAAGGGGAAAGCAACTATAGAAAAGAACAAAACAAATGTAGGTACTGTAATGATAAAAGGAGGTCTACCCTATCTGATAACTAAAGAAAGATGTTTACATAACATTGATTCAAATATGGAAGATTGTATTGAAGCAGATGATGAAAATGTCAGTAACAGTGACAATGATGAGTGTAGAATAACTCATGATCACAAAAACACATACAAGGAAAAGAAACCAAAAATAGGTAAACCAATTCATGATGAGTGTGCTCACATCTTACACAGGAAGTTAGGACACGCAAGCTTTCCTGTAGTACAAAAAATGACTGAACACGCAGAAGGTGTCAAAATAAAAAATTGTGAAAATTATTTGGAATGCTCAGTATGTAAGTCCACCAAACTAAAAACCAGTCCCAGACCAAAAAAATCTAACAGATCAACTAACAATATTTTTGATTTGGTACATATGGACTTAGTTGGTCCATTAAGTCCCTCAATTACCTATAGAAAACGTTACTTCCTAACAATAGTGGATGACTACAGCCGATATGGTTTTGTTTACACATTAAAGCACAAGGATGAAACATTTCAGAAATTTAAGGAATTCTACAAACGTATAGAAACACAACATAATATCAGAATAAAGCAAATTATGACAGATAGGGGATGTGAGTTCATGTCTAAAGAATTCTCCCAATGGTTAAAGGATAGAGGAATGTTACATTTCACGTCCAATCCTTTTTCTGCATTTCAAAATGGAGTTGCAGAGAGGAAAAATTCCACACTACAAACCATGATTAGGTGCACATTAGAGGATGCTGGTTTAGGCAAACAATTTTGGTCAGAGGCATTACATTATTCGAATTACACTCAAAATAGAACCTGGTCCAGTATTGTGAATAAGACACCATATGAGGTGATGTACAATAGAAAACCCAAATTATCACACATGCACATATTTGGAGTCACTGCAGACGTACACATACCTAAGCAATTGAGGAGAAAGGGAGAAAACGTATCCAGGAGATTAAGATTCATGGGATACGAAACTGGAACCAAAGGGTACAGATTTATTGATAGTAATAACAAATTTATAGTATCCAGAACAGCTGTGTTCCATGAACAGGCCAATTGGTCAAAATTGCACCTTAATGAAATATTTCCTAATAAATGTAAAGATACGATATCTTGTGAGGAAGGAACAACAGAAAATCAAAATATTAACAAAAGTAAGAACAAAACCAAAACTTGGACTAATAGTCAGCATAAAATAAAGACAGACACATTAACAAAAAAGGAAGCTAGATATTTGCATGATAACCATAGCAAGCCTGAAAGAACTATCAGAAACAATAGAAACCAAATACCAAATAAATACAAAGATTACATAATGCATATGAATGGAGAACAAATAACACCTAATACATATGAAGAAGTATTGAAACTTCCACATGAAGAAAGAGAAAAATGGGAACTAGCTATGGAAAAAGAGATGGAAAGTTTACAAGGATTAAATGTATTCACACCTGCGATCGCACCTAAGGATAAAACAATTATAGGTACCAGGTGGATTTATAAAATTAAGAACTTAGAAGGAGGCAATACCTTATACAAGGCTAGACTAGTTGCACAAGGCTATGCACAAAAATATCCAGAAGACTATACTGATACATATTCACCCACAGTGAGAACAGAGAGTGTCAAAACAGCCCTTGTAGTAGCATCTGCACTCAATCTGGACGTATTCCAATATGACATACAGACCGCATACTTACATGCAAAATTAGATAAGGAAATATATGTAAGAGCACCACACAGTCAATACACTAATAAGAACGAAATTTGGTTATTAAATAAGAGTCTGTACGGATTAAAGCAATCCGGCAAAAGATGGTACGATTGCTTGGTAAAAGTACTTAAGACCATGGATTTCAACGCCACCACTGCTGATAACTGTTTCTTTGTAAAAAAGAGTAATGATCATATTGAATTTGTATTAATTTACGTGGACGATATTTTATACATTGGAAAGCATAAAGAGAGCAGGGAAATCTTTGTAAATAAGTTAAATGAACACTTCTCACTGAAATCTCTGGGTAAAGTGAATAAATACCTTGGTGTGCAAATTAACAAAACTAAAAGGGGATTCAAACTTACACAGAAAGATAAAATCATCGAACTCCTAAACAAATGTAACTTAAATAATGCTAAAACCTGTGACACCCCTATGCAAACTGATTTTCTTAGAAACACTGATGAATCTTCCCCTGAGTTTAAAGACAACACATTTTACAGATCAGTTATAGGTTCACTCCTTTATATATCTAATTGGACTAGGCCAGATATTGCATTACCTCTCAATCTATTGTCAAGATATGTTAGTAAACCAACCTTGTATCATTGGGAAGCTGTCAAAAGAATTCTAAGATATCTGAAGGGTACATTAGATTTTTGTTTAATGTTGGAACCCAATAATGACAGAGAACCAAAAATTACTTGTTATGCTGATGCAGATTGGGCTGGTGATACAACATGCAGAAAGAGTACTTCTGGTTATGTTTTTCTATTGAATGATTGTCCAGTTTACTGGTATACTGGTAAACAAGAACTAGTGGCCACTTCTACTACAGAAGCGGAATATGTTTGTTTGTCCAAAGCTGCAAATAACCTTGTATGGTTCAATGATCTGATCACTGATGTTTGGAAGAAACCCACCTTACCATTTATTATGCATGAAGACAATAAAGCGGCCATTGAAATATCCAGATCCGATGCAATTGGACAAAGGTCCAGGCATATTGATATAAAGTTTAAGCATGTGAGACAACTGTCTCAAGACGGATTCATTAAAGCAATACATTGCGATACTTCTGAACAATTAGCTGACATATTAACAAAACCCTTACCTTCTAAACAACACAAATATTTAACTTCTAAATTATATGTATTATATTGTCCTGAATCAGAATGTAATTGGTGTTGTGTAACGAACCGGCATTTAGAGGGGGATTTGTCAGATGTAAATGCCTTATTCTCCAATGTGTAAATAATGTATATATGGAACATCAGAGGTTAACTTATTCTTTGGACTTTAATGTATTCATAACTTACCACTCCCATTCCTAGCTCCACCCCTTGTATATATAAGGAGCCACCCTCACCATTCTCGTTGCTTCTACCTCGAATATTCAGTGAATATAGAATGCCTATCATAATTAAAAAGAAATATATTTAAAGCTTTAACTTCTATTATCTTTATTGAGTCTGATCCTGAAAATATTGCAACACAAACAGCAAACCCACATTCACCAGCACAGATGATCTTCCCTCGTTGGGTAATGAAACATCTTCAAGAAACAATCAAGCTCAGAGAGCACCAAGACTCCACAATTCAGTCCTGAATTACATATATTCTCTTATCTTGATTTTGACTTCCTTGTCTTTGTTATATTTTGTAACCTTGTTGTGAGCCCAGCTGCATTATGTAGTATAAGATAGTTGGTCATATTAATATTTTTTTTAAACAAAACTCTGAGCACCAAAATTGCTACAGTTGGTGCATCTCCATTTTGGGGTCATTCCTGCCTTGCAGATCTGTGTCTAGAGATGGGAAGGAGTAATTAGCCATCCATTAATCTCCCTGTCTGGGCCTAGATGGCAGAGTGAAAAGGTCAGCTTTAAACCAAATTGTCTACAGATTTAAGCTCAAATGTTCTGCTATAAGCGGAATTTAACTTATTGTCCAAATTCAGATAGTGAACCTTGCTATGCATTAACACACTATATAAACCCAGAATTCAGATAAAGAAAGGATGCACAAACAAATGCTTAGCTTCAAGGGGGAAGATAATACTACACAATAAAGAAATTAAACTGTACTCCAAATACCAATCATATTTCACTATTTACTAACAGATATTTAAGATAGTTACAGCTTTGCTCTATGCAGCATGACATAACTGCATTTATCATTGTGATAGTTTTACAGTTAATCATTTCAGTAACTGAGCTGCACAAAATATACAGCCCAATTTAGTTATCAAAGAGAATCTCCTAATCACAAAAAAAAAAAAAAAAAAAAAACCACACACCACTTTCTCTGAGATGCAAACTATGGCCAATTCATATCTAATCACTTCACAAATATTACTTAATGCAGTTTGGTTTTTCAATCCGAGCTGTGTCCCTTTGTACTCTTCTATTCAGATTGCAGCTAGATCAGTGTTTCTCAACCTTAGCCAGTGGTGGGTTGCTACTGGTTCGCCCCAGATCAGGCGAACTGGTAGCGGTGGTGGCGGGAGGCTCCGCCCACCCACCCAGACACTTCTGCGCATGAGAAGTGTTATACACAAGCACGAGTGCGCGCGCACGAGCGAACCGGTAGCAAACTAAATTGAAACCCACTACTGATCTTAGCCACTTGAAGATGTGTGGGCTTCAACTCCCATGGTGCCTGTGGAATTCTGGGAGTTGAAGTCGAAACATCTTCAAGAGGCCGAGGTTAAGAAACACTGAGCTAGATCAAAATAATCAGTATCCTAAATTGCTTCCCAAAAACTACCCAATACCATAAATTGAAGAAGAAATGTTCTACTAATTTCATAAATTGAAACCTAAAAAAGTTCCATTTGTCCTAATCAAGTCTTTGTATTAAGGCAAGAAATGTCAAAGGTAACCCAACCCTATTTTGGAATGATCAATGTGCAAAAAAAAATATATCTTTCTTTGTGGTTAGTTTCACAAGCCACAAATCACTCAGGACTCAGTTGAAGCCTCATGAAATTATTTGCCTTAAGCTCCTTTAGCTATGAACTGAAGTTTTACCAAATCATTTTGAACAGTTTAAAAAAGTCAACAGAAACATATGTGAAATTAAGGGGAGGTAGTGTAGTGACACAATGGAGGTTGTTATATTAATTTGCTTCAGTCCTGAAAAACTGACCCTGAACAGGTCTGTTTAGAAAATAGATATACAGTATTTTATCGGGATCAAGGATACACAAAAAACATATTCAATAATATCTAGCACCGTTAGACTGCAAAGCTGAATCAGTGTCACGTGAAAATGATATTGCTAATTAAGTTACAAATGATCCACAAATTCAGAGAAGTTATTCTCATGAATCAAAACCAAACCCTGGTTAACGTTCACCAATGAAAACGTGCCCAGTTGTGGTCACTCTGCTTAAAAGCCACTGTCTTTTTCCTTATACTACCTTTACATTCCTTTACATTCATGTAAAACAGGTCATCTGAACTGGCTGCCCAGAACAAAATCAGATGCAGTTACTTATTTCCAGTAACTGAAATATGAAAAAAGAAATATGTCCAGTTACAGTACATATTTCTTGGCTTAATGCAGCATTTCAATTAATGCAATTCTACTGAATAATCTGAAATACCTGTCAACTTTTAGCATGGGCAACATTATTCATCAGCTCTTGAGGGGGTGCGATGGCTCAGCAGTTAAAGACACTGGGTTTGTCAATTGGAAAGCTGACAGCCTGGGTTCGAGACCCAAACATCGTGTGACGGGGTCAGGGTGAGCTCCCATTCAGTGGTGGAATTCAAAATTTTTTACTAGCAGTTCTGTGGGTGTGGCTTGGTGGGTGTGGCGTGGCATGGCATGGCTTGGTGGGCGTGGCAGGGGAAGTTTACTGTAAAATCTCCATTCCCTCCACACTCCAGGGGAAGATTACTGCAAAATCCCCATTTCCTCCCGATCAGCTGGGACTCGAGAATAGATGCGGGTGGGGCCAGTCAGAGGTGGTATTTACTGGTTCTCCGAACTACTCAAAATTTCTGCTACCAATTCTCCAGAACTGGTCAGAACCAGCTGAAACCCACCTCTGCTCCCATTACTTGCTAAAGCTCCCATTACTTGCTAAAGCTCGAAAGCATGCAAATGCAAGTAAATAAATAGATACCACTTAGGCGGGAAGGTAACAGCATTCCATGCACCTTGGCAAAAAGTTATGCTGGCCATTTGACTACAGAAGTGTCTTCAGATGACACTGGTTCCTGCGGCTAAAAAACAAAGTTGAGCACCACCTCCTAAGAATCAGACATGACAGGACAGGGGAAACCTTTATTCATCGCTTTAGAGCAGATCCAGAAAACTGGTTTGACAATAAGGCATATATCAGAGAGCCAGATCCATTTATATTAATTTTTTAATATTCTGACACATTTGAAGGTAGAAGAATCAGTTATAATTTATGGTTGAAATTTGTGGTTGAAAATACAGGGCTTCAGGAATCATGCTGTTTTCATTAGAGCAGCCACTTATACAGCTTGTTACTAACTCTCCTCAGGTAGAGAACAAATATACAGTAGTGGCCAAAATTGTGGAATTGTTTTGGGAAAAGTGTATTTTTGAGGCTTGATGGCTAATAACACTGCTTTTTGGGGGAGTTTCAAGATAATCATATTCCACTGCTGGAATAGCCTGGGAACAGCTCAGATCTTAACCCAATTGAAAATCTATGGAGCCGACTAAAGAAACTTGTTAGTCAGAAGCGACCCAGCAATAAAACCCAGTTAATAGAAGCAATCATTCAATCTTGGTTTCACATTATAACAGCTGCAGAACTAAAAGACTTGGTTCACTCCAGGCTGTAATTCATGCTAAAGGTTACCCAAATAAGTATTAACTGACATGGTGATAATTTTTGTATATCTCATTTTTTCTATGGTGATAATTTTTGTATATCTTGCTTTTTCTATGTGTTTCACTTTTCTTCTTTATGCTGTAACTGCTATTCTAATAGCAAATCCTTCATAAAAGTTATTGCCTTACATTCTTGATTACTTTCCATTGATATATAATTTTATGGTACTACACCCCCAAAAAAGTGGTGTTATTAGCTAGTTTTAGAAAATACACTTTCCCCAAAAGGTTTCCACAATTTTGGCCACTACTGTAGTTGAAAGAAGATGAAAAAAGAGGCAAAATAAGTACCTGCAGAAATGCAAATCCTAATCAGAAAGACAAGACCATAACAAAGAAGTATTAGCCATCTGCCCTCCAGATACACACTACCAACCGTAATTCAAAATCTTTATTCCTCCCGATTATTCTTTTTAAAGTCAGAGTTTAAGCCCTTCAGTTAGAAGATGTCTTTCTATTTTAAAGAAAAGCATGTCACCCCCTCAAAACTAGATTTTCCCTAGCTATGTGTGTGCATGGATCTCTATATATTTTTTAAAAAATTGCATTTTATAGTTTTCTTAGGGATATATTTACCAACTAATGAAATGTTTGTGGGAAGTCTATCCAGCAATGGATAAAAAAAAACAGTTTTCTCCTCAAGGACAGAACACAGAACTTGCTCTATTTGCAGAAAACCATTTTCCTCTTGGAACCATCCGAGGTGTACTCAGCTCATTGCAAAGGCTGTGTGATTCATTCATTAAGAGCCAGTACCCAAAATGTATAAGGCCACCACAGCCATTTAAGACAGGAGGCTCTTTTGGGGAGACGGAGGTGAACCAAGACAAGACATATGATTCTACATCCAGCCCTCCTTTTAATCTAATTTTGTGGCAAAACAGAAGGAAGTGAAAGAAACTTCACATGATTATCTTCCACAGGCTGGCTATTTTCAAACAACTGCCTTTAGCCAAGAGTCTCTTCCCATTAGATGCAATTTGCTTTAATTCAGAAGCCCGACTCCAGTCATGGAGATGCATTTCCATGTTCCTTTTAATGTTGGGCAAAGGTTCAATTCACTAAGTCAGACTTGTATTATTTGATTGCAATTGATTCTCACAGCAGCTGCTTCAGCCAAAGCTCTTTGCTTTTTCTCTTTAAACTCTGGGGAAATTGGCTCACACCCTCAGGCTAAACTGCCTTCTTTTACAAGGTCAGGCTATGCTGACTGAGATAAAGGCATGCGATTCTTATTCACTTCTGTATGCTTAGCGAAGAATTATCAGAGCTGGCTAGAAAATATAATTTTATTTAATTCAGTCATTACTTGCAGACAAGAAAACAACTTGATGCCACAGTAAAACAGGATGGTTCTGTTCCCAATAAGGCAGAACCTCTGGATCTAGGCTGCAAAAATTATGGATGGCTATTAGATAATAGCAAGTGTATTGTCTGTATCACTTTGTTACCCTGTAGGAGTTTTCACATTCTTATACGCAAGACTTGTTTTGTTTACAAGTCTAAATTTTAACTTAGTGTATTGTACAAGTCCATTCTACTCTCTTCCGTGTGACATGTGCCTTTAGAAAACTTAGTTAATTGTGATCTGCAGGTCTTGTGAACATAGCCACAAGTGACGACCTAGCACATCATGTATGTACTAATACACAAATCTATAATATTTCCAAAAACTGGTTGGTTGGTTGGTTGGTTGGTTGGTTGGTTGGTTGGTTGGCTTTTGTTTTTATGAACACTGTACATTTTTTAGTTGCAGGAGTAGAAAGGAATTAAGATTACTCCAAAACATTTTC
This sequence comes from Pantherophis guttatus, assembly GCF_059756535.1. Lineage (NCBI taxonomy): Eukaryota > Metazoa > Chordata > Lepidosauria > Squamata > Colubridae > Pantherophis > Pantherophis guttatus. The sequence continues at coordinate 24,673,534 of NC_142069.1, read as the reverse complement.
CTGCCTCAGACAAAGGACTAAATATTTCATATTCCTCAATGTTTAGATATTTGTCTGGGATTCCCCATGACTTATTTTAATGATGGTCACAGAATAATATCCTCCATCACATCTGAAAGTAGCACATCACTGCCTTCCAACTGATGGGAATGACTACAAGAGGCTTGGAATTAGTAACAGTCCTCAGCTTTTAGCATCTGAGCACATGGCTCAGATTAAACACAGTCATTGGGCTCACACAATAAACTAAGCCAAAACCAAATAAAAATTAAGCCAAAACCAAATAAACCACTTCATTTTTAGCACACTGCATAAACTGGCCAGTATAGTGATAAATTTTAATTAATGGTTTAGTGTGTTACATAAACACAGCTGAGTTTATTTAATAAACTATTATTAAACAAAACATAGCTTAGCATATTGTGTGAATCAGGTCGATGTCTGTAGAATTAGGAGTGTTAAAAAGTAAGAGTTTACTATGTTTGAAAGTGCACTCTTATACAAATAGATAACAATTGTCCAGAGACTTTACAATTTCCCCCCCCCCATGGTCCTCCAATGACAATTTGTATGACTGTCAAAGTTATGTCACTTAGCGCAACTGCAGCTCCATTATCTAAATGGGATGTTGCTAAGTGAGACATTTGTTAAGTGAATTTTGTCCCATTTTATGACCTTTCTTGCCACAGTGAATCTTCTGCAGCTATTAAGCTATTAACCTGGTTGCTAAGTGAATCTGGCTTCCCCACTGACTTTGCTTGTCAGAAGGTTGCAAAAGGTGATCACAGGACCTCGGGACACTACAACTATCAGAAATATGAGTCAGTTGCCAAGCATCCAAATTTTGATCATGTGACCATCGGTATGCTTAAGCGTGAAAAACAATCAGGTCCCTTTTTTCAGTGCTTTTGTAACTTTGAATGGTCACTAAATGAACTGTTGTAAATTGAGGACTATCTGTAGTTCACAAATATGCCAGCACTGGATACCAGGGTGAGAATTAGGGAATGTAGATTGCTTTCTAATCCATTAGCTGTTAGCTGCTTCTTCCCAGAATCTTTTTTACTTAATTGCAGTGGTGGAATTCAATTTTTTTTTACTACGTTCTGTGGGCATGGCTTGGTGGGAGTGGTGTGGCTTGGTGGGCATGGCAGGGGAAGGATACTGCAAAATCTCCATTCCCACCCCACTCCAGGGGAAGGATACTGCAAAATCCCCATTCCCTCCCCACTTCTGGAGGAAGGATAATGCAAAATATTCATTCCCACCCCATTCTGGAGCCAGCCAGAGGTGGTATTTGCTGGTTCTTCAAGCTACTCAAAATTTCCACTACCGGTTCTCCAGAACCTGTCAGCACCTGCTGAATTTCATCCCTGCTTAATTGGCCTTTAAGCATAAACTTTTGCTTAGAGATTTTCTATATCCGATTCACCAATATTCTCATTCAAACCAACTGTTCAAATGCTTCATCACACCTTTTTTTAGGGCTTAAGATTCCCAGGGTGGAGAAGTCACTACTGTCTTTCAGAATATAGTACCTAAAGACTGGGTATTGATCTCTTTCATGTTTATAATATGTTTTCAACTATCTAAGCCCAGAACCACAATTTGCTTTTCCTAAAGAAAAAGCTTGCATTGTTGCAATGGAAAGCCCTCCTTCTGGAGTAATTTTAATCATAAACGTTCTCATTCAGACTCCGTTGGAGAAAGAAAAGAATACATTTCCCTGCATGTTTTGATTGCAGTGATTTTTTTTGAAATGTTCATGTAAGGAAGTGGATACTGCTACTCTATATTTAACATCATCTCTCTTTTGGCTCTCACTCTGGTCTTAATTTAAAGAAAAATCATCTAGAATTAGAGGTAGATAAATGGTCAGCAACAGCAAACTGTGCTCTGTCTGCCATGTCTCCAGGACTACCCAGCCCAACTAGGAAAAAGAAATGTGTTGGTCTTTTTTAAAATATTAGATGACTGAATTGCTTAGGCACAAGCTGCTTGAAACAAAAACTATTCCCCGAAGCTCCCAATTTATACCCAGCAGAGAGCAAAGACAGCATTCTTCCAGGTAATCCATCATTTAAACATTGTGGGACATCTACCATGACACCCAATTGCCTAATCTTTCGCTAATGAGAATAGACTGCTGCTGAAATCTCCTCTATTTGATTAGTCAACGTAATCACAGAGCTCTTACTTGGGCTTGCAATGTGACAAATGCACTGTAAGAGAGGTGGATTCAGTGAGAGAGTTGTCTCAAAATAGCAAGTCAAAAGTGGAGAAAATTTTGAGTACATAAATGGATTATCAAATCTGAATGGAAGAAACCATGCGATGGGTAGGATCTTTGTGCGATGAGGTAGCGTCTTTTGGATACCAGCGTGGTGACTCAATACACCAGATAAGAAATACACAGTGCAGTCATTAACATAACTACTGATTACATCTGTAAGTCCTTAGTTGTTTGTTTTTCATTATACTACACCACGGGTATCAAAGTCGCCACGTCACATTGCTGTCAAGTGACGTATCGTGATTTTTTTTCCTTCGCGGAGCTGGGGTGGGCGTGGCCTGTGTGTGACGCATCCGGCCATGGGCCACCAGTTTGGCACCCCTGTATTACACCATCTTGAAGTGTTAAACTGATAACACTTACTGTTACCAGTAGGTGATGTAGACGAAGTAGATGAAGACCCAATGTTAGGATTATTTTAGGCACCACTCTAATTACAGGGGGAAAGTATGTCACAGCCTCATGAAGAAGTGATGACATGGCCAAACCAAAGAAGTAAGGAAGCTTGATGTCACAGTTACTAACAATCACAATATCTAAAACAAGACCACATTATAAAGCAAGAACATATGAAATGAAATGTAAGAAACTGAGTATTTAAGAAGTAAACAAACTTGAGTGTTTGTTTACCCCGAGTGAAATTAACCACTACATATGAGTTAACGTGATATGCTATGCATTTTGACGACCACTGCCAGTTGCTGCAGATTTGGTGGTATACAAATGGGAGAGACCTGTTTTGATCTAAGATAGCCAAAAATCAGAAGGAGTCTGGTAGAACCTTTTGTTAAGATTTTATTAAAAGGCATACTATTTTGTGAAGAACATCTCACTTCATCAGGTTCACTGAGTGGTCAATAGATATACCATAGGTTTTAAATTAGGACAAGGTGGGGAACTAAAGGGAGAGGAAGACTCATCTCAGTTTAAATTTTGCATCAATGTAGTTGCTTCAAGCAACATATACCAGACTTTAAATATGTGGGCACTTCCAATAGAGAACATCTGAATCAATTCCTAATAGTAAGTCGAGTACATGTAATTGACTCATCCAGCTAATCCAAGTTTAAATTGCACAGCAGTTCATGGATTATTGAGGTCATATATATGGGTCAAGTTTAGAAAATTAAAGAAAGAGTTGATCCAGCAAGTCTTGACTTGACTTGAACCTCGAGTCAGAATCTAAGATCAATATAAGGAAGAGATTCAGAACATTCCAGTTATAATATATAAAAGAGGATATGAAAACCTATGAGAAAAAAATAAAGAGATTGTATGAAATCCACATTTTTTCTAAGCTGATATATACAGCTCAGAAAAACAGGTACTGAGAAAAGAAGCAACAAGATAGATAGTTTCAAACTAGGCACTTGGATATGATTAGTAATACCATAGTATCAGGGACTACAAGATAAGCCAACAAACTAGATAAATAAAGACTATTTCCTTGAGGTGATGATGAGCAAGCATAAATTCATGTATTTTGGAGATCTGATTTAAGCAAATGATAGTCAAGAAAAATGACTGTGCTTGGCAAAATTAAGAGAAGTAGAAGAGGAAGGCAATGGATCAAATGATGGAGAGGATCATATCCTTGGAACACTACAGGTTATGGCCAAAGGCAAGTTGAAATGTTAAGCATTGGATGCTCAAGAATCAATATGACATAGTTGCATCTCATGTTGTAATGCTGATAACTATCCATCCATCCATCCATTTACTGTACATCTAGAGTATGCATCTACAGTACATTTTAAATCTCATGCATGAGAGAAAGCAATATCTGGTTTCAAATAGTACTAAAGGGATCTATGATAATCTATCATGTGAATTCACATGTATCTTTCCTCATATTCAGCATATCTGCCATGTTGGCCTAGTAAATCATTAAATGAATGGTTTTTCAAAATCTACCTTTATGTTCCTCTTTTTGATTGTCACTTTGAAATAATCCTCTGCACATATCCAAAGAGTGTCATGCAATGCCCTGCATCCATGTGTATCAACCAGTGTGGTGCCATGGAACATGGGATCCGTTATTTTTTATTTATGCACTGATCCTAGATTTGACAGTGGCTCTTTTTTAATTTCTCTGACAAACATGTTTAGATTTTGAAATGTGAATGCATACAAACTACCATATTTTGGAGAGTGAACTATTGTTTATTGATTTCATCTGTGACAAAGGTGTGCATAAAAATCAATGGCTTATGTAAAGTTACATGTCTGAAATGTAGGTTGGTTGTGGAGTGGTAGCACAATAAATGATTCATTGGACTTCCCAGTACAGTGTATGAATTTGCGTCTTTTGAAAGTATTTGGGAGAGGCACGGTTTCTATGATTCATAAGGATTTATGTCTCAGATCCATGAGTTAGCTCTAATTTAACTTTTCATATAAAATTATAATAATTCTTAAGAATATGCACCTCAGAATCTTCTTCCCATAGGATCCAAAAATAATCAGATCAGCTGAAATTCAAAAAGAAATCTATTCTGCTTTGCATCCCATTGGAATAAAAATAATTAAAAGTTGTGATTTTGTTCTTTTTGTCTGTTGAGAAAGAAATGGGATTTATAGCTTCATGGTATTTCAGGCAGGTATCTTGTTAAAAATTAGAGCATCCATATTCAAGGCTTTGGGGAAAGGTGGTTGCAACATGGCAATGCCAAAAATAATCAGAACAATGATTCTAATGGATGATTCTGTGCAGAAGGATGTGGGCTATGTTTCTAGTAAACCTCATATAGAAAGCACAAGAAACCATGCTTTAGAGCCACATTTTGAAACAATATCAGATATGTATGGAGATTCACAGTCATCCAGGTAATGGTGTTTTTTCAAAAGACAACTGGAATTTCTTTGTTTTTCCTTGAAGATGTTTCACTTCTCATCCAAGAAGCTTCATCGGTTTTGACTGGTGGAGAATAGAAGAATTTATATTCCTTCAGACATTTGGTCATTAGCACTTTCTGAGAGTCGTCATTGAGGCCACTTGAAGGTTTATGAAGGGACAGCCCCTTCAGCAGTTCCAATAAGGTGTTCTGTCCCCGTCTCACACATGCACCCCTCACAGACAGGCAACAGCTAAAGAACTCAGCCGACAACAGTTTTATCTGGTATCAGAATTGGCAGCAACCCAGTGGCTGGCTGCCAGGTATTCTTTACTCACGAGGGGGGAGTTTCTCCCTTCGTCCGGGAACAAAGCCAATACATAATAATCAACAAAGTCCAGTAAATACAAAGAAGGTCGTCCGATATCCGTATTTTGCTTGTCACAGAGCTGAACCGGCCACCACACCCTCTTTTATACCCCGTGGGGTGTGGTCCAATGACTCAGCCTAATCCCTGGCACACCTCTTCTTCTGTTGCGCGCGCTTATCTCTGCGACGCTGCCGAGGATCCAGCCAAGACTCATCTTCCTCATTACTGTCCACCTGTGGCTGCGTGGACGTGCTTGGCCCCGGGCCTATCTCTTGATCTTCAGCAGACACCGAAGGCATTGCCAGAGAGGAGGGTCCTGGAGAGGGAGGCCTTGCCAACTCCTCTCCTTCACTCTCGGAGTCCTCTCCTGCCGATAACACAGGCTCAGGTAATGGGGCCACAACATAAGGTTCCACACCCATTTGCACTATTGTGGTGACCCTGAGGGCACAGATAGACCTCCAAGTGGCCTCAGTGAATCTCAGAAAGATGCTAATGACCAGAGGCAAGGAATATAAATCCTTTCATTCTCCATCATTCAGTGAGAACTAAAGAAGTTTCTTGGATGAGAAGCAAAGTGTCTTCATAGAAAAACAAAGAAAACCCAGTTGCCTTTTCAAAAAAGCGCCTTTGGGACATGTCAATGTCAAAATTCATCAGAATAATTATGGCTTAATTCCCTGCAGAAAATTATATGACTTTATGTAAATGTCACCA